>NC_070645.1:11585856-12191270 GCF_947347685.1 Pleuronectes platessa
GATCATGTCCCAGCGTAAAGGCATTTCCATAACCCCTCTCCCGGCTCTAATCACCACCCTTTCCTGCTGGGCCTATGTCACATCCTGCCGAGCCCCACGACAGTAACAAGGGATGAGGTGCATGTACCTCCCGCAGATTACACCGCTGATCTCTCTGCGGCGACAGAGGCACCTCGATGTTGACACCCGGATCTCTGTGTGACTTAAGGTTCTTAACGCGATAGCGAGATAGAGGGACTGGCAGATGGCGATCAGCAGCAGCAGCACCGGGAGACAGATGGAATGAAAAAACCAAGGGCTAATTAAAAATGGAGGAATCGGATGCAATGGGGTAATGGGCTATAAGAAAAAAGAACAATTCTAATTAACAGCATAGAATTATATAGTTATTAACAACCTGCACCTCAAAAATTAAATACATTTCAAGTATTTTTTTCTCTGGGACTAGTTTGATCTAAAGAAGCACCCACTCTAAACACTGGAGTTAAGAAATCTTCTGTTCATTCTACCTGGTTTATCTACATTGAAGATTTTATATTCCTTCATAAAGGGAAAGTACATTTATTTAAATTGATTTAACCGGAGATAAATACGTTCAGACGAAGAAAGAATTATTAAGTAGATATGTGGAATTCAGTCTATTAAAATGGAGTGACATGCCAAAGTGCCATCTGTGTAGCACAGCATACGGAAAATAAGTCTCTCAGATGCAACACACATTCCTTTTTTATAATCAATGTCGACATAACCAGCCAACGTTACCTCACAATGCTGAACAGCACTGAATCAATCCACCGTGCCACAGAGATCTAGGCCAGACCACGTGTATAGAATCCATCTGTGGGTGTTCCACCACGGAGCAATACAGCAATTTCAAAAGAGGCGACCCCTTTCGACCTTTACCGCGCTCTTTAACATTTTACCAGACTTGCCGGCAGGTTTCGCTCCTTACAACAACACCTGAAACCTAATGGCTCCTCTCGAGTGAGATGCGGCTCAGGGACTTTGCCGCGTATAGGACACGTCACAGCAGCGCAAGTCCTGTCGCAGAAGTGTTTATCTTCAGAGTCGTTGTGTCTCTGAAAAGGTAAAGAAACCGCATCGTTTCGGAATTTTGCTATTCAGCCGGGCTGCTATTCATCTGCCCGACCACCCATCCTTGTTTCTCTACGCATTCTTACCAGATCAATTAATACTGCTCGGAAGAGGCCAAAGTCCCTCGTCAACAATGTGTATTGAGGTGCCACTTGAGGGTAATCAATGGTGAGATCTTGCCAGAATCTGAAAGGTGACCTTGAGATCTGTGCACCGTGGGCTGAAGCTCGTAAAATATTGCTCTTGCATCAACAGAATAACTACGTAAGCGCCGAAGTTCTTTAGCGTTCCTATTTATGCGACTTCAGAAAGGCATTAAAGCAATATCAATAGAGGACTCACAATTACAGTAAAGAATGTTGGACGGTAATGTCTTCGGCACAGGCCATGCACCCGCGTGTGTAGGATGTTTTGAAGATCGCAGCAAGATGTGACGGCCTTTTTGTATCAGAATACCGGGGTGACTTGATTTGTATAGGAGCAAAATTGATCGTTACTATATGTTCGAATACAAGTGCATCCATACAGCTGCGGAAGAGAAGAAGTTTCACTCAACCTATCAATCTAGCTGTAGCTTTTTCATTTTCTCTGCTGTAAGCCTGTGTGTATATCTCAACCACAAGATGTAATTCTTTTTGTTTTCCTTTCCTTTTTTTTATACGTTAGAATCCGACAACTAGGCCGAATAATCTCAAATAAATCTAAAATATAACTTCTGCTCTACACCGCTGCCTATATGATATTGTGAGATAAAATATTGACTTCATAAACACAACAGTAGTAAAAATAAACCTGCACCGGGCCCTGTGTTGTGCTTCGCTGCAAGCGTCTCTGCTTTAACAGAAAAAAAAAGAAGTTGAGTGTGCGAGAAATGTGGAATTCACTGGAAAAAAAAGAAAAGGACAAAGAATTCCCAGCATGTTGCAGAATACCAATATCCTTAAGCAGGTGTTTTTTTTTGATGTATAGACTACTCTCAGTGAATTGTACAGATGAGACACTTAAGGCAAGACAATAGTGTTATAGATTGTGGCAAGAGTTAAATCAATAGACCTTCTGAGGAGTAACAAGACACCCAGTAGCAAGTGCTACGACTACACACACAGAGGAGGGGCTGGGAAACAAATGAGGACTGGCAGACAGGGGCCGAGACCTCAGTGTCACCGACTAGCCATTAGATGTTGGTGTGTGTGTGTGTGTGGGTGTGTGTCTGCGTGCGTGCATCCCAGGTCACCTCGGAACATGTGTTATGGATGTTTGTCGGTGTTTGTGGGAATGTGTTTGTGAGGCATAAGCAAGAGCAGATACCTGTGTTTCAGTTGTACTTTTATCTCTGCTTCTTGGCCCCGTAATCTCCCACTGGGCATCAAAGCAGAGCCTCATCACGAGCTCTACCACACCCATATATATCCCCCCCAGATCCCTGAGTGTGTGTGTGTGTGTGTGTGTGTGTGTGTGTGTTAGAAAATAGAAAGAGAGTCTACAAGAATACAAGACAAGGAAAGGAGAGGTAGGAAGAACGAATTCAAGACAGAAACAGGGAAACAGGAATAGTGAGTGAGTGTGTTTGTGTGTGTGTGTGTATGTGTGTGTGTGTGTGTGTGTATGACTTTGAATGAGTCCCTCCTCTCTTCCACAGGCAAGAGGGCTTTGCATGGAGCTTTGGACCGTCACCCAGCCATGGCTGTCATCCAAGCCCAGCCAGCAGGCACCTCTCCAGGGCAGCTTCCTCTAACCCCCCCTGGGTTTTACTTCCTCTTACTCCACCTACGCTGTCTCTTCCACCTCTGATCCAGGATCAGCACATCCCGGGGCCCTGATAGGTGTCAAGGTCCATTAACCTGGAGCAGGTCTTATCATATTCATCAGGAAGATCAGAGATCAGATTTATCTCTGTTTTTATCAGATTTGAGGCCTCAGAAGGCTGCCAGAGATGTCATGGCTGTATGGTAATGACACGGAGGCCGGTGACAGACAGCCCAGAGTAACAGGGAGCACTCTCGGAACAGCCGTGGATCCACACAGTCTCCGGCCCACACACCGTAGAAGTAACAGACCCCCACACACACAAGTTAAACATTTTTTTGATCTGTCAGCAGTTGCTTGCATGTTTTTGATGGGGCTGTCAGGTTTGATTAGCTTATGAAACAGGAGAATCTCACCCACCGACCTTTCCATAGGGCTAAATCTACTAAATCGAATCTAGTGTAAAAACTGTTTTAGCCTATAAGAGTCCACCTGGTGAGGCAGAGAGGAAGAGAGTTTATTTTTGGATGCAAGTAAAAGTTAAAATAAAGTTTTACTTGCAGCAGAGCAAAATATTAAGGTCCATTTATGGGAGAAATCTTGGGGAAATAAATGTTCAGTTCTATTTTTCCCTAATTAATTGAACAAATCATAAAAGAGAGGATGTGTGATGTGAGATCATGCAAAAGCAGCTACTACTAAATATCAAATATACGATGAAGTTAAATATGATTACTTTCGGCGCATCTATCTACATCTTCTGAATACACATTTCCTTCTATTGACATTTGGCATTTCACATCTCGGCTGAATTCCGCCAAATGTCAAACATTTTGATAGCACCCGTTCCGAGGCTAGCCACTTATTTTAATTCAGTTAGCAATACCTCCCACATGACCCCCTGACCCCCCAGCTGCTCTCCCGTGCACTCGGGTCGCTAATGAATTATTGCTGACTCATCATGGTCAGCAGTCACTATTCAACCTGACACTTTGGGCTCCAGACACATGGCAATGATGCTCAAATAGACATTTGGTCCAACACTCTTTCGGCTGCACTTGGGGGGGGGAGGCGGTAGCTACTGAGCTCAGGTTTGCAAAAAAAAAAAGAGAAGATGAAACTGCCAAAATTAGAGCGGAGTTTTAAAGTTTAGATATGTTAATCTGTATGTTGTCCTTCTGAATGAATCCAGGGAATATTTGGTGAGTAAATATGGAAAAAAGTCACTCAAGAGTATTTTGTTTTGTCAGACATGGACGCAGAAGCCATCAAATGAAATATCAATAGAACAATTTGTGTTTTTTGGTCAAAATAAAAAAGATTTAGGGACACACAAATATGTAAATAGATGCATAAATACTCACACAAACCATCACTAGAAATAGATGCAAACAAATATAAATTAATATTTATTAAAATACACATGTGTACATATATAGATACACATATTATGTGTGTATCTACCTACATATATATATATACCTACTTATATACTTACACTCAGACATGGGTTCAAAAGTCTAAGACCACTTTCACAGTCGCAAGCACACACACACACACACACACGTCTCCTGCAATCTACCCCTCATCAACATCCTTCTTAGAAAATCACTGTGGCTCTGAAAAGTCATTTCAGCCACAGTAGCAGCAGGCCCTTAAAGATTCATATTCCTATTTACTGTCTGCCTCTGCTGTCACACACACACAAACACTAACACAAACACACACACACAAAGCTACAGACACGGCCATACGCCTGCACACACCAAGAAGCCAACTAAGCCAGCAGGGTTAGGTTCATGAATAAAGGAGGGAATTAGAGCAGACCTGGAGAAGTCAGATAGACAGATAGAGAGAGGTGGAGGAACAGAAGAGAGAGAGCCATTAAATTGTATAAAAAAGCATCGGAAGGGAAATTAGAGGAAGAAAGGAAGAAGGAGGAAGAGAGAAGACAGAACTGAGAGAGGAGGATACAGAGGAGAGGGAGATAAGAACATAAATAGAAAGAGGAGGACATGTATACAGAGGGAGAGACTGAGAGGGAGTGAGGGGTGACCAGGAGCTTTACTCCTAATTTAAATTGCTTGTGTCAAGTCGGCACTGCATGCAGAGATAGCACTGAATGTCCATTTGTGCACGGGTGCATTTTGAGAAAAGAGCTCCATCACTGTGTTAGTGAACAGCATGTTGAGTTTTGTTCATTGCTCTAATCTGGAAAACCTCTACACACCTCTTACTCCACTGGCTCGAGCAATTTTATTACCAATATGTTTTTAAAAAGAACGCAGCCCATAAATGAATAACGGTCACTGATATGAAGCTGCCGTCTACATTACTGGAATCGTAAATATCATTGCGCCATAAAATGACATTATGTACAGAGGGAGATATAGATTAATATATACGCAAGAAAATAATCACAGAAACAATGACACATGATGAAAAGAGAAAAACTGCAACAATAGGGACAGTAAACATCCCTCAATCACCAGAAGGGCTGCAATCCTCACAGTATGTTACACTAGCCAGATACTGCACACCGATTTCAGAATGTGTGTGCAGGCTACACATGCTTATGTGTGTGTTTATCAGTGTGTGTCATAAGGGAGAGGCAAGAGGCCGTTACCCTGCGCCCAGATAATAACCTGGTTTTATAATGTTGCATATCTATATTCAGGCCAATTCCCCCTGGGGGGGAACCAGAATAATAATGCTGGCCATTTTACCCCTCCTAGCAGGCAGCCATTTTCTGCCCTGACTCTCAGCATGGACCTCTCCTCATTCCCAAGGTAGCACGTAATGGATGCTGCAATGAGATGGAGTGACATTGTGGTGTCTGAAATGTGAAAAAAAACCTATTTGTGGCCCTGCCCTCCCTCGGCGGGGTGGCTGGTGGGAGATGGTTATGCCTAATCCTCTTAGCAATTCCATATGTTGTCATTTCTGATGATTGTCTGTATTTATGATAAATTGGCAAATTTTGAAAACAGGTGCAGGATGGAGGTGAAAAATGGATATCTCCCTGTCCAAAGCAAATGTAATCCTGCAAGTGTCCTGAGAACCTATGGCCGTATACTGTGTGATATCTGAATATCTCATTTGTGTGGAGTTCGCTACACCTCAGAAAGCAAAAGTGTTTTATTCGAATAAAAATGGAAAACACTGCAGGATTGTGGCTATGAAATGTGCACACATGCACGCACTTATTATCAGGAGTACGTTTCTATCAATCATATAGGTATTAAAAAAAAGAGCAGGCTACAAGTTCCAAGCAGAACCGGGGAGCAGAAAGGCTCATATTACAAGATTTCATCATCGGCATACAGTGCAAACACAGTTTGTAAGTTGAGGAGTGGATGAGGTCTGGAATCAGGTGGGACTGGATTCACTTCAAACCATCCTGGTGAAACACCGTCCCTCCGACCGGTCAATTTCAATAAAACTACAGACAAAGAAAGGTTAGGCCGTATAGATTTCCCATCGTAGTCACGCACACAGAACTGCACTGTGAGCCGTGCCGTCTGCCTCACTTCTGAACTCTAAATGCTACTCACTCATACTCTCCATCCTATCCCTTCCCTCTTCAATAATTCACACACGGTAGCTTTCTCTGGCCTTTCCGAACCTTTGAAAAGTAACCGTGTAACAACCCACAAACACAGCAGCCTTGTTATCCCACTGACGACACGTGTTTGCCCGGGCCCGTTGCTCGTTGAGCAGCGCGAGGAGAGGAAAAGGGAGAGGCCTCAACTCTGCAAAGATTATCGATCATTATTGACTGGGGATACATTTAAAAAACATGCATTTCAAATATGTCTTTACACTACCCCTTTATTTGATTTCGCTATTGAGTTTTGTGCGGCTGGCGGGTCAAACACCTCAGACGCACTTGAATAATGGCTGTGAACTTTTTCCGCAGATTGAACGGAGTCACGAGAGAAATAAAAAAGCTGGAAATGATGGTTGATGACCATGTCGGGGCTATCAGCTTAAAATCAAAGTCATTGACTTAGTTTTGATTAGTCGTCACTGCAATCGGGGAAAAAGGGTCAAAACTATATACTATGTATGTATATAAAAATATATATATATATATATATATATTCCTGGAAGATTCTCCCGATAAAAAGTTTGGAAACTTATCGGCAGCAACGCAGAGTGGAGTCTACAGCAGTTTTGTTGAGTGTAATAAATCAGTCCACCAGGGCTTGTGAGATGGAGGACAGTTGGAGAGTGCGGTACAGGCAGTCAGAGAGAACAGCTCTGTCCAAGACAATCATATGATGTATCATTCATACTGTCAGTGTGGTGCCTCTCCTCCTCCCCTCCTTCCCCCGCTCGGTCTCTCCGTCTCAGTCTGTCTTTCTCGCCCCGGACTCATCCAGTCTCCTGTGGAGGCTATGATGAAGCCGGGCTCTCTCCATCACACACGGCTCCCCGGCTGCTCGGGGATTACACATTTCAATGATGCATTCGCACACGGTGCCATTCAAATGGGCCCTTGTGCCGTGCCTCCCCTGCTACCACCGCGCCACAAACCCATTTTCTCGCCAAAAAGAAAAAGAAAAAAAAGCAAATATTTGAGTTCTTGCTGATAATTAACCCTTAAATGTGGGTTTTGGGTGCTTACTTATTTTACTTACACTTTTTCCAGAGACATCAAGGTCAGAGCAGCATGCGGTTTTCATCTGTGCAACTAGTTTAGGGATGTGTCTATTAATTTGCAGCCTCATTTTATTCATCTTGCACGATGCAAGGTGGTTTAAAGGGAGCGAGGGCCGCCTCCGAAATCTTTTGACCTCTGCGATTTGCTAATGAATGCTGGGAGCAATCACCGTTTCCCAGAAAATGGGCAAAAATGATCCCTCATCTGTGAACCTAATCACTTACTGCCATTACTCTGTGTGTGTGTGTGCGAGTGTGTGTGACTGCCTGATTACCATCCCTGAATGAAAGAGTTGTTTGGAATGATCCCGTGGAGGCAGGGGGGGGGGGGGGGGGGGGGGTCGGTCTTCGATGTAAAGAAGCACAGATGAGGTGGGATACAAAAGTTTGAACTAGATATTTTATATGAGCTGAAAAAAAGGGGAAGAGACAGACATACAACCAAAAGGAAAATAAAGATAGAGACAAATACGGATGCAAAAGGACAGGTGACCACTCAAATTGGTGAAACTAGAATGGCACACCTCCCCCACGGCCCAACAGTCCCCTTAAATCCCATCAAGCTGCACCAAAGTTCACAAAGTCAGAGATGTCGGTTCCCTAAATGGACTTGTTTCATCACGAACCCTGAAAACAAGAAAACAAGGAAATGTTGAAAACACCAAACTTGCAATGTTAAAAAAAACTTGTGGATCTAAATCCACACCGGATTAAATTCTTTCCCCCCCCCCTGCTGCTGCAGCTTCACGTGCGCTGAGCTGAGTTTATCATTTCAAAACAGAAGCTACAAGGCTGTACTTCTTCTTCCCTTAGAGCACTTTGTTTCACAACACCTTGTGAGCGTGTTAGAGAACCGAGTTCGGTGCCTGCTCCTCAGATCCGATCTGTGCCCACACCTTCACCTCAAAGAACGAGTCAAGACCCAAAGGAACCCCTTGTAAGAGCAAACAGCCAGTTTACACACTGGTGCCTGTTTTATCTGCGTTGTGTAATCTTTGTTCCTTTCATTGTTCTGCTCCCACATTCTTTTCGCTCTTAATAAAGTGCGCCGAGAGTTGGTGTCAAATGCACTACAAAGAGAAGCAAACTGTGTGTGTGTGTGTGTGTGTGTGTGTGTGTGTGTGTGTGTCTGGGCAGGTAGAGTGTGCATAGTGGGGAAATATCGCAAAAATGACACAGACACACAGATGGAAGCAAATCAAAGGTCACGCACGGCATTGTGGGATATCAGGGAGTCCCTTAGAAATCACATTTCCAAGGACCAAATCTGATCAGCGCCTCAGACATGGACGCAGGGCTGGGAAGCGACGTGGACGAGAGGGAGGGAGGAAGCGGAAGAGGAAGTGGCTGAGAAGGAGGCGGAGGTATCTGAATGCGGAAAAATTCCATTTACTTATCCGCCGCTCATCTCAAGCTCTAATGGCTGAGAACAAAGAGAAATCCCACAATGACCGTCTCCTACGTCAAACTCGGCCATCGCTTTTATGTGAGATGAACAGATGAAATGACCTCCCCCCCCCCACACTTTCCTGTTTCTCTCATTCTCCTACCCCTGTTGTTCACCTGCTCCTTTGCTCTTTAATGGCGCGGCGCCGACCTGATGCTCAATCAGGCATCGTGCGCTGTCACCGTCTCTTCCTCCGAACGCACGGGCGAGGAAGCTGTGAACAAATCACGCGCCGCTGGTAGAGGACCTCCGAATTAATTGAGCTGCCATGTTTACCCCCCCCCCCCCTGTTCCCGGGCCGTTCCTCCGCCGCTGTCTTTCACCTGCTCTCTAACGACAGCTTAAATAGATACGTAAGAATCGGTGGTACGAAAGAAAAAAAAGAGAGAAAAATAAATAAAAAAAGGATGAAAAGGAAATAGATGTTATTGAAGGTGTGATTCTATCCTCTGTCAATACTGTTAGTGTTATCGGCGTGACAGAGAGGGAAGCTTTGGCAGAGCCGTCTTTCTTTATTTTACCTCTCACATCAGCACTATATAATCCCTATTTGTGGATCACAACACACCTGTATGTATGTGTAACCGTGTGTGTGTTTGTGTGTGTGTGTAATAAGTGAGTGATGATTGCATGCTTCTTCTGGCCTTTCTTCCTGCGCCTCCTTGCCCTTGTGGGTATATGCGTATGTGTTTGTGTATCCACCAGTGTGAGTGCGTGACGATTGTTTCTTTGAGAGTGCATCAGTAAGTGTGTGTGTGTGTGTGTGTGTGTGTGTGTGTGTGTGTGTCTGTGTGTGTCCAGATAGGGTCACCTTGCATCCATCTCTTCTCCCGTTTAGAGACCCCCTACAAGGATAAAAATCATCCTCTGAACTTAATCCAGGCTTATATCCTCTTCTTCCTCCCAACTCGTGGAAAAAAAAACGCATGCACGCATGCTCACATACACACACACACACACACACACATGCACAGTCCATAGCACCTGAGCAAAGGGACTGAGAGAAACCAGCTAAGAGTAAAAGCCATCAGAAACAGCTGAGCTTGCAGATTAATATAGAAAGCAATCCGTGTGTTCTCACTCCAAAACATTCCTTCAATCACCAATTGTAGCCAATACTTGTATTGATATGAGTGTTTTACATGAATTGTTTGGATTGGACACCAGGTACGTGGATTGCAAATGTTGTAAACTTCTGCCGCAGAGAAGCTCAAGGATAATTTTTTCAGCTTTCTCCAGAAGCAAATTGAAATTTCTCTGGGACCCAACCAAGCAGTAACACCCCCGTCCAGATGGCACAGACTAAGACTTATAGAAAAATGAAAACAAATGCTGCATCTATCGAATCCCAAACATCCAATCGGTCGATTGGTGCTGTTTTATTTTGGGCCGAGGCAGCAACAGAATCCAAAAGGTTGAAGAAGCAGGAGCGAGAAGCAGGGAAATCTGGAAGTTTCAATCCACGGATGAGCAAAACTGCTCGGTCGTCATCAGCAGGGAGTCTGTAGCTGTACTGGGAAGCTCCCAGTTGAAAGTGTGAAGCAGCAGACTGGGGTGGAAAAAAAAAACTGCTCAGCAATTCCTCCTTGAACCTAGTTTGTGTTGTTTTTCAGGAAGATAAACCAAGTATTTAAAAAGATAAGTCCGTTAGTTTGCGAGTGTTTTGAAAAATGAAACCATATGAGTAAAAAAGAAAAGAAAAGAGAGACAGGACCGTCTTCCTTGATTAAATCTGACAGAGAAATTAATACTGGCCGCTGTGAGAAACAGAGGAGTAATCAGACAATGAGCTGAGTGCCAGACTCACCATTGATTTCAAACTATCTCTCTAAGCAGCCTCCGAGGCACACGCCATACCCACCTTATGATATTGACCCTGCCTCTAACAAATATGCTTATATTTATATTGCCCCTCTCTTCGGATGGATATTGGATCATATACACATGCTCACCTCCAAACTCAATATTCATTCTGCTGCACTCTGCTTTATCTTTGGGAGTAAATATTTATGTGCTGTTTGGCGCAAAGCAAAAAATAAATGCAAAATAAATAAAAAACAAAACAAAACAAAAAAATCTCTCAAAGACTAAATCGCCTTGTGTCAGAAATCAATGATGAAATGGGTGCGCAGGCTCTGGGTTCTAGGTCACATTTGAATATTTTCTTTTAGAGGTATTGATTTGTTGTGTGTGACCTACCCAGACCCATTCTTTGTAATTAAAAGAGAAAGAGCGGGACTGTGGCGTGGAGGCCATCTGAGGCGTGTGGCAATCACAGTGTGTGTCTGTGTGTGTGTGTGTGTGTGTGTGTGTGTGTGGACATGTTTATGTGTGGCTAATGAATGAGAGGCAGTTATGATGAAGAGGAGGTGGAGCTGGACCTTAAGGGAGATTTATTCTGTGTTGGGCATTTGTGTGAGTGTGTGTGTGCGTGTGTGTGTGTGTTTTTGGTTGTGTGTGTGTGTTGCAGCGGGGGTAGATTAATTTTGCTATATTAAATTCAGCCCATAATCCAGACTTTGACTCCCTACCCAGAAGCCTTTAGATCAGACGGGCCAAAGCAGACAAAGAAATTCAAGATCACCAAGGCAACAGGACAGTCTGCATGATTCCATGCTTATGAGTGTGTGCGTGTGTGTGTGTGTGTGTGTGTGTGTGTGTGTGTGTGTGTGTGTGTGTGTGTGTGTGTGTGTGTGTTTGTGCAGAGAGAGGGGACAGGAGGGAGAGATTGGGAAGAGATATTGAGTTAAAATGTCAAAAGCATCCTAATCCACAAAGTTATGAGGTCTATTTGTGGGTCCGTGCAAACAGGAACACACACGTGCATGTTTGAATGAACGTGCTAAGCAAACTTGTGCTTAGTTCTAGAAGTCACACCCTCCTAAACGTGCACATTGTTTGGGTGCATATGACAGTGTGTTGCCCATCAACGTGCATTTTCTTATACGTAAGAGCTCTGCATATAACATCCAAAACCAATCAGCAGGGACGAGTAAGTAAATCTTTAGATTTCAAATGTCACACACCAAAATTACAGAGCTGATCTCCTCCAGGACAAGATTCGTAAGAGCTGATAAACATGTTGCTGTAAGTAATTGTCATGCATTATTTGCAGAATCTGAACATTTTAAAAGTCAAAATCTCAGATTTATTTGTGCAACAGCCCGGAAAAGGCCACTTTAACTCATTAAGACCGGATGTGACGTGTGTGTGTGTGTGTGTGTGTGTATAAGACAGAGTGCAACACCTGCCTGGGTCCGTCTCATCCATGACGCCATTTTTCAAGATATGTGATGAATTACAGTGTGACTCTGATACACTTGAGGGAAAGACGAAATGCATTGTGGGAAATGTAGTTTGTTTGTTTGTTAGAGCTCTTAATCTGCAAAAATAGGTCTTAGAGAAGCGAGTCAGACAATGGCCGGCAAAAAGTTCATGCAGACGCAGACTGCTGACCAACTGACCAGAGCTCAGTCTGTAGGACATGTGTTTGAGGAGGAGGAGGAGGAGGGGGAGGAGGAGGAGGAGGAGGAGGAGGATTGGGACGAGCTTGCTGGCTTTGTTGGGTTTAAAAAAATGTCTGACAAAGTTTAAATATTTAAACGGCAACAATTTCCAATGAAAGCCAAATGTTAAAGCCGTATGTTTTTTCAAAATTTTATTTCATGTCCCTTTTTGCTTCAGAGGCTGAGAAAGTTAGGTTTTTGTAAACATCCGCTCTTCAGAAAAGCCTCAGGTTTTATGTGTTCGTTTGAAAACAAGGCTCAGGTTTTAGGAGGTGTTTTTATTCGGCGTAATGTGTTAACAGACAAATGAACCCTGAACAGATGTCACTGCTTGAGAAGGCGTCAGATCGTGGACACACGATGGACCTACATGTTTGTGGGACACATGGGACTGGTTGTCCAGTTGAACCTGAAAATCTAGACATCAGCCAAATGCTTCACCTGTCAAAATCCAACATGTCTTCTGGACGTGTGTGGTTTGTGTGTCCCCCCTTTCTCTTTTTTCTGTCTGCGTCCCGTGTCCCTCTGTCCTTTAGCCCCAGTGTCATCTTCCTCCCCTGTGTCCGGGTCGTCCGAGCCTGTTTGAAGTGGCTATTAGCCAGAAATCAAAGCCTGCCATCAAGCCCATCTCAGCCCCGTGCCCTTTTAGAATATTCACCAACGGTCTCCTGGCCTTTTGTGAGCCCCCCGGAATAAAAATAATCAAAATCAGAATGGACCTTCATGTGCAATAATACTCTGTCTACTCTTATGGCCTCCACTGTCAATACCATTTATAATTCATGCACCCATACTGATGGGTCTGGGGCACGTTCAAGAGGTCCGCTCCTCACTGTTCCACCACTGTTCATCAATAGCTGCCAGCCATGTGGGGGACTTTATTATTGAACAGTGGCCATGCTAGTTTGACGCAAGCACTGTTCTATAATTATAAGAACTTCAAAAACTTTACACACACTCTCCCCCTGCCGCGCTCTGTTTGAAACGGCATCCCTCTCTTTCTCCTTTCTCTCTGTTGTTGTTAATTTAAACACCGGCGGTTTCATCCCTCCCCATAGGTGTCTGTTTTACAATAAAAGGTCATCCTCATTTGTCCACCGACACAAAAGGGACCACCGTCCGGGCTGAGGTCAGACAATCAGACTGATAGATAAATAGACGGACGGATGGAGGGACGGATGGAGGGACGGATGGAGCTGCGAGCCGGCGTTTTCGGGATGCGGGAGAGGGGAACGGGCGAAAGAGAGAGATAAGAGGGTAAGATAGATGGAGAGACAGCGAGGGAGGAGGATGCGGAGAGGCTGAAGGAGTGACTGAGTGAGTGAGAGATGGGGACGAGGGAGCGTCAGTGGCTGGCGATGGGGCGGGTGGGCGAGCGCGAGGACAGATAACTAATCATGCCATCACCTCCAGTCCTCTTCCTCCTCTCTACTCCTTGTTCACCTCCTCTCTGCTCCTCCGCGGGGATGATTGACGAGGGCACGGCGGACTGAGGTTGTCCCAGTCCCCAGATTAGAAAGCCCTCAAACAAATGAAGCCTGGAAATGCTACCCTGGGGAGCCGGGGGGGAGCCATGGGTAGACAGACAGGACACCCACTCCGGCTTACAGAGACACGGAGATAAGGGAAGAACCAGAGAGGAAGAGGGGAAGGAGTGATGGGAAATAACGTGTTGCTCGGGTTTTACGGATGTACAGTATGAGGAGACACAGGAGCTGGAGTCGAGGGGGGGGGGGGGGGGGGGGTACGTTCGGGATAAGTTTCAGATTCGAGCCAAGAGTGCGCGGGAATGAGAGAAAGGCAGAATGAGTGCGAGCGACGGAGACAATTATACGTGTAAGGTGAGCGAGGGAGAAAGCGTGAAGTCATTTTAATTAGGTTACCTGCGGAGACGGATGAAATGAGAAGCTGAGCATGACAAATGGAGGAGAGGAGAATGATGGAGCGCGAGGAAGGAGAGACAGATACCGGGAGAAGAAGAAGAAGAAAAAAAAAAGAGCGACTGCCGACCATGCCTCTGCACACCTGTTCTCGTCTCTCCAGCAACACCAACTGCAGATTGTTCCTCTCATGCTCCTCTGCAGATCTGATATGGTACATTTATCAAAAACTGAGCGTCCCCTTCACACACAGACACACACACACACACACACAGAGACACACACAGAGAGACACACACACACTGAGAGACACGGACACTTTGAAAAATGATCATCCTCGACCCCGGCCCTATTGTTTAAGATTCAAGCATTAGCCTGCAAAAAAAGAAAACCAGTAGAAAAAAAGGCCAGAGAAAAAAAAAAACAGGTGATATATGACCAGATATTTAAAAAAAAGTTTGATTTTATAGATGTCACATGACCCTAGCATGAGTGACCTCCATTTTCCCCAATGGGCGCGGGTCCAGGGTTTTAATGGAGTCTCTGCGAGCCATATATCAGCGCGGCCTGTCTCGTAAAGCTCTCCTCGGGCCGACCTCACAAACCACCTCCACCTTTATCGTGACACTTAGGGAGCTTTTCACGAGCAGAAAATAGATGTATTAACAGGGACGGGGTTTTAATATAGTCGAGCGGGTGAAAGAACGCGAGAGCGAGGAAGGCGCCGGATATATTTGGACATTTCTTTTTTTGTCAACAGTTCTCCTTCCATCCCCTCTTACTCCGTTTCTCCTGCTTTGTCTCAATCTCTGCTTCCTCCCTCCCTCCCTCCCTCCCTCCCTCCTCCCCGCCTCCTCTTCCCACGTCTGTGGAGTGTCACCGCGCCACAGCTAGTCAACATGACACTTTTTAAAGTTTTTGCGAGGAGGCTGACATAGCACAGGGGAGATTAACCTAGCTGCCTGCCACGGCACCTGTCCCTCCGCTCTCTTTCTTTCCCCCCTCAAAATGACACAGGGGACCACATGAGGCAGCTGCACGGACCACATTGTGCTAAGTGTGGGCCAGGGAAAGCTTTTCATTAGGTGGAAATAAAGTATATATAGATATGCAAAAAAAATAATAGGGAGTGGGAGCAAAGATGTTGTGGTCCAGATTCGGCCCACACTGTCACACACTACATTAAATGATGGCACATGGGGGCTTGGTCCACTCCTGTTGCCCTTGGCTGTCAACCCACCACCACATGGGCCCCTTAAGCTTCACATCCAGGATTTTGCCTGTTGCCTCTTGCCTAGAGCGGTGCATGTTTTTCCAATAGAAGCCCCACATTTCTTTTGGGATATTTGGCCCACATTTGCCACTTGTGGGCCACTTCAGTTTGGTAGGGGCTACAGGAGTACCACATCATTGCCCGAAGTGGCCCGCATCCGTACGCTATCTGAACGGCCCATTGTGCAGAAAAAAAGTTTCTGAATCTATACCCTGCATTTGGATTTGTCTTTCCTTCAATTTAATCATCAGCAATTCATTAATGTCCCAAAAATATTTCTGCGTGTTTGGTTGGATCTCGTTTCAACTTCTTTTTTTCAAAAGGGACGTGTGAACCTGATGCAGACGAGCTTTTAAAAAAGAGACTCTTTGCATTTCTAGGTGTGTGTTGGAAGCACTGAGTGAAGGTATGCACACCCACACCCCTCTCGAACACTGTTTTCCCTGCGGTGTCTTTCTGTAGCTTTGAACACTACGTTAAAAAAAAAAATAACACGATATGTAATCTCATTTTTCTTTGCGTCGCACCATTACGGACCTGAGCGCGGGGGAAACTATACATTTGATAGGAGAACACGAGAATGAATACAAATCAAGGAAAGAAAGGAAAGTTGCCGAGGAAGGAACGCCGCAGAGCCGGAGCAGCTGCTGCAGTGTATTGTATCTGAAGTAAATGCTGAATGACTAGTGAGGCGGTGTTTAAAACACACAGTGCCCCCAGTCAGGGCCTGCTCTTCATCAGTCAGAAAGACAGAAATGAGAAATGCATCTGAGCGACGCTTTAAGAGGCAAAGTTCAGTAATTGGGAATGACAGACACACACAAAGCATCCATCACTCATGACCTTTCCATTCCTCCCTCTCTTTCTTTTCTCCCTTCTCCTCTCTCTCTCTCCATTCAGGACAAGGACGAGAAAAGTGGCGGACGAACTGGAAAGCACCTCTCGGAGACGCCTGTGTTTAATCGCTCTCTAAATGCTGCATTGTGACGCCATTAACCTGGAATCAGCTGGAGGCCGACGTGAATGAAGACGGAGTGGGTGTTTTTGTGTTTGCGATATGAACAGAGACACAAAGATGTGTGTTTATAAATCCTCCAAAGGTTTAAACTGCTTCACTCAAAGGGCCATAATTCCACGGGGATGTGTGAGTGTAATAAGTTTTTCTAAAACAAGTGAAAATAAAGGAAGAGGAGAAAACACAAAGTAGCCCGAGAGATAAATCATGTCCCTGTGCTGTGCTTGAACTTTAAAAATAAAAGATTCTAAGGGAAGTTAACCTATTGAAATTAAAGCAAATTTTCTTTCATGGCCACCTCTCTTCTTCTGTCCATATAACTTTATTCCTTAACCGTGGCATGCACAAGAAACATGCTTTTCTCAGACTTCCCTCTGCTTTGACGCACACACTTTACATCTGGACTTGTGTTTAATTTTACGTCAAAGTCCGGGACAGGAAGCACCTGTCTAGATGAAACCCTGCAACAGAGAAAGAAAGAGAGAGAGAGAGGGAGAGAGAGAGAGAGAGAGCGGAGGGGGGAGGGGGTGAAATGAGAGGGAAAAAGTATACAGAGAAAAAAGAAAACATTAATCCATCTGTTGTGGAAATGCACGTCACAGTCGTCACATTAAAGGCAGCGTCAACAAACAGAGCGAGAACCAAATTGGTTCGGAAAAGGCAAGTCATCTGAAATTAACACAAATTTCATCCCCTCTAAATGTTATCGCGCCTGTCTGCGTGGGGAGCTGAATGCAGGTCATTCTTTCTCTCCGGGGCTCCGGGGGCGGCCCGCTCGCAGCGCCCGCAATTACGGAGCAGTGAAACTTCCAGATGTGGGATTGTTCTTCCCTCCGCATTAGCAGATTAAAAGATCACTGTCTGGACCGAGTCACACACCTGCTACGAGGCGGCCCGCTCATGTTCCCGACATCACCTTCGACCGGTCAATTGGCGGCGCCGGATGTGGCGTGTCCAAAGCAATGGTCCCCGTTTAATCCCCTTAATACTGATGAAGAAAAAACACTGGGAAACAGCCGTGTGCTGTGGGGGAGAAAAATACTATTTCTGAAGTAGATCTTGTTGGGCAAAGACTGAGGAGTTAACTTGTAGTTAACTTGTATTTTCCATAAGATATATAAAGAAATTAAAAGACACATATTTATATTTTCAAAGTCTTTATTGGGATCTCTCCTAATATCAAAGAAAAGTCTAAAATTTAAAAAAGCAAACAATGTCTTTGCTTATTGAAAGAATAAACTTAAAGCTAAATGTAAAACTGAGGAAAAGTAGTAAGTTGATCCCATGAGGCACCAGAGTTTAAATCTGAGCTCTATGTTTAAACATTTTATTTTTATATATTTGACTATAGTAATTTATACGATTTCTACCATTTTAAGATGGGACATCTCTATGCAGACAATACAGCAGTTTAATCCTATTAACCTGATCATTTATCTATAAACAAGTAAGGGTTAGATCATTCAAAATTTACTTAATGAACAATGAGATTATAATAGTGGTAATAAATTATATTGATTATTCTAAAATAGTTATAATAGTGAATTTCCCTCCATTGTTAGTTAATGATAACATTTGTAAGTCAGATTTCTCCACTACCGAGGGTTCATCTCTTTATTCTTCTATTAATGCAGTACACATTTTTAAACTCAGTCCACACCTGGAGGTCATGGGTAATTATTTGTGTCACCGTGAATGTTTCCTCCAATCACGGGGTTTGTCTTGCTAAAGGTTCCATATTGTCACTGAAATAATATTTGATCTTTAGCCCAATAAGTGAAATTACTCCTTTCCTGTTTTAGATTGAGCCGGGTGACACAGCGAATTACTGACATTTGAAATTACTAACATGCAGCCGGGGGAGAGTTCGCACAAACCTCCTCGTGCAGTGTTCCCAGTCCGTCTTTCACTTACACAACTGGGAGACAACTGTTTACGCAGCGACGTCGGGACACATCTGTTAATTGATCAGGTCGTAACTCAGGTCTGTGCCGTGAGTTACGTCCCATCGCCGACGCCAGCTGTGGGCCACGTATGACCCCCCCGCTCACTTCAATGTGCAGCCACGGACTACAAAGTTTAGGTGTGCCAAGATGTGTTAAGCTCAACGCACACACACGCCAGGTGACACGGAGCAGCTGCTACGTTGGGTTAAAAGTGCTCCGAGAAAGAAAGGTTGACGGAACATGACGTAGTTGTGATCGCGATCCTTGTGTAACGGTGAACATGCGGTCGTCCGACAACTTTGTGCGTTTCATTGTTTCACATTGACTGAAACACTTTTCCTTACGCAGGAAGTCAAGAGCGTGACATGTCCATACAGCCGAGCACAAAGACAGAAATGTACATCAGGATTCTGATTGATTCGATTTGCTGAGAATATTTGTGAATTTCCTTCACTGCGGTCTGCGTGATCTGCTGTGAGCAAAACCAACCGATCAACTGCTAATTGGTCCATATTGGCAGTTGACATTTCAACTGTAACTGTGACAGATGGAAGTGAAAGACGTGTCATCAATTACTCACGATCAGCAGAGGCCAGAGATTTGCATTAGACCAAATTAAGCTTGTTTAACTAAATTACTCTTTCTGCATCTAATTCACTGAGGACAAATGAATCCTTGCCTCCCATGGATTTCATTGATCAGCAAATTAAAAAACCCTATTAAGATTGAAAGGTTAGTGCACACATTCCAATAAGTAAAATCAACACGTCACGATTTGTTAATCAGATTTTCTTTTGCTGTTGACTCTACTACATTTTCATACCACGCAGAGGAGGTTATGTTTTCACCCCTGTTCGTTTGTTTGGTGACATTTTTTTTTCTATAATTTCCTTTAGATTCTCACCCCCCTAAATACACAAAATGGGTCCAGGATTGCAAGGATTCATCACACATTAATTTAACTGGTAAAAGTGGACTTTTCTGTAAGGGCACTGCAATTAATGTTTTTGTCTACAGAATGTCAATGTCCTGAATTCACCACAAATAGTGACAGAGATCTGTAATTTTAAATCAGCAAAGAACTGAATTGTAATGTTGTTTTTTTCCATAATTTTGATGTTGTAAGTAAAAATAGTACATTCTACTTTAGAAAGGCCTCCACGAACACGTGCATTGTCTAACATTAGCATTATTTGCAAGATAAAATTAAGAAAGCTTGTAGAGTTGCAGAAACCAGACACAGGCAGAAACGACCATGGCCATTTTGCTCTTTCTTCCTTCCCTCCTCCCTTTTTTTTCTCCCTTCCCTTCGTCTCCTTCAAGGTCAATCGTCAGAGTGAGGCCGCATGTCACCGCTCCTTTGTCTATTCATATAAAATTGCTGCATTCATCGTATGTCAGATAAACCTCAGAAACGGAGTGAGGAGGGTAGAGGGAGGGAGAGGGAGGGAGGGAGGGAGGGAGGGAAGAGGGGAAGAGGGCCCCTATCACGGCATCCTCCAGCCTGGCCCGAGCCTGTTTTTATCTGTCCATGACAAATTCAAGCATTCACTCTCTCCTCTCCTCTTTCCTCCACATTTTCCTTCACCTTATCTACTGTCTCAGCACTGCATCACTTGCCATTTTAGAATAATGTCTCCCCATGTCTATAATGACATTGCCTTTGTGCTTCAGATTACCTTGGGATTTGCAGTGCCCCTCCCAGCACACATGGACGCCGGACTTACAAACACACACACACATACGGAGAAACACACAAACATGCACAACAAATAAAGCTGTCCACAAACCTTGAATCAAGATACATCATTAACCAATGAACTGCCAAATATTAACACTTTATCTGGATGATACGTGTAAAGGGCTGAAAATAATGGTGTCATCAATTTGCCAGATATGGCGATTGTAATTTTTGCATTTCATTTTCACCAATAAAATATATACAAATGATGACGATGTGATTTTTTTGCTGAGGTCCGCACCAAACAAACAGGTTCCCTTACATCTGGAGAGAATGTTTTTTAGGCTGGGGGCGTTTCTGTATCACCACGGTGCTTCATTACCTCCACCAAGAAGGTTGTTTTTTTCATCTTGTTTGTTTGTTAGCAAGCAAACTTTACGACGGATTACCACGAAACTTCAGGGAAAGAAGAGACCATTCAATTGTGTTGTGGATCTGGAACAAGGGGCAGACATGTTTGACATTTCACAGATTTTCCAGGGAATAATTAATGTATCTTGATGAAAGAAACAAGGCATGTTGAGGGGACAAATATATGAGTGCAATTCAATATGGTATGTTCTTACACGTTTTATTCTTTCCAAAAAAAGTAGCTCATTGGGGGGTGTTTTGGTCTGAGATAAAAGCATTGACTGAGAGTACAAAAATAAAAATGCATTAAGGATGAGACTTCCATGTTTGAATGTCCCACCAGCTCCTGCTCTTCCTTATCTATTCAACTCAGTAGCACCTGACATATCAAACTGAGCAGCTTTGAGGCTGTAATTGTTCTTTGTTAACGTCCTGGCAGATGATTGACGGACTCTTTTCAATCTTTTATAATCTGCACTTTCTTGGAACAATAAATCATAATTCCGATAATGACTTAATGAGGTAAGTGTGGCTACACCAAAAACGTATCCAGGCTGAAACCACACTTTACGTGATGAATCTGCCTAATGGAAATGTAACAAATGTTATATCTCTAATATTTCCAGCTCATATTTCACAGTACAAGCTCTTCATCCCTGTTTTCCCAGATAAAGAAATCTTTTCCCATCAGGTATCATCACGACACGAAGCGGCTGCTGTCGGTAGCATGTATTATTCCTGTGCTCTGATGAGCTCCTTAAACTGTGACAGGTCCCTCTCTCCCCTGCCTGGCCATGTCTCTTAATGAGATGGTAATCAGCCAGTCATCAGCGAAAGGGACCATGCAGGACACATAATGAGAACATTAGGCTGCATACTGAAAGGACCCCCTGCCAGGTGGAGGATCAATGGTCTGGACTGATGAAAGGTGGACGATGCAGCTGATGGCTGGAGAGGAAGACAGAAATAGAGAGAGAGAGAGAGAGAGACATAGAGAGATGCGGAGGCTACATCCGCTATTAAAAGAAAGTTTTAAATCATAAAACCATCTCTGTATCAGAAAATGATCTGGGTCTGTATTACATATACCTGAAGACACGTATCATGTGAGAGGTCATGTACATGGCTGCGTAAAAACAGGAAGCAAATGGTCCTCTTGTAGTTGGTTGCTTAGTTGCAGAAATGACTACAAACGAGGGAACAGCTATGACGAGAAGTAAGACGAGGGGGGGGGGGGGGGGGGGGGCTGTTACTGAAGTTAAGGGTAAGCAACACTTGTTATTCGTAATCCATTCTACATTCAGTGCAAGTAGTCCAGGCATGACTGATAAAGGTGCCCATATGCTTAACAGGTCAATGTCAACACAGTGCACTTCCCTTTCAGACTCGCACTTGAGATGCAGTGACGTCTCGATTGGCCGCTGAGAGATGAATGCAGCCAAAACGCAGTTAGAAAGGCAAAAGAGGATGAGAAACACAAGCTGGTGCACCGCTTCAGGCTCGTGCTGTGATTGGTCACAGAGGTTTTCCAAAGTCCCCCCGACAGATCGTCTTTACCGACAGTCCCTGCCATCTCACTTCAGGAGCCATCCGGGAATCTTTATATCTATTAATGAGAGGTCATAGTTTCTGTAGAGAAGGAAGTTGTAAACTTCACAACCAACCCCAACGATGGCTCGCACTGGCGGACATTATGTTGGTTCTGGTGGTTGCCCGTTTTAAGAGGCCCAGAAACTGGGTCAATGTGAATGCCAGACATAAAGTGACAGGTTTTAAAACCAAATTATATTGGTGAGGATTTAGTTGTAATAACAGTTGTCCCATATATTATCTATGGTACCCAATCCTTTGACTTACACAGATTTATTTAAAAAAAAAAAAAAATCTGTTATTGTAAATCAATAGCTGATTTTGAAACAGTTTTGGTCACGTTTGATGCAAAGTTTTTTTTTTTCTGAATACTTAATATATGTGAAAAACTGTAAGTCGCACACAATAGATATTAATGGCAGACAAAACACATTTAAACAACAGTTGTAAATCTGATGTCAGGCCAGAGCTTCAAGGCTCAGATGATATTCAGCAAGAATTTACAGCAGAAAACCCAAAGACACCACATTTATCATTGGTAATAGACCCGATTGAAGTGAAAGTGATAAAACCACAAGGTATTTGCCTTTTTCTAGATTTCCCAATTTTCTCAAACTAATTAGCTCACAAATATATCTGAATTTCATTGCCGTAAAAACCCCATTTCAGACTCTGAGCATCGGGTCCATGCTTGTTTTCTGGGTTCTGTCAAAAGGCAACCCTGGAGAATGTAATGCAAAATGAACCGGCCGAGTTGTGACAAGAGCTCTTGTTAACATGGCTGATTGGATCAGGGAGTCCTGTATAAACACTGGGAATGTTTATACGACACATTGGAACACACAGAGAATATTTGGAAGCTATGGAAACAAAACACTGATATTCTTGCGGCGGTTGAATCCTAAAACGGAGCAGGTGGCGCAGGTGAGGCAGACGGGGCTTGAGACGAGATGTTTTAGAAACAAGAACACACAATAACTAATATTTCCTCCCAAGTCAGTTTTTCTCCGTTTCATTTACATCTTTCTTTTGTATCTGCTTTGAATGCCTGGTTCCTAGAATGAAAACCACCAGGGATTTTGCATCTGTTGAAGATGCACTGGTTTTGGTTTCATACTTGCATACAAACCAATAAAAGAAAATGTATTCAAACTTGCGTATAGTTTATTTAGAGAGTATGAATAGTCTTACAAATGCAGTAAGAACACTATGAGCTCAATTTGAGACGTGTTGAAGCTCCAAAATCACTTACACTGGTCGTGTTCTTCCTCATTTACAATCATGCAAATTGGAATTTATGTGAAGAAACAATGGGAAACCAGGCTCCACACTGGTTTAAATATTTAGATGGGCAGAGTTTGAGGCTTCATTTAAACAGAACAGGGTCATAAAGGCAGCAATCAAAGATGTATATATATGCATTTTTATGAGGTTACATTTTTAACTTATTCAAGATCATGAAAAAATCGCTCAGAGCCAGCCACCCCGGTTTGATACCTTGATAAAAGTTGTTTGCTCAACTCTATAATGGAGTGCATCTGCTTATGTGCCTTTACTTGTCCTGATTAGGTACAACCCAGTGCAATATGGCACAGGGACGAACAAAGAGGTATTCAGGGTGAACGGGTCATTTTGGTCACATTCAACAAACCAGGCACATGTGAAGCGCCAGAACTCGTCAACCCCCGCTAATGCTGTATATCATAAAAGCTGCAGTGACAGTTCAGATGTGGAGGATGAACTCTCCCACCCCAACTTCCCTTTCCCATATAAACCATTTGGCAACCCTTTATGGATTCCACATATGTATATTCTTATTTATGTCCACTCTGTCCTCTATCATCACTATGAAACACAGTCCCTGTTTGAATCCGGCCATAAAACCAACTGGAGTCAAGTTAATTGTCAGACACAGACGCAAGTTCTGATCATAAATGCTGTAATACATACTGCTGCTTTAAATCACAGACAAATCTGCCCCCCCCCCCCCCTCTCTCTCTGGTGCCTTCCAAAGTGATTTGGTCTCAATTTGTAATAAAAAAAAAGACCAGCAGAGAAAGCACCGCCGGAGCCTGCGATCGGCTTCTCTTTTGTGTTTTGCATTCTTTCACCTTTTCTCCCGTCGCAGAGACTGACTTTTAATCTAATAAACATTGCATGAGCCCACTGACCAGAACAAAGGGGGGAAGAGAGGAGGAAAAAAAAAAAAACATCTTTCTGAACATCTATCAGATCACTCTTGTTAAAAAAAAAAAGAGAAGGGGTTGGCGGAGGGGGGGGGGGGGGGGGGGGTTTAGCTCCTTAATAGGAACGGGGTAGGATATAAGGTATCATGCCAAGATCGTAAAATTACCGAGGAATAAAAGCCATTCATTTCACATGACATCACCTTCTGAGGATGTGAGCTTCGGCGGCTTCGACAAGAGGACAAATTGTTTCCTCGGTCGTCTTCGGTGCTGCTGTTGTCCGACAAGACGCACAACACACGGCAGAACAAAGGAGCGGGATTAGGCTCCCTGCTATTGGCTGCAGCTTTTCAAACATGCAATAAAAATGCAACGTTCCTCTCGCAGCAGCATTGTCTTTGTGCATTGTTGGTACGTAATGTACAGAAGGAGAGAGAGAGAGAGAGAGAGAGAGAGAGAGAGAGAGAGAGAGAGAGAGAGAGAGAGAGAGAGAGAGAGACTCTGCTCAGGGCTGATCCGAATAGATTTCCTTTTCTTGTGAGATGTGGGCACAGTGAACGTAACACACACCTCACAGTGACCCTCATGGTGGTGCAATCACGACGCGGGAGCTTACACAACAGGGATGATAAGTAGCAGCCCATCACTCCGCAAACTTGCTACCTCTTCCCCATACACAGCGGTTCATCTCCAGTTAAATACTTGCACTTAAGACATTCCCTCTTCTCCGCCCTATTACTGCTGCCCACTAATTAACACTTAAAGCCCTGGTTTCCAGTGGGATCGCAACCATTAGCCTATGTTTATTCACATTATTGCTGTCAGTCACTCGCCGTGGGACCAAGTCACCTCCGTCCCAGTATTCTTGACACACATGATACAGCGTTGGAGTGTACTCCAGGGGTACTAATGGTTGGTCTCAGTCACAATGTCACGGAAAACACATAATTTCCCGCCCGCGCCACGGCGAATCTATGCCGCACTCAGAGAGAGTTACATTCCCTAATGGAAAACGCATTGGCTAACAAAGGTGGAGCTAGCTATACCTATATGCCACATCTCCCATCAACTGCCTCTCCAGCTGTGGGAGAGAGGAGATGGTACGTGTGGTAGTGACTGTACAATATAAATCTGTGGTATACGCAACAATATATCCAGCACGTGGACTTATCGCTTATCGCTCCCGCCGGCGCCTCCCACCCGGCAACGTATGTGGAGCTGTAAAGGACTGAGGGCCTTTAATAATTGGCGGTGCCAATGAGAGGCCTCGCATCCATCTGCTGTATTAGTTTATCTACTTAAAGCAAACAGGGTTACTACATTCAAAACACAGGCAGACATTATTAACAAAGTATAAAAGAATAATTTCATTTTTCTCCCTTTCTCGGAGAAATGTGACACATCATCTGGCGCGGTATTGCGTTGCCCGGGGTGAGGGCCCTGCACAGTAGATGGACCGCTGTAATTTCTCATCTATCAAATTATAGTTTATTGTTCAGCACAGCAACCCCAGGCTACGCACAACCCTGTGCACTGACAGTTATGAAACATTATATTTCTACTGTCATAGTCCGGGCCCAAGACAAAGCTTAAGAAAGGAAAAGAGAGAGAAGGAGGAGAAAAAAAGGCAGAAAGTAATAAAAACTCCAAAGTAATATTAACACTCGTAATGTCAACATCTACGTTAAACTAGAGCCTTGATCACAGCCGCTCAAGACACTGTTGCTATTTGTAGGGTTTGCTAATGACATTAAGTTACTCAAACTGCCATTAGCTACTACTGTATAAGCTTGTTTATTATTGCCATGGTAATGATTTTTCTACCAAATGAAATTTGTCGGCAGGAAATTGTGTTTAATGCTGGTCTAATGAGTCTGCTGTAAATTAGCTGGCGTGCCAGCGTGGATGACTAAAAGGCCTTTAAGTAACCTTTGGTCTCTGTTGAGGGTAATTTGATACTGCCACTGATGATTCACTTAGCCAGCCTGAAAGCTATAGGCTTGCATCTCATGAAGGACATGTGAAACTACTATCGCTCTTAAACTGGAGGCGAATGTGAAAATAATCGAATCCCCTCGCCAATGGATGACTTTAGGACGGGGAACGTGAACTTCTGGCTCGAGTCAAACCCATTTGGCGTTTTGTCATCAAGGTCAAGGTTCAGCCACACACAGCAGCTCACGCCAGAGCTCGTCTTGAATCTCAGCATCAGAGGGACAATGGCCACTGTAGCTGGTGAGCAAACCTCAACCGGGGTGGTGGCTGGCTCTGAGTGATTTTTTCATGATCTTGAATAAGTTAAAAATGTAACCTCATAAAAATGCATATATATACATCTTTGATTGCTGTCTTTATGACCCTGTTCTGTTTAAATGAAGCCTCACACTGCCCATCTAAATATTTAAACCATATTTTGGTAAATCTGTCCATCCTTCTAACCACCGTGCAATCTTTCCAGTGACTTCACAAAGTGCAAGTAAGTAAGGACAAACATGTGAACTGGTTACATTCAAACAGGAACCTGTATTTTGAATGAACACAGGAAAATGCACTGGGTAAACACACACGGCCTCCTGGTCATCATTTGGGACCTTTTACAGCTGTGAAGCTGAACAACAAAGCTTATTATCAAAGAAACAACAAATATAAAACAACAATGAAATGAATTGTCTATAAAAACCATTGTTGACTATAACAGGGTTTCTGCAGGTTTCAACAAGTAGGTAAAGTATCAGAATAGAGAAGGACCTCGCAATGCCACGGTGTCCATAGTCTTTCACACAGCCAAGCCGAGGGAACTCCGATAAAATCTGACTGCGATTTTGGTATTAGTTCCATGTTTGTCCTTGTAGTTTTATTACGTCGTGCTAATAACTGTATCATTGAAATAGAACGACAACAGATGGAGACATTACAAACTATGCACGCCACCAAACAAACAAACTAATCTCGAACATTTGATGGAAGTGGCGTTAAATGAATGTTGAGAAAATGACACCAAGACACTCTGAAGTATTTAAGACCCTAAAGGCCTGAAACTCTTATTGAAGGTCCGACCCATAAAAACGCTGCAGAAACCTTAGTTTAAAAACCAGTAAAAGTAGACATATCAATAACAACATCTATTAAAATTTGATTCTACAAAAAAATAAGTGTTTCGGAAACTGCAACCAACTTTTCTGTTTGCTTTTTTGTCAGCATACAGGATTCCATCATCTAACTACCGGCCTCCGATAGTGGCTGAAACATCACTCTCTAGGTGTATCATGCATTAACACAATGTATACAAGAGACTGAGATACAGTTTGTTCCTTGAAAGTGACAAAAAAAAAATCTGTGGACCCTACACTCCCTCCAGTCGGCTTGTGTGTGTTTGTGTTTGTGAGTGTATGCACTAACAGGCGGCACACAGCGTGAGTGGTTTTGGCTTTGTGCCAGGTCTGCGGCGGGGACCGGGCTGCTTGATCTATCTGCGTATGCAAAGTAGTGGGAGTGTGCGTGTGCACGTGTTTGGATGTGCGTGCAACACACACACACACACACACACACATCACTGTCACCCCTGCAGAAGCACACGTGGGCATTTCGTGTTGAAGCTACCACGTCACAGGCATGGCAGCCACCCCCCCTGGCATATTCCCCTGAGATATGATAAGAGGCGTGTGTGTGTGTGTGTGTGTGTGTGTGTGTGTGTGTGTGCGCAGGTTGTCTTGTGTTCTAATGGGGGTGACATTCCTCCTTAATGCAGGTGGCCCCTCAATCTGAAAAACCTTCCTCTTTAGACACTCATTTGTGTTTAGTGCCACCCCCTGCCGCGCCCCCTCCTAACCCGCCCACTGTCTCCCCGAACCTCCCATTTGCACCTCGCCCACCCACATTGCCCCTCCTCCGCCGGCAACACGTGCCCCCTTTTAGTGCCAACATGCCCTCGCCTCCCTCCCTCCCTCCCTCCCTCCCTCCACTCCTCTGTTTTTCCCACACCCGCCCCTTTCTGTCATCACACAGTCGGAGTGGTATCACCACACGTGCCCCTTTTTAGTGCCAACAAGCTCCCCTGTGGCCCTCCTGTCCCCCCCACCTCCCTGTCTACCTCCCCCCACGTCGTGTTCTACCCTTGCCCAGCTCCCGCCCCCCTTCTTCCTCTCTTTCTCACACTGTTCATCTCATCGCTATGTAAGTGGGGATACCAGACTGTTTTGCATACGGCTGTTTAGTCCTTTGTGGCAGGCGGGGCAGCATGCAAATATGCAAAACGGTGATGGGGAGTCATTTTGTAGCGTGATGAGGAAGGGGAGAGGGCGGCTCTGTGAATGATGCCGCCGCCGCCGTGCCGCGTGTACGCATGCTTGTGTGTTTTCCAGAAGATTCTTTGGCTCTTCAGTCAGCCGGGTTTCACACGGGAGAGTGTGCCATCCGAACCCAAGCCCCATTGAGCAACGTGGCAATGGAATACCATTCACAGCCATAAATCCCACATGGAGGGAAACTCTCATCGTCTGTGGCCTTTATTCCATTCACGGAACAATGCAAGGAAAAGGTTGTCATTTTTTTTTTTTTTCTTCTTCTTCAACAAACGCATCGTTACTGTAAATCCACGGGACGCAGGATCTGCAAATGTGAGCGGGGAATTAAGAAGAAACGGACAGGAAAGTTCTTCCCCCTCCTCTTCACCCAGATCCTTCTCTCTTCTACTTATCTGTGGCGGGGAGCCAATGGTTCATTATAATTGGCCGTTGTCATCATGCAGATGACACACAGTCAGTCCTGTGAATATCATTAGCGCCTTTGCATACCTCCGCGCTTTTCTCTTTTTTTCCGCTCTTTCTTCTTGTTCCGTCATTCCGAGGCTCGTTTCGCGATTCGATATTCCAAAAGGTAATTATCATCCACGAGGCAGGTAATCAATATGTGGAGATAGGCATAATGGGGAATGAAGGTGCATGTCTGATTGTCGTTTTCTCTTTCGTTATTCCCGGCGCCAATGTAGAAGAATCTCCCAGGTTGTCGGGGGGAATAAAAGTGTGTTTGTGTGATTGTATTTGACTGTCCTTAGCGGAAGAGTCCATTGTACATCTCTGTGGTTACAGAGTGTGCGTTGCTCTCCTCCTCCTCCTCCCCCTCGTTTGCATATATCAGCCTCTCCTTGGGTAGAATAATGGCTCTTAATTCTTCTCCGCAGCTCTTGCCTTCTGATCCGTGACAAAAAGAAAGAGCCAGCCGGTCAATTTGCATACTCCGCATACTGATGAGACGTGTGTTGCCGACTGCCTAATTACCAAGTCCTCCAGTCACTCTCTCTCTCCTCCTGCAGCCTTTACATTTAACCCTCGGTCGCCCAGCCGCCATCTCTTCGTCTCCACAGGAAACCATTGTCGCGTTTAGCATTAATTCATCTGCGGGGGCACATAGAAACAATAGAGAAACAGGAAAAAAAAAACAGAAGCATATTGCAGCGACGAGCGGTTCGTTTGTTCACCTTCGTTTATTCCCTCGTCTGTGTTTATTGGCTAATTTGCGCCTCCTCTCGCTCGCGGCGGCTCTCCTTAAGCTACCCTCTTTGTCTTTGCCTTTGAAATTTACAAAATCCTACAAGAAATCAATATTCAATTGATTATTCACTTTCCTGCAGCCTCAAACGACCGGCGGGTGCACGTGCGTATTAAATCCGGCATGTGTCTGTGTGTATGTGTGAGTGAGTCTCTGGTAGATCCCATGGTATTCCCAGTTCTTTCGAGGCAGCAGGCGGACGAGGTGGCAGGGAGCTCTGAGAGAAACACCGCAGCGTCTACGTGCGTGTGCATGTGTGTGAGCGAGTGGGCATATGAGACGTACCAGGGTCCCGTCAATAGCACCAAAGCCGGGGGGAAATTCCAAGGTTTGAAGAGGGTTTGCTTCCCAGCCTTTTTTGCTTAAACAGCGAAAAAACATCCAGAGGAGGGAGCAGCAAGGCAATCAGCTACAGCAACAACAACAACAACATCAACAACATCAACAACAACAACAACAACAAACCAATACCAAGCCTGTGGGCACAGGAAGCACAGCAGGCTCCGAGCAGGATGTGGAAAGGAGTATATCCTAGTTTTGGGCTTTTTTTGTTCTCTTCGACGCGCTTCTTTGTTTTCTGCCCCGGCTCTGAGAGGAAAACGGGGCAAGATGCCACCTGGACCCTTTGGAGAACTCTGTGGCGAAGTGGGCGTGGAAATAGGAGCGTGAAAGAGGAGGGCGTGAGGAGGAGGAGGAGGAGGAGGAGGAGGAGAGAGGGGTAAAGGGTGCCTGGCGCCTGCCTCTGATATGCCATAAGGATGGCAGGCACGTAATGATAGCAAATGTAGAGCAGATTGGCTTGGAGGAGGAGGAGGGAGGAGGGAGGAGATACACGGAAAGGGGGAGAGGAGACAGATGGCAAAGTTGGCCTGGTGCCAACGCTACCAAGACATGACTACACAGGAAAGCCTCTCTGCGCTCTGACACTTGTTGCAGTGTGTGCGTTTGTGCGAGGCGGACACACACTGCAGCAGGACCGTCCCTGACCACCACGTAGTGTTTCACTTGTGCCATATTGGCTCAACGGGGCCAGAGGACTTATTTTCAACCATCTGTGAAGGAGTGATGATCATTTAACGTTTCAGAATCGCTGCATGCATTGGCGTGAGATATTCAAGTATGTATGAGAGCCTAAAGCAAAATGAGAGGGAAAGACAGAGGTCTGGCCTCCAATTTGACCCCCATTTATGCAACGTGGCAAAGGTCAAATATTGACTCTTGACACATATCTTTTTTCATGGCCATCAAAAATAGATGTTGCAACCCTGCCTCTTTTTCTCTTCCTTTTTTTCTCCTCAACAGTATGACATTTGACTTTTAGTGGGAAAATTAATGTGATTTTTGTCTCACAGTGTTCAGGAATAAAAAACTGCTGGCTCGTGTTGGTTTATGACAAGGAAACGGATGGCAGCTAGATAGAATATTATGATGTTCATATTGAAATGTGCTGAGCAAACATCTTCCTGCACGGGCAGACATGCTCCGTGTGTGAGAACGAGAGAGAGAGAGAGAGAGAGAGAGAGGGAGAGAGGCAGACAAATGTATTTGTGCAGGGATTTTTTAGGAGGGGGGGTGCAAAACACATATTGCACAGTTTTCTTGTCTGTGTGAAGGTGTACCAATGAGGGGGTTTTCACACCAAAAGGAAAAGCATGCATGATGTGAAACCTGCAACTGAGGTATGCTGAATGCTACTGGCAGGCGGGTACATGGGGACCTGCAGGGAAAAAGAGGCTCAGACAGGCTGTACAACATCTAACGTGTTTTGGAAACGGCCAGACAATTGGAAATGTGTTTAATTTTTCATGTTTTGCTTATTTTGCATGATTGGCAGCAGAGGCTGGGGGCAGGAGTAGATTGGGCAAAGCTCTGCTGTCTGCAGATAATGAGGAATGTAATTCATATGCTGTGTGTGTTCACATATGTGTGTGTGTGTGTGTGCGTGTGTTTTGGTAGAGTGCACGGAAAGAGGATAGTGGTGGTGGTGGTGGTGGTGGTGGTGGGGGGGGGGTTATCCAAATCAAGAACCCTATTTGAATAAGAACAATCAGAGACCCAAAATGGAGCACAGCCACAGAAAGGGGGGGGGGGGGGGGGGGACAGGGGGGCGATTTGACTTGCGAATCAGGCGATGCATATCTGCATGCTAATTACGCAACGAGAAGTGGGGAAAGACTGGTAGGCGCCCCCCACTCGCCAGACAGAGAGAGGGCGAGGGAGGAAAGACGTAGCCGGCGCGAGAGAGAAACAAGGGGGATGAGCGAACGAGCAAATGGACAAACAAAACGAAGGAATCAAAGGGGGCCTGTAGATGAGACGGGTAATTACCCATCAGCCTTTTACTCGGTGGCGTTTGATTTTCTCTTGGATCCACCACCGACGTGCACGGACATGGAAGACAGGAGCGAAAAACCAGAGGACGAGGGTAGGGAGTGGGGTTGGGGGGGGGACGGCTATATACGAAAATTAAAATTATTGATTGATCTTCGGATGTTGGGGGTTGTGGCGCGGAGGGCATTTTGAGGATGTAATTAGGGCAGACTGGGACTCAAGGCTGGAATGATAATAGATGACGTTGGAATACACCAGGGCGATTTCGCCATTAATCTCCATTAACACCAACCGGGATATTAAAAATTCTAATTGGAGGGACAAAAATGTTGTGGCTGGGCGCATGTGTGTGTATTTACGCGTGTGTGTGTGTGTGTGTACGGTGGGATGTTGATCTTGGGTGTTTTGCGATAATTGCCACCAAGGGGGAATTGTGTCCTGCAGGGTATAGTATATCAACTGTATTATCCCGCTGATTAGAATTATGAACTGTTAATGATGCAGCACTGACTTTAATGTTGTTTCATCTCCGTAAATAGAATAACATCAATTTCCATTTATGGTTTTGGCAGAGGGATTTTGATCACTTAATTTTGATTTTGCAAATGTGTGTGTGTGTGCGTGTGCCCGGGCGTTGAGTACTTGCAAATGTGTGTGTGTGTGTGTCAATGTATATCTCTGTATATGTGTGTTTCCACTTTTGATTACTTTTATTGTTGAAACTATGAGTGAATAACTCTTTTAGCAGAGGTTTTTTATGTGTTTGCTTCATGAACTTTTCAAGAAACCCTAAATGACATTGTTTTTATAATATTGAAATCTATGCAATTCAAATCATGTACTATCTCTATTGATCACAATAAAACCCTACTTATTAATATATTTGACCGTCTCTGTGTGTCATTTCATGGTAACAGATTAAAAAACATGTTTTGTTTGACAGTGAGGTGTCAAAGCGCGGTGCACAAGGAAAAGCCTCCTGATTGGGTGTCCTCAGTCCCCCATGGGTGCTGTGATGTCATCAGCGGTGGCCTTGGATCTTCTTTTTTTGCAGCGAGTTACATCAGCCCGGATGAAGGAGCCCGGATGACAGGCCGGCGCTGTGTTTATCAATAGCAGCACCACCTTGCATGACTGTGCTGTGACACTGTCAATAATGAAATCTCACTGTGTCAGCTATTCAATATTACAAATTGCTTGTATGTAGTCAGCATATGCGTGTGTGTGTGTGTGTGTGTGTATGTGCACGCGCGTGTCCATGACGTAAATATGCAAGAGGTTAATACACATGTTCCAGTGTCTTCATGTATTCACTCTGCATGATTAGGAACTGTCCTTGAATTAGTAAGATGGAGCTGCAGCCCCCATCTCGGCTGCAGTTACACACACGCCGACTCGAACTGACTCACACATAGAGATAATGTAGCCTATACCCAAACGCACCATCACAAAGATCTCCTGTAAGAATTTAATGAAGACATAGCAGTCGTCAGACAAGCATAGCAATGAAAAACATTTCACCTCTACTTTTAATTCATTGTTCATTAAGAAGAGAACATGGCCGCTCACAGTTAGCCTGCTTCTTTTGTGTGTGTGTGTGTGTGTAGTGCGAGATGGCCAGTGTGATGTCATTACATTAATGGTCCTTCACTGGAGCAAGTCATTAAATGAGGATATGAAAGCACTGGGCTGTTTTTATATGCATGGAAGGGTGAGGTGCGGGGGTCACAGTTGCTCCGAGTCATCACTCATGCACAATGGGAGGACACACAAATGCACGCGGGCACACAATCCCACATACAAATGAGCAAAATATGCATGTGAGGGGTCACCCGGCCCTCTTCAGGAGACATGTGTCTATTTGTTTAGCTCTCTTATTCGCTTGCACCCGGTTTGAGGTGCTTTCTTTTATGGACACGTCTCCTCTCTCAAGCCAGATTGATCCCAGTATTTATGAGCTTGGCTTGTCGTGCATATTATTATTATCATTATTGTTATTATGCATTTCACGGGAGGGAAATAACATTAGGCCCGGCGGTGCAGAGGCAGGGTTTTTCACTACTGCAATCATCAGATTGGTCTGATTTATGATTTATGCAGATCGTATAGCGCCTGAGGTAACGCCCCCGGAGGAGCTCGGTTGTAAAAATTTGTTTTACCCAATTGATTAATCAACAGCAGTCATATGCGTGAGCACTTCATATGTATATGGGCTTAGATAGCGAAGGCAAACGTGCATTTATCATGTGTCTGTATCTGTGCGAGCATACGGGGCGGCTGTCTGCTACTGGAAAACTGATTTGGTGATGCGACCTTGTCTTGCAAATTGAGAGCAGGGGTTGGTAGATTAAGAAAACAGGGTCAGGAAGGGAGCGAGGCAGTTGATAACAGGAAATGGGACTGAAAAGAAACTATATCAGATATTCAGTCATATTTAAAATGTTTGATTTTGAATGTCTTATTTAAGCAATATGTAGAAAACAGGCTTTGAATTATATTTGAACAAAATTAAAGACGCGTGAAAACCATTTCAGCTCAGATTGGTGTCTTGAACTTGTCTGTTGTTGCTTCTGTCCTATCAAGGCAATGGGCATTAAGGTCATGCTGTACACTTGCAATTAAAAAAAGAATGTATAAATTATTCATAAGAGTAATGAATGATGCAAACCATGCAGGGCGAATGTGCCTGTCAGCATTCTGCACAGAATTCTCTTTAAGACCCCGTAGGACAGAGGGGTTTAGATCTGATGCCAAGATTATCAACTTGTCATGAAATTATAAATGAGGAAATTTATCAGATCGGTCCAAACTTCGTACGTTAATTGTTTTTTGCAGTCAAATGTGGGGGGTGGGGAGGGGGGGGGGGGGGGGTAACTCCACACTTCTGTAGCGACCAAATCTACACCATCTTTGGATATTTGAAGATGTGACACAAACTCTCACCAGGGAGAATGCTGTTGGTTTCCTGCAAGAAACTAATAGTGAACGTTGATTATTTCACCCTCAGCTCTTCCTCAATGTAAACTGTGTGTTCAATAATGTAAACAGGACAACGAAAGACCTTTAAACCGAAGCGAGAGTACTTATTTTAACACAAACCCTGATATTTAACTATTATTAACCTAGATACGCCTTTTACTATTGTCACCATGACAATAAAGGTTTAGTACGTCTGTTGATGGTAAGCTGTGATGAGTCACACCCTAAGACAGGGACAGGCAACCTATCAGGACATTTAACTCCCTCTTTGTCATTTTGGCAAGTAACTTGATTCCCATTCACTGATGTCTGAGGGAGACCTTCCTCATGCAAAACAAGTTCAACCAATGAGCTGTTAGGCCACGGTTGTGGGTAGGGATTTCCAACGCCTGCACAGTAGGCATGATTTGTAAGACGCCTGAGAGGAAACTCTGCCTGGGAGGCAAAACTGAGGGCAAAGACCCCTGCCCTCACACTGGCCCCCTTTCCCTCTGATATGAATGTTGAGGCTAACCCCGCCTCTCGCTCACTGTCAGCTGGGATTGGTTCCAGCTCCCCTGCGAGCCTCAAAGGATAAGTGGTAGAGCTAATGGATAGATGGATGGATTTTAAATGTGTTCATTAATAGGTGACAGGACATTTTCCCTATTAATAGAAAGACTGTTTAGGTTTGCACATTTTATTAAAATGTGTTGACCTTTCTTTGTGTGGTTTTATGTGACCTGTAAAGTCAAAGCACATCTGGTCGCAAATGTTTCTTGAGAGAAAATGCACTGAAGAACGTCCGACTTGACACGTGAGACGTGTTTAACGTTGATTGTACAATGTGGTCTAAGAATTGAACGTTCACTAAAATACATGATCACAAAAGCAGAAATTCTGTCAAACCTACTGACGGAGGTAACAGTGCTCTTGAAAGGGAAAATACACAATACGAGACAAAGTAAGCCGGGGTCAAGGCCAGTTACAGTTATATATCATTTACTACGAGTCGTTTATGTTCAGGTAGATCCACTCCAGACTCCTAAATGAAAAATCTGAAAACACAACTGTTCACTTTGGGAAGTACAGTTTTCATAAAGACTTGTGCTACAAAGATTAAGATCTGGTTCAGGGTCTGTGACGGAGACACAGAACAAGCAGTTTTGAGGATCGGCTTAGTAAACGTTGTTTTTCACCTTGACGATGTGTTGGAGCGAACCACAGTAACCACCACGATCCTCTTGATCCAAGCAGCTCAGTGTGGCCTCCTGAAATATTTTTTATACCTTCTTCATAATTTCTTTCTCGTGTTTTGCCAGTGAAACACTTTTAATTTGAAGCTGAACAGCACAAAGCTGAACCTTAGGTGTACTTAATTCTTAAAAGTGGTTGATAAACAAATTATAACGTCAGTTATAGATTTCCTTCTTTTAACAGCTAGAGTTTGGTTCTACCAGTTAGGCTGCAACCATACTAATATATTTTCTTTTAACAGCTTTCATCCTCACTACTGTGGAGTTTTCAAGCCCCTAAAATACCGAATTTTGATATCACATGACTGTCGACCCTGTTTTAGTTTAAACTACTGGGTTGTGTCTTGGTCTAGATTAACAGAAACTGAGACTTTTCGGGGGAAAAAGATGCAGAGACCCGCTCTGCTTCCTAATTGTGTCTTATCGATCACAACTTGACTACCAGTGGTGAACGGTGAGCGAATTACACAGTAACTACAAATTACTAACACATATTATAAGCGCAAGATTCACCTCATTCTCAGTAAAAGCAAAGAAATACCTTTTCATACATTTCTCCAACTAAGCAACCAACTGCAGAGTAAACCCTCTACTTCCTGTTTCAATCTGCAAGCACATGACCAGTGTACGTGAATGGTCATGTGATCTGTATTTGCATATGCATCGTGTGTCATCATGGACTAAGATCATTTCTTATACAGAGCAAAAATGACAGACTTTCATTGTACAGATAAATGTACATCATTAACATGTCAGACGAATTGGCAGTTTGCAGGGTTGCTCTTATACTCTATAAACTGAACAGCATGATACCAACCGGACTGATAGAGCTGATTCTGTCTCGAGGTAAAGCCAGAGTAAGATGGTGAGAAAAAAGGGCAATGACCTTGTCGTATGAATGTTATTTAGGTGACTGTACTACCTGGATACTTTAGATGTTTGCATGCAAAAATCTTGCTGTGGATTTATGTGTCCTTGTTGGAAATAAACAGACCATACATACAAACAATCCCACCTACAGGCAGACTTCTGCAGCCTTGCCGAGGCAGAGCAGAGGGGAGGTTGACCTGTAGCTGGCCGTAGCCCTGCTGAAGGAACCACTGCCAAGGTGATTATAGATTCTGAAAGCAGCACTGGACTCTGAGGCAGAGATTATTATAAATTTGGTCATTGGCAATGAGGACACTACAGGGGAGGGGAAAAACAAATATTAGGGCCCCCTTCAATGCCGGGGCCAGTGTGAGCTGTTTTCCATTTTAATGCATTATGTGTGTATAAGGGAGTGAGGGGAAATGAGGTTTTCTTTTCTCTGTGCATATGTGTGTGTGTGTGTGTGTGTGTGTGCGTGCGTGCTATATTCAGCAAACTCAGATTTACATTTCCCTTGCACTGCTTGTGAAATGTTTTCAGACATGGACAGCGTGACTGCAATAATATATAAGGGTTGTGCTCTTGCACACACTCTCTCCCCTCTGTCTAACACATACTTACAAGCGCGCTCACTGCAGGCACAGACAGTTTGAGGGAATGAGGATGAGGGAGAGCGGCCGTAATTACCAACTATGCGAGAGACATGGAAATTCCTACTTAGTCTGATTCCGCGGTTAGCTTTCAAGCCACTCCTTCACTTAAGCCCGATATTGACACATTGACTCAAAGTGAAGGTCCCCTGACGTCACAGTAACACGCCGGTTAAACACACAAGAAAAGTCACATTCCAGTGGTTCGTAATTGTGTTAGCAGTGTGTAAGAAACGCAAAGAGACATTTTGCAAACAGTACTTCGAAAATTCTGCCTATTCCTGTCAAGTAAAATGATAGAAACATGTTTTTTAATGAATGATTCTTTAAAGTCCTCTATTCTAATATCAGTGAATTAGAACATAAACCAACGTTATTTTGTTACCTTCATTATTGAACTCTGTTTCATAATTACAAATGTGTTGACAGTTGCATTTAATGAAAATATACTTTATGTGCTTCGTTAACACAGAAACCTTTGTGTGACTGTTGCATTAGACTGCATTAGCGAGGCCTTCCTGATAACATGACAATTTAATGTATATTAATCTCTCCTTTGATTGCTTGCTCTTCTATAACTCTATGCAACTTGCCTTGTTTGCAGTTTGTCATGATAGTAATTACAATGGGTTTTTTATGTTCGCTATATGGAAAGAGAGTATAAAGTAATTAAAAATGAAAATGTAATATCAGCAGGCAGAGAGAGAGAGAGAGCTGGGTTACATCACTGGTGATTTAATTGCATCCCGAGAGCGGCCAGGACGCCCGGCACGAGTCTGCAGTGTGTAGTTTACTGTACACACCGTTATCATTTCTCTTTGTTGGTGTGCAGATATTTCACCCACGGAAAGGTTGTCTATGCCCGAGGGCTTCAGATTTGCAAAGATCTATCACAGAGCCAAAATCATGACCATAAACGTCGTACACATCCATCTATACATTCAAAACTCACCCCGGGGCCGTGTGCCTGCATGAGTTCCATCTAAGCACTTTGCCATTTTAAGTGTAACACAGATATTGATTCCATAGGTTTGATTCTTAATGCAATGATGTCTTCCTCGGAGAGTTGATTAAACCCTTTTGGTATTAATGCACCGGGCCTATGTGTGTGTGTGTGTGTGAGTGTGTGGATGAGACAGCAGAGAACGGTTGTGCCCATGCATGCATGCAGTCATTGATAAAAGCATTACAGTTAGCCACCACGTCAAGACTGTGTGATCTAGAATCACGGTCGCTCCGACTGGGGGATCCGAGAGGAGCTCAGGGTTTTATCTTCCCTTAAGTTAAACTGCATTCACTCTGCTCTCTCTGTCGCAATCAATCTGGCGGTCAAGTCCCTCTGTGTGACTTATTATAGCAGCAGTAATAATAACTATAATAGAAGTGCAAATATTATTAGCTCTGCATTTTAAATGATACCAATTTGTATGCATATAAAAACAATAATGATGGAAGTAAATGATTTCAATATTAGAAACAGCAATCAGCACTCACAAAGTAATAGTACACCACAAGCTATGAAGTCTATGTAATAAAAGTTATGACTCTATTGCTTAAGAATAAGTAACGATATTGTACTAAAGCAAGATCAACAACTTCCTCAGCTGATCACTGTGTATTGAAGTCAGTGGTTGTTTGATTTAGTCAACAAATTGCATGGACAGTTAAATCAGCCAGAGTGTAATACAGAAAACTAGAGAATTTTAAAAGTTAGGCATCCCAGACATCCTTCACCCTCGCTGCACTTTTCAGCTCTTCCTGGGGGCTTCCCAAGGTGTTCCCAGGCCTGATGGGAAATGTAGTCCCTCCATCAATTTCTAGGTCTACTACCCTGGAGTCTCTTCCCAGGTTGAGCATGACAGCTAAACCTTTCAAAGGAAGCTGCCCAGGAGGCTTAAAAGTACCCCAACCACTTCCATGAGCCCAAGGTAACCTCTTTCAACCCAAAGATAGTTTATTAAGGTAAATTAGATTTAAGATTAAAGGGGAAAACACTCACATTCAGGAAATATTCTCATTCATCAGATTGTTTAACAGTTAGTGTACAACAAAATATGTAATCTATTAATAAACCACATGGCATTGTAATTTATGGAAATAAAAAACGGTAAAGACAAATTAAAGAGCAAAAGTCATAGTATTTCCTCCTTTCTTTTCAGACACTGCCTGAAAAGACAGGAATGTGAAATTATCTCACCAATTTTCAATCATCATCTGCTCTCAGGTATTTCAGGGCTTTGTTGAGCTGTTTCAGGAGAAACTGAGCCTCTTAAATCACGGCAGGCAGTGTTGTAAAATGCTGAAGAAAAGGGGCCTCACTTTCTTCTTCTCCTTGATTTATCACAGCTCATATTATCTATTTTCCTCCTGACTATTTTGGAATCTGCCAATCTTAACAGCGCCAAGAAGGGCACCGGTTCTCAACTGCGCGAATGAGGATCATTGGCTCCTGAATAAACCAGACTTAACACAATCGAGTGCCTTATAGACGTAGTAAAACAGTGTGGTTATAACATCTATGTCTGTAAACCAGTGGCTTCGTCCAAAACAAAACACTGAGACTAAAACATCTACAACATGTACAACAACATATTATCAGTCTACTTTCCCCTGTCGAACGAATGTTGTGTTTACTGGGATTTCTGCGGGGACCAGAGGTTTGCAGGCTGCAGGGACGTCTGAGAAACAGTGAGCGCCTCCTTGCATGTATCACGTCGAGTAGCTTCTGAACGATAAGAGGGGAAATCTTGTCATTTGTTTGGTAAATAAAAATGGAAAAGACCACCTTCAAATGAGCACTACACGGTGTAGCATGCATCTTAGTGATAACGGTAATCTCTGATTCACAGTGCAGGCTAAATAAGGGCAGATACACGGGGCAATAAATGTGTTGTTAAAGAAAAGCAACATTGGATTATAATTTTTGTGCGACCACAGATGAAGGGAGAAAGAAATTAAGCCTCTGTTTGTATCAGGCAGACGCATGCACAAACACGCACACACTCACACAAACACACACAGACACTTTACCCAGGTCCCCGGAGCTAATTAAAGGGAAGGTAGGCGAGCAGAGATGTGATAACTCTGTGAATCATGTAGAATAGTTGTAATGGGTGACCTTTTTTCCCTCTCCCCATGCAGTGGGCAGAAATCTCATTTGAGAGCAAGCCATTCCAATTTGCCGCAGCGAGGCAGGTGTCAAAGTCTCAAGCAGGCAGAAAAACATCCCTTGGTGCCTTCTCCTTTGTCTGAGATCATGTGATGCCCCCGTGTGAAAATGCAAAGACCTACAAAGTCGAGCGAAAACTGCGGTTTGTATTTCATCTCCCGCGCACTTCTCTTACTCGTCTTTCTCTTCCTTTCCGCACTTTGAATTAAAAGAAAGAAAAATTTAAGTAACAAAGAATGTTCTCTGTCTTTGTGTTTTGTATATAGAGAGGATTATGTTAGTGATCAGAGCAAACATGAGAATTATAAACACAGTCCATCTTCATTAGGCTGCAGGCCAGATATTACTGGGCTGGACAGCCTGGAATGTTTGGTCGTCCATTTAGCCAAGGGCAGGAGCAGAAGGGCTGCTGTGCAGGGCTCCAACTCCCTTTGATCCTCTGCTGTGTGTGTGTGTGCGTGTGTGTGTATGTGTGTGTGAATGCAATGCAATTTCACAACCCAAGTACACCAGCTGGTCCACGTTAAAGTTCCAAGGTAACCATGGCGCCCCGCGGCTGGTGGAGAGTGTGTGTCTGTGTGTGTGTGTGTGTGTGTGATAACATGTGGTATACGTTTGGATGCGCTCCTCCACCCTTTCCCCCCCTTTGGCTTTGACTTTTAAGGAGTTTCGACACTGAGCTTTTGCCTCCATCAGGTAAACAGGATACAGGTCACTGATAAAACAATATATACACATACACAGCCTCCCACCATGGGAGGATATATGTGGATCCTCCCTTACTACCGAATACCTCGGATTGGGTGACCTAAAATAGTTTCCTACGCCTCCCTTTATATTGAGATTTTTAGTATCGTGCGGTGTAAATAGTGTTCGAGCTGCTCTGCAAACACATCTCAGGGGAAAACATTGATTCACAGAATATATACAAGGCTGGAAGTACTGGAAGTAAACATTGTCAATATAGAGGAGAGTCATGTTCAATCAGCTCACATGCTTTTTTATTCCTGCACCATGTGAAGTAATGAAGCCAGATCTGCCTCATACTCCATTTGATTTGGCTCCATCAATAAAAACAGTGGAATCACAGTGGAATATTACGATGCTACACTTTGTGAGTTATTTCATCCCCCCTCCTTCTACATGCTACTTTCTGTGTACGAGGGTAATAAACTGCAAGGTGCGACATGCTTTATCATCGCAAAAACTTATTTTGAGGGAGGGAAAAGACGACGACAGGCAGGGAGGCAGTTACCGGCTCGACCCTCAGAACCCGAACACTTTGAAGTGAAATATTTCCCTCACTACCTGCAAAACAAATTGCGTGACGGCGCCGAGACCTCAGCTGCCGTGTACGTTCCGTCCAAATCTGGAACAACATTATCCATACATCTCATCTTTCATTGCCTCACACACGGGTGGATGTGGGAAATATACGACGGGAAGAGTCACAAATCTATACGTGTTGCATTTGAAAAGAGGGATTTCCGAGAAGGTCGCATCTTTCCGTTGGGTGCATTGTTTAGATGAAGGTGAGGTCACGCCAACAACTGCCATGGTGACAATGCAGTTGAATGGAGAGACATGCATTCATATTCATATCTGAGAATTGCTTATCGTATTTTTTCTGAAGAAACACTCATACACATGCACCGGAGCCATAGAAAATCACAAACCCGTATTTCTTTGAGAGCGGATTGCAACAACGCAACAGTGTTGTCCTCACAATTACACCCCATTCTCCCCCTCTGTCTTTCATCCCTCTGCTTCTATACGTGTGATTGGTGCCGCTGTGGAGCCACCATGATGATTCAGATGGGAACAATTCGAAAAAGATTGGATGGGAGAACGTACAAAACAATTCTTTTGCAGGAGCCTGCCTTGCGACCGACGAGTCTCTGTGTACATGTGATTAGCAGCTTTCCCACCACGGGAGATGTTAGAATTAAAGGCATTTTCAGTCGGAACATATTTTAGTTTTCTTATTTACTTTGCGTGAGGATGTGATATTAATGCTCCTCTAAGAAAAAAAAAAGTGTTTCTTTCATGCTTGCAAAGTTAACAATTTCCTTTATACAATTTATGATGTGTTCTTCAGGCATTTCGGGAGTTTTTTGTTGCATATGTTGGATTCAAACCTCAAAGAACAACTTTACACCTAATTACTGCTGCAAAGTAAAGTGTACATGCAAGTATCTTAATTTTCATAAATCCTGTCGCTGCCATATATATTATTGTGGTTGTGACTTGGAAAAAAATAAATAGGAAAACCCTTGTGGTCTACCCGACGGATCTCGCTTTCAAAACAGAACACGCACAACATGCAATACCCCTGAATCCCTGCCCTTACTGCGACTTTCTACTTCTTTCGGTAAACAGCCAACAGGCGCTGCCTCCTCAGCAGCCACGAGCTCCCTGCAATGATGAAAGAGTTCTCAGGATTTCCACGTTTTCCATTTTAATTGCACATGTTGCACCTTTACCAGCACTTTAAATTGTTGTATTTATAATTTTTTTTAAAAGAATGAAAGTTCCCATCACTGGCCGACAAAATTCAAACTGAACTCTGCAGTGGCATCCATGAAGATGTTTAATCTTTTTCGCAAAATGAAAAATCATCCTGCTCCCGAGCTGTCCACGTGAAGAGAAAAAATCTAATGAAAATATAGTGCTACATATTGATAATGATATTCTGTATCTTTCTATCCCCACCTAATCAGAGGTGGAATACTGCACAGAGTCTCCCCTCTCTCCTGCCGTGACAGCCACAATTCATCACGGCTTTAATTTAGTCTGTTACTGGGGTGTCGATAGGACGAGCGCTGCCTGGCGACCCTGTCTCACACACACACACACACACATACACACAGACACACACACACAAATACAGAAAGGGAGCCACATCTTCGCACACGTCCATCTACAACATGCACACTCTTATGACCCTTATGGAGAACTGTCTCTCCCTGGCATCTTATCTTTGTTACAAAAGACACACAAACGTAGGCCATCTCCTACACACACACACACACACACACACACACACACACACACACACATGAGGCACACCTCCTCCCATCATCCAGGACAGCTATCTGTTGTGTGGCTGGCTGTGGCCCTTAGCTCAAGGCCCTTCTCCCTAGATGTATCATCAGTCATTTAAAGCAATTAAGTACTTCTCAATGAGAATAGCCCGCTCTTCCTTGAGCAAGACGGAGAGGAGCGATTCACAAAGCCATTTTCTACCAAATCCTATTAAAGGTGGGGAAGGGAGGGGGGGGGGGGGGGGGGAAACGAGGTTGAAGACTTAAAATGGAGGGCTTTTATTTAAGGACTAGGAGGTATTACAGGCCAGATTACTTCTGGCTTATGTTCCTAGTCTGGGAAATTACATTCCCACTTTTTTTTGGAGTGCCCAAGCTTTGGAGTCGAAGATGAGAATCACCTTAAGTCTCTCTTGTTTTTCACTTCTCCACTTCAGTGGGTCGTTCTTGTTCTTGTTGTTGTGTTTTGCCAGAAAGATTTCTGTTTTCCCGCTTTTATTGGCACCTACTGAGCTTTTAGATACCTCTTGGGGTGTGTTTTTAGGGCTGGGGTTTATGTCAATTCTATCCGGATCTTTCAAGGGAAATTACTTTTTCATTCCCAGATCCAGTGTTAATTATTGGTTGCAAGAAAAAGACACGAGCAGGAATTTCATAGGATAAAACTGTTGTGCTTCAATCTCAACATGGTTTAAAATCATACACCATACAAGCACAGGTGTGAGTCAACACACAGACACAAAATCTATCTTTGTTCTGATTGTATTCAGTCATGTTGGAGATTCAAGCTGAATTGAAGGTGAAGTCCTTTCAAACATGACCATGATGAAACAAAGTAGTTACTTATTATTTAGCTGGTTTCAAATCCAACACTTGTGGCCTTTTCCGACCTATAGCTTGTTTGCTCTGGTCTGAAACTTTGAGCATGGTTCCCTCGGTTAGCTTTATTTCACACAGAGGAAATCTAAGAACCAAAATGCATCATCTCAAGCCACAATCTCTTATACACCAGGATGCGTGTAAACTTGCCAGTAGACGAGTTTGTCTTTGTTTTGTTGCCACAGATGAGCCATGTTTGACTTCACAAACACACCAGTTACAAACTTGTCACTGTCTTGCCAGTGTTCCATCTTGCACAATACTAAACAAAAGAAATCACGGTTGCATGATATTCTCAAGATGTAAAAAACATTAAGTACACAATCGTTCATCACTATTAATGAGCCAACGCCTAGAAGTTCAATGAGCATCACACCAACGAGGCAGTGTCTAGACATGGGACAGAGTCCGTTCCCATTTAAGACAATCGATTTTTTGCCCAGTTGAAAAGTTTTTTTGGTGAGAATGTTCACTCAATTTATTTGTTGAGTTGCATTGGAATGAAAAGTAAACACACACAGAAGGGAGCTCATCCTCTCGGAGTGAGAACCCTACAGCTAGATGCGACTACAGCTGTGTGCTCTGCTGCATCAAGGAATGCAAAGCCTACCTGGGTACATGTGTGGCTCAAACTTGCAGAGCACGCCTGGTAGTTGGTTTGGATCAAGTCCAGATCACGTTTCCAGCTCAAACTAAAGTTTGCTTGGGACTGAACCACCGAGATCAAGACCACTTCCTCTAACCGGTCTAGGTTCAGTTGTTTTGATCCATACGTGTGTAATTCCTTTGTTGGACACATAACCACAGAGTGAATAGAAACGAATGAGAGGTCTACCTACTCCAAAACTGGTCAGTACCCACCTGTAGACTAAGCCACTTCGCCAAAACATCACTGGAGGCCTTTATTTTGAAACACCTGGAGAGTTAGGAAATCATACGACATGGTTGTTGAACACTTGTCCGCCACAAAGGACAAGAGAATGGTTTTCCTCTTAGGGTGACTAATCTGTTATTCTCACTGCTCTGTGGCTTCACTGACAACAAAACAGTCGACCAGAGTGGTGTGTGATCAATGTAGGGAAGATATTTCTTGCATGCATTATGCATGGGTTGCCTGCCTAACTCTACATATAGATTCAGTAAGCACCAGGTACAGTACGCTGTTAACCAAGGCTTTCAATTCACTCATAGGTTTATTTTTGAAGGATGATTTGTGGGTCTTTGTAGCCACGGCAGGTCTAGTGGCAACTTGCTGCTTCTTTTTGAATATGTTTTGTCCTTTAAACATGTGCACTAGATCGAAAGGGGAATTCATGATACCGTTTTCAGTTCACTTTTGATCAGCACTTTATATGCGACTCTAATAAATGATATATCTGTACAATGTATTCCAGTTTATTGTTCAGTAAAATTGCTTTCTCTTAGGCTCACATGTTGTCATGTGACCCATGTTTGACCATGCACCACCCTCTTCCTAGCACATTCCAATTTCTGAATTGCCATTGCATTTTAACATGCATATTCCCTTCCCACTACTTCAGACAGATGCGCGTCAGGACACTTTTACACTTCCTGCCAGTGCGGCACCTGAAACACATCAGTTGTTCTATGGTTCATTTCACAGATTGCTCGATATTGGCCCAAATCGTAACCCTCACTGACAGCACAGAGGTCTCGTAAAGTCATTATCCTCTCCCTTGATCAGCCACTGTGCAGCCAGAGCCTCCACTGTTGGCCTTTTTAACTCAGGGCACATTTACTTTTGGACTCGCAGCCAAGACAGGCTGTCTTCACCCTGACAGAAGAGCAGAACATTTTCAAAACATTCCGAAAGTATGTATGTCGGTATGCGAGTCACAGTACGTGTGAGACCCCTGATATATATGAACACAGGCACATGTCTGTGCAAACTCTGCATGTATGTATTGTATGTGTGTGCTTGCCTCTGCCAAACTGTAAAACAGGTTTGGGGTTTATTTTTGTTATGTGAAAGCAGGGCTTAGTCCTGCTGAAACAGACATCTGCAAAGAATAGACCTACTCATTTGGCGTTAATCAAAACAGCCTGACTTTATTCATGTAGCTGCAGTGATCTGCGAGCCTCTGGCAAGAGCAGCGAGAAAGAAAACACAGATGTGTACACGCTACACACACACGCACACACCCTCACACATACACACACACACACACACACACATATTTGAATAAAAGGTCAAATAGCTTTATCAATAACTGTGGAAAATGTGTTTTGTGAGGAGAAGGAGCAGCTGATCTGACAGTGGCCACCGCCCTGATGAATAACCGCCAGGAGAATCAATAGGAAAGAGGAGTTGAGGTGGAGTGGGGGAACGTTTTGTCATCCAACGGTACACTCCAATATCTAAGCTCATCCATCAAAGGCAGCAATGGCACTCCGTCCTCGGCTTTAATTGAAAGCACACTGAAACAAGTTATTTACATGACGGGATGGATTTGAGCGGGCGCACGTCAGCTGAACGCTTCGCTGTTGTGTGCTTGCTAAATATTTGTTTCACGAGCTGACACTCGACTGTCTCGAACATGGCCGACTGTCAGCTAATGGTGGAAATGCAGACAAACAGTCAGGTATCAAGTCTGGGCGTAAAAAAATAGGCAAGAAATGGAAAATGTGGCTGTTTTTGATAAAAATAGGTGAATGTTTACGGCTTTTATGTATTCACCGCTGACGATCAAAAAGATGCCTTCAAGAACCAGTCGGGTTCATAATCCTGTCAAAGAGATCACCATAAAATAGTAATAGACGTTAAAAAAAATGAGCATAATTTGAAACCCCCAAAAGCTTCTCATCGCTTGACTTCTTGTAAGAAATAAAACAACAAACCACAGTCTTGTGGTTTAAAGGCAACCAGACATCTTTTTTATTGTCCGTTTTCAAATATGTCTTTTATTTTTTTTCCTTTGGCAGCATATCGGGATTGAATTTAGGTCGGCTGCCTTTGTTACTAAAGATGCTATGGGGTTTAATTTGTATTTACGTGCCATATGGTTTAAAGGATCCCTACTGGGAATCTGCAATAGGTTTTGAATGGAAGCGCCTTGAATAATAAATTCTTGAAATGTGACTATACTTTCATATGATATCTCAGTACTTAGCTGATCACTGTCAATTTTAATATAATCTCACAGTATGTATGCACTTGTATATCAAAACTATGTAGCAGTATGGAGACTGGAATCTTTTCCTGCTTTCTCTGGACAGTTTGCTCTCAGTAGTTGCACAATCAATAACACACCGACGATTTCCTCTCCTTTGGGTCCATTCCATAAAGTGAGTATCAGATTATTTTGGTGGAAGCCTCAAGTGAACAAGATGAGGTCGTATATGGCTGGACTGCGTATGGTCCCAAAAAAAGCAGGCATGTTGTTGTCAGACAATTGTTTCTGTTGTCAGACAATGGAACAAGAACGAACTGTGTCCTAAAATGTGGCTGATTAAGACCCGATGTTAACCACCAATCATTTCAAAGCCATTTCCAAGCTGCTACTCTTTGTTGCTAAAATCCTCATTTTATTACCACAACGTCACTTGAAAAAATCTTCATACAAACAAAGGCTGTGCTGGGATTTTGGCCATGTTTACACGCCAAATGATCGCTCAGAGGGAAAGTTTGATAAAATAAATAATCCTTCTTATTCTGTCTCACACAACACACAGCCTCGGTCTGGGTAATGGCTGCACTGTCACTCAGAGCAAAGAGTAGATATAGAGAGGGGTGTGCCTCATGCTGTACAGACGACTTCTAAGGAAAGGAAATCAGATTTGTCCAAACAAAATCTGTAGATTTGTCACTACGTACTTTTTCAAAAGAAAGTTCTAAAATAGGTTTGAAAAGTCGTTACATCTAGCCACACAGTCTGAAAACGAGTCCCCTGATGTCGTATTAAAATGTGGTCATCCAGTTTGTTTTGAAAGAGCAATGGCCAAGCTCCAACACTTAGCCTATCGACCAATTGTGTGCCTTCATGACTCAGACTGAGGCTTTTCACTGACCAATGGTGTAACTAAATCTTTTGGTCAGTTACTCTGACATTTGCGTCCACAGTCCGGCCCCCCCGAAAAGACAGCACCTTAATAGTCTCAGTCTTCACAGTTGCACCAATGTTTGAATGGATCCGTCACAATATATTTGGAGTAAAGTAGTCAAACAACTGAAAAAAATCCTAAATATGTTGGGCTCAGTGCTGTAGATAAAGCAGCCAGCATTTGTCCCCCTCATCGTCATCCATTTCAAATTCATGGGAGGTCTTCAAAGAGAGCGATGTACTGCTCTGTATCATGTTTGCCCTGGGTGACCCAGTCTGAACTCCAGATGCTACTGTGTGTCACCATGTCACAACCAGAGCCAAAAGGGCCAGGGGGAGGAGAGCCTGTCTGCCTGGGAGCCAGCTAACATCTGTCGAGCATATTCACATGTGTAGCAGACATACAGGAAGACTCTTCAGACCACACTGACTCCACACTGCAGGGCAAGACGCAGCGCCATAGAGACCGAAAACGTTGGAACCAAAACAGGGACTGTTTTTAGATTTTCAGCAGACACAGCCAAAGCCAGACAGGCTAAGCCAACACTTATTCACACGATGAGAAACCCCATTTCCCCAAAAGCAAAATTGATTTTTTTTTGCTTTAATCCTGGTGCCATAAGTATGATTTGCCAAATGGTTCATACATAATATTCAAGCAAACGACTTGTTCTTACTATTCCGTGTTGTGAACATGTACTGCTGGCCCTGGCCCTGGCAAATTACCGATGGCCCTATTATGAGAAAGTGCAGATTGGGATAGTCTACAGAGGCACCAGGCTTGCTTATTAGCAGGGGGTCCAGGGGGAAAAGTCATATTTTGACTTTTCTTTCTTTCCTTTTGTGCTTCCAAACCAATTAAATAAAGTAAGGGTTGAAATATTACACAGCTTTGGCTCTTTGTAACTCAACATTTATAGGTAAAACAGATGCTTCTGGCAAATGTAAAGGGTGAAATTTACATCCACTTATTCCAAATGTTCTAAATACTCTTTCCGGTTATTGTCTGGATCCAGGCTGGGTCCCGGACGACGGAGGAGGGATTGGGATTGTACTGGGAAACCGCAGTGAGGCAGGCCAGCCAAGTTCAACTGGGAGTTCAAGGCTAAATCAATGCATATTTCCCTTTTAGTGGAGATGAGGCCAGCCAAATGCACACTCTTTCCTCTACGCAGGACTTCAGCCTGAATTAAACACTGACTGGAAGAGTCTCTTCCATTGGTGGGTATGACTTTCACGAAAGATAATTTCCCTGCTTTGCTATCCCACAAATTCATATGGTTAAATTTCTTCTTCGAGCCTGAATTCATTGTCAAACTTATTAGCGGGGTATGGCTCTGAGCCACTGTTTGTCTAAGGCTGCTGCACTCGAAGGCCTTTGCAGACTACATGAGGAAACCTTGGCCAGCGCTTCTAAATATGTTTTTGTTGAAGTGTCCAGATATATTTTCTCTACCGTCAGAGCTCTGAGGCAGCCTTGGCTCACTCTGGCTCTGTACATGTGTTAATGCTGAAGAGGTTCAGTTATTTTAGCCGCACATTTGATCGTATGTTGACATATGTGATATTCTGGCCAAGCCCTGCGTATAACCATAGGCTGATATGCATTGTTCTGGTTTAAGTCGCCTCAGGGGTTCCCAGTGTGCTTGAGCATGCTTGTCCAAACAATGCTGCATCGTCTTTGTCAGTGCTTGGTTAAATGGCTGTTTTATGGCCCTAAAGTAGTTATTTGCATTATAAAAAAATAAAGAAATTAGCTGATTTAGTGAGGAATTCATAGAGTTGAAAAATGAGGACCAATGTTTTAGAGGTTATTCGCCCTCATCACTGAGATACATCTGCCTAGCCTGAGGGTTTGTGGGGTAAATGAGCCTTGATGATTATTTTCATAAAAAGCAATAAGGACCAGTAATTATAAAAATGCCAATAAGAATTCATCTTTCAAAAATCTATAAAGCTATTAAGGCCGTAATTAAAAAGATGAGCGGCTAAGTCGGAGAAAATTGCATTTTCCTGCACAAGTGACTGTGAAGCCTCCCCTCATGTTTGTTTTGCAAATTCTTCAACAAAAACATTAACTTTGAAATATTAATCCGATCTATGGTATTGATAGGAATCTCCATTAAGAGACAGAGGCCAGTGCCTCATACACATACGCTTCATTAGCTACACCTCGGCTGCACATCCAAAGGGTCATTAAGCCTCCATCTTGACAATTACACACGCGGACACAGATACAGACGTAGACACACACACAATAAAGCAGATAAAGTGGACTCTACAGCTCCAAACTGCTAAAACGTCTGCAAAGTGTTATTAGCTAAGAATTAGGTTTTAAAGACCGATCTGCACGTTTTAATGTGAATAGATAACTGGTTTATTTAGGTAGAGATAATCCTAACCCTTTCAGAGGTAGAATACACATTGTGCATTGGAAAACCTGAAATTAAACATGTAGAAAAGTATGAAAATAACTGTAGCTCTCATCTCCAGACAGATAAGTGCAATATGGGCCAGGAAATAACCCATTGAATTTTGCCGTGGATTGAAAACAGGGCAGATCCAGCATTTCTTAATATTGCAAGATAAAGTGTTTTCTCAAAGACTAATTTATAGACCCTGATGAAAAAAATCAGACATGTTTAGCAGACTGAATTCAATGCAGATCCAGAAATCTAAGATTCAAATGATGTTTGAAGGGGACTGTCGGGCCTTGGCGGAGGTATGCACACTACTGAGTACCACTCTAGTTTGTGTTTGTGATTAACCTCTGACATCTTAGCACAAAACATGGGGATTCTTTGTTCCAGTGGTCACCATCATGGTGGCCTTGTCAGAGGAATTTCAACTTATAAGTGTAAAACATAATAAACACTACATCCTAATGACTTGGCTTTACTACATTCGCAGGAAATCTCCCAAGGCCAGATTTGAATTATAAATGTTAACGGGTCCTTTCTCCAGCACTCTGAAGAAGTGATCACCTCCCATCTCAGATGTTTGGCGTGTGTGTGTTTGTGTATATGTACATCTCACTCTCCTTAATGTTTTGATCTGGTGTGTGTTGTGTGTGCCTTCGCAGTGGACATTAGGCCATCTCTCAAACCAGTAATGGGCTTTGATTCCCCAGGGTTGCAGTGAGATGGCCACTTCTTACATTAGCCAGTCAGGTATGACAGCGCCATGACTTGCCTTCCCCACGGCCAGCCTGGATAAATAATAAATGAAAGTGGTATTTCAGTCCTCCAAATCATCCGCAGGGTCAAGACTCCCTTCTCGCGGTGAACTTTGTAAGATGCGCCGAAGCGCAGAGAGATGCTAAAGGTTAGCGTCTCGGACAAGACAATCGTGCATTCGGTCTGCAAGCACAAGTAGTTTATAAACATCCAGCACAATATCCAACCCCCCCCACCCCCACAACACTAGCTGGAGAGGAGCTTTTTATTTCCCCCCCTGCACCCGGCGTCTTCCCTCGGCCTCTGTGGGGTAATGGGGAGACATACGAAGAGGAAAAGTTAGCATTCTCACGGAGCATACATCTGCTTCTAAGATGGCATTTTGTATTGATTTTTCCTGAAGCCTGTAATTTTGAGAGCTTGTAACAGAAGATGAGGTAAATATCTTTTTATTTGCTCAAATGGTTTCAGATTGGATTGGATTGAGATGAAAACGGCGGAGACGGGCAAATCTAGGTGCGAAAGCAGCAATTTCACATAATTGTCTGGTTATATATTACCGTTGTTCTAAAAGTGTCAAGCGACAGACCTAGAAATGGACTGGAGTACTTGAGGACACTTGTTCCTCAAGTCTTTGACACGTCGTACTCTCTTCTGACAATTTTCGCTGTGATGCGGTTGCATTTATCCTTTTGTGAAGAGGTCTCTTGCTTCAGCTTCGAGTATCAGTTACTTCAATGCAAATTACATCCTTGACATTCACAAAGACTCTGTCACTCCTGGTACCGGACTGTGCAGACGAAATGTCAATACAGTTTCACACTTCAGATTAGATTAGATCAGTTTACATCTGGAAGGAGTAAAACAAAAAAACTCTCACGGCCCAAATCACACACAGACAGCTCTGCTCTCCTCTTTATTTAAATCCATTTTCAATAAAACAAATTATTTATAGATTTTTTTTTTTTGTTGCTGTCTCTTTATCTCAGCAGAACTGAGCAGCCTTTCACAAATCTCCCCGTGTGCCGGCAAGTTCCAGAGCTGAGTTAATAACCATTGTTTATAACCCCATTCCAGGCGGCCATTCTGGTTCATTTTTCTATTTACCCTGGAAGGTGAAGTTAACCTTCTTCAGCTCATTGTAGCCAGAGGAGAATGGTACAGATTAGTGTATTGGTCGTGGTGATGTGACTGTGCATAAAGTACATGACAAGTCCTAACAGCACGGACAAATATGGCTATTCCCCACCAGGCAGCTGCAATAGGACTCTCATCCAATAAAATAAGTGGATGGATCCGGTTTTCTTTGCCCAACATTAGCACTCATGTGTTGCAGAGTTTTCTACCTTTATCCATCCATCCATCCATCAAGTGCTCTACTTAAACGTGGAACTCATCAGAACAAAGCAATCAGCCCTGTGAGTCAGTCCTCTTTTCATTAGAGGCACATACAACCCAAAGTGCATTCTGCGCGTGTGTGTGTGTGCGCACACAGTGTGCTTATTAGCCGAGGTCAGCTAATTATTTGGCCAGGCTAATGAAGGTCAGTGTGCTTGTCTGTCTCCATGCTGATGGCCTGTGTTTGATTGAGATAAGTACTCCTCTTCAACCTTCCTGTCGTCAGTCATCTTGATTAAAGGACTGTATAGAATTAAGCAAACGTCTTTCTTTAACCTTTCTTATACTGACATTCACTATATTCTATATTATTGTATTTGCTTTTATATTTATAAGACAGTTTCTCTATTGTACAAACTGTTGAAAGCTCACATTAGACTGCGAGAACAATTCATCAGTGAATACGTGCACCGAGGAGGTATTCACAATATTCTTGTTAAGAAATGTTCTAGGAAATTCTCCTTTTATGAAGACTATTGTGCACTGAATGGAATTCCCAACCGGGTTCCTTTGGGTTTGTATACAGGTAGACACACTTTTTTATCACTCGTAAAATGAACCACATTGTCATCAACATTCAATAGAAAGATCTAAAACTCACAGTCTGTAATTATCCATAATGGAAAAGAACTCTGATGCCAAAGGTTTTGTTCTTATATATACAGGCTTGTCACAATTGGGACTGTGCGCTCAGAATGGTGCTATTATCGTGATGGATGGGCCAAACCAAATTAGGTAGATTCAATAATAACTGTTAAATTACATATCCACTTACCTGAATGCTTAATGAACTGAAAGCGACATTGTCTATTATTCTTGTATCATGCATGATTAGCACTTTGCATGAATACGTTGAGGCTGCCATGGCTGTCGCTCACTCCAAATCACACGCTGGATTCAGCTATTGTACTCGTGAGCACCGGGTTATTGTGACAGAAACACAGGAGATCTTGACTCTGTCACTGGCAGCCATTTAGCGGAGGACAATCATAAATGGAAAGTTAGAGTAGAGTAGATCCCAAAATTAGATAAGCAGCGCTCATCATGTAGGGAAAGGGACAAAGTCAAGTCTTATTTATCTAGTTTAGAATATAGGACAAGAAATTGAATATCCATTCTACTCAAATTAAGTTACCAACTACCAGTAGATGTTTGCAAGTGTTAGCAGCCACCAGCGGATATTAGAGATGTATCTTCAGTTCCGCTCAGTAGATCAGACATCATTACTTCTATTCCTTTATTAAACTAAACACTGTCCCATTTTAAACATAATACATATAATGATGTGAAAATAGAAACCCCACAATTATGGGAAACATTGATGTATTTACATTATGTATTTTATCTGAGTACATAATAATACGACTTATTGCATTTTACATTGTCACATCTATGCAAATACACTGTCAAGTACCAGAAAAATATGTCCTTGGCTTAAGTTAAATCACGGAGCAGCATGTTAAATGTATTGGATTGTGATACATTAATATTCTAATATCGAAAGCTTTTATTTAAAATGATGAATTATAATGAATGAATTTCAAGATGTTCTGCTGTCTAGTGGAAAACATGTAGTCTTGCAACTCGTTGTCTGTTTTATGCACTGAGCATGATCACGTCTGGTTTTACTACATTCATTATAAACAGTATAGCCCAAGGTTTTTTATTCTTTGACTATTTTCCAGGAGTCAGGCATGTAGCATATAGAATTTCTAATTCAGGGGATCAGTTGCGGAAAAACTATCCTGCTTTTCTGGCCTGGAATTGCTCCCAACATTTCTTCTCCATCAGTCCTAGTGTGGCTATACGTGTGCAAGCCCCAGTTCCGAGGCCCCAGCATCTCTAACAAGCAGCGGATACAGCGCTGGATTACTGTAGGCGTTAAATCAATAGCTGCTGGTCTCCCAGGCACAGCTATAGATTATGAATCAGTGTTGGTGAGCAGAGCGCCATGGTGGCGAAAGGGAGTAGGGAGACAGAATGAGAGCGGAGAGGGAGAGAGAAGTAGGGAAAAATACCAATTGCCTCCCTTTAAATTATATCATATTTTCTTAAAATACACTGAATGAAAATTGTACAGGTACAACAATTCATTTTAAATTATTCGCTACATATATACATTTACCTGTACATATAAAATTATGACTCATATGTATTGATCTTGTCTCTGTAAACCAGGAAATATTCTGTCATATAAACTGAAAATGAGGAAGCAAATGTAAGTAAATGGAGAATTTAAAGTGAAACTAATTGATTTCCCTTCTACTGGAACCTGTGACATTACAACATTTACCTTTTGATGAAGCTTTCAACTTCGTGTAGCATTCTTTATGTTTTGAAGGCGATAAAAAAATTCTAATATTTTAAGAAAAAATATACAGTAGGATATTCAACGTTTTCTCGAGAGCCCCATCAAAATCTATATAGCTTACCTATGGCAGCAAAGCCTATTACCCTGTGAAAAACCTGTGATAAACCTTTGATAAACCTGTGATAAACCTGGGGTAAACCTATGGTAATCTCAGCAGCTCCCCTGTTTCTTAGCATCAGTGTAATTCAAGGCCCTGTGAGTCCTGTTTACAGACGTATCTAAGTGGCTTGATTCAACTGTCAATGAATATTGGCATGTGTCTACACCCCATAGACCCTGCTATTAGGGGTGGAGACCACAGGGTTAGCAAAACACAAACTGAACATGACATCTCCCCTGCCTCTGTGAGTCCGACACACACACACACACGAACACACGTACACACGCACACACACACGTTCACAGTTATGACTTTTTTTCTATGCATAACCAATGAGGAACATACAGGCAAATTTTGTGCTTAAAAAACTAACTCCTACAAACAAAAATGTCCACACCAATGCCAACAAACGGCACACAAACACTCCACAACCTTGCTATTGGGGGAGTTTCTAGACCCATACTGCCCCCTGGCTTGCCTCACTCTGTTTGTCGAGCAGTGCAGACGCCTGAGGAACAACTCGTCTCCCGCCACAGATCCAGGGTCAGATTACCCCGCACCGGCTCCCTAAACTTAACCATTTAGAAGGATAAGAAAAATATCTGTTCCAGGATCAGTGTCTGGGGGGCTTGAGATGATATTGAGGAGCTGTCAGAGGTGACTGAGTTCGGGGTCAGGCCCTCAGGAGCCTTGAGGTGGGAATAGGGTCAAACCAGGCTACCGTGCAGCAGTGCCTGAGATAAAGTGAGAGCCCTGTGTGTAAACTATTCTTCACACGGAGCAAATTTAGATTTGAAAAACTCACCTTGCTAATGCTTTATGCTACATAATAATAAAGGGGTACACTGGATTCAAATTGTGGGACTTGAGGAGCCACATGGTGCTGGGACGTTAGTAAAGGTGTCTAATTCATTAGAAAATTACTAATTGCCTATTATCTTGAGCTGGTAATTACACCTTGAGATGTTTGAATAGGTTGTGGCAAGTGCTACGTTCCAATGCAAAGCAATTGTAAATCACACAGTGGTTAATAAGGGCTCTCTCTATGGATAATTGTAGAGAGCAGGCGCAGTGTTAACTGGTAGTTGCAGGAGTCTGGTCGCCAGGAGCAGTGTCTGAATGAGTGGCTGCTGCTTTTGTGTGGAGCTGTCAAGGTCAGTAGAGACACACACACACACACACACACACACACACACACACAGGTACACATACATGCACATACACACACATTTCCTTCCAGAAATAGAGAGAGACACACATGGAGACACACACACATACGCATACACACACACAGCAACCAGAATGATTAATCTGTCAATCAATGCTTCCGTTTCCTGCGGTGAGCCCTCCTCTTTTCCCTGCAAGGTTCCAGTGAACAGAAACGAGAGCTCGCAAGATTGGCGTGTGTGTGTGTGTGTGTCTGTCATAGGCTACCTTTGGGGACATGTTTCCGAAGAAGGACCAGTTAATTGGGGACAGCTTGTCCGATCGGGGACAAAAGCCATTTCCCCTCTTTCGGGTCAGTGGATCAGAATAGGGCCAGGTTAAGGGTTAGGGTAAGTCTCCCAGAAATGAATGCTAGTCTACGTATTGACCCTAAAGTGGCCCATAACAACATTTGTGCATGTGTGATTGTGTGACTGTGTGTGTTTGATTTGTGCAATCAGAGCCTATTCACAACATTTCACACAGCATACCACTGTAGAGCGGCCGCAATGCAGAACATTACATCGCGGCGTCCAATCTCCTTATTGTGCCATACACCACGGTGAGTTATCATGGCACGTCCGTTTCACTGCACACTGCTCTGATGATGGCAGCTGGGAGAGAGCCGGCTGTCGAAAGGCGCCCTGACTAGTGAAGCCATTAGGTGGAAATGGAGTCACAAAAGATGTACAAATCGCGGGAGGGGATATTGTGGCAGACGTGCGCACAATGTGCACTAGTGGCTAGACCGGTTCCCATGCTGTGTCTGGACGGCTTGACACAGTAGTGACGGCTGATGTGATGTATGTAACACACCTGTGCAGCTGTGGCTTTGTTTAATTCCGAGCTACAGTGTGCAGCATGGCCCAATGAAAAACCGTCAAAATCCATAGCGCAAAGACACGGCTCCCAATACATGTAGCAACCAACTGATTCTGAGGCTATTAAAAGCATGTTTGACCTTCAGAAGCAATATTTGATGAAGATAATCTGAGCTCACTATAGCGTCAAAGCTTTCAACCGTATCTCGCAGGTCTTTATTTGGACCCACCCTCAGCAGAGATGGAGGTTATGACCCTTCATCCCATTTACAACCACATTAAACATCAAGCGCCTCAGCTGGATCTATCTCGATCGCACACGCCGCTGATTTAGCACCTAGCCGTGATAGGAACTGGCTAATGAGACTTGTGCAATCCATGTTGCCATGTTGTTCACTGTATATAGAAAAATAATAAAATTCATTATTACTTTCCATGGAATTAGTGTTCATTTCTTTTTACGAAGATGCTTGGTTTGATAATGAACTATCAACAGCTCGCTTTTTTTTCTTCCAATTTATATGCCGTCATTAACTGAGCATAATATAAGAGCGTTAATGTCATTATACATGTAGCATTCAGATTTAATGAAAACTGCACGAGCGTAGACGGAACATTTAATTAAGTGCTTCATTTCTAATGGACTTTTTTTAATATCTTAGATTGATTCCTGCAAAGGGATATTCGGAGTTATTTACAAACTGTGCACGTGATGATGATGTTGATGTAGCGTTAATGTTCGACTACGACTATTACAACTACCACTTTACCAGCTATCAACTACTTTTACTACTAGAGTCACACTAATAACGTGATAACGAGTGTGAGTCTTTGATACCGCTGATCACAACAATCATATTATATTTGACCGTCTTTCTCCAAGTGCTGTGAGAACATGGTGTTCAGCGATAGCTCGTGTCGCCTCCACCTCTTCCTAATCACCTCTTCTCCCTCTTCCTCATGCCTCCCCCTGCTTACTCCTCCACAGTCACTTATTCTCCCCATCACTTCATCTCGCACTCTGCTCGGCCGGCGCTAATTGCGGACGGCCAGACCGGTTCAGGAGGGAAGTGAAAAGTTGGAAAAAAAAATCAGGGACAAATCCATTAGCGCTCAACTGCAGGAGCTAAGAGAGTTAGCCTTATTCCACTGGATCCAAACCGCGTCAATCACATTGGGAAAATTGGATTCCTGAATGAGGAAATCCCACGAGGGAGGTTAGACTGTCCATCTGGATCAGCGGCAGACGCTTCTTCTTCTTCTCCTCCTCCTCCACCTCTCCTGCTCTCCGTCACTCTATCCCTCCACCGAGGGGCTGTGTGTGGCAAGGTTCTGTTCTCACTTTAGTGAACCAATAGGGACATAATAAGTATTGATTAAGCTATTAGCCAGCATTACCCAGGCACTGGCAGAGACTGTGTTTAGAATCAGCACCTCAGGAGTCCGTCACACACACACACGTATAAACACACACACACACACACACAGAGATTCGAGAAGCTGATTGGGTGTGCTGTGGGGTTAGTTAGTGAGGCGACTAAACTACTATTCTCTTATCCATTTCCCCCAGCTCGTTCTCCGCCTCTCTATCTCGCCCAGCAACTGAACTCCAATCAAGTGAAGACACAGTCCCGAATGCATGGTGTTCCAATGAGGATGAGTGTGAGTACCACACACACGCAAACTCGAGGAATCAGATAAAAGAGGCTTGATTACAAGCGACAAGGTCATAGTGAGGAGTGACACAGGTTGGAGGCGAGCTATCAGAGTCAAGCATCAAGCAAACAGGTACAAGTATAGCAGGCACACGCACACACACACACACACACACACACACACACACACACATACATAGAAAGTAGATGGTCAGGTAGCATTTGAAAAGTTAAGACAATGTTTGGGTCCAGTCACAATGCAAATAACTGTGTGTTTGTATAATGGTCAAAGGGACCTTTCTAGCTGCCATCCGTGCTCTACACCACCATATTTTGAGTATCTTTTCCTGGAAGTTGCCTGATTGAGCGATTTCGAATACATTGTCAGGACAAATCACCTTCACTTAATAAGATCTGTTGCGAGGCAGAGGCCTCTCGGAGAGGGGGAAAGGAAACGACAAGTATTAATTTGGTTTTTTTCACAAACTGACGCTCTAGTCTCCATCCTCAGGCCCTGGGGCTGTGTCACCTCTCACCCACGCTTATACAAACACACACACACATACACACACATTCCCTTCCGTCTCTCTCTCTCTCCCTCCCTCTCTCTCTGCCACTCCCCATCCCTCTGTTCCCTCTCTCCTCCCTTCCGCCTGATCATGGAAGAAATTCTGTGGCGTAGCAATTACCTAAGTCTTTTATCAGTCATTTCAAAGGAGGAAAATTAGAGCAATTGTGTCAGGATGGTCATATGGGCAGAAATTGCACACTTATTGGGTGCACTTACGCCTGTGACTCTGCTCCGTGCACTGATGTGGCCCATTGTTAAGGGACGGTGCCTTCGAGGCCACTGATTGAGCCTGAGAGCAGATGCAACCCACCCCCCCCACCCCACACCCCCACCCTCTGCACCCCTCTCGCCCCTCCAAATATTCTCCCTCCTGCTCCACCTTAACAGGCCGACCCCCACCCCCACCCCCACCAACTCACCAGTGCGCCCACGTCTTTGTCTTGATGCTGCTACTGCTTTAATTGAATCTAAATGACAGCCGCGCTTTGGTTTGAGGAGACCATCAGTGGCATTGAGACGGAACCAATGTCCCCCTTTTTTTTGACCCAACTCCCACTTGTCCTGCCTCAGCATCCCCACTCCTCTTCATCATCCAGTTCCTGCTCATCCCCTTGACATCTTCCACTGATTAGAATTGTTGACGATTTTAGATTTCTTTTGAATATTCACTTGATTTGTATCTTTTGATAAGTATGTACAAAGGGATAATATTGGATGAATAGACCCACATTTAGGCTTCCAGTAGCACACAAAACACTCACAACAGCATAAGAAGTAGTGCTAATGGAGATATTGACAAGTTGTTGGAAGATTATTGTACTACAACTTAAGAGGAAATACAAAATACAATAGCTGAATCTTCCTTCAAAATTAGAAAAACACATGCTTCAAGCAATAATCAACATTTTCACAGATTCAGACAATGATGATGCATTCATCATATCAGCCATTGATACGATGAGACGTTCTTCAAGGAATTTCTTTATCACCTGAGAAATTCACTCATCATAATCCCAATCCTGGAGCAAGAATCCAGTATCTTCTGGTAAAATATTTACTAAGTGAAACATAGAACACAGCCGCTGACTCCAACGGTAACTGCTAAGCATGTTAAAGCACTCCTGCTCAGGTGTGACCCCAGAAGATGATAGGCCACTCAGCTAACGAGCGAAGCCTCCATGTAATAGTAACACTGTCTGCTCACCGGGATCTTTCCCTAAATGCTAACTAGATTCAGGCAGTGAATCCTAGCAGTAAATGCTAAGTCTATGGCTTAATCGTCGACTCTAGCCCCTTCGCACCGCGGGGAGCTGCCAGGCCTCTCTATTCCCACTCCACTGGCCACACATCTCCACTCAATCTGTCTTAGCATATTGATTTCCCAGCTGTCTCATTGGTTCCTAACATAATTATGGCTGGCTGGGCTAGGGGCACAGGCGCAGGGCTAATACATTTACACCAGGCCCCATCAGCACGGGCTTATATTCATGTCATTGGGAGAGGCAGGAGATTGGATGCCCCTAAGAGGCAGATCTACTAAGAGAATTTGGGGGGCTTTGCTCTAATGAAAAAGGGAATTAGCTGGCTCAACCTCTGTCACATTGCAAGATCAATAGCAGCGTCCACCAAAAAATATTCAGTGGAAAATAAAATGAAGAGAAGCAAAGTGACACATCTGTTAATAAAGATGTGTCATTATGCACAGTTTATTTATGCTGTTATTGGAGAATTAACCTTTATACAAGACACTCATGTGAACCTCTGGCCGAAGCCGCCTGCTGCGCACGAGGCTCGAGTTTAAATACAAATAACCCGGGGCTGTTTCATTCAGACCTTAACATTTAGTTCTTTGTATTATTGTATGATTCTTTAGTTTCCTTTCATGCCAGTTTTCTGTCTCCTTCCAGAACGTATCAGAGAATCTTAACTCCAATAACCTGCTATAGTTTTCTTTTCTTTTCTTTTTTTTTGGATTCCACACGCAGGATAAAGGCAGGAGAAAGAATAAAAAAAGACTTAAGGAAGGGGGGGGGGGGGGGGGGGAGAAAAGAAGGTCACAGTCTATCTATTTCGCTGTGCCTAATTGTTGTCAGAAGCTGACCTAAAACGCAGAGACAGTATTTTTCAAAGTCAAGGATGAAGTAGAGGAGGGGTGGGCAATTCATCACGCTACCCTTCCTCCTCCGTCCACAGTGCGGGACCAGCGAAGGTCTGCTAGTTATTTAATTCCGTGGATCAGGCCCTTAATGGCAAACTCCAGCCCCATAAATTAGACATGCACTCGATTAGGATGTCTGGCTTAAGAAGAGGTCCGAGGTATGATACTGACATGTAAGGTCGTCCGGGCTCTCTCGGATCTATTGCAATTAATGACCATTAGAGAAAAGGCGGGGTGGTTGGAGTTGGGGTCTGTCAGCACCTTACAGGTTGTTGTAATAAACGCATGTGAATGGACGTACTGATCATGCAGTGCTTGCGGACAAATCTTTATCTAGTAACGTTAAACAGATGCTTAAGTGGACTCATGAATCAATTCTGAAGATTTGAAACAGTGATTCTAAAACGGTTTCTGGCATAACCCCCCACCCCCACACACACACACACTTAGAAGTTGGAAAAGTTGAAGCCTCGCTACAGCACAATTTTTTATCAATCATCAGCAATGACGATGTTTGTGTATTTTCCCTACAATTAATAATTGTCCATTCAGTTTAGTTTTATCTTTATCTACGCCTATGGGCAAAAGGCAGTTTTAAAGATACTGAGGCCAGAAACATGATCCACAAATGGGGGCTAAAATTGGAAAACAATAGCTCTCAGACTAGATATGATACCAGCCTTGGAAATGTCTGCCAATACTGCATTAGTGAGTGTGTGAATCTATGTACTGATCCAATACCATGTTTTTAAAGTATATTAGTTGCACACAGATGAAAATGCGATTTTTTTCCAGAGATCACTCCAGGTGAAGAAGAATTGATTACTGGGAGAAGAAAAATTCATCTAGTATCAGTAAGGAAAAAATGGTACTGAAACATTCACATGTGAGTGGGCAAACAAATACAGTAAACAACTCCTTCTTTATTTCACTTGTTGAAGTTTGGTACAGTGGCTGGTACCTGTTATACCACTCACTTCTCCATCAACTTCTCTCTCTCTCCTCATCTTGTCCAGTTTCACTCTCTTCCGATAGCGATAATTGATGCAGTCTCTTTATTTTGGTTTTGTTTGTTGGTGAACTGACGATTAAATGCAAATATTGCTGATCCCCACTGACGTAATCTTGCAAAGAAAATGATATATTGTATATATAATATGTTTTAACATAGATCTCAAGATAACAGAAAATGCTCTATTTACCTGTATCACACTTCGGCTAATGTAACTGTCCAGTTGGTGACTTAATCAAAGAGCCACCCAGTTCAAGATCATTCACTCCACCCGCACTCACACAAAAGCAATGACGGACGGGGGGGGTCAGATGAGAAGATCGTTGATCTTGGTAAAGAACTTTTCTTATCGGAAATTATTCGACAGCTTGTTACACAAAATTTTGAAAAATAAATAAATCAAGGTCTGGAAACTGAAGGTGTGTGCTGCCCCCCCCACCGTGGCAATGGGAACATAAAGTCGTCCAATTACTGTTCAGAATTATACAGATGAGTACTTGGGAAAAATAATAATGATGTGCCTCTACTGTATGTACTTTCTGACACATAGGCTGATATTGTAATCAAAGGTACACAATTACACACTATTTCCATTCTACAATGCATGAGAGCACATCTGTGGTGATGACTGTACGTCACTGCAAAATCAAATGTCCTCCACCGTGTGGGCGCACTGGGGCTGTGATCAGCATGGTGCTGGGCAGGATACGGGCTCCAATTGTGTTCCCTCAAGCACACCGCAACACATGTGACACGCTTTAATGGCTCTAACTGCTCTCAATTGCTGAAAATTAGTTTATTGTATTCATTGTTTCTCATAATGGGCCCAGTTTACCTTCACAGCATATGGCGACGGCTATTCTTTCAGGAGTCCTTATACACAAACTGTACATGACTTAATCAACAATGCAGACGTCTCAGCGCTGATTTCTCCGCTCGTTCAGGTGCCGTGCCACCTCACTCCTAATTGTGTTTCATTTCTGAGGGCGACAGTGAGGGTTTCTTTCCTTTCTCCTTTGTCAAATATTATGTATTTATTTATTTATTTTTCAATCTTTCTTTGTGTTTTTTTTTTCCCCGTCTCTGTGGCATTTTGGACAGTCCCGAGCAATTTGCTGACAGTTATTTTGGGCTCCTGGCAGCGCCGACATTGACTGTCAACGGGACGTCTCCTTTCTTTTATTCATTTCTTCTGTCCTGAGAGATGCTGCTGAATGCAAGTCAGCCTTTTCTCCCCGGAGGGTGGGCGGGCGGGGCGGCAGGGGAGGGACAGTGGCGGCTGGTGGGCGGGCGGGTGGTGGTGAGGGGTGGGTGGGCAGACAGGCGGCATGGTGGAAAAGGGCTGCGGGGGGGAGAGGTGTGATGTTGGGCGGTCCGTCTCATTCTCTCTCTCTCTCTCTCGCTCTCTTTCTTTCTCTTTCTGTATCTGCTGTGTGTTTAGCTGTAAAGTGTGCTCTTTGTGTGTTTGCGTGTGTGTGTGCGTATGTGTGTTTGTCGAGGGTTATTCAGGACGACACTCTCCTGACCGTCAGATCAGCCTCCGTTCTGACATTCCTGCACTTCCTCAGCCCGAGAACACAACACACGGGCTCGACGAATGTTTGCACGTCGTTGCGTGTTGTTTCTGTGGATTTAACAAAAAACATTGACAACATATCAGTGTATAAAGCAGTTACTGTAGCTCTAGAGCCCCTGTGCACACACCAAAAAATATTTGTCATAGCTTGATACACAAAAAATATAATAAGTGCTAATGTAGCTGCCTGTGTGTGCCTGCTTTTTTGACCTGTGTGTGTGTGTCCTCGTCTGTGTGGGCATAATTGGGATGTTGCGTGTCAGGGGAACACCAGCAGTATCTTTTTTTTTGTTTTTTCCTGAGGAAGCCAGCCAGTCAGAAACCATAATGGGTGTTTTTGCCTGATGAAAGCCTCAAAGCAGAGGTCCAGTGTGTTTTCATAAAGGGGATGTGCATGCCAGTGAGTGAACCCTGCATTGATGCTCGGATAAAACATGTGATCAATAAAATAAACAGCACATCACCTCTATTAGTGACACAACACCAGGATCAAGGTATGTGGAAATGGGAAAAAGAGGGGCTGGTAGCGCTGCAGAAGCTTCAGAGTTTTAGGCAGAATTGGATGCTATGGGGGGGGTGCGTCTATTGATGCTGTGTGATTACTGAACACAAAGTAATAGGGATCCAGGGAGGGCTGAAATAATATACGAGCAAACCAGAAGGGCACTCTGAGAGCGCATACCTCCACCCAGGCTAATGCCCTATCTCGCCATGTCAAAACACTGTTTCCCATTAATTATCTAGACTGTGGTGGCCATAGTCTAATTTGACCCCCCTCAGTTTGACTACAAACCAATTTTTTTTTACACTTCTTATAATAACATAAGAGATCTCTTACTGAGAATTTTTGCTCTCTTGCAGCATTGTAGAGCCGTGTGCAGCGCTATTTGGTGTTTGATCGCTCACACGCTCGCGCTACACGCTCGCGCTATCATTCCAGAAAGTCAGAGCTCAAGGTTTCAACTGCATTTGTGTACGCATGGCAGCTCTCTCAAGCGAGAATATATCTTTCACTCTTTAGTCTGTGTACCTGTCGTTCGCAATCCGTGAGAGCGCCGTTCCTGCAGCGTGACTTCTGGCCACACCAAGTTTTCATTGGTTCTTCTCTGACCCATTAAACATCCTCCCACCAAGTTTCGTGGAAATTCGTTTAGTGTATTTTGCGTAATCCTGCTAACTGGCAAATCGAAAACACAACCCTCTTGGCAGAGGGAATATCAAGTGTGCCACGCTGCAGGCCGCTGGTCATAATGAAAACACGTGTGTCGAAGATTTGGTTTTACAATTAGACGCAAGGTTTGATGTGAAGCAGGAAATAACCTAAATGGGCTGGCTCGACAAACTCGTCTACGTCTGCCAAAAACAGACAAAGAAGAAGAAAAAAGAAAAACACACACTGACGACAGCCCAAACAACTTGTCCTAATGCAGACGCTAAAAGCCTGAGAGTGGAGTTCCTCACTCAGCCAAATTGATTTCTGTTTGCTCTCTTTCTGTTTACAAGGTGTGCAGATTAATTTGCAACATGCCTCAACACATCCACCACTGAAACTCCTCTCATCCCCCCCCCCCCCCCCCCCCCCTTAAATCAAGGCAGCTTTTTTCTGAAAGCAGCGGAGATGAAATAATGACAGCGATTAGATTACTATTCTTAAGAATCCATTAGTCAAAAATGACACCCAGGAAATCACACAGTGCATTTTACCATAATGCAATAAGGTGCCAATTATAACACTCATGTGGAATAAGTGGGCTCCTCTCCCTCTGTTGGCTGAAGAGGACACAAATCATCATTACCATGTATTTCTTAATGCTACAGCACTGAGAGGCATTAAGAACAGACTAATAAGTTTAGCCCTTGCAAACAGAGTGCAGCTGCGTGCTCCATTTTCTCAATCATTTTTCCCTCCCTCTTTGCACCAGCTTTCTCTGGACCTGTTACTGTATCGGTGCTTCAGCCCTGTCTCTCCTTCGCTCTGTCCTTCCATTTGTCCTCTACCAGTCTCCCGCCTCTCAAGGCCCGAATAGTTGTCATGTAACAAACACGGATATCAAGTGAGTCCATCTTTGGACACTGACCTTCAAGTGTTTGCCTGGAACTGATTTGGGAGCATGCGGTGTAAAAAAACCTTTTCAGCGGTGCATCTCGCCATTAGAGCCTTGCCAAGATAAGTGGGTTCTATCTATTATCTATAACCTTTCTAACACTTTGCATGACACAAACAACACGAGTAAACAGAGCAGACCTAGGACGCAAACCTTCACCAGTGTTTGGCTGCTTGGAGCCAGCACTAATTCCGCGGCCATCAGCTGTGAAAGCTTTGCAAAAAGCGGGCGAGCAAATAACATTGTTCGACTTTGCCACCGGTGGCCTGCCGGTGGGCTGCTAGTTGCCTGACAGCCGGGGAGGGCACTAACTGCTAAAAAGGATCCTGTTGGGCTCGAGGAACTTTTCCAAACTTCACCTCATTGGATAAAAAGACAAAGAGAAGGAGAAGCGAGTTTTGATGGCAGTAAGGCAAAGCCATGGGGAATCTCAGGCGATGATGAAAGCAAACTCTCAAAGAGACACAAAACAGCACACACCCCCTCCATTACATCAAGGGGGCAAGCAAAGAGAATTATAATAACACTGCCTTTTCTTTTTTAATTAATGGAGACTGTTATTTGGTAGGAGGCAGGGCAAGCTGTAAGGGATCTTGGATGATTGGCAAACATCAAACGGAAATGGTGTGTTTGAGCGTGTATAGGGGTTTGTGTGTGTGCCTGTGAGTGTGTGTATGTATGTGTGTGTATCTAAGCCTGCATGTACACATGCACGCAGTCTGTGATTGTGTGAATATGATTGTGTTCCGTGTGTGTGTGATTTTGCTGCCTGCCAGGCCAGCTTGTTGCCTCTTGTAAATAAGACATGCCCATCAGTCGCAGGCGGACTTTGCTGTTGGTCTTTTTTGTGTGAGTGAAGCCTCTGCTTCTCTGCATTAATGACTGAAGAGGGGGAAATGAGGAGAGGAAAACATTATTCATACAACACATTATACAAGTTATGGAGACTTTGAGAACTTCCCCGGTTTCCACTGAAAGTGGTTTTAATAAGGTTCCATGGGAGTTGGCGCTTCAGGGTGTTGACTAAAGGTGTGTGTGTGTGTGCGTACCATGCACGCGCGTGTGTCTGTGTGTGCGTGTGTGCATGTGTGGGTGTGTGTGTATGTGTTTGCGGGTACATGTGTGCTCAGTGTGTTCTGTGGTTGGGGCGGCACGTGGTATGTATTACACATCAAAGAAAGGTCAGACTCAAACACAGAGGCGGGCTAAAGGTTAGGGCACAGCTCTATATAGAACAGAGAGAGGGATGGGGCTTATCAAAGCTATCACTTGGAGAGAGACTGCTAGAGGTCACCAAACCCTTGACATGACGTACAGATCTAATGTCTTAGCCAAGGATCAATACGACTACACACAGACAAACCAGATAGGCTTAACACCAGTGTAGCCCCCACAAGCCACTGAAACCAGGCACTCACTCACTCACTCACCCTCAAATCCAGAGGAAGAAATCAAAATGAAGAAGAAAGTACGTGAAATGAAATGAAGGAAGACAAATAATCAATTAAACAGGAGCGGAGGGATGAATAAGAGAAAGGTTTCTTTGGATGCAAACGCGTGCCGGGGAGGAAAAAGTGTTTCTTCGCAATTTTGAAAATTTGATGGCGAGTTTTTTGGCGTGCATGATAAATGTATGCAAGGCATCAGTTGGAATAATGCAATGAATAATGGAGATCAGAAGTGTTAGGAGATCATGGTGGTGGAATCATCTGCATAGATAGACAGACAGACAGACAGACAGACAGACAGACAGACAGACAGACAGACAGACAGACAGATTGACAGATAGACAGATAGATAGATAGATAGATAGATAGATAAAACACTTTCTCTACACTTAATGACTAATCAGTTGCATTTGACCGTGGTCGTCTCAAGGCTCGATATGACTGTCACTTAAAATGGCTACAGCCAAGAAAACAGAAAAAAAGAGAAAGTACTGAAGGCATCATCCTTCTTCCTTGTGACTTCCATTCGCCTCTGCGTTCCTGAAAGTGACAGGACGCAGTGTGTTTTTGCTTACTCATCAATATTTCAGAGCACTACACATGGAATGCTTCAGTGACTTTGAATATATGGGCGCTGCGCGTACACCTCCTCTCTGTTCTTTAGCGAGATGACATCGAGTAATGCACGGTGAAAGTTGAAGGAAAAAACAAAAACAAGAGCATCACCCCGCTCCCCCCACCCACCATCAACCCCACCACACACACACACACACACACTTACCTAATGAAATCTGTGACAGGATTTAAGGGAAACATTGGAACCTTTATAAAACAAGAGGGAAGGAAACTTGAAGATAGGATTTGTGAAGAAAGCGCTAAAGAGATAATAAAGATAATCTCTATAAACAGATTTGCAAGTGAATAGTTAAGATCTGTATGTGAGGGAGAAGATTTGGAGGCCGGAGGCCGAAGGCCACCTAGTTTCACTCTGCAGTCCGTGTGGAGAGCAAAAGAGGTGGAGCACGGTGACCAAAATCCCTCAGCCATTTAATCTATTTGTATTCGTATGGAGACAGCTGTTAATAGAGACACGTACAAAAAGTATAATTTGTTGGAGTTTTGTGAGGAAAAAAGTTGTACTTGGACTTTCATCTGTCGTTGCCGTTGCCCCAAGAGGCAAATTCATCTTCAGTCGATAGCCGATGGGCAACGAGATTGATGTAAAGAGGCTAAGCGTTGGTACTGAACGTATATACTCAATTCACAAAGAGACACAGAGATATTTAAATGCAGAGATATTTAAATGCAAAGCCACAGTCGCCCGTGCATATCAGCAGTGATGTGCACTTAGGATGTCCTTTGGATTATCCATCTTCGAAGTTACTCCCACATTCACTTTGGTTTTAAATTAAAACGGCTCCACCGTGTTGAAACCTGTTTGTTTGAGAGATTTACAGTTCGAAAAAACATTACAGGTTGCATTTAAGAAGTCATTTGAAAGTGCATGTCAACGCAACAGCCTGTGCTTGCACCTGCAAGAGTGTGCACGTGTTCTCTTGTGTGAGTGTCATTTGAAGCACATAGAGTCCATTTATCAAGGACAAAAGGGCCCCAAAGTGTCAGAGACTAATGGACATGGCCCCATCGTCTCTCTCCCCCCACTGTGATCATCCTCAGAAATTAATTAGAAATAACGAATAGACGGCCTTTTTTTACACTCCACTCTCATTTATTACAATGGTAATTGCTCTTCCCTCATTGTAGGTTAAGTCTTTAAACACTGTCTTACACCAAGACATGCTCATCCTTGCCATCTATAATTCATGATATACTTTGCACCAAGCAAAGCTGTTAAATATTTAGTGAATCATTGCCTTAAACTTAATCACCCTCTGATAAATGCATGTGTTTTTCCACTCGCTCGGCCCCTCTTGCTTTCTGTTCCCCAATCAAGAGGATACACACACCAACTAGTTGTATAATCTATTTTTAATTTCTCCATCAGAAATTAACATAACACGACTTAGCATAACGTATTAATTGCAGTACATTGTTAAGTGCTACATTATGTTCCTGTGAAACAAGCTATTATCATTGTACTTCATGAAGTATTAAATCTAATCCATATTTAAAGAATGCTTAAACATTCATTTTTAGACTGGGTGCTAATGTCTGTCCTCATCTGTCACTGCTGCTGCTAACAAGCACACACACACACTCTGAGGAGTTTGTACTTAATCCTGTTTTTTACACTGATTTACTGTTTAGCCTGTTTTCATAGCTCATTTTCGCTAAAAGCAGTGTTTCAAGATGTGAATGTGCAAAAACCCTTGCGCTTATATATTATTGTGGCTGAGGGGATTTCACTGGATAAACAAAGGACATAACACTTAAGGAAATAATGGATGATTATGATGAAGCCATGTAATATTTAATAAACTACAGGTCAAAGATCGATAATTTGATATCAAGTGTTTGTTTTTTTTTCCATTAAACACAAGTGAAGTAACAATAATCATCTTTTGCCCAAACAAGATCAGGTCTGGCCCGAACTGAAATGATAAGTCCATAAGCCAATAAACACGAAATTCATTCAGTTGAAAATCTATACATCACTCAAGTAACACACACACAGACACACACAGACTTTTTTCTGACATTTCATACACTATAGATTGATTGAGTATTCAGAAAATAATCATTGACTTAATCACTTTTGGAAATATTTATGCCTTGCAGCCCTATGGGACAGTGGTTTTATCTTTGGAGACCACTAGAAGTTAAAAGGTCTGAAACATCTTATTAGTCCATTTCTTGCATGTGTATACATTTCTCTATATATGTTCCAGGAATGAGCACATTGGGGGATCCAGGGGCCCTGGCCACAGCTAAAATCTGATTGGACCCTTAAGAGCCCCTGTCCTGTCAATCATATGCATTTTTTTAAATAATCTAATAACTTACCAACAATAAATATGATTCTATTTTCAAAGCATTTTTGCACTACATTAAATGCTTGAATAGTGATTTGCTCAGAGCTATAGAGCCAACAGTAAAAAAGGAATAACTTGAGCGTGCATGCTATATTTGTGCATGGATATTGGACATATAATTGGCCCCTCTGTGTAAAGTTTGGCCCCTTTATGGCCCCTGATTTAGAAAAATTCTCGACGTGCCACTGAATCATTGTCCCCTTCTGCTGTCATGCACCGAGCAGGAAAAACCCACAAAGCATAACTTTTTTTTTGGAAAGTACGAGCAGCTCAACTGTATTGCGCGGTTACATTTCTCACTTCCTGTTTTGACTTCCTGATTTACATGCGGGCCGCCTCTCATTGGTGGCGGAGATGATAGGCGTGTACCATAAACAGCTATTCACATTACCATAAAATCACAGGTGTAAATACACACACACTCTTTCAAGCCCGGCTCCCCTCACTCGGCAGACACAAGCGCATCATTTGATTCTAAACATCCCATTTGAATGCATCTGCCTCTCTCCTTGTCTTTTCCTCCCTCCTTTTTCCTGTGTCTCTCTCTCTCCCTCTCTCTCTCTCTGAGGCACTCCATCTTCCCGATGTTTAATTCATCACGCTTTTCCATCATCCTTCCACCTCTCTCCGCAGCTCTGTCAGGTAACAAACAATGAGTTTTTGATGTGAATAATTTAATGCGTGTACTGCAAATGCCGGCGCGCTGCATTATCCATGCTGCACACTCGGGCTGTCATTAAGACACCTGATTTCCCCTAAGATTCCTCTTCCAACCTCGCAGATGAAAAGGTAACACACATGTCGAGATTTCTCACCCCTTTACATCTGGGGTGGGGGGGGGGAAATGCTGTATTTTTAGACAGGCTAAATGAGACAATGACAGTGGTAAGCAGTGAAAAGGGAGAAGGGAAAAGAAAGACAGATGGCAAGAAAAGCAAAAAGGAGAGGGGGGAAAATGAAGGGGAGGGGCGGAGGGAGAGAGTGACTGTTTCCTTGTACATATTTTTTTTTTGTTGCCTCTTTCCCTCGATCTCACTCGATGTCGCAGCATCAAACGCTAACCCTGCTTTCAAAAGCCGGCGGAAGCATTGATTCAATATTTTCTCCCCCGTGTTGCTGTGATCCTGAAACTGCTCCCTGACTAGATCGAGACGCACGGAGGGAAAATGACGGTGGCGAACATCAAACGCAAACGTGTTGTGGATAATAACAGACACAGGCTCCTCTCTCTCTCTCCCATTTTTTCCTCCCTTCTTACCAGCTCGCCCTCCCTCCCTCCCATCGCTCTTCCCTGAACCCTAAAGACGTGATGCACGCCATGAGCTCCGTGCATACGTCTGGGTGACACCAAACGCCAAACAATTAATGGCTCAGCTCCTCCTCGCTTTTTGGTAATGGGAATGTATTCATCTCCGGGATCATATCTCGGAGCCTGATCTTTCTTTACATGAGAGGAGGGAAGAAGGGGAAAGAAAGAAAAGGGAGAGCAGTGGTGGCAATAGCGTATAGGAGCAGTGGTATTATGTGAATTACAGCAGCAGGGCCAATACAGACTCATCTATCCTATTCAGCCCTCTCCCCGGCCATTCTGCAGACAGACAATCAGTGCACACTGGGACTGGCGAATGAGGATCACCTCCACTGGCAGCAGGGTCCTCCGTTTCATTAAAAAGGATTAAAAAAAAGGTGGAGGGATGAGGAGACGGAGGGGAGGGGAGCGGGAGGAGAAGGGGGCTGGAGGAGGGGGTTGACAGTGACTGAGATCTGGGGAGATATGAAGGCAAAGGGCAGTGAGTTTTAAAAAAAATATGAAGGACAAGGATGGAGAGCAGGAAGGATTGGGGGGAAAAGAGGGAAAGGGGAGAGCAGCGAGGGAGATCTGGTCAGATATGAAGGCGCAGGGTAATATGAATATAATGCCGCATGGCTCTGTGATATGGAAAGGAGGGGAAAAGAAAGGAAGTAAAAAGAGGGTGCGATGCGGCGGAGGTGGGTGTGCTATTAATAAGCCAATGTGGGGATAATTGAGGTATGGGGTCTCTGAAAGCCTTTAAAAAAAAAACTCTCTCTTCAGTCTTTGATTCACTTTCATCACCTCCAATGTGGCCACGTTGATTGTGTGAAATCGGCAGGAGGGCCTTCAATTACTGCATCTTGTCTGTGGTCTTCATGCACAGGGACATGCACGCACACACACACACACACACACACACACACACTCACTCACTCACTCACACAAAGGCCAACGTGCAAGAAAGCTGGCAGACACGCTTGAAAAGTACACACTCATGAAAAACGTGAAAGCACACTCGCCTCTTCTTTACTAACACACACACACACACACAGACACACATTAGGAAGTTCCCTTGATTTTAACCAAATGACTGGGGAGAAGGAGAGAGGGGAGAGATGATACACAATAGATAGTCGGAAGAAAGAAGCGGAGACGGAGAAGAGTGTTGATTATTCTCTTTGTCTATTTTGTCATTAGCAGATGGGAGCTCAATAATGTAGTGGGTACTTAATGGCAGCCACACAATGGAAAATGAGGGAGAATCCTATACATAATGGCATTGTGAATGGATTGGGGGAACTTAACATGTGCGTGTGTGTGTGTGTGCAGAGTGTTCTGTGCACGCAAACGGGTTGAGATACAGGAGACCGGCAGTAAACACGGAATAAGAGAATAACGCGTGCATGTGTAAGTGCATACGTGAGTATTAAGTTTTAGACTTCGACATTGTAGTCTCACAGCCGCACCACTGTGATAATTACGTATTTCCATTTCTTCCTCTCTGTGTCTCTCACTCATATATTCTTTTTTTCTTTCCCCTTTCATGTCTTGCTTATAAACAAATAAATTTGTCATGAAAGACCTGGAATACATCATTCATACCCGCGCATATACACACCAGCACCCAGCTTTCATTCTTGGTCATGGACGGCTCTAAGCCCTTTTCCAACCAACCCTTTATTTCCCATGATGCTCACTGGGAGTGTGTGTGTGAGTGTGTGTAGTACTGTTGGTGTTTGCGTGAGTGTTGGTGTGTCGCTTTCTTCGTCTTAATTAAAAGTAAGGTTCCATTGAGTCCCAGTCACACAACGGCCACTGGGAATATTTCTAATTATGCTCTACCTTTCACATCCCGTTCCCTCTTCTATATGTGATTACTGACAGCGACTGGAGATTAACTGACAGCGGGGTGTATTTGCACATGATTACTGTTTGTCCACGTTGACAGGAATAACTCTGCGCTGTACAACATGCACGTGTGACTGTTGGTGCACGTTTGTGTTGCTGCTCGTGCATGTGATGTATCTGATACCTTTAAGTTAAATGCAGAAATGTAAAACAGACACAGTGTTGAACTTTCTTGCGTTCTAGTCAAATTGCTGAGATAAAAGCGTGCATGCCAGACCCGGCACTTGCTGACATAGACCCACAACAACACCTACAGGCAAGCATGCTATACAAATTACCCCATATATTTTTAATACACACCAGAGAAGTACAAAGCACTAATAGCCTGTCTGCTTGCCTTGCATGATTTAGTGAGCAGCATATTAAAAACCGAAGCTATTCATTAATATGTAAACTAGTGCGCTGTCATTAATATAGGTTTGGGGTCGGGGGACCAGGGTGAAGGGGGGGGGGGGGGAGATGCGGGGGCGAGGGAGTCAAGGCTGCCGAGCCTCGGCTTGATTGAGTTTAGCAGCGTTGTTTGAAAAGGGTGTGTGTGTGTGTGTGTGCGTGCACTGTGCGAATGGTTGTGCATGTCTTGTTGCGTATATGAGTGTTTGTTTGAGGATCTGTGTGCATGTGTGTCTGTGTGTGTGTGTACGCATTTGCATGTAATCTTGTGCGTGCGCCTTCCTGAAATCTCCAGGTCCCCAGGGTGATTAAAGAGAATAAATATGCTTGATTACAAATGTCCTACCTCCCCATCAACTCCCCTAATGTATGCAGTTTAATTGAGCGTCACGAGTAAAGTATGAGTTATGGAATGAACAGACAAGCCAATATCTCAGAGAGGCGGATGGGGGAGGCGAGAGAGAGAGAGAGAGAAAGGGGGAGAGTGAGTAATGTCCTCCATTTGAAAAAAAAAGGAGAAGTGATATCCATTCTAACAAAATGCATGTGAATAAATGGAACATATTACGCAACGTTGCCAGCGTTATGGACCCAGATTAGGACAATAGGATTTAGAGCTTGTTCAGTGACTGTTCCACAGTTTGTAGTAGTAAATCAGCTTTTGAGAATCTGTGCAAAATCTGAAATTTAAGGTTGTGCATTCGTGGGAAAGATCTCAATTGTTTAAAAAATGAAAGGTGTTGAGGATTTTTCGGTGAATGATGACAGCGCGGGGTGGGTTTGTGTACGTAGTTGATCACATTGAATGTGTATTTGTGTACTTATTTTCAAATTCAATTAAACCCACGTGGCTGCACCCGCCCCACGTCATCATCATCCATCCTGACAGTCTACACCTCTCAGGCAACGGAACCATGCGCCTTCTGATTGGACGATCACATTCAAGTACAAACACAGGGTGAACATTCTTACTTGTGACCTCAGCTACCTCTTATTAACAGCTACAAACTTGGGAATCATTCATGAATATCATTTTCGAAGCTCAATATATTATTGATCTGAATTTGAGCTTGTACAGAGTAAACGATAACATACGATCTTTGGTTTCTTACATTCATACCAAGGTATTTAAACATATACAAATAAATATTGGCCCCTTTCCTTGAACTCTGTAACTTTCCCTGTAAACTGTATTCAAAGTATGGCTTCTGTTTTCTTCTTCTATTCTTATTGGCACTGCTTTCCTTTCAATGCACACACTAGCTACCAACCCACCCAACAATTGGAACCTTTGTGAATATTAAGTACATCACTTCCTTTGTGGTAGAGCAGTTATCCTAAGATGACTAAGCTGATTCACCTGCTACCACATCAATTAAAATGTGTAAAGAATCCAGATTAAAACCAAAGGGACCATACCGAAAATCAGCTTTCCAGAGATGTCAGATAATACATCTCAACTGTTTTAAATCTTTCCGCAGCATCAACGGTTGTAGACTCCCTTAATCAACTGCTCGCTTTGTACAGAATTATATGCATATACATGGTTTTTTTGCTCCTCATCTGACCCACTGTGTCTCAAAGCTTCATGAACTGGCTATGTGGTGACTCACTGCTGTTCCTGTCAGCAGAGGAGAGCAGCCAAGTGGAGATTTACTTATATGAAATCTCCCCAAATTAGTACTTAAAATCTTCACCCAGATCTCCAGCAGTGAGAAAATTATGAACGAGAAATTTGTAGTTGCTATTTCTCTATTTCTCTTTCACCTCTAACTCACACTTACATACTCTCACGGACCAACACACTCAGACACACACACACACACACACTCATGCGGAGCCTTGGCCCTTAGCTGGGTTTGCTCTAATTGGCTTATTGTCTTGAGGAGCCAGTGACAGAGGAGTGGGTAGGAGGCAGACTTTCATCGGAGGTTATTGAGAGAGATAGCTAATTTCCCCATGTTTCCCTGTCCGGTCCTCAGAGCTGCACACACACTGCAAACCCTCTCTAGAGGGATCATTAAGAGTCTGGCATTCTGACTCTCTCTCTCTCTCTTTCTCTCACCCCATCTCTCTGTCTCTCTCTCACACACACACACACACCGTCTTCCTTTCTCTCAGTCAACAACCAAACACACACAGCTAACCTTTAGAGGAAAGTGAGACAAGGCTGGGGAGGTCCAGGGAAGACATGACCATTTTTTCTGTTCATCAACCTTCTCTAAAAAAACAAAAAAAACATACACGTGTGTGTTCCTGCACTTATATCTTTGCAAGGACCATTTTAAGCATAGACCCTACAGAGTGAGGACATTTTGACCAGTCCTCATTTTTTCAATGGTCTGTTTGAGGGTGAAGACTTGGGTAAGGGTAAGGTTTAGGCTGGGGTAAGGGTAAGGGTTAGTCATTTAGTTTGGATGGTTAAGTTAATGGCAAGGGGCTAAGGATTACATTATGTCAATGAGTGTCCTCACTAAGATAGAAGTACAAACGTTTTTCTGTGTGTGTGTGTTAGTGTGTGTTGGTCAAATGAGGTACCATGCCTCCTTAATAATTTATATTTTATTTGTTATATCTTGAGTTAATGTGACTACTATCATCAAAGATTTACAAAAGTGCAAAACGTTTGTTCATATGTGTTTCCTCGCTACCTGTGAAGGGAACAGAAAACGGATTGATCCATGAAAGTATTTAACATGCGACACTGTGGCGCGCTACAGACCAATTATTCCATCAGCGCGGTATCTGCACTCACAGCTGCTCTGAGAACCTTTTATTTGGATTATGAACTTTCTGCGTGCGAGTGCGTGTCACAGTGGTTCATGAGGAGAATGACAGGTGGGAGTTGGGGGTTGCCAGGTCAGATTGTTCAAGGGCCCACCGGCCAGTTGAAGCGTCGGGGGCGGGGGGGTTTCTTCGCAGGCCATAAAAAGCCTCCGCTGGGGATTTAGGAGTGGGACTACAGGGAGAGAAGGGGTACTACTAATTTACGAGCTTCTTTGCTCCTCGGTCAACAAAAATAAAACAGCAGGGGTAATTACTAATTCATTATTAACAGGCAGCATTATTTATGAGTGGCGAGAGGAGGTGCGGGCCCATGGTTTTTTCCAACCACACCAGAGCCGGGATGATGTGGTGAAGACCCAGCCTGAGGCACTCCTACTGCCTCTCCTACCCGGGCCTGATGCACCGTCCCCTGAGTGCAGGGCAAAACCTGCTGGCGGGCAGATGTCGAGCGCTGGAGAAAGCAGTCCACCACTTCTCTGTGACAAGAATCCATACGAGTCCCTCTGATCAGAGAAATACAGATGCCTACCCTGACTGACGACGCACTGTGTGTCCATGCCCACCCTTGCCTGTGTTTTTGTGTGTGTCCGTGTGCACGTGACCCTTTATGTATACTTAAAATGCATATAGTTAGACATGCATTGATTCTTTCCACACAGGCAAATCTGGATACAGAGCACATATCTAAAATAATTTATCATTTTCTTACAAACTAGCTACAAAGACCAAACAGGCTAGGAATTCAGCATATGTAGAAAACAAGATATCTGGCATGTATCAATAGTCATTGAATCAGATTTTTTTTTTGTGCCCGCAATGGCACATTTCGGAATGCCAGTCGAAACAAAATCAATCTTAATTGCGGTTTCCCTTAAATGCAGCCACATACTGTCACATTCTACAGAATTACAGAAAACCTCTCAACAGCAGAAATTCTAATAGCTCTCGATATGATGAGAATGCCGGTATTTTTAGGCATTTGATCCATCCTGAGGTTCATGGATTTAAAAGCTTTTGTGTTATGGCTGTGAAATGATACATTTGCAGGCCTGCTTAAAACTCAATTTAATCGTAGCTGCAGCATTGCCATAATGGCTACCCTCTATTTCCAGAGCTCTCCCAATCAATAACAAATTGCTGAAAGCACAAATGATTCCATTTTCTGCTAGGGGGAAACGAGAATGATGAGAAAATAGGTGAAATTGATATGTGAGGGAATATTATCAATGCTCTAAATGTCAGCAGGATGAGGTACTATGACCTTTCAGGGTAGAGGGTGAAAAAAACACAAAGATAAACTCCAAAATTCTGACAATCATTCTAATGCTACAAATGTGAAGCCTGTTAAGGATTATCCCTTCATAGCAATTGATGACTATCAACCATGATTTCCATTAAAGTAGAATATTGGTGTAACCAACGTTTTCCTTCTCTTCTATATCATTATCTTATTGATTCAGGTCCATCTCGTTCCCTCAGTTTCCTGGAACTTGAAATCTGCAGCTCCAACGCACGGAGCCACAGCACAGAAGTCATGCTTAAGAAGGCACACCAATGCCTCTACCCCATATGGTGATGAAGGAAATGTGGCAGAAGCGCATATTAGCTGGTTAAATTTAACAGTGGTGGACAGGAAATCTATCCAGAGGTTCATGGAAAAGATCATTGGTGTGCACTTCCATCTACGGAGGAGCTCTTTGAGACCAGGTGTTGGAAAATGGCGAGCTCACCCAGAGAACCAAATCTTCTCCAACCCCCTGCGGTCTGGTTACCGGTATTGCAGCACTCGCACCAAGACTAGCTGAGTACTATATTGCTCTGGTCACCTTATCACTTGTCATTTATGAGTATACTGCTCTGCACTGGTCACTTCATCACCTTCACCTTTTCCGTAGATTTAATATTTTTATATATCACATTTTCTGCCATTCTAACACTCCTTAGTTACCTTTTCAATTGATGTACAAAGTGCTGAGCATTTCTTTCGAGATGTAACTAGAATGGGATGTAAGCGTTCCATTGTACTTGTTACACATGCCAATAAAGAATCTTCAATCCGACCATCATTACTTACAGCAGGGACCTTATAGTAGGAATCTATAGTGCGTTGGACTGTGAGCCATTAGAGCCGATGAAACACTTTCTGTACAGCTACATGCAACGTCTATGTTGAGCACGGTGATGACACCGATCAGTTAAAGGTGTGGTTGCATCAACGAGAGGCTGTAATGGTTGCGGGTCAATACGGTTATTTCTAGACATGAGTGGAAAAATACACCACACGACACCATGGAGCTGCAAAGTGCAATTACAGCAATATGCTCAAAAGACAGGAATTAGTCCGGTGGTTGCTCTGGGCTATCAAGTTACAGGATAGATCGGCAGAGTAAACCTGTAAAAAACAACTCTTTGTCACTCTAAGGAATATTCATTTTGTTTTTACCTCTTCAGTAGGCTAGTGTCCCCTCAAGTGGAGCATTACCGACAAGTCATTTGTTAACTGGTTACGTAGAAATGGGGCTTAACTCCTCTTTACAAACATGCAGTGATGCAATTTTATTTTGGGCTATATTTATATAAATTTACTATTCTGACTTCTACGTTATCAAAACAGATATGCCACATTTGCACATAAATTCATTTGTCTTGGAAAAAGGACAAAATTAGGTATACAGTGCCTTGCATAAGTATTCACCCCCTTTGGACTTTTCTACATTTTGTCATGGTATAACCACAGATTAAAATTTATTTCATCGTGAGTTTATGTAATGGACCAACACAAAATAGTGCATCATTTGGAAGTGGGGGGAAATATTACATGGATTTCACAATTATTTACAAATAAAAATCTGAAAAGTGTTGAGTGCATATGTATTCACCCCCTTAACTGTGAAACCCCTAACAAAGATCTGGTGCGACCAATTGCATTCACAAGTCACATTTGCAAGTCACATAATTAGTAAATAGGGTCCACCTGTCTGCAATTTAATCTCAGTATAAATACACCTGTTCTGTGATGGACTCAGAGTTTGTTGGAGATCATTACTGAACAAACAGCATCATGAAGACCAAGGAGCTCACCAAACAGGTCAGGGATAAAGTTGTGGAGAAATATGAAGCAGGGTTAGGTTATAAAAAAATATCCAGAGCTTTGAACATCTCTCCCCCCCATAAAATCCATCATAAGAAAATGGAAAGAATATGGCACAACCGCAAACCTACCAAGAGGAGGCCGTCCACCCAAACTGAAGAGTCGGACAAGGAGAAAATTAATCAGAGCAGCAACCAGGAGGCCCATGGTTACTCTGGAGGAGTTGCAGAGATCCACAGCTGAGGTGGGAGAATCTGTCCACAGGACAACTATTAGTCGTCTACTCCACAAATCTGGCCTTTATGGAAGAGTGGCAAGAAGAAAGCCATTGTTGAAAGGGATCCATAAAAAATCCCGTTTGGAGTTTGCCAGAAGGCATGTGGGAGACACAGCAAACATGTGGAAGAAGGTGCTCTGGTCAGATGAGACCAAAATTGAACTTTTTGGCCTCAATGCAAAACGCTATGTGTGGCGAAAACCCAACACTGCCCATCACCCTGAGCACACCATCCCAACAGTGAAACATGGTGGTGGTAGCATCATGCTGTGGGGATGCTTCTCTTCAGCAGGTACAGGGAAACTGGTCAGAATAGAGGGAAAGATGGATGGAGCCAAATACAGGGAAATCCTTGAAGAAAATCTGATGCAGTCTGCAAAAGACTTGAGACTGGGGCGGAGGTTCATCTTCCAGCAGGACAATGACCCTAAACATACAGCCAGAGCTACAAAGGAATGGTTTGGATTAAAGAATGTTAATGTCTTAAAATGGCCCAGTCAAAGCCCAGACCTCAATCCAATAGAGAATCTATGGCAAGACTTGAAGATTGCGGTTCACAGACGGTCTCCATCCAATCTGACTGAGCTTCATCTTTTTTGCCAAGAAGAATGGACAAACCTTTCCATCTCTAGATGTGCAAAGCTGGTAGAGACATACCCCAAAAGACTAGCAGCTGTAATTGCAGCGAAAGGGGGTTCTACCAAGTATTGACACAGGGGGGTGAATACTTATGCACCCAACAGATGTCAACTTTTTTGTTCTCATTATTGTTGGTGTCACAATAAAATTTATTTTGCACCTCCAAAGTACTATGCATGTTTTGTTGATCAAACGGGAAAAAGTTTATTTAAGTCTATTTGAATTCCAGTTAGTAACAGTACATAATGGGAAAAAGTCCAAGGGGGGTGAATACTTATGCAAGGCACTGTATACTTACATTGAGACCCACCACAACAAGCAACATCACAATTGTTCACTTACACACAAACACAAACCCACTTACTGGCAAAAGAACAGATGCATACAAGGTCTTAACAGCCATATTCAAGGTAACGTGTTCTATTTAATACAAACTGACCAAACCGAAAATTCCACACGTACTTCACCTTCCAGGTTAATCGAACGTTTCTGCATTCATCAAGACGTACAATGAGAAAACTAGTTAGCTTCAAGTAAACATATGTAAGCCCTTGAGCCCTTTGGATTGAATAGATGTTGTTCCCTATATGTCTGGTTTAGTATACGTGTATACCGTATGTGTATGTCTTGCCCATCTCTTCAGGTCTCGGCTTTGAAGGGAATGTACAAGACTTGGGAATGTCTAGCTCAAGGGTGTACAGTTTGTATTGTATACTGCTTTTTTTTTATGAGCAAAGGTCAAGTACATATGAGGATAGTCACTTCATCTATAGACTGTAGCTTGTTTGGAACTGTAAACACTATTTTGAAGTTGTAAAGGACATTAGGTACATCAGGTATGGGCCATACAAAGGTTAAATAGACAGGAACTAGCAGTTGACGGGACTCCAGTTCTTGGTAAGCTTGAGGTGTTTCATAAAAAAAAAAAGATAACTGCTGCATGTTTTCTGTGATGTCTAGCCTCAAATTTGAGCATATTGATTTATCTTCCATGTTTTCCCGTCTCCTGTACGTGTAGTTGTTGGGGATCTTCTACATCTCCCAGAATGCCTTTCAACACCCTCCAGAGAAGGGGTATCAAACTGTTGTATTCAGCTGTGGGCTATGCGTAAAGGGATGTGAGAACAACTGCAATGTCAGCAACAAGAAAGGTTGTCAACACTGAAACTGTGACTTGTCCCCGTTGGCTGAATGGCATTCTGGTCAATGGATGCTACTGAGACAAATAAGATGTGCTCAAGAATGACTCCTGCATGTTGTTTCTAATATTAGACACATTTCAAATCTGTTTACTCATTAATTAAGAGCTGTGGCTTTGGGAAGTTTGATTATTACACGTTCATTCAGAGAGGAAGAACCAGAAGAACAGTAAACGGCACAATCTGATCGCAATTACAAAGAAATGTGTTCCCTTTTGCTCCAAGAAAGACACGTGCATCTGAATCAAATTTGATGTTTCAAGTTAAAAAGTACACAGAGGTTGACTTTAGGTGGAATAATAATGTTTTTGTGGCCAATATCTGATTTATTTAAAACTTGAAAGTAATATTCAAGTACAACAAAACATCCACAATAATTACAGGGAAGTCCTTTAAGCACTGGCTTGGCTTTGGCAGCAACTGAATAGAACATTTATCCTTTTCACTTTACAGAAGTTATCATTCCGTGGCATCTCTTGGTTTACGTACCTGAAAACATACACAACAGTTGCACTTCTTTAAAGCAACAACATTGGGTGAAGATGTTGACCTCTGCGTCAGTTACCCTTGTGGCATTAATTTGCCTGCACAAACATCATCCTCCACATACACCCCCCCCACCAACGACCCAATATCAAAATTTCTATCATTACACGATTCTCTCGCCGCACAGAGCGAGGCCGCAATGTACTAATTTCTCAAAAGCAACAAAACAGCAACGTGTATTGTCCTCATCATGGCCAGTGCTCAGCAGAATCAATAATGACAGGGCACATAAAGCTCAGCCAAGGCCCCTTTGAAACCTCGTTAGTCGAAAAACCTCCAGGAGATATGTGCAAATAAATGAAAATAAAATTAACAGCGCCCACTCCGGCTCCATTGGACTCTGATCTGACCATCGCAAGGACATACCCTGCAGTGTTTTCAAAACCATCCCGGTTAATTATATTTACTAATGCGCGGGCCAGAGCCAAAATAGAGGAATGCTAATCCCGCCTTTACGTCTTCCATGTGTCATCGCTTTGGGTTGTAAAAAAATACAATAAATAAATAAATACGTAAAAATGAAATAAATCATGCAACCTTTGAACTTCCCCCACGTGTTCCAGGAGGCTAATGATGAGGGGGGGGTGAGTGTGTGATGGAGGTGGGTGTTGGGAGGCGTGCACATGACATGAGCGTACGTTAGGAGCATGAGATATTTAATGGATTGGACTGACGGATAACAAGGTGCCAGGCACAATGTGCACATTAATCTTGTATGGGCTTTAAAAAAATTCAAATTCAACCTATAATCTTTTATTTATTTTCTTACAAATAATGTTAATTGGTAATAATTCACTCAAACCACATGCTATAGCTTGAAAGGGAGGGTTTCAAGAAACGCGACTTTGTCGAGGGAGACCTCAGCTGCTCAGAGCAGAGCCCGTGGAAGATTCCGTGTGAGGAGACATTATCTACATGCCCTGTTCATTTGTAACCAGCAGATCGAGGTCAGTGGGCGGTCACACGACTGTGAAAACCCAGCTTTTAAACTCTGCTCTGTGTTGCCCGTCCTGGATGTGTGATGTGAAGGTGAATGATTTGTACGTGGCTCAAAGCTGTGCACGTATAATTTATCCCCAGGATCTGACTTTTGTGCGTTTAACATTCAGAAATTGGCATGAATAAAAAAAAAAGACAGAGAGCTGAACAACAAACATGTTTTCTCATTTTTTCTTTTTGGCCTACCTTCCTGCTGCCATGGTGATAGCCTGTGTCACGCCACGGTCACAGGTCATTATTGTAAGAGCACTTTGTCTTTGTGTGCACGCTGTTTGTGTGCATGTTTTTTTCTTCTGCGTGGGTGTGTGTGTGTGTGTCACAGCGAGTAACTACAAAACCAAAAGAGATACTATGTTTCCGAAAAAAGAAAAAAAAAGCGTTAGATGTGCTACAGGATATCAGGGAAAGGAAATTAATGAGTTTAAGAGGGAAACGAGTAAACCTGACATATAGCTGTTACTATGACAACAGATACTATAAACACACCTACTGTAAGGCGGGATAAATTGACCTTAACCTTATTTTGATTTACCCGAGCTCTACGCTCTGTGGTGTGTTAATGTTATACACAACACCTGCAAGTACACCAGGGAAGTCTCTCTGGCAACAAAGATACAAAAGGCACGTTATACACTCTCTTTAATATAGATCTTTAGACTTTATGTATAATAGATCAGCCAATCATATGGCAGGGGAGCAGTGCATACAATTATGCAGATACAGGTCGGGAGCCTCATGTCAAACATCCGAATGATTTGGGAAAGATGTGATTCCATCGTCTTTGACTTTTATGATTGTTATGCCAGACACGGCTGGTTTGAGCGTTTGTGAAACCGCTGATCTCCTGAGATTTACACACACTACAGTCCCCAGAGTTTCTTCCCAATGGTGTGAAAAACAAAGAAACATCCAGTGAGCAACAGTTCTTCAAAGACGAACACGAGAGGTCAGAGGAAAAAATGGCTTAGATAACTCGGAGATGCAATATTTACAATGTTGGTGAGCGGAAAATAAAGAATCTCTTCCTTGAGGTGGATGAGCGACAACAGCAGAAGACCACATCAGGTTCTACTCCCGTCAGCCAAGAACCAGAGGCTGAGTGGGAATAGGCTCACCAACAGCAGACAGTTGAATACCAGATAAATAATCTGACCTGGTCTGATGAGTCTGGATTTCTTCTCAGGCCAAAGATGATTGGGTCAGAATCCATGGATCCAACCGGCCTTGTGTCAACAGTCAAGGCTGGTGGAGCAATGTATCAGGAATATTATCTTGGCCATATTATCTTTGGGTCCTTCAGTAGCTCAGTGGCTAAATTTACATGGACAGCAATATTCCTACTATTCTGAAAAAGACATTACTCTGATTATGATGTTTATATCAGTAACTAAAAGATTAATGTTACACGGCTTAGTCTGTTTATGACTCATGTCAACATTACGTCCAGGACGTCCCACTTCTCACGTTCCAGTGACCTTTTAAAAAAATATCACCATTGCCCTGTTTGACTTCATAATGTCCATTTACCTTAAATAACTTTGGGTTCTCCCCCACACCAAAACTGCAACTTCTTCATGACGCCAGCATGTTGTTTTGTTTGTGGCAGTCAAGCTAGTAAGTTAACTTTATTATTAAGATGGTTTTATACCGCCTGCTTCACATAAGCAGAGCTTTGAAATTCGGAAATGTACCTGTGTGTGTGAGCATTTTTTTTATTGCGTAAGCTCGTGTCTGTGTGCATCCATGCTCTCATGTCTACACGTGTTTGTGTACCAAATGGGGAAAAAAGCCCTGATTGGTCCGTCCTCTCCAGGGGTAAATGACGGCCCAGTCACTGCGGTCTCCCACTGAGAGGTCAGACAGTCTAAATGTCGTGCTGAAGTGTCTCGTCTAGAGTGGACTTCTCAAAAAGGGAATTAGAGGCCTTCTCAGCCCCTGAATCACTGCCGAAATGTAGTCAGACAGGCTAATCAAGGATACTCACCGTTTCTTCTTCTCCCAGCTCCTTCCACTTCAGCAGACCTGTTCTCTGTGTGTCTGCCTTGCAGCTGCCTTCCTCTTACCTTTCTCTTCATGTTCCATTCTCTTGTTAGCCCTGTCTGTACCTCTCCCTCACTGTTGGTCTTACACTTCTGGTATTATTTTTATTAGAAATGTACCTTTTTCCCTTTATCAAGTCATTTGCTTCGGAAGTTAAACGAGACGGTCAAAGGCGAGCAATCTAAAACGTATCGTTACCTTGAATAAAATCTTGAAACCAGGGATTCCTCTGGGTCTGAACATTGTTGGAAATATTTTTTTATACTGCAAGTCCAACAAAAAACATACCATAGGTCTAGATGTTTGGACACACTTTAATAAGGAGCTGTATGAATTTAATCTTTAATATCTTTAGGTGGGGTTGCAGTGTAAACGTGTCCCTTTGTATGCTGGTGCCATATCATCACCAGGAGAGTCGATAATTAAACGACAAAGTTTATAGACAACCTTTGATAAACTGTTCGCGCAGACCATGTCGAGATATTCAGCACCACCAGATCCAGAACTCCTTCTCAAATACGTCTCACCTCAGAGAGATCATCAAGACACAGGATTTCATTATTTGGGTCATAGCATGAATCCCCGTTATGAGGTTTAAAGGTATAAATTACACATAAGGGCAAGATCTCCAGAATTTGCTTGAAAAGTAGATTGTAGACGCCTTTAACATCGATCTCAAGTTGTCAGCTTGCCAAGCCTTTATGTAGCTCACACTCTCCACCTCTCAGGGAGTCTCTTCATTTCCCATCCATCTTACACACTCGCCTTTGTTTATATGTGGAGTTTATTACAATTTTAACACAGGAGTATGCGGAGCGGTGTGAATTTGCGTTTCGTGTGCACGTGCCAAGTGTGTGCGCGCGTGCCGATGTGTGTACATCTGGAAGGCCTGGCATGTGTGTGTTGACCATGGAGGTGTACCACAGGCCATTTGTACCGGCCCAGTGCGCTTACGAAATTGCCTCTGGGTGTGGGGGTGCTCACAATGTTCTGGACCATTAGCTCAAATAAGTCACAGCCAAAACTCTTAGTATCTATCTCACTGACCGAATGACAAACTGTGCATCCTCCTAAATCCTCTCCACCAGCAAACAGGCAGGGATTGTGACGGAGGAGACGGGGGGGACAAAGGAAAAGATCTGGAAGGCAGATTTTGTACCGCTCTGTTGCAGGGTGGGGGCTTTATGACCTCACAAACATGACTGTAATAATGTAATTTATGTTCATTTTGTCATACCGCTGCCCATCAACAAACCGTGCATTACAACAATTCACAGATACAGAGTGAGCATAATTCGCATACACTAGAGTGCAGCTTTGGTTGTATTTCTTTGTCTGAACTCGAGAGAAAAACAACCGAGCCCGACCAGAAGCCAACAGGATTGTTGGTGCACACCCGACTTGAGCCCAATGCAGTTCATGTAAGCTGCAGTTTGTTACCCTGTCCCTGAAGCACACGATTACAGATATCTGTAGCTCAGCCAATGAAACTGACCAAGCACAATCCTGCATATCATTTCAAAACTTTAGTCTGAACCGGGCTCGTGTGGGGGGGGGGGGGGGGGGGGGGGGGGGGGGATGTGTGAATATCCCCATATTCACACTGTCGCTCTTAAAACAACTTTTTGGAAGCTCCTAGACGGCTTTCTGTTGCGGCGAGTCGAATCACAAACTTGTTTCACGAAGAAAATTTACAATTTTAACTTGTGCAAAGAGAAACAATTTGACTTCTCTTACAAGGTGATTTAAAAAAAATACTTTGATGTAGCAAGGACACACAGATGCACATCCTCCTGAGCTGTTTGTGGCTAATCATACAGAATTAGACCAGCCCCCCACAAAGCCACTGACAGGATAAGGATAAGGACACACACACACACACACACACACACACACACAAAGGATGAAGGTACATTTAAAAGTAGGGCATAGTGTAAATCATAAAATAAAGACATCCTTCATGTGCACACACGTACACACACACACATGCACTAGCCAGACAACCACTTGGAGCCATAGCTCTCTCTCATTGTTTATTCTGCAATTCTCTCTTTCTTCTGTTGTTCTTTAATTTATTTTTCATCTGCTCATCGTGGCTGTGTCTGGGGCAGCAGGCACAGCAAGCAGTGCCCTCTGTAAGATATATTGTATTACTCTCATGTGCACGGACAGCACACACACAGACATAGACACACACACACAAAAATCCCTCAGATGCATGGGAAAATACACTTGTGTGCACATTTCTCACACTCATACACATAAACCATCCTCTAGAGTAAACGAAGTCTTAGAATTCTTGAAGGCACCCCCAGCTAGAGACAGACTTTGTTTTATTCATCCTCTCATCCCCCATGTTCTCCCCTCATTCCTCACCTCCTAACGTCAATTTTGCATGTGGGTACGGCTCCTTGTTGCCACCCTTCACCTGACTCTCCTTGCTGAGATCAGAGTTGGATTTGAATCCCCTCTTGGGGACAGACACACAGACACACACACACACACACACACAAAACGACATATCAGTGCAACTGGATACAGTATACCTGAATGGTGTTTCACATAGTTTCATCATTTCAGACCATCGCACCACTTGATGTGAGCGGGTCCAGGATGTCCGGGCTCAAGTTGAATTGGGTGTTTGTTTGTATTAATGTACTATTTTGTTGCTGGTAAGTTACTATTGTAAGGATTTCAAATCCAGAACGACGTCTTCTTAAGGGTGAAAAATGAAAAGATAAGGTGACAACGATCTTTAAGAAGGAAAGGTTACATCCATTCTTTGTTATTTTTTAAAGTTATGTTTAGTGATGTACTATAATGCTAGTGCTATTATTATTTCTATGAATTTTATATACACTCCCTGAACTTATTTAAAAAATGTTCTAAATTGATTTTATCGTTATTTATTTTATGTCCTTTAATCTCTTTACCTCTTTTATTGTTCTGTTTACTGTCTTTTATTTTGCCTGAAATTAATTTAAAACTGTGCCATCTCATTTTAAATTGATTTCTTTTAGTTATTTATTATTTATTTATTATACTATCAAGAATTAAACAGAGTACTTCCAGCTTGACTGCCACTGTTGGTACAGGTTCTGTTTCTTGCATACAGGGGACATGCACGCTGACATTTCTTGGAAATAAACACCCCAGTTGCAAAGACAGACTATTTAATGTGCTACACACCTTGACACTATAATTCAACCATGATAAAAAAAGTGCTGTTTACAGGTATGACCCCCAACTTAACAACCTCGCAGGGAACATAAAAGAACCAGTGTTTAAGATGCTGCACGCTCTGACAGCAGGATCTGTTTGGGAGAGATACAGGCTTGTCACGAACTCCTCTTCCTACCTGTGCAAGTGCATTAAATGACAACCACACCACATCAGCCTTGACCCGAGCTGGTGAAAAGATTTTTAAAAAAAAGGGAAAACAATTTACAGGAAATGAGGTGGACTGAATGTGTGCGTGCGTGTTTGTGTCTTCGGTTTTGTGATGGTTTGGTGTTGCTGAGTACGAAAACATCTTGGTCGTGTGTGGTAGAATAAACAAGAGAGAATGGCCACAAAAAATACATTTACATAATTATACAATAATCTTGAAGAAAATTGCCAAACGTTGGTTCTCTGTGTTGTCGATCCATGCCCACCATCTCCTACTACAGCAGCCGACCAGCTCCCTATGCCTCTGTCACAACTACTAGAGTCACTCAACAAACATCTAAGTAAAAAAGTTGAGATTGTCCGTTTACACAGACGACCTATGCATGTTCTTGTTTATTGTAAGATGATGAGCTGATCATATGAATGATATTTACTGGTTTACATGTAATGACATGGTTCGTTGAGTAAGATGCAATCAATGCTAAAATTTCAAGAGCTAATATAATAAGAGAACTAGGATGGCACTCAGTAGAGCACCTACTTCATTAGACTCCCCTTAAATTCTAGCGAACTGCACCAAATTGAACACACTCAGATATCCACTCCCAAAATGTTACTGAATTTCTTTTTATTAAAAAGATCTACAGAATAAAGACTACAATGCAATGTACAATTTGAGTATATTCAAGCTTAAATTACATAAATGCAGTGAATAAGTCCCCTCAGCTTGTGATCCTGGACTCTGGAGGAGTTATTTTGTTTGAATAGCTCAGAGTTTAGTTCAGCAGCAACAGGCATCGTCTGAAAAGACACAAAGAAAACAACTAACAAAAACCTTTCGATTCGATTGCTCAGTGGTTTTTAAAGGATGTTTGTTAAATCACCACAGTGACGACTGCTTGTCGACCAAGATGTCACCAAGAAAACCATGGACAAAACGTATGGATCCTCTGAATAGAAAGATTTCCACGGCACATACTGTACACCACAATATGAATCATGTGTACGGAAAATCTCCAGCAGTGCATCTGCTGAATACGGACATGGCAGAAACCGATTCCCTCGCTTTGAATGAATGACGTCTAATCAGAGAGAACCACATTCAAGTTCAGTGCGATCCAGTCCTGGGAGGGAACTCAAGTGCCGCAGCACTGACTTAGGGGGAAATCACATTAAGCCAGAGTTTTAACATTAAAGACCTCTAACCGGGAAAAAACAGCTTGGAGTTGAGAATGTGTGTAAAACAGTGAGTCGAACCCCGGCTCCAGCACCTCATTTGTCTTCGTCTCTCTGCCGATGGAACAATGGCTTTTGTTTAACCTTGTTTGATTTCCCTCTTAGCGCTGATCCCCTGACGAAGAGGGCTATTATTGGGCCTCTCAGAGAGGCATGTTTCACTAACGAGCGATCACTAATGAAGGCTTTGATGTAGGATTAATTACACTCCAAATTGAATGTCTAATTGCTTTTATTCCCTCCCGATGAAATATGCTCCAGCTGCCACTTCAATGCCATCTGTTGTAATTAGAAAGAGAGAGACGGAGAGCGGGGAGGGGGAGGAGGCCGAGGCCGGGAGATGGAGTGTTAGCTGAAAAAAGATAAGACCCTTTTTCTTTTTCCGTCTGTAAAGTTTTTTTGTCGTCTTCACATATTGTTTGATACATTACAAATTTGACCCTTCCCCGCCGCTTGCCCTCCCCTCGCTCTCCTCTTCCTCCTCCTCCTCCTTCTCCTCATCCCTCCACTGCCTCCACCTCTCTGATAGATGATGGGAGGTTATCTGTTTCCCCTTGCTAATTGCATCCTCTGATGAGTTTAGGCAAACACATTAACTAATTGGATTTGCGCTTCTCAGACCGCTTGATTGATAAAGTGCATATGATGTTGAAGCATGGACTGTTTGGTGGTTTGTCATCTTAATTGCAGTCACACACACACACACACACACACACACACGTATATATACACAAAGTGGTGATTGATGTTGTGTTCCAAGAGATTGTTTTCTGATCTTATTAAAAAACATTGATTTTGTTTAACTGTTCTCATTGTGGGATGTTTGATTACTGCAAGAAATTTGGATGATGACAAACAAGTGTCGGTCTCTCTGTTCTTTATTTTTGTTTTATTTCCCAGGGGTAGTATTCTTTAGAGGCTTCATTTAAAGAGAGATTGTGTCACCGAGGCGAGACTAGGTAACACGGTGTCAAAGACTGGTCCAAGTGCGGCCGACAAATGGGTCCTTCTGTTTTAAACCTACAAAGGATCCAACAGGTGGATCCTTCGTAGTCCCAGGATTCATTGCACCCCAGTGAGGATGCTAACAAGCTAGCTATGAGGGTGGTTGAGCAGCAGCCACTCAAAGTAGATAATGAATGAGTTTTTATAGGTAACCAATAACACAACAACCCTGTATTTCAAATGGAAACACGTTGAAGTTGGAGACACATGACCAGTGAGCTTTCTGGATCAATAACCATCAAGACAAGACAGCTTGCATTGACAACAAATGCGAACAAGTATTAACTCAGATCTACAATCAAAGAACAGTATTGTAACCTATGAGTGAATAACCGTATGGCCTCAGCAGAGGTCAAGGGATGAGTGACATTAAATAATAATAAAATATTTACTTTATTTGTACGGCACTTATATAAACAAGGTTGCAAAGTGCTTCACACAAAACAATCCATGGCAAAATGAGAAATTAATTAAAATGAAAGATATTTAGTTCAGTTTAATTTTAGGAGCCAAATCATAACATAAAAAGGTCAAGATCTTATATTTAAAGAGACCCAATAGTTCCTATAAGATTCCAGGCAGCTTAATTTAATCTAAAGACACATTTTATTCAAAATAAGTAGCAAAAGGTTTCATTTCATCCCATTCAAAGATTTAGCAGAAACAACCAGATCAGTTATCTGTTTCCCCTTCAAGGTTATGTTTTTAGTAATTCGCATGTCTATTTGATAATAACAGTATAAACCCCACAATTTATAATGTCTAGAAAGAGAGATGTATCACAACAAACATGTAGGCCAGAACAAAACAAGGGAGGTTTTTGTCATATGATGTATATCTCAACCACTCGGCCTCCTAACGCACATACCATCTAGTTTCTAAAACCCTTTGCTGTGTTTTTACAAAAAGAACAAAGCAGGTGCTGTGACCAGGTGCCAGGTTCATTTCATCCTCTCCACTTGTTCTGTCAAGTCTTCTTCTCATGTTGCCAGCTCACATTAAACCATCTGGACAAAAAAAAACACATCTGGGATATACCATCATTCTAACAATACAGTCGCGCATGTAGAAAGCCAATAGGTGGGCCATAAGGCTATTAAGTCCTATAATGGTATTATGTTTTTGAGCTCACATTAGCATCTCAGTGAATGGACGTGTGGCAGGTGTGCTTTGTAGCAGCACACTGCCTCTGTCCGATAAGACAATGACACAATATGACGAGGAACAACGGCGGTTGTCAGCAATTGTCCTCATAGAAAAGATGACACAGTTGTCACTAGCCGTGCACAGGCTATAACTCTGTGTGTGTGTGTCTGTGTGTGTGTGTGCACGTGTGGGTGTGGGTTAGGACTCCCCTCGGAGCAAATGGCTTTAAGCAACACAAGCACCTGATCAATACATCAATACTCAGCTTAGGAGGTCTGATGATACGCACACATTTATACACACAATCGCAAACACAACAAACTCACAAGCCCGTACACATTTGGGCACAGCGACACATACACACTCACACACGCACAACCACACGCTTCAGGCTCTGCTGTGCGTGACCCTTAGCTAATCAATTTTTTGCCACATGATAGGGATGCCACGCGCCGCCATCATCTCTGCTGCATCATTATACTGTGACAAACACACTCAAGCACACAGGCGCACACACACCATTGTTGGTGTTACAAAAGATTATGGTCCACAAAGACAAAGATTGCTGTGATTAACATCTTGCCTATTCTTTGCAAAAGACACACACACACACACACACACGCGCACACACACGCGTGTATTCCCTGACCCTCACTCCGGCAGCTACATCATATTGCATGGCTGTCAGCTTATGGCGTTGTATGCATTGTAGTTATTGTTATTCTAATGACTGACTGAAACAACAGTATGGAAACCAGGGGAGATGACGCTTGTGTCTCCAGATAATCCGGGTGTCCATGCTCTCCACTCACCGATTGGTCACGGTTAGGGGTCTGCCAAGTCAGATAGCACGCCATGCACGTGTGTGCGCCGCGTTGTTGGATCTTCTACGGGTGTGTGCGAAAGAAAGAGTGTGTGTGGGGGGGGGGTTGACCCGACATGTACAAATCTCATACTATGTTTGCATGTTCAATGTGGCGTGTATATTTATGCTCTCCAGATTTTGAAAAGAAAGAGAGAAACATCAAATACACTCTCGTGTTTAAAAAATAATTGATTTCAAAAAAGAATATTTAAGTATTTTCTCCAACTTCAATCTGAAATATTAGCCACATAAATATTAACATACAAAGCAGAGTTGGTGATTCCTTGAAAATGTAAAACTTGGGTCTTCTTAAAGACTTGGTTTACTCTAATTGACACACACCCGATGTTTCTAGCAAACTCAACATGTGTTTTTTTAATAAATAATAGTAGAAACAGGCAGCACCAGGATAATTCCATTCACATAAACCTGTATATCTCATATCATGGGTTAATGAAGGCTAAACTATCTGCATGGTAAAATACTACCAGTAGTAAAAGTGAGAAAATATTATTATTTTGTATTTATTTAGGTAATTTGAGTGAATTGACCTGATTTTCCTCCACTTTTGTTTTAATTGCTTTGTGCTCTTATGAGGCAGATGCTGAACTTTCTCTATTGAACCATTTCTCTCTCTCCCCCAGTTGAGTACACACACACACACACACACAGTCGCAGTGTACTCTGTACACAAGCCTATCCAGTGAAGTAAACATAATTCAATTGCATATCTTTCTAACACGATTCAATTACACAGAGGCATTTAGACCAATCACTCCCATGGTCTTCATTCCTATCCGTGACATCATTCTGACCATTTGTGGCACCACTTAGGTACTAATGAGCCAAATGAAAACGGAAATGTGGCGCTGAGAGCATCACGGAGGGTTAACGAGTTAAATGGGAGTTCTGTTTTTATTGTTCGGATTAATTGACTCTCGCAGTTCCGGCAAACAAACAAACAAACAAGCAGATGAGGGCTGGATCGGGGATGTCGAGCACTTCCAAAGCACTAAAGTAGCAACTGGAGTAGCACTCAGAGAGCACACCCCCCCGCCAAGGAACAGTCCCATCATGAAACAACATAAGTAAATAAAAATATATTCACTTCGTCCTGATTTTTTATTTGTATCTGCACCAAATTGCAAACACTCTAAGATATCAGTTCCTAAACATGGCTGATTTTTTACATCACGATCTATAAATTATTCTCGATCTGAATAATAATAAAAAAAATGAATTGAAAAACTATCTTACAATGTCAAAAACAATGCTTCTCTGGATATGCCCCTCATGGGTTGTTCCTTGGTTAATGCTCCACTGCGCCGGAAAACAAACAAACAAACAGACAACAACATAACCTCGTGGATGAAGGCTATAATGTTTAAATGGGGGAACTGGACTCTGAGCAGAACTAATTATCACTGGGAGACGATCAAGATCCATTTGGCGTCATCCATGATGTAAGCCTGAGGTGAAAGACGTAACATAAACCAGATACAATAAACAAGTTAATGGCCTCAAATGAGGTCACATGATGAGAGCTTTAGAGTAGTCCCTCCTTTTTTCTGTTTTTACACACTTTGATGTTTGAATACAATTTGAATTCCGGCCACAGCGCCGGTCTCTGAACTTCCTCCTCTTGTCAAAAAAAATGTATTGTTTTACGGTTGATGTCCTGACCTTATTTAGCATACAGATAGACAAAGAAAGGCAGAGCAGAGCGGGGGAGCGGGCATCTCAGCTGTACGCGGACTTTAAAATGGCAACAGTTATTAACTTTGAAATGTTAAAAGGCATCGCAGTGTGCAGAGTTGCTGTACAGCGAGCGGTTCCATCACTTAAGTGAAAGTTAATTGTACCTTGCGAGCACCCGTGTGTGCATGGCCTTAGAATACACAGTACTTTGTTTTCCACTGCTGCCTGTGTGGAAAAACTTCAAAAAGAAACTGCATGAGGTGATATTGGATCAATAAGAGAAAAACAAAGCATACAACCCACAGACTAATCCACTGATTCCCATAAGGCGAGGGGTTGATTGGAATGGCTGAGAAGTAATGAAAATAATTCTTTCAAGGTTTAACCTTTTTTTTACAGGGTTTAACCTTTCAGAGGTCACCAGACATGAGCTGTATTCCTGAGAGAGAGAGTGGCTGGATGTTTTATTTACGGGGCCAAGGTGAATAATCTTTAACTGCCTCGTCTGTCTTAGTGCTTTTCTAATATGTTCATCATTTATAGACCGCATATACACATACAGCCACAGATGCCAGCATGGGCTTGAATGTAAAGAAAGCAATGTATGCTTGAGTCTGTGACAAAGAAAAAAGGTAGTCCAGGGTTGAATGTATTGCTCACATAATGGTGAAGCTCAAATCTTTGGACATTTTTTGTATACACTTGAAACTATATACTGTGGAAAATAAGTATGTCATAAGTATTTAATTTCACAAAATTTTACTTCAGCCATTAGGGGGCTCTGTATCAAAACAATAACTAAACACTTAGTTTGATGACTTAGTGGAGCAGCGTGGGATCATGGGAATTGTCGTCCTCGCCACCATTGGAGATTACAATATACCTTATGCGACTCAGGCACAAATCATGTTCACGGATGATGTTGTTTAATCACGTTTTATTCACGATCACACTAACAGCAATGAATAAACATGATCCATTGCAAGTGACCAGTACAAAGTGGAAGGTTAAGACAATGGACGGCTAACGGGCTAACTCGCTAGCTGTGAGTGACAGAGCCACTGGTAAAGCGGATTTGACACAATTAAAACATAACAGAACCAAATCGCCTGTTACTTTCCTTATATTGGAGATTTCTCTGGGTTTCTGAACATTTTTAGAAAAAGACAGTACATAAATCAACAAAATATAAAACATAGGTCTAGTATTAAATAAAGACTTGTTCCATATTATACATTAAAAATAACATTTTTCCATTCACTCAAGCAATCAGTTCCCCCACTGATGCTCAAGGAAATGACTTTGTGTTTCCACATCTAGTTCAATTCCACCTTTGTGTTAACAACACCTCCGACCCTGGCGAGTCAAGAAAATACAAAAGGAGCCAGACAAAAGCCATAACACAAAATTGTTACTTTTTAATTGGGTTTATATAAGCAATAAGCTTGCAGACAGATTGCATGGTTTTGTGTTCTCTCTCTGGCTTGTGAGGACTAAACTCTAAGGCATTGAAACATCAGTTTTTTTTTTCAGTACATCGCTTGCCCAATCACACGGCTCCTTTCACTTTAAAGTTCCATCAAAAGGCTTTCTTTGATATATTTTGATGTATGGGTCAGTCTGTACCCGGGCCTTTCAAGGTGGAAAAGAGAAGTATATGTTTCTCAAACTTCACACATCACATGCTCCGTTCATTCACATTTGATTGAACTTCTGTAAGACAGGACCAGATATCAAAAAATGAATTATTCCAATTTTTCCTTTGCTTTTTTTTTTTTTTTGTCCACGTTTGCAACCAGACTTTGGGTTTCGGAGCAGGGGCAGCATTGTTAGGTAGCCTTCATTTATTCTGAAGGAGACGTCTGCGTGCTTTTTGTGCAAATTACACTCAAGCTGCCACGTCATTAGAGGAGAACACAAACGGATGAATCAAATTAAAAAAAGATTTTGAGGTGAGGAGCGGAGGCAGAACGACAAGGACAAAGACAAAGAGGAGGATAATGGCAAGTAGGACTACCAGAGAGGGACACGGAACTATTAAAGGTTCTGACGCAGTGGTGAGTGAAGAGGCAGAACTAATATCAGTCAAGAGAACGGTTCAGTATGGACACGTTGTTCTATGTATGAAGTGCAGCAGGAGCCATAATGAAACATCAGCAACAACCACTCGAACGACGCTGATTGCTCGGGGGCCAATCAGCTATTTCTAAGCACCTCATTTAAAAGCAGTGCTTCCTGAAGTTATTATTTTACAGTTTTGCAGCCTAATAGCAGTAAAGAAAAACAGTCAAGCCGGTGTAATCACTGCAGACGTTCCCTTTAATTGTAATGATTTGATCAGTAATCTAAAACGAAACGAGTTTACTCTCGTGTGCGTACATCTTCACCCCTGCTACAAACTGACATTTCATCCATCTTCCACGGAGGTTTCATCTCAATATCACCGAGGATGTGACCGGCGGAAAAATATGGATCGCAATGTCCATAATGTGTCCCCTTACGTGTATTAATCAACTCTATTGACCTCACTTTCTCTCCGCACGCCACTCCGATTGTTTGTTTACCATTAGGGGCGAGTGTCTTGGCTGCTCGATAGCCAACCTCCATCTGCATTTAAACAATGAAACTATCAGCAAGGTAACAAGAGTGGGGACAGCAGCTCAATACTGCTATGAGAGGTCTCCAATAATCAGCTGTGTCAGAGGCAGGCAGGACACAGGCAAATACAAGCGAGCTGTATCGACGGGCGCTGGTTGCCTTCAATCAGCTTATATCTACTGGCAGGGAAATCGGGGCCGCACTCTGCATGGACTTAGAATTATCAGTGATGGAGACATCAGTTGGAGAAAGCGAGGTGAGAGAGTCAGGGGAGAGAGGAATGATGGGAGGAGCAGGCCGGGAGAAGGTGAGCTGAAATAGAGTTGTGACAGACGCATTAAAGGATGAATGTGGTTTCTTGAAACTTGGGCCTTGTTTAGTTTGTAGCTGGCGTTCTCCTCGGTCATAGAAAACACTGGACACACCAACTTACTTGCTTAAATGTTGGAGCATAATCATACCATTAAACAACCGGTATATTATATTATATTTGTATTGCATATCTAAGTTTTCCTTTTAATTAAATTGATACAAATTATTTTCTAATTTAGAGTAAAATAGACAATAAAGCATGGTCTGCACTTTCTGTTCATTCACGTGATTCCATCCCCCTTGTTGAGAAGTCATTGTTCCCACTTCGGTGTGTTTGTGTGCTTTTAAGTCAGAATGTCGCAAAACATGGATTTATTTTTTAAAATATTTTATTTAATATTATTTGAATCCAAATTTGACATAAGTTCAATCTTCGCTTCTATATCGTGCGTCAAATAAATACTCTGATGTCCATCGCTGCTGTGACGATGACCGAAAAACTGGAGGGGCAGCCTTTGAATGGTGGAGAGATTGGATCAATTCAAGTCAGATACACACACTCACACTCACACACACACACACACACACACACACAGACACACGAACAGACACACTTCAAACCCCAGTGGTATCAAGGCTGCCAACACATCATTTACATAATCAGTTCTTGTTAGATGCTGGGCTTCCTTGTTTTGCTAAAATATGCTTAACCTCTTCACACACACACACACATACACATACACACACACACACACACACACACACACACACACACACACACACACACACACACACACACACACAGAGAGAACCCAGCCACGTAGCACTGTGCTTGGGTCATATTAAGGTCACAAGTAAATTGGCTCAGGGCAGCAGGCCTCACAGCTCCTACTTTATGGAGGCAAATTAATTTGTTGGCCATGCAGCACTGTGAAATCAACACATTACAGATGCAGCTCACATCACGCTGATGGCAATGGGATGTCTAAATATTTCTAAATATAATATTACTACTCCTTTCTCTGCCCCGGAGCAAAGGTTACGGGCAGAAGCTAGAATGTAGTCCGAAGGTAAGAAGGAAAAATAAATAAATAAATAAATCACATTTCCAATTATATCAGCCATGTTTTTCTTATCCCTGTCAGATCCGTTTATGTTGAACATAACCAGTTAGAAAAAAGGGTGAAATCATTACAATAATACATCAGATTAACAACTGACAGAAAAACGAATCACCATCGATTATGACAAGGGAGTCATTGTGTAAATTATCCGAGAAGCTCAAATGCAAATCCTCCTCCGATTCCAGCTCTTGAAATGTGATGGATTTATTTATGATATCTGCATGTAATGTTTTTATCTTTAATTGTTTTGGTTTTATTTAACTGCAAAAGATCTTTCATTTCGGGAACATTTTTCGTAACGTCGTCAAAACTAAATAATATTTGGAAAACCAAATGAGCGATCGATATATCAATAAAGAAAACAATCATTAGAGGACTAGGACATGGTCACTCAGTCAATCAATTCAGGATCTAATATAACCCAGTGGCCTGATGACCAGTGAAAGGTTAAGCAGGGCAGGTTGATTGTCAGCTTATTAAAAGAAAGTCCCTCCACTAAGAACAGTGGACACATAGGATCACGATATGTCACCTATGTGATGTGTCGTGGGTAAATCAAAGTTCAGAATTATTTATAAATCTGCTTATTTCAGGGAATCATCTCATATGAAGTACAGGCCATTTGTGTGACACTTTACAGGGCTATAGCAAGCCATTTATAATTAGCATTGAGAGTAACAGCCTCAGCAACTTAAACTTAAAATATTATTCATGAAGCAGCATAAATAAGCCTTAAGTAGCGAATGCACTCATCAGCCTATTGGTCTTAAAATAACTGTTGATACATTGCTTACATGAGCCAGTGGAAAGTGAAACAACCTTCTCTGTGTCTTGCAGTCTAAGGGAATGACGGAAAGGCCATATTACCATAAATCCTGCGAGATAGGGCCCCTATAATTTTCAAATAATTAAATTATGGGGGTGTTTTAATGATTTGGCTGTCGGCTCGGTAAACATATAGTGTACAAAGGGCCAGAAAATCTCCGGTCATCTCGGTTTGTACGTATCATTCAATTCAGCACCGTGCGACTGCTGAATCATCAACAGGAGAGAAACTCGCCCATCACAGCCACTGTCAGTTCAGGCAGTGACGGGGGGGAACAGTTGGCAGCTTAGGTGCCTCGGGCCAACCCCGACCATATGGCAGACGCTGTAGCACCGCTGTGTCATACTCTGGCATGTTTTAACGACCAATTAGGCTCATTAGGCCTTGATTAGAGATGGTGGCGCCTGGGGGAGTCACAGAGGGAAAGGAGGAGGACGAACGGGGGGGTGACAGCGATGACTTATCAGGGAGAGGGGATGGCGGAGGGTATGAATCTGTAATGATATGCATTCACCAGGCAGAACAGGTGTTCTCTCCTTGAGGTGAAGTGACCAGTTGAATTCAGGAGAAAGCCTTGATCTTGCATTTGATTTCCCTGATTCATCCCCTTCCCGTCATGTGGGGGAGATGTAGATGAAGAGAGTAAGTACAGGATGGGGTTTTAGGTGAAGTGGGCTCTTTTTACCTCCACCAAGGAGGTTGTGTTTTTCATCTGTGTCTGTGTGTTGCTTAGCAGGACTGTGCAAGAACTACCCCACCGATTTCCATTACATTTTGTGGGGGGGCGGAGCATGACCGAGGTAACAACGTGGATCATGGGGCAGATCTAGGAATTATTTTCACCTTCTTTATCATTGAAAAATAAATGCAATTTGATGGATATCCAAGTACAAACATGTATCTATAGAGAATTCAATTGTGGTTACTATTCGGCCTTGGTGGTGGTATAGCCTTTATCTGTGTATGTTTGTTAGCAGGATTAAAGCAAAAACTACTAAATCGATTTCCACAAAACTTGGTGGAACGGGTAAGGAAAGAACTGAATCAGGGGCGGATCCAGGAAAATCGATTTCACTTTTCTTCAACTTTGCGTTTATCAACATTTTCCTTGATTTCTCCGAATTGGGGGTTGGTATTGTGTAAAGATCTGGATCTAGGGGTGTAGGCTTATTTCAGTCACTGTCTGGTAACAAATAAGACAAGAAACCTGTAACTACTGTGAGAAACGTGATGTGGCCTGAGCTATAAGGCTCAATTCAAAAGGACTGTTGGGCTTGGTGGAGGTATTTGCTCTACTGAGTCTAATTCTAGATTCTAAATGTTGATGCACCTCAGCACTATAACCACAGTATCAAAGTAACACAGCTGGATACTACTCCTCATCCGTACAATCAAAGTGACATCTCGTTCATGCTCATTAGACGTTGACAAAACATCAGCTAATGATACATCTCACCTCTGTATTTTAGCATTCACATGAATTGACACAAATTTTATTCCGGCTACCACGATAACACCCAAAAAACTAAGTGGGCTGAGGCATTTATGAGGTGAAATCTAAAAAAAATGATCTATCTAAAAATTATCTCCACAATCATTCAGGCATGATAGATGGATACGATGTGTTGTCTTTGTTGGTGCCAGAGTTAGACGGGAGTTTAATGGGCGAGAGAGTGAGGGAGTGAATCAGGAGCTGAGTAATGGAGGTCGGAGAGAGTGAGTGAATGAGATAAAGGATAAGAATACAAAAAAAGAGTAAAATAAATATTCTTTCTCCCTTTTTGCAATATCATTTATCTTCTAACAACTTCTTGGTATATTTCCCTCCCACTTCATCTCATCTTTTTTTTTACGTTTCACATCACCATCACGGATCTGACCGAGAAGAGAAAACCCATCACCGTGCAGGGGAATGTGTTTTGACCGACGGCAAACACACAGAAGTCAAAAGTCACTAACTGCCAATCGCCATCATAACATCTCTGTGGACGTTTCGTATGTGTTTTTGTGTCTGAGTGGTCGGCGGGGGATTATCGCTCTAATGATAATTCTACATATGGTGGCTGGATAAACCTGCCTGAGCGCTGAGATCATAAATCCAATCTGAGGATGATAATCCTTTTGCCAGATGAGGAATTAATTCCGAATGTTATGCGGTGGTCAGCGAGAAGATGGTGTTTGCGGCACCGTCACACGGGATGGGAGGCAGGTTCATGCTCTATTTTCGATTTGGATTTCCTTTGTTCTTTCCTTTGATTTATCACCTTATCATTGCACTATGTATTTCAAATGATGGTCAGTTCACATAGGTATCATTCGCCTTTAACTGGATTCATACATAAGCGCGTGTCCTCATTCCGGCTGCGTACATTGTTTGCATCGGAGAGAGTGGCGTTTTTTTTCTTTTTTCTCTTCTTCTGTTTTTTTATTGTGTGCAGTCACCCTGCACTAATCCTACAGTGTTGTTATTAAGCTCAGGGCCATGGAAATGGACAGGGTGTAAGACATGCAGAGTGCATATAAGCCAGATTAGCAATAAAACACCCCCACAAACATAGTCGCCATATTCAAATTTATATTTTATATCTGTGTTCTGCTCGGTAGGCTGCTCTGCTGTTTTGTAGAAGTGAAAAAAAAAGAGATGCTGGATTAAGTTATTTTGCGAAGGAACACTCGTACGTGAACGTGTGTATCAGTGGGAGTGCATGACGGAGATAAACAAGAAGAGCATGCAGAGAGGATGGAGTGAGGGGTGGCAAAGTGAGAAAAACAATGAGAGAATGATAGATGAAAGAGAGGGTGAGACTGTTTTTTAATGAAGTCACATAATAGCAATGGCGGACGATATAGAAACCGAGATTTGAAAGAGAGAGATTGAAAAACGGGCTCTGTGAGGGTAGTAGAGCGGGGTTAACATTCAGAGAGAGGGAGATTAAGAGTCAGAGAGAACGACAAAGAGAGAGAGAGAGAGAGAGAGAGAGAGAGAGAGAGAGAGAAATTATAGAAAAATGCCTGGGAGATCCAGTTCAGAATGACAATCAGAACTGGGGAGAGAAATTGAGGGAAACCATGAGTTTCGTGTAGAAAAGGGGGAGGAGAGAAAGAGAGAGAGAGAGAGAGAGAGAGCCCCAGATCCAGTGTTTGACATTTCACCTTGCTCAGTTGATAAGAGGTGTCACCCTTTGGTCCTCAGGGCTTTGACTGCTGTCTGCAGTCATCACCCCTCCCCAGCACAGGAAACTATTGATCAACCAGACAGCCCTAGCTCGGTGTGTGTGTGTGTGTGTGTGTGTGTGTGTGTGTGTCTGTGTGTGTGTGTCTGTGTGAGTGCATGTATGCTTTGCCGTTAGGTAGGTAAGGATATGTGTATGCACCATGTTTGTGTCTACATCTGTTTGTTCCAAGCCCTAATTACCAGAATTCTCATTTCTTGTGTACCACTTATCTCGTTCTTTGCGTTGGTGCGACGCCCATTAAGGTTTTTGGGGGGGCTCTGGCTGGGTGGAGGCAGAGATCGCTGGGCTGAGAGACAGAGGCTGCCATTAAAAAGCCTCAGTACTCACTGCAGTGTGGAGAATGCCATCACACAAACTCAAACGCAACAGTGGAATAGCGTGGTGCCTTCAAGGCTTCCGTCACTGCTGCTTCTCTCATTTATGTGACAATTTTTGTGCATTTTTCAAAACAGCGGTGGGACAATTAATGTGGAACTCTGTCTCTGCGCTCGTGAGCAAGGCATCAGCCCTGAACTGCGACAGTGAACTTTGGTGTCGCTCTGCATCTCCAGTGAGTGGAGTACATATTTATCCCCACACTTAAATACACAGAAATGAGAAATGTCATCATTCTGAGGCCTAATGTGGACACATTGCACAACAAACTTTTCCCACTGTGTTTGGCCTTATCCAGATGTAAACAACTTTTTAAGTAACTAAAACTGAGACTTTTTAAGTCAGCAATGCTTTACATAACAAGTTTGCAGCTAAATTTGGCATCACTGCCCCACATTACCTGAATTCGCAGACGTCTGCGTCGGCCAATAGGACCACAGCATTCTTCTGATGGATCAGAGATGAAGACTTTATCGCCACCTACTGGCCCGGCATACATGTTCAAGTGTTTGTAGTGTTCTTTTTATGTTCTCATCTGGACAGAAAAACGAAACGTAGGGTGTGTTGTCTTTTTACGGAGTGGAAACTATCCGCTGTAAGAAATATCTACAGTCATGCAGACAAGGTCAGTGAGAAATACAGCGTGTACTACCTCAGTTACTGTTTTTGAATGAGACTAGTGAGTTTTTAAATGACAAACGCTGAAATGAAATGTGTCAGCATGAAGTGCAAAGAAATATCTCGATAGTTATGCCTTCATTTATGTCTAGAACCTCGTGTACCCGACACAAAGCTATGATCAAATCCCATTAAAGATGTATTTTACCGTCTAAATTCAGACTTGGCTCTCCACCCCTAAAATGTTGATAATATTCCACAAATTAAATTGAGTATCTGCTTCCACCTGATGACAAACTACACGATCAACTACATAAATAAAGATGCCACATTTAATACTGCTCTACTAGCACAAACTGATTTGTACAAAAGTTTGAAGTTCTTGTTGGTTTTCATTCCACTTCAACCAACGTCTCCCTGCAGGGGAGGTAATTAATCTAAAACTTGATGTTATGGTTCGGGAAAAATGTCCACAGTTCTTCACTTTACTTCAGAAATATACCGGAAATGAACAAAGTCGTAATAGGTTTCTCCTCATCTTATTATCACTGTGAGATTCCTTGGTCCTCACAACAGTATACAAGCCCACAAACGCACTTGCACAGCTATAAACACCAGGCGTTGTGTGGGATTAAATGATGCACCTGCATGCAGCATTGAAAATTCCTCCAGAGTTGGCGTGGACGCAGCGGCCTGCTCGGCTCCGCACTCATTGCGTGGCTCAGGGGAGAGAGGGAGGAAAGAGACTGAATAGAATGCGGGCAACCACAGATTCATGTTAAAAATGACACAATTAGTTCAACTCTGAAGTGCGTGTTAGTCGCGCATGGCTTCCCTTCTTAGACTCACATGAGGTGATCAGACAGGCAAATACTCCCAGGGCCTGGATGTATAGTCAAATGAAAACACACTCGCACAAACAGAAGCACGCGCTTGACACAGCAACACACACGTCATCTATCTCTGCATAAACAAGACTTTAAAAAAAACTCCTCGTTCTAATTTGTGATACAACATTTTGTGGGAGGAAAGATAAAGAAAAGCACTCACACACACATGCAACACATCCCATGAAAATAATGCAGTAAATAGTACAGTAAATCACTTCGCTAGAGTGGAAAACACTGCTCTAATTCCAAAGCCTCTCGCACTGAAAAATTGATCTTTATTTTCAGGGCGATGCACTTTGAAACAAAGGGGAAACCAACTTAATATGCAGGAAATGAAGAAATGAAAACTACAGTACACAGAGCACTTTGAGTTTGCACTTTCAAAGCCGGGAGAAACGAGCGTTTGAATTCCCCCCCCCAAAGAGATGGCAAGGGAAAGACAGGGCCTGATTTTATTAATTTCATCTGTAGTTATGTTTCTCCTGAATAAAACATTAATACTGCCAGGAACAAGGGAATAACAGAAACAGAAAGAAAGACAGCTGCTTCTCTTTTAATTAGCAAGCACGACTCACTCCCGCTCTCTCCAGCCGTCCCAGCCAAGCTATCTTTGTATCGCCCTTCAAGTGCTTCTCTGTCAATCACGCCATCTCTCCCCTTGCTGGAATGAAGGGGGAACTCTTTGTCAACTTTAAAATCACAGGAGTAGCTCCTCACTTTTTACAACGACATCTTAAAGTTGCACTCCATAAATGGTGCTAAAGATCCTAATGCGCTGTGCGGGGGGGAAATGAAATATGAAAATGAGTTTGAGGCCCGTCTTTGAAAAAAAGTTTGTTTGTGTTGCCGCTCCGGCGCGATTATTCTGGACACGTACACATATATATAAACTCATAAACAGCGAGGGGAGGGTGTGTGTGTTTGTGTGTGTGTGTGTGTGTGCAGACTTCATTGCCTGTGTAATTCCCACTTTTAACAGACTGTATTAGTGAAAAATTGTCCTCAGTGGACACGGCTCGGGTAGATGTGCGCGGCCCGCCGACCGACCAGGGAGCTGGAAGTGATGTAAAGTAATCCAAATAATCAACTCAAGAGGAAATCACACTGAAGCAATTAGTCCCTGTGGAGATATTACAGGAAAGTGACAGGGATGCCACAGGAAATAAATAACAAAAAAAACACCATGACTTCTGAGGTCATTATAGAGGCAGGAGTATTATTGCATTGTTATAGTGATGTTCTTCAGGGGAAGCGGACACTTTTCACATCTTTTCACAATAAAAGTAGGAGCTAAAACGCAGCCAGGTGAATTAAAACGCCCCTTGTCTACAGGGGCTAAAGGGCAGTGAATTAAAATAGCACGCTAATAGCATTGCAAATCCATAAGTTCCATTCTGGCATGAGAGAGATCTCACAGATCATAATATTGAGCTATGGAATCAAGGGTCTCCAGAGCGCTTTATACCGGGGCGGGTTGTGCCAGCCCCAAACACACTGTACACATACTGTACGCACTCATACACACACATAGTCTCCTCTGCCTTGCCCCAGGGTGCAGCCAGTCTGAGATCACACTGGCAGGTTCACTTGTAAAGCTGCAGCTTTAGGCTCTCAGACAGAGAGAACTACAGACGGCCGCTGCTGCAGGTAGAGACACAGAGCTCGGAGGAGATTTATTCCGAAACAAGACATGCTCCCGTCTGCAGATGTGTGACAAAATGATTCCTGGCATGAAAGTGAAACTCGCATTTTGAATGTTATTGATGTTATTAGTTTTCTTTAACCCCTGGAAAAGTGTCTCCAAACACACCTATGCAGTATGTTTGCCTATTTTTCTCAGCTCGTGAAAGATGGTTCCGATGCAGCACCATGCAAGGGGCTCGGAGTGCTTTCTGCCACGATTATTTAGAAATTCACATATCCGCTTTCTCCTGAGTATTCTCCAAAACCTAAACTAATAGAGACCAGTTGAGATTTTACACAGCGGGTTAGAAAAAAAAGTTATTTCTGCTTGTTGTCCACCTCAGAAATGGAAAGAGAGAGAGAGAGAGGACGTGCTGAGGCCGGTTTTAAGAGAGGGAGAGGGAGAGGGAGAAGAAGCAAAATGGATGGAAGTCTGGGGCGCAATGAGGGGTGAGAAAGTCCCACGAAGAGTGAAGGGCCTCTGTAATGATTGAGAGGGATTACCAGAAAACTCAGTGGACTGGGAAAGAGAGAGAGAGAGAGAGAGAGAAGGAGCGTGAGACAGAGGAAAAGAGAAGGAAACTGAGAGAGAAAGAACTGTATGGAGGACAAAAAGATGAAGAAAAAGTGACAGAGGCCATTGTGTGTGTTTGTGTGTGTGTGTGTGTGTGTGTGTGTGTGTGTGTGTGTTTGGGGGCTGATTGAGAAATAAATTCAATCGGTATATGAAGTCATGCACTGGTTTTACACTGCTATAATGGAAGTGATGCAGAATGCTTGGAGGGATACTGTGACATTTTAAATTTTGGATGGTTTTTGCACTTCAGCCGGAACAGATCACATTAAGTTTCCTTCGATAAAAGTCCTGCACACACACACACTGCACCATGCACAGATTCCGATTCATTTAAGGGTGCAACTCCAACTTAACACATCGCTAATATAAATAGAGGGATCTCTCGTTAAAAGTATCAAAGTGAAAAGGTTTTTAAAAACGCCTATATATGTCCCTTATAAACAACATTACATAAACACAGGCTGAGATTAGGGCGTGTGAAGTGATGTTTTATAAAAGGATTTTTTTGTTGTCGAGGATGAAATTGAGCAGATCTGAGCTTAACAAGAACAAAATCACTCTCCATTTTTCATCAATATTTTCTGTGACCTACAATTAAAGATATAACTATTGTAGGGAGAATAACTAGGTAGATACATTTCTGTATTTATGATCTAAAATGTCAGTTACAATTCAGCAGCTCGGTTATATCAAAAATATAATACAAAATCTATTTAAAATCATATATCATGTATTTTCCTTTATTTCTCACGACAGTCTTGCTATTTCAATTTAGAGAATCTGTTCCAGAAATAATCATGTATTTGTTTATGTATGAACGCGATTGTTTCTTCTTCTAATCTCAGTCACATTATGTGTCACAAAAGCAGCAATCAGATTGGTGCGCGGTAAAGTGTAGGTTATTTCACAACTGACTAGTAATTCATCTGCTTTTTATAAAGCTCTGCACATTGTTTTCATCATCCATTTCTCTTCCAATTTGCTGGTTTAGCTTTTGATTAAATGCTCATAGCTGGGCTGCGTATACCCCGACGTGTTGTGCTTCCTTGTTCTGTGTCGAACAGTTTGTGCGACACAGAGAAAAAGAGAAATCTGGAACGTGGGGATGTGTATCATCTCTCCCCTCGGTGCTGTGGTCGGCTGTGTGCGCTTCCGCGGTCTACCTATGCCTCCTATTGGTCTGATCGCTGCAGTCCACAACAAATCTCAGTCCTTTCCACAGGAGACGGAAGGGAGGAAGGACAGGAGGGAGGGAGGGAGGTAAAGAAGGGAGGGAAGGAGGGAGTCAGGGAAGACAGATAAGAGACAGGGAGAAACAGGGGGAGAGAGAAGGGGAAGAGTGATGGTGAGTGACAGAGCAGGGGAGAATGAGCGAGGGGGGGAGAGAGAGAAGAAGAAAGGAGCCTGAGGGGGGGTAGGAAGAAATTGAGTGGGAGGAGGTGGGGGACGGGGAGGCAGGCAGGGGGGGAGAAGAGAGAGAGAGAGAGAGAGAGAGAGGAAGGAAGATCTTATGAATGTTGACCACTGTCCCTCTACATAAATCTGCACATTAACTGCATCAAATGAGGCTCCCCCATGTTTTCTCATCTTCTCCTCCCTCACCAACCCTTTCTCTTTTTCTCCCATACATGCAACACACACACACACACACGCACCACCACCACCCCCGGTCTCCATCTCGCATCTGATTGGGCGATGTCATTTATAATGTCTGTCCACATCAGGGGGACATAGCAGGGACCCTCGGCCCCTAACAACACTCCCCCCTGTCACGCCCCAGTGCCTGATGGGTAGAAATAAACCGACCGCCGCGCCGCAGAGAGAGCGACAGTGTCACGCTGCTAATATCGACTATGAATAATGACACGTCGCTATTACAACTGTTCTGATTCTCATCTGCGCGACGGACATTTGGAACCTGGAAAAAAAAACAAATAGTGCTGCGGCGACATCGAACTTGTTTCAGAGATGAAACGAACGCAAAGCGGTGAGACGTGAGGTGAAGACAGGCGTGCGTGCTTGTTTGTTTTGGTTTAAAGTCCAGAGGGGCTGCAGGACAATGAGTGAAAATCCATATTAAAGTACCACAAAGAGCAATATTGTCAATATTGCAGGCAAGTGTCTATATTATGGGGGAAAAAAACATATGCATATCTGTCTATCTGTATGAATATGTATACAATTGATTATAGATTATAGTACAGTACATTCATGATTTATGAAATTCATAATTAAATTCTAACAATTTGATTATTTATGCCTGATTCTATATGTAATTTACATTTTTCTAATGAATAAAATTGGCAATGTGTTAAAGGAAATAACAAAAGATGTTATTCTTGCTGTACACAAAAACCTCTGACAAATTTTCTTCAGTGCATTATTCCAACATTTCTAATGTTTTTCCTCTATTATAATTAATAATCTTATAATATTATCCTGCAAATGTGTAATGTAGTTTCTACCTGTTCGAATATCCTATTAATGAAAAAATCCCAGATAAAAAGAACACACAATGATATTAATACAAAATATGTATGTCTACTTGTTTCTACAGATTGGATTCATGGCAGAGGTGAGGCGACCACATGTAAAACCTGCGTCTGCGTCTCTTCTTCCGCACGTTCTCATCACTTCACATGAGAAAGACATGAAAGATCCGAGCGGAGCCTTTGAAGCCGACGCCAGGGCCACCGACTCCCTCCCTTTAACTGCTGCCACATCCTCAAAGGCAGAGCTTAACTCCCACATGCAACTCAGGAACATTAAACGGGCCCAACAAAATACTAATGACCCTCTAGATTTCTGACCACACAAAAAGGGGGCAGCCGCCAATTTGCATTCGCCATTCTGGCGTTTCGGTGGCGAGCGAGCAATCTCCATGTGTAATGAGTGTGTTGTTTGCCACTCGCCCCTCCTGGTCAATAATTACCAGCCTTGCAGCCTGGAGTGAGTCTATTTTAGGAAGGAAACCCCCTGGCTCTCAGAGCTATACCTTGGCCATAAACACACAGAATTCTTTTTTTTTTTACTCTCTCTCTCTCTCTGTAATCCCACTTGTGTTGGTCATGAGGAGGAAGGCGAGGGAGGGAGCTAGAGAGAGAGAGAGAGAGTGAAGGAGCTGAGGCCAAAGCCAAAGGCAAGCGTCATGTCACCGTAGATCAAGGGGGTCATCTCTCGCTCTCGCCCCTTATAGCTGCATCTCGCGTGGCCGGCCCTCGAACGTGACGCCGGAAATCTCGGAAAACACAACACAGGCGTTTCATTCATGTGGCCACACGTCCTGGGTGCGCCAGGCCTGCCGGATTGACCAGAAACAGTTAAGTTGATTGTTCGCCGGTCCCCGGGAGCCACTTTATGCTAATGTTTGCACCGGGGCCTACAAAAGCCACCGCCGCTGTCCAGAGGCACATCAAGGAAATGAGAGAGCGGGCCGAGCCTTTGTGCGCGTCGTGTACAATAAAGGGAGGATTTAGAGGCCTTGCCGGGCCGACCGCAGGGGACGTACAAAATGAATGAAGTGAAGCGGAGTGAGGGTTGGGGACGCTGTCGTGGCGGGGCTGGGGTAGGGTTGGAGAGGGGTGACACCGGCTAATGCACCCCCCTCCATAACCTCGCTGGCCGCCCCGTCATCACGGGACAGCCCATATATAACGCCGACACGTTGGGTCCCTCCAAAAGGTCACAAAAGGGTAAAACTTAAGAGGAAAGATGAGAGCACCGCTGTCATAAAAAAGAGAGAAACGTGTGTAAGGTGAGGATAAGTGGCTATTCCTTTTAAGCCGCACATAAAATATTTCAGATGCAACAATGCGACTTCCCGGCCACCAGGGGGTCTGGATTTATTGCAGGGGTCAAAACTCGGCTCCGATCAATAGTCAATCAGAGTTATCAAACACCAATTATGTGAGGACAGTGTCCACACGTATACCGACTGATTTATTGTCCTGGATTTGTTATTTCTCAGCAGAATGCGACTAATGGTTATCGAAGTCTGGGTATTTCATGTCTTGATTCAAATCATTTTGTTGGAGGAATAGTCCTCTTGATGGATTAATTTATTAAGAATTTAATTAATCATGAAAAATGTTTAAATCACACCTAATAATACCGCAGTGTTTTTCTTAGGTCAAACATTTTAATAATTAATTTATTATTGATACAAAATTAAATTAAATAAATTGTAATTACACTTTTTATTTTACTTTCTAATCTAGAGTCAGAATAAGCATTCATTAAATGAAAAATTTAAAAAGGGACAAGTCCCTCGGTGTATGTGTACAAACTACAGACGTAACATATATGGAAGAAAAATAATAATGATAATAATAAATGAAGGGGATGCTGAAGAAACGTGGTGTAATGGAAGCACTTTATAGAACATGAGAGGTTTATTCTTCAAAGTCCCGTCATCCCCCTTAATGCACATCCATTTGTTTATTGAAAAGGGGTCTTCATTAAAAACAAGTTGGGAGGAGGAAGATGAATGAAAAACAATAATTATGTTGATGGCCTTAAAAATCACATCAAAATTAAGATATTTATCAGACACAAGTGCACTGTAATCCCCTAAGTGCTTAGTGAAGTTATTTTATAATGCCACAGACAAAAAAACAGAAAAACAAAAGCACCTCTCAAAGACTCTCCCTCTCTTTCTCGTCTCTCTGCTTTGTTTCCATCCATCTCTCTTCAATCAGGGTCTCTCCTTTTTTTTTTTTTTGCCTGAAAGGAAAAAGGGTGGAATTGTACATGAGGAGGAGAGAGAGAAAACACACTGGACTGAAAAATATTTATTTTTAATCTTATTTTATCTTATTACACTCTAATTTAAACTTGAAGGGCATTCGGACAGTGCGTCGATCCCACAGTCAACAAGACTCCTCTTCCTCTTTTTTTATTCCCTCTCTTCATCTCCTGAAGTCTCAGACCGCAGATATGCATCTCCTGACCTGTATGTTAAATTCATAGTTTCTCCAGTGACATCAGCAATGCCCGGACAACTGAAGGAAAATAAGTGTGTGCGAGTGTATACAGTATATATGTGTTTGTGTGTGTGTGTGTGTGTGTGTGTCATGGGGGGTGGAGTGGGCCATGGGGTGATTTTTTTTTCTGCCCCCCGTAACCATGACAACCCTCATCTCCAGAGCATTGGGAAAGATGGCGACTCACACTCAGGGAGATTCTGATGTCTGAGGTCCCCCCGATTTCTTTTGTTGCGCATTTGTGGCCTGTGTGCGCGTCCATGCACGTATGATGCAACAATTCAATTCAATTCTATTTCGATTATTCTACAATATTTAGTATCAAAACATCTAAAACAGTTTCAAGCTAAATTAAAATAAATCTGTGTTTTTTACTTTTATTACAGAGGAAAGGCAAATAATCCAATAATTACTACATCCTTGCAAAATCGAAGCAAAAATAGTTTATGAATATTATGAAATTGATTAAACATTTGAGAATTTCTGAATAATATATATTATATTGTGTCAATTCTTCATGTATATATTCAAGCACAATTGCTGCCGCTTAGCCAGTGGTTTCTAATTGTAAAAAAAAAAGTGTAATAAAATAAAACCGTATCTTTTACTTCCTCTCATTTCGCCAACACGCTCACCAAATAACGCAACATGCCTAAATTGCATCTCCAGCCATAAACACCCCTCAGATCAAATTCCACGCGGCCATCTCCGAATTCATATTCAACGCAGCCCTGCATCGTACGTAGGCAGGGATCCAGATAGGGGGAATATGAATGTCAGAGGGAACATTTTAATCATTTAGCAGGGTTGGAAGCCCAATCTCCAAACATCCACATTTTGACACACAATCTCCCTCTCTCTCCACCGCCCTCCCCTCCCCTCTATCCTCTGGTTTCATCATCTCATCTCACACCCTTCGTGTCTCAGGGACCTATTAAACCCCCCCCAACGCCCCCCCCCCCCCATCCCTGCATCACCAGTACACCCCCACCCAGCCTTTCTCTCTCTCTCTCCTCTCTCTCTATTGCGCTCTCTCAAATGTCACCTTCATTTTTCTGTTCATATTCTCGAACTGGAGCTCCCTGTAGATGGTTTAATTTTTTTGGCCCTCGCCGCCACCTCCACCGCACACTGTGTGTTCGCTGTGTGTTCTTTCCTCGCACAAACTCACACCAGTCTGATGTCAGACGGGATAATGAAGCCTGTGTGTGTCTGTGCGTGTGTAACAGTGTGTATGTGTGTGTGCAGTACACGTGTATAACAAGATATTGTCATGACTGATGTTATTTCCTCATTTCCCTAAACCCTTTTTATGTGCGGGTCATCTCAGAGCAGGAACTGCACTTTATTTTAATCCGTTCAACCATCAACAAACTTATAAAAATAACTGCCATCCCCCTTTTGTCCCTCCCACCTCCCACTAGATCAAAGTTTTCTTAAATACAATCTCATGTTGTCGTGGATTAACTCTTCATAAAAAACACAGCACTACAAATGGTTCGTGTTAGCATGTACACTCGCAGGCCTGTTCGGTCCTGGCTCTTCGGCTGCCAGGCCCTGGTGGAGTTGATCACATGCACATCGTCTGGTGTTGACCTCCACTTTCAAAGGACAAAAAAAATCAACACAACAATGAGGGTTCGCAGTCCGTTTACTTTGTTTATTTTTTTGAGCTTATCTAATTTACAGAAAAATGTTCAGGATTTACATTATAGATTTCTATGAGCTGGTTAAACTCCTTTCAGAAATATGAGCCTAGTGGGAACATGTGTTCATCTGAGAAAAAAAAATACTGCACACACACACACACACAAACAAATTAGTTTTTGTTTTTCAATAACTAATTGTGTGACCAGAACTTGAAAATGTGTTTCTGTTTCACAATGTAGGGGCTATTAATACAGATGTGGATCTGTATTAATAGCACAATCGTGCATTGTTGTTAGTAAACAACAATGCTTACTAAGATATTGTTATTAAATGCTCATGACAATGAAACTAAGGCATGATATTTTACATTTTACCAAGAAACTTTATTACCCATCAATTCATCCTGCTTATCCTTAATATCATCCCAGCTGACATTAGGCGAGAGGCGCATTACATCCTGGACTGGTCGCCAATGTAGTAATCTTTGTTATTGTGGTTACGAATAGAAAAGGAAGCAGAAACACAAGCAAATATCTAGGAATTTAATTGAAAAACTAAATCATTTTTAATGTAAAATATGAATCTAATTGCACATCTTTTCTGCATTAAAATGAAAGTTGTCGTATCGGTCCACATAAACGTGGACATGTCTGAGTAAATCGGTCGCTGGTTCTTTTTTTGGTTTTGTTTCTGCCGGAGCACCCGATCAGCCATGATCACGCCAACCTTGTTTCACTGAATAAAAACATGTGTGTACGGAGGCAGCCATACCACACACACACCTTTCCGTTAATGCCCCTTGATAATGTCACGTCACCGCTACACTGCTGTAGAGTATTATAGCTTACCTTTATGCTCACTGCAGGCTTTGCAGGCTCCAGCTGCTGCCAAGCACTGCATGAGGGCATAAATTGTTAGGTGTTGGCCAGTAATTCTAAAATGCAATCTTCTCTGCTCCTTCCCCGCTATCTCTCTCTCTCAATTTTATTCTCTCTCTCTCTTCACTCTCCGTCTATTCGCTCTCTTAAGCTCCCTCCTACCTTGTTTGTCTCTTTACTTGACCTTTCTTTCTGCATCTCTGAATGTATGCTTCTTTGGTTTTGTCTCCTCACGTCTGTCCTCTTTCTCGCTCCCTCTCTGTCCACATCTCTCTCTGCATTAACGCGAGCGGGGAAAGGTCTCATGATAAATGAGTTGGAAACAAATCAAAGTGTGTTCCCTTATACGCCACCGTTATCGCACTGCTGACTTTGGGGGGGGGGGGGGGTGGGAGACTGAGAGACAACAGCGTCCCCATTCTGATAATTCTGCGTTGCATTTCTGCCAACTCTGCACGGTGAGTTACAGTTAGGGAAATGACAATTACATTTATTTATTTTTTTAAGATACAAGACATCTGAGAATGAGGGACGAGAGAAAAAGAAAGGTCGCCGCCAGCAGCTCTCCACACCCTTGAAGCGATGGAGTCAGTGAGTATATGAAAAACCGAATAAGAATGAGAAAAGAGAGGTGGCGGGCGGAGAGGAAGAGTATTTGTCTCCTCTCTTGACACAGTGGGATGATAATGCATTTTAATGACAAGACCTGAGACCAGTTTTATGAGGGGACGGACGCGCACACTCTCACACTCTCACACACACTCACGCGCACACACACACACACACGACTGGAGCCATCGCCCCCCTCAAGCCCTCCCCCCCGTCCCCCTCTTCGCACATTCTTCGGTCAGACCCAAGGAAGCAGCTCACCGGGCTCGACATCACTCCCCGTTTCTGAGAGGCGGCCGGGGAGGGAAGGGAGTTCACGGTGAGAAATCAGCAGGAAACTATGGGAGAAGGCAATTTAGAAGCAATCAGAGGGAAATTTGAGGCGGATTAGGCTGAGAGCTTATAGGAGCGGGGACCCGACGCTGTATCCATCTGTCTACGAGAGGCCTTCATCAGCAGTCATCTCCAGGCTGGTCAAATCAATCTCTCCTCTCCTCCTCTGCCTCCTATCCTTCCTATCCATCCACTCGGCTCTCCTTCCCTTCTCTCTCCCACTTACCTCCCGCTCCCCTCTCGTGCCGCTCCCCAGCATTTTACACTCAGGTTCAGTCGAATGGGCTCATCGAGAGCGGCCTACGAAGAGGGAGAAGGTGTAAGCGGCCGGCGTGTTGCTCAAGAGCACATCAGCGGCGCACGTTCCCCAGCTGATGAGCACATTTTCAACACACAATATGATGCCTTGGCAGATTTTATGGCCCTCTTTTGTGATCACCACTTCCTCTGCTGCTTTTCTTCCATTTCCTTACAGCGTTATATGAATTTGTATGTATGAGTGTGTGTGCGTGGTTGACCACACAGGCTACATGTGTGTGAATGTGAGAGTTAATATGAAATCTAAGGCAAAGCACAGACTGTACTTTTAAAAATAAAAAATAGGACAATCAGTAGACCCACACTTGAAAATGAATTGATTCAGTCTCTAGACACCATTCTCCCAATTTCCTTCATTATCTCCTCTCTATCATTTACTATACATCAGTTATCATTGAGTCTCATTTATGAGGCCTATTTCATCTTAAGAGAATTCTCAGATGATAGAAAACTCATCTCTTCTGCTGCGGTATTACTTTCCACTCTGGCCCAAACTCAGGCAAAGCTGAAAATTGCTCTAATATTCTCTCAGTGGGAGCGTGTTGGTTCGTATCACACTCTGTGTTACAACAGCCCGGTCGTGGGGGTTGACTAATGAGGAAAATCCGGTTAAGTGGACGTTTTTTTACTTAATATAGTCGACCCCGTGACCCGTGTTGCAAACACACTGCCCATGGGCAAAAAACACTGAAGTCCAATACAGGCCAGTGTCAGGGCGGCTCAATAGCCGACTGTGAATGGGATTCCCAAGTGGGAGTGTGTGCATTTGATTAACCTCTAATATCAGCTATACTCCCTCAAGCGCTATCGATTAATTATCCTTTTTTGATTATCCTTCTTCTTATATAAAAAAGTTTTACCAAATAACTTCCGAACACTTTGGATCAAGTTGAAGACAAGGGGGTTGAAGTTTAGTTACAGTAAATGTGTTGGAAGCCATCTTTATTTAGGTTTCTTTCTGTCTTTGGTTTAGTGCCAAACATTTGTAATAGCACCCGACTGATATGCTGATTTGGGGGCGGGTTGATGATGCTGGTACCGATATTAAGGAGTAAAAAATGTCCAGTGATATTTTACAGTTTAACCATAAACTTGATTAGATACCTATCAATAAAAAGTAAAGACAAATACAACCAAATATGTAGAACTTGAATTATTTAAACAAGCAAACATAATCATTTCTGCATTGTGAAATAAAAGTTTTCCTTTCCAAACATATTGACAAACCTAAGCATCAAAACCGACAGGTTAGTGAAAGGCTGCTGCCACAGAGACTCTTCAGCACATCGGGGATGTGGTATCGTGTTAACGTGCCTGTTTGAAACCTGTCAAAGTTAACATGCTTGGTTTTCTTGCTCAAGAACTTGCCTTGTTTAGAGTGAATAATGCTACGTTGGTAAATTGCGCTAAGTGAAAGATTTTCTCTCTCGTGCTATAGATGTCAGCATGTCATATTTTAGAGATATTCTAAAAGGCTCAGGAGAAATCTTTACTTTTTTTATTATACTTAAAGCATGTTTGAATAGCACAAGCCCACTGAGATGAAATTATATCAATGTTTGGGATACTTACACCATACACTATAGGTGTTCAACTCATAAGTCACATCGTCATGGCCATATTGAACAACGATATCGCACATCAAAGATTCTTTACACAGAAGCAGACCTCGCTCATGTCAGCCAATCGCATTGGCCAACATATAAATCCGTCCGACCTTATTTTATAATGTACTATACAAGGTTTGTGAAGTATTTACAGTGCCAACAGTACAGCCACGTGACCACAGTATGGAGTTAAACATATTCTAATATCAATATGTATCACGATATGTCAATAAAACCTAAATAATGTGCAAAGTAAATGTTACATATTATACAAAACCGACTTTTTCATATGTAGAAATCAAAAACAAACCAATAAATGTGGCTGTTTTTAGACGCATTTGGAATCATGGGTTAGTGGATTAAAATGAAGGGCACAATATTGTCCATGTGAAAAATAGTTAATGTGTTTGTTTGTATCAAGGTAACCACTGCTCGTCTACTCGGCTTTGAGATTAAATCTTTTGCTGTAATAGCCTGTGATTCTGCTCCCAGTTTCCCATTAATAGCAGCAGATAATGAACAAAGTTTCAGAGTGTGGTATTCACACTGTGCCCGGGCCTCCTCATGCACACTGTTTATCCTTCTGTAAGTGATTATTTGAACTAAACGCTGGTGTCATCAGCAGAAGCTGCTCATAGCTGCGAGGCACTGGTGATACTTAACAGTTAGCATTAAACTGCTAACGAAGCGCATGTGAAGCCATGCATACATGACATTTATTACATTAAACAACAACACCCGCGTGCTGCTTAGAGCAAGACACTGATCCCGTTGGATAATGCATAATTACCCCAGACGTTCTGAGGCTGCAACACACACACACACGCACACACACAAAAACACACACACACACTGGGAAGAGTCACCTTCGTGCAAGCACAGACACAGATGCAGAGACTCATAAACAGCCATGACTGACAATGACAATTAGTGATACTATATTTAAATAATTTGTAAATGATGCACAGGGCACTTCTAACAGGCATGCACATAAGCGCACGCACACACACACAGACACACACACACATTTGAATATGTTTTGGTCTACCACACATGTTCTATAAGTATTTATGAATTTATGAACAACATGTTGAGTTTTTTTTTATCAAAACCATGAAAATACACACACATTGGTACTACAGACATCTCTCAGTAGACTTTCCTTATACACGTCTGCATTTCTTAATACCTTTTTTTACTGACATCCGTACTTTAGGCATTTTGAAAGTCAGACTCAAACGTACAGATTCGTGTCGACTATTCAGACTTGCAACAGCAGCCTTCTTGCTATATATATATATACATGCTTGTATAACTGAAATATGGTTGTGTATCTGTACATATTGACATCTCAAACAAACTCACAGTAACAATAACAAACAGATTAACTTATATTTTGACTCTGGGACCACATATCATCCTCAACAACTTATTAAACTGATTGAACCCTTCATCACGTAACCGCGCAATTATCTGCGAGGATTCCTAAGCTGCTGCTGATCATTCACTGTTCATTTGGATTCTGTATATATATCCACTTACTCAGCGAAGAAACACAAAACCGCTTTCGAGGACAGCTGCTCCAAAGAGTTTGATTCCATCGCATATTGGTGGATGTTAAACATTGTTCGGTTATCAAAAAGATCCGAAGCCGGCAATCCCGCTCGGAGTCAGAGAGAGCCCCGTTTCTTTGTATGGCCTCAGTCTACAGTGATAGTGATCTCCTGCTGTGATAGAATTAGCCATAAACTCATTTGCGGTGCCATGACCCAGATTATGGGAGAGGTGGGTCATGGCAGATATGGCATTGTCCTTATTAATATTCAATAAAACAATGGGGGATGATATGTTGGAAAAATCAAAGGCTCAGCAGGTGGCGGCTTTTCAAAGTTCTGAAGCAGATAAAGGATTACTGAGGTGATTATCATCATGTCCGCCTCAAAAACAAAACTGGAAAACACAAAGCAGAACAACCCTTTTGATGTGTTGATGAAATATAGAGACAAATCATTTGATCGTAAATTCTTATTATAAGGAAATGCCAACTTTTTTTTCAATAAGTATTCTGAGAAGTAAACAAAAGACATCTGTTTAAATCTATTCCTGTGGCTCTTTTGTAAAACAACAAATCCTACAACTTTTGCTGTAAGCATCGAAAAAGAGTAAACGACACGTGTTACATATGACACCTCTTAAACGAGACAGCTTAAATGACTCGGAGGAGCAGATGGCTTCCAGTCAAAGTCCTGCGCCGCCATGCATCTGCAATGTCGCCATTTCATTATCAAAGAATCACGGGGATGTTTGCGCGTGGCGAGAGGATAAAAAATAAAGCGAGGGAGAGAGAAAGAGAAAGAGAGAGAGAGAGAGGTATAGTGGGGAAACGGAGAAAGAGAGTGTGCATAGCATGTGGAGGCCATTATTTTTTGCCGTGCTCCGAGGCCGGGAGAATTAGAAAATATCATTCTGTCAGGGTGATTTGATAGTGCGATGAAAAATGTCAGAAGTGGAGATGACAAATCATGGCGCTGAGGAGAGGGGACTGGGAGACAGGGGATGTCATTTGTCATGAGTGCCATTTGACTGCATCCCCCCCTCCCACACACACACACACATCTCCTCCCTCAACCCTCCTCCTCCTGCCCTCCTTCCTATCTCGCCTCCTCTTCCAAATCAAACCCTTTCTCCTCACCCCCCCCCCCCCCCCCCCCCTCCCGCCCCGTCTACCTCCTTAGTCGTTGTCGTCTGCTCCTCTTCTCCATCCATTTCTCTTTTTATTCTAATGGTCTATTTACGCTCGTTCTACCGTCCCTCATCTTTCTTCATCATCATCCCCCCACCAAAAAACACGCGTCCTCAACTCTGTCCACCTCCTTCCTCGACACCACCTCGGTCTTCACACCCACTTACATTAACGGCAGTGCTGTATATTTCTGGTTTCGGTATAAAACTAAAATAAAAGCTCATCCTTTTCTGACTCAGCGCACAAGAAGAAAGGAATGTATATGTTTTGTTTTCTCCTCCACATCATCTTTTCCTACACTCCTCCTACTTCTTCTTTTTCTACTTCTTTCCTCCTCCTCCACCTCCACATCCTCCTCCCAGAAATCTCTCTTCTCTGTGAATGAGAAGGATTAGCCTGGCATTCAGCGCAGAACACACACACCCACACACACGAATACACACACATAGACACACACGCACACATGCACGGTCAAAATGTCAAGCCTGGTGACATTTAAGCATGTTATCTTGTGTGCTGTCGACTTCTGATCTTGAAGAAGAGCTTCATCACGCAAGTTGTGCCATCATCGTCAAATATGAAATATTTCTGATTCTCATTTTCAGTTTTTTACATCGGGAAAGGAGCTGGTGAAATGTGACACGCTGAAGTTGAACCGATCAGAAAACAAATTATAGAAGTTCTCAGCTGTGACTGTGAATTTGAACTTTCAGTGTGGCCAATAATATCCCACTGTACAAATTGTAAAAATCTAACATTCGCATTGCACACGTGTTTGTCTAGTGTTTATAACATTTATATACTGGTCCTGATTTTTATATGTTTTCATACTTATGAACATAGACAGAAAATCCTTTGTGTATGTTAACCTGCTTGGCAATAAACCCTGATTCCAAATATACAGCTACTATTCTTCATACTCTATATAAATATATTGTGCTCCCATGCAAAGTTATGTGTAGTCATTACTGGGAATACACTTTCAAAACTCATTCACACTTATTTATTTCTCCAGCTGATTGCCTCCATCTCCACCATCATTGCCCTCAATTCACCCTCTCCCTCCTATAGTGTCCGCCCCCCTGCTGGTCCTCCCGCCCCCCCCCTGGCTCCCCTTCCTCTTCTCTCTTTAGCCTCAAGGTGCCATGCATGCATGTGTGTGTGAAAGTACACACACATTTGCGAGTGCATGTGTATACAGTGTGCGCGCGGTGCCTTTATGTGCATGCATATCTGTGTGCATTTTTGTAACTGATGAAGGGAGGCAGGAGGCAGGAGGTGTGGGAGGGGTGAAGGGGTGTGGGAGTGTGTGTATGGGGGGGGGGGTGCGGGGGGGTCATTGCTTTGTTGGGTCTGGCCGTCCTTAGTGCAGCGTGGTCCACAGCGCCGTCCAGGCCCTTAATGCCGGGGTAATTAAGGAACAGCTTCAAGGTTGCATGGACACAAGACAATCCAGGCCTAATGAAGTATCGATCGGCCGCATTGGGGCCCATGCTTGGACTAAGGCAAGCTGACATTCATTTAGAGCAGGACCACTGCAGGGAGACAAAACACACACACACACACCCACACACACACACACTCACGCACACACACATCACAAAAGCAGGCTGATGACAATATAAGGGACTCAACGGCACTTGGTTTTAATCACATGGGAAACAATGAAGAGCCTTGTTTAGAGCCACTGGGTTTATCGGGGTGTGCGAGTGTGTATATATATAAATGTATGTGTGTGTGTGTGTGTGTGTGGTTATGTGTGTGTCCCTATCACACTCCGAACAACCAATAACAGGCTCAAAGCAATCTCCCACTAAAAACAGTCCTGATTATACCAATGATGATTACGGTGATAATGATCGCCCTGCCATCAGCCCGGTCATTACTGTCTGTTGCATATGAGGAAAATGTCTCACACCTCACAATCAATGTCATCACCATGTTTTTCTTTCAACAAGACGGGTAATAACCCAATTCATATTATCTCAAGCTCTTATATTTACTTTTTAATTTTCTCACATTTAGAAAAGTGTGACAACCTCATCAAATGTGATTTGACTGACACACACGTGGATTTTCTTTTGTTAATATCCTGAAGGTAGGCTCTTATAGATCTTGAAGAGAGGTTATATCCTGACTTTGCGTTGATATCATCATGGGCGTTATCTTTTCTTATGCAAGTTCAAGTCAATAGGACAGAGCACAATCAAGAGCTATGTCTCAATACAGTGGCTTCATCCTTCGAAGGACACGGGCTACCCAAATGGAGACAGTCTGGTCTACAAAGGATTTCCCGGATCGGTGCCACCAGCTCTTCCCGTCCTTATTTTGGATGTTTACGAAGTTTAAATGTGCCTTGTATGCATGTGTACCGTTAGCTGCTTGGTTGAGTTGAAGCTTGATACTCCAGCATTGGACGTCTCCTCACTTGCTGTTGTCCTTACCTCTTAGAGAAAAAGTTTGTAACAGAAGCGCATTGGATTCTGGGATAGGTTGGATTGTGATGGCTCTGACCCGTTTTCAAGGATGGAAGAATTCATTTGTCGGGTGCATTTGAAGGAGCCTTCGAAATGGGACAGTCTAGTAGCACCGCTGTGACGCACCCAGTCCCAGCTAATGATTTGTATGCTGCGTATTAGGCCTTTAGCGACCAGTGTTGGTCAGAGAACAGGGAAATCCGCCAGAAATCAAATTGGAGCCTTTTTCTATGTTAGGTTAAGAAATTATCTATATTCCTTTCTGGCATTTAAAAGAAAAAAAAGACATCTGCTATTGAAACTTTGCCCATGAAAGCAGTAGGACTCAGCTGTGATAATGTCGACCGTGTTGTCTGGACTATACCTTCCATTCACTGCTTTGTGCTGTGTACTCACAGGCCTGCATATGACATCCCATTAAAAAGCTGTACCTGTCCAATGAGACTAAATCTAATTGCAACAACTGTCAATCAAATATCTAATTATCAGCCTATTGAAACTAAGGTAGCGCCATAGAAACAGAATATAATCAGAAATCTTTGATAACACATCGACGTCTCTGACCCTGAGCCCAACCGTGTGCACGCAGTTGCTTTTGTGCACCAGGATGCATATACACGCATAAGTGGATGTGTGCATGTGGGTGTGCGCATGTGTTTGTGTTTGTGCATTCACGGGGGGGGGGGGGGGTCCACTGTTACAGTTCCCACCTCGGCCACAGGCTGGGTGATTATGCCTCTGATTGACATATGCTTGGATTCACATCTATTGGCCTACTTCTGCCCTGATTGAAGACTTTACTCCTCATCTTCAGACAACTTTATCAAGGCGGTAATGGTCAGACAATCAGACTGACAGACTGAGACAAAAGAATGAAGAGGGGAGAGAGAGCCACGCAGGCGGGATGAGCTGAGCATGAATGATCTTGATTGTAATGGGTATAAGTGCTGTTTTTCTTGATGCAAAGGCCCTAAATGTCCCTCTCTCTCACTCACTCTCTTATTCACAGACACACACACACACACTCAAACACTCATGTTCCTAAACTGTGGCAAACCAAAAAAAACTAAACATATGGGCACAACTTTACCATTAAAACATTCATAATTGCGCAGAAACCGCACGGCTTGCACTCTTCACTCCCACGACAATAGAGCTCCGTGTTCAGCGCCTATTATTTCTCCTCCTTGTATTCAAATGTATTTAAATGAGAGATGTTTAGATCCACTCTGCGCCGGCAAAACAGTTCTAATGCTGAGAGCTGCACAAAGACGGGCCGCCGCTGTCCAACTTATATCTATAGCCGCGTTTTTTTTTGAAAATGTAACCCCACTCTCACCCCCGCAGTCCAGGCAACTTTTAAACCTGCAGTTAAAGCGCTGACTTCACATTACCATGCCTCTATCCCCCCCCCCCCACCCCCCTACCCTTGATCTGGCGGCGTACTGTGAATTTTTGAGCGGCGCCAAAATGCTCTCATTTTAACTGATCGCTCCAATCATATGCAAATGTGGCAGGCAGGTGGGGGGATATCTTTCAGCGGTAATTGGTGGTTTTCTAATGGAGACTTCAGATGTCATTTGGAAATATGTTTTAAGCCTTAATGAGTTTTGACGGGTCAGATCAGAAAGCGCCAAGCATGCAACTGTGTGTGTGTGTGTGTGAGACTGTGCATATATGTGTGTGTGTGTGTGTGTGTGCTTGTATGTCTGCGCATGTGTCTAACGCTACCACGCTGAACCTGATGCATTTTTAAACAGCGCCAATTACCCCACATAGTGAGCTTTACTGAAACATTTTCATTGTGCAATACCTATCACGTATAGAGACATCAGCATTCATTAAACTCACAGTCACAGCCAGGTGATATCCAAGGTAATCCAGAACAAAAGGGGCGAGCCGACTCAAAAATGGATGCTAAACGCAAATGACTCCGCAGGGTCAAATATGAGCTTTCATATGATAATCGCATACGTTCACACCGGCCGCACAAAAAACTCATTACGGATTTTTCATAAAAATGTAAAAACGAAAATAACAAAGCATAGTGGATCAGAGTGTTTTGAAAAGTGAGAAGTGGTTTTTATGTTTCCAAAAAAAGAGAAAAAATATGTGTTTTGCAGCTTTCAAAAGATAGGTCTGTTCTCGGTGAGCATTTAACAAAAAATAGGACAATTCTAAACCGCATATCATGAATGCTCGATGCTTTCGTAATAAACCATGTCGGTACACATTGATTCAAATATATGTCTGCTCCTGTCTCTTAAGTGACCATAACATAGGATTTGCCACAAAACATTCAGTAATTATGTAATTTTGCATTGGTCAAAATACAGGGACATTCCAGATCCCCCCCCCCCCCCCCTCCATTAATATGCATGTGTCGCTACCCCTGCAATTTACAAAGCAACTTATCATTTCGCCCCGGCAATAAAAGTGCAGCGGAGGCAACAGATTGCTGTGACACTCCGAGTGGTTTGAGATTTATTGTGCATAAAAAACACATGAGCAGGTTTTGAATGAAATAATCCAATGCATCTACATCTAGTTTTACTTTATCTCTAGTGGATGAAGAAGGGGGGGAAAAAATTGGTGGAGTAGACGGTGGGGCTTCAGCACCCGGATAGATCGTAAATCATGGGAATTATAAATCACGGTTTGCTTGGACGTACGAGAAGGGGGGGTGAGGAGAGAAACTGCTGTCCAGTTTATAAAAGTGTACATTAATAAGAGATGCCCTCCTGGGTGGTCATAAATACAAAAACATGAGGTGGCAGCTGATGATTTGGGTTTGGGGTTCTCACACGAAGACTGAGGCTAAACTCTCTCTTCTCCTGGCGTCGCATAAAAGGAGAATTTATCAGATTATAGTGTCTGATGCCAAATCAGTATTTGTGATGAGGAACAGCTCACTCGCAAACCTGTACTCCAGGAAGACAGGAGGACGGCAAGTTAACAGTGTATTCTAAGCAGAGGAGGGAAGTTAACAAGTACAAATACTTTCTTAAGGTACTTTTTGAGGCATCTGTACTTCACTTGAGTATTTATTGTTTTCTGACAAATATTTACTTTTACTCCCTTTACCCTTTAACCTTGTAAAATCTGGCCTTTTCCCATGACCCTGCTACAAAATGATCTGCCCAAAATTAACAGAGTTCATCTCTGCGACTTTAGAATCTATTTAAACACTCCTGGCAATGATTTAAAGGTAACACTTGGTCAGATATCTGTAGTTTCTTCCCCTTTTCAAAATAGTTTTACTTTCTTTATAATGCAATTGAGGGGGATTATCCATTGTTTCTAATTTTGCATCATCAAACTCTACCTCCCCTCAAGGAGACAGATTCCGACCTAAATGGATGGGACAGTAAGACAGAACAAAAGTTTCCTTGTTGTATATCTGTCACAGTGCAAGGAGTAACAGGGCGTAAAAGACACAACAAGATTAAACAGACAAGAGAGGGAGACTCGACCACGGAGAAGAGGCACGGCGAACACAACATGTCCGTGACAAGGACGACCCACATGAAAGAAAGTGAATCATCAGCCAACATTTATGACAAAGCAGAGCAACAAAACATTTCCCATCCCTGGCCTTGGTCTAATTAAGAATACTTATTTCCACACACAGTACACATGTCCTCCCGGAAAATTCTTTAAACACCTGTTTTTAGTATAATTTTTGTTTTTGTTTAGTTAAGTAGTCTTCAAACTACATGAATGTAACATGAGTCTCAGTTTGCTTTTCACAGATAGACGGAACTTTTCACTTTTATTACTTTGAGTACATTTCAAAGCCACTACTGTCGTTTTGAACACAAGTATCTGTACTTCTACTTGAGTAAAGAAAGTATGTAGTTTGTTACTTCTTATTCTGAGACCTATAAACTAGAGAGTAACAGGAGCAAAGTCGTTTCCCTGTAAAAGTCACATTGGCAGTCGCCCAGTTGTCCATCAATGGGACAGCATTTGTTCACATTTCCATCTTGAATACTGACCTGTTTGCATTACAAAGAAAAAGATGCTGGAATTACATTTTATTCAACTTCATATCCTCGCTTCCATTTATTTAAATGTGTTGAAACTCCTTCACTGAAGCCCAAACTTCCCCCCCGACACAGTCGTCATGGTTTGAGCGGTGCGGCACCGACTGTTAATAACACGATAATAAGATTATCCCGAAAGTTGCAGAGGAATGCAATATCATTGAGCGGCGCGGCCTGCAATCAAGGCTCCCCGTGCAAGAGTTCAGAAGAATGTGTTTAGCAGTACTTTGCTAAACAAACCTCCATGTCAATTTATGCCATGTGAAAAAAGTAGGACAGCGTAATCCTCTAGCACAAACCCAATCTGGGAGATCTGAAGAGTACGTGATTAATTCTTCGGTATTAATCATGTAATTCTTTCATATAAAACAAAGCTTAAGCCTTATTTGCTAAGATATTTGACCTTGGCGGAGAGTTAAGACATTACAGCTTGGATTTAAAATGCATCTAAAGATTAAAAATGATGGTTGACTATTACTGAGGATTATAAACCCAAGGAAAATTGCTTTTTCATTTTCAAACAAAACTGATTTTAGAAGGGAGCTGCAGGGTCAGGTGGTATATGAGGTGACAACTTGAACTAGGATACAGCATTTGTTTTTCTGACGGGGAGCTTAGATGGTTTGATCTCTGAGAAAATGGTTAAAGGTTTTTTTTTATATATGTATAATTTGCGCCCTCTTTCAGCATTTTTTATTATTATTTTTTGGGCTCAAGCACCGAAATTAAAGTAATACCCTTGTAAGAGAAACAAGATTTGCTATAAATTTATGCTTCACTGCTTGAGGCTACGCGGCACCTCAGACACACAGTTTATTTGATCTCTGCCTGTTGAGGGGAAAAAATCCTTTATGACTATCAAATGTGTCTCACTCTTTCCCCGTGAATCTTGTTTACCGATGCTGCCGTGTGTTTATCTGTGAATGAAAATGACTCTGGAGACACCATGCACTCCTTTGCCCCGACAACAACACATATTTCTTTCATTTCATGGTCTTTACAGAGTGCGGTGGGGGGGGGGGGGGGGGAGTAAAGTGAAAAGTACAAGGTCGTTCTCAAAGACATGGGTTTTTATAATTCATGCTAAAGTTAGGCGCAGGTCTTTAACTTGAACCGCGGGCCGCTTCTCCGAATGTTTTATTTAAATTCATCGGTCGAACAGTTCGTGTTTTCCACTTTTAGCAGGATCCAGATTTCTATTTAAGCAAGTACAATAATCAAACTTCTAATAAGCCCGAGAACTTCCATCAGTAGAAACACACAATGCTTTAGTGCAGGATATGCAACAGTGAATTGTTTTATTGTTGTTTAACACCCACACACCACACACTCCTGTCCCGTGTTCAATAATCCTCACACAAAACACACGTGATCTATTTCATGTCCATAATAATATCCTCACTGAAAATGTTATCAAATGTCTGACTGCCGCCCGCTTTTATCAAAGATTCTTATTTATTCATTTCATAACGTGAACACGAAAACAAATTCGACTTTATGCGTTTGTTTTTCTAAGATTCTTTCAAATAAATTCTGAAATCGATGTCCTTAACTGTATTATACATTCATGTTTAGTGTGTGAGTTCTTTATTTTTTCAAATTTACCCAAGGCTACAAGTTCACAAAACAGCCACAATTTCTAGGTTAAAATCCGATCCTTTCTGATTATTAATGTAACAAAGTCTGATAAACTTCAAAGTGATACGACTAAGATGCCAGCAGAAATACTCAAAATAACAATACACGGCTTTGAAGGGTTATATTAATTTTGAGCGTAGAATAGAGAATTAGAAACTGCGATTTTGGTGTGTTTTAAGGTATCATTCAAAACAATGATATAATATAATATATGATAAATCAGTCTCAAAAAAGTAGATCGTGGACATCTTCTTGATCAATCACGATTTAATATGCCAAAGCGTAAGCATATGAAATAACTGGGATTAAGGCAAGAGGGGATGATTATTTTTAAATATCTGCATCTTAACATGTTATATTTGGCTCAGCATTTAGCTGATGAGTTTGGTCATGCAGATAAACATCACCAGCACCAAAGGACAATGCCCATTCATGTCTTGGGGAGGACAGCGCTGCAATCAACAGGATTAAAGATTATCTCGTTATCTTCAGGATTTCCCTCTGAAGCACCAACCGTTGAATTTCAAACTTCCCATGTGTACAACAGCACGTTTCTTTTCGCTGAGTCTGCCGGTTTCTGCTGATTGTTCCTTGAGCTCTCCCGGTCTCGTTTCCCTCAGACGTTGGGCGGCTGACTTTGAAGGATGGGGCGTTTGCGGTGTAAAAAAAGAAAAAAGAAGTGGGGCTTGGCCTCTGAAGCAGCTGAGCCCAGGGGACGGCTCGACACGACACGCACAAACAACTCGTGTTGACCTTGGGGCTCCGGGCAAAAAGGCCTTCAAGGTGTATGCAAACGTCGCACAGGCGGCTCAAAAAGAAGGGCCTGCTTTTGAAGTGAGGTGTGCGTGTGTGTGTGTGTGTGTGTGTGTGTAAAAGAAACCAAGGATACCCATAGGCCTGAATTCTGTGAAGTTCTTTGATATGGGCGTCTCAGAGTGTTTATAATTACAACAACGAAAAAAAACAGATCATGATTAAAACATTGCTACTGAGCCAGACGTGGCCAGGGAGTACTGATCTGAACCAGTGTGTGTGTGTGTGTGTGTGTGTTTGCAGATGCACCTACAGTATAGGAGCGTTAACTCCGCATCACATTTAGCAGCAGGGGCGGCCTTCAAGCTCACTGTGACATCCTCCACGGGCACCAACATGAAGGTGAGCCCCTAATGACGGGCGATCTGCGAGTCACACCCGGAGGGCGAGCCACCGCCGGCAGCGCCCGCGTCTCCCAGCGTCTACTGTACATCGTGTCGTTGTGAGCACACGAGTGTCCGTGTGTGTTTTCATCAGGGCCGTATATCAAACAGGGCATGTTTCAAAGGGAAGACTAATCCCCAGAAATGAGGCATGAGATCAATATTCCCATGTTTAATTGGATGCCGACTGATTTGGTTCAGGAACAGCCGGCCCGACATCCCTTCGTCACGGCGACCCGGGGCCCACGCCACGGCTGCCGATTTGACTCTGGAGGAGAAAGAGAGGCAGACAGACGGGCAGGCGGACGGACAGACGGACAAAGTAAAAAAGAGTGGAATTGGGACTTGACTTCAAAGTGTTAGGACGTTGTGATTGCTCCAGCCATTTAAGGAGTGGTTGGGGAGAGAGCAAAAACCTCGGGGGGTCATCCCATCATCATATGCCCCACTTGCTGCTGTGATTTGGTGATTTTTTTTTCCTTTTTTTGTCCGGAAGCCATGTTTGGAGAGTATGTAGGAGGGGAGTTTGGGAGGGGAGAGGGGGAGGAGAAGGGGGGTGAAGGGGTTTAAGGAAGAAAAAAAAAAAAAAAAAGAGAGGGGAGGAAGACAAGGACATACGGAAAGAAGGAGTCGGGGAAAAAAGAAGACGGGTGGGTGGAGAGGAGAGGAGTGTCCGGGACCACTGTCAAATGGTTGAGGTGTTACCATGGTGACAGTAATGAAGGGTCTCAGGACACCCCGGGGGGACGACAGAAGGGGAGGAGGGGGGGGGGGGGGGGGGTCTGGGTGGCGGGTGGAGGGGGGAGAAGGGAAAGTGATGGTGGAGAGGATGGGAGGGTCAGGAGTGGTAACGCTGGAGAGGGAGAAAATACACGAGGCCTGCAGGCTTCTCTCTTGTTGTTTTTTTAAGGCTCAGACAAACCGACTCTGTTGACACACATTATGCTACAATGCAGCCGTGGAAATGCACTCCATGATGTGCCGTTAACATGCGCACAACACATAATTCTGTGTAAACTGTTGAGGGAAACGCACAAACTCTGGCTCGCTGGCAGCGGTGTCTCGTCAATCGGCCACGGCCAAGTGCATGAAATCAGCCGAGTGTCAGAGTGAGTCGGAGCAAAGAGGGTTCATGAAAATGTAGGTTTGTTTAGATTAAAGAAGCTTTTGGGTTGAAAACATGTTCCTCGTGTCCCGACATTTCAAAATCACACATGAATCATTCATCATTTCGAGGAGGCTGATATTTAATAAGCAGTTTGTGTTATTGCAAAAGTTATCTGTGCTTCATGTTAATGGCTTCACATCTTTTTTATAGACAGCCACCATTAGTTGTGCTAATTGACTCTAAATTGGGAATTAAGATAAAAATCTTAGTAACAAAGAACAACTTTCATTGTGGTTCACAATTACTCGCATATGTTTATATTTCTATATATTTTCCAAAAGAGGGAGGTCAAACACAAAAGATAAAATGTCATTCTTATTCTTAAAAAAATATATATATATTGTTATGTGCGTTTAATTCTATAACTCAAATGTAGGGGTGCAAGAAAAATACAGTAAAAAATTCTGAAAACTTGTTTTGACATGTCTGTGGTTTTATAAACATTTTACGTAATCAATATGAATTAAACTTCTTAAAAAAAAGAGTCAGAATCTCGGTGAACTAAATCTATGTGTGGGATTTACATAATTTACACTTTCAACTGCAATATACTACTGATCATCGTGGCTGTATAAGGACAAAACATTCCATCTATTGATCAGCAATGTGTTCAAATATCTCGGGCCCTTTAAAGAAAAACATCTTCTTTTGAAGAAAATAAATAAAAACATGCACAAGCGGTAGTGTGCATTTTTTATTTGATATACTATAATCAGATGTGCATTCGATGGCGCCTGTGAAGCCGTCTAAGAGGCAATAATCTTGCCCTGGAGTGATCTTTAGCTGAACTTGAGCTGATCTCGCTGTGTGGTCTCAGTTAAAGTCTAAACAGATCCACAAGGCTCTGCCTCAGCCTGAGATCTCTCAACGCTCATCGATACGCTGATCAATACCTGGACATGTGGGTATTGACTAGGGTAATGATGATAGCTGCACAACACCGCGCAGCCACACGCACACATGCATGGATAGCTACACACACATATGGAAATACAGTACGTACACACACACACAAACACACACATATGCAGTTTTACTGATCACAAACGGCAACTTGGGAGCAGAGATTGATTTAAGCTGAATGAAGGTACTTAGTGTGTGTGTGTGTGTGTGTTTGGGGGTGGGTGGGTGTTTGTGTGTGTGTGCGTTTGGCTGTTTAGGTAAGTGTGTACGCTCTGTGAATGTACAGGTACACTACCTATGTGTGCTCATCCGTTTCTGTGTCATAACAAACAAACAGCACTCCTCTTGTCAATGGCTATTATAGACTTTTCAAGGCAGCCCTTTATTTGCTCCATAGTGACCCTGACATGGCAGTGAGTGACATTCATTGACAAGCTGACCCGGAGTGACTCAGACCATGAGACACACAATTTGACTCCATCAGTCTCTTCTTTTCTTTTCTTTTTTTTTTGCTGCTTTGATTTTTCCTCCTTTGCAATTGTGATTATAGAGGCTCGCAAACAAAATGAAGTCCTGCTTTTTAAGAGGGCATTTTAAAACAGCTGGCCTCAACTATGAGTTTGGAGCAAATACAATTTGGGTCTGTTTTTTTCGGCCGGTCGCCGTTGGACAAATGAAGCAATATCTTTTAATGGGCCCCTGCATCATGACAGAAATATTGAAATGCTCACAAGTGTTTTTTGAAACATAAAGTCTAGAGGGTATACGAGCTGAAAACAAGTGGAGATAAATTTAACTCCAGGTTCATAATGACATCTTTAAAACTAAAGAGAGATAATAACTAAAGCGGGCAAGACCGGCCTTTTCCCTGAGAATATTAATGAAAATAAAAATAATGAATGCCTCGCCTCCATCCCTCCTGAGCATTATCAACAGAGTCTTGTGAGCCGGTGGATGGCTGTTCTTTTTTCATGGATAAAGTTCGAAGGATGTGACATACAATCTCTCATCTTGGCCCAAATGGTTTCATCACCAGGCCTCTCCACCTAATTTGGCACATTTTCACTCTTTCGGCAGGCTTGACAGAAACTACTTAGCAATGACATGTAAAAAGTTTCAGTTTTGGTAACTCGGCGCTGCATTCAATGCCGTTGACCATAACATACTGCTCGACACTAAACAAATATGACCTTCTGGTAGTGTGGTATAAAAACATTCAAAACATAACTACAAGATAGAGACTACACTGTGTCAATTGGTTATTATTAATTTGAGCAGCAAGAAAAAAAGAAAAGAAAATGTGGCGTTACTCAAGGTTCCACTCTTGGGCTTCTTTTATTCAACACATACATCTCTCCCCGGTGCTCGGATTGTGGAATATCAAGAGCTCACTTCCCTTAATTATGTCCATGACACAAAACTCTAACGATCATAATAAACTGCAGTCCCTTACATTCGCTGAATAAATACTTTGAAGAAATCAATAAAGGACTTAAACTCAGTAAATCAATGACACGAAGGTCTCACAATAAATGAGAAATCATGATGTACTTACAACTTAAATTTTACCACATGTAAAAATACACTGAACAAAATAAAACGTATATCCTTTAGGTAAACATTATCAAATACTATTGTTTGCTTCAATTATTTATTGTTTCGTTTTTCGCCCTTTTTAATGCATTATTAGGACAGCTTTTAATTATTCTATGCCTCTGTAAAGTAGTATTAACTACCAGGAGTTTACTGTGTTTCTTAAAATTCTATTTCTTCTTTATATCTTCTTTTTAAAGTATTTCCACAGCTCTGGATTACATTTGCTTCGTGACTTTTGTATAAATAACCTTGCCTTGCCTCTACTCAGACTTGGATCAAATACGTTTTAGGTTTTAAATTGTTGTTCTATATCTGACTTGCAGAACTTGACTAAAAAGACCAAAGCTTCTAGCACGGATCCAGAGAGAGAGAGGGAATTTCAATCACTACCTGCCATTCAAAATATTTAAGAACAGTATTTCACTCAGTGGTGAAAAAAACAAAAGAAAGTAAATCCAATTCAGAAAGGAAATAGAGATAAACAGAAGATCCGGCAAAATCAAGGCAATTTGTAAGGTGTAAAAACACGTGCAGAGTTCACCAATCAGGAAATACCCTCACAGCAAAGAGAGGAGACCTAAATTCATTAAAATAATCTCAGCGTGTCTTGATGTTGGTTTGAGCGGTGACACACATCAAGGCAGAAGTCAGGGAGGCCCAATAAAAGCAACACTGACTTAACAGGCAATTGTGTCTGTCTTGCTGCGAGCGCACTCTTAGTCATGGACAGTGAGTTTATTGGGCGGATCAGTGTCAGGAACACTCGCACACACACAAGCACACACAAGCACACACACACACACACACACACACACACACACAGGCTTTAATAAGCCAACACTTTAATTTAGGCCCCGTCACTGCAATGAGGCTTCCAACATCAGACAGCAAATTGTTCTTGTTCAATGAAAAAAAAAAAAAACATCCTGTCTTCTTGTCTGGACGCAAAGACTGCTGGACAAAACAAAAGGAGGGGGGAGGGCAGGGGTGGGGGCACAGTGAGTGTGCAGCCATGTGTGTACGTGCATGTAGGGCAGAGATTTGTATACGTGTGTATCTTTGTGTCGACAGGGGGTTGTGTGCGACTCCACCACTCGCACACCTGGTGCTTGTACATGCACATGTGTGTTTTCTGTGTGAATGTTTCAAACTCAAAAGGCGGATGTGAAGCAGTACTCCAACAGGAGTGTGTCTGTGTGTTTGTGTGTGTGTGTGTGTGGCGGGGAACGTGGGGGGGTTCAATGTCTCTACAGCCTCTTGAATATGTTCAGTTAAATAAGCCAATTGTTCTTTAAAAGCTTAATCAAACCCTAATTAGCATAGCTGTAATTGCACTTGCCTCGTGGCAGTGGCCCATTGACATGGATTCCCATGTTAATTACGGTAATTGCTGCGCTAATGCTATAAATACTTCAAAGTTATGCAAATTATGATGATGAATAATCCACCAAGTGTTTGAAATGGCTGTCATTAGACACACACACACACACACACACACAGTTGCTTGTGAAGTGCTGGCTGTGTTTCTCTCTGATGGGTACACTCAAGATCATGACCGATAGATCGCTGGTTCGATATCTGCGTATGGCAGATGTGTCTGTTGTCCCAAACGTGCCGACATGAAACAACACAATGTAGAGAAATTAGGTTTGTAGTTAACATTAAATAGTTTAATCTCAAACAAAGACAAAATATGTTATTTTTTTTGAAAATTTGGCCAATTAATTCTAATTCCAACATCTAGAAATGGAACTATTGCTAATTTCCATTTCTAGTCCCCTGCTATAAATAATAAAAACACATCAAATGGATAAACAACCAACAACCTACAGTAAATCTATGTGTGTATACATTTAAAATATGTATACACAGCGTAACCCTAAAATCTGCCCCAGAAACCCATGTATCTGTCGCGTTCCAGAACATTCACATCAGCCCAAAGGTGAAAATGTGCTGATATTTAACCTAACTCATCCAAAGTTAATGAGTACAAGTACAGTAACAGACACACACAAGTTAACACAAATGGGACGCACACGCACACGCTAACATTAACCAACATCCCTCCGCCCACACACAATCAAACTCTCAGATCAAAGTGTTAAATCACAGAGATGAGAAGCTCTCAAAGAGTCTAACACTTCAAGCAGGGTGGTGGTTGTATTAGTACAAAGAATTAATGAGGGCGCACAAATACACTCGCCCTCTCACTCACATTGTCACACACACACACACACGCACACAAACACACGCTCAAACACACTCTCCATGGCAGAGACGCAGCATGTCAGACCATTCTATGGACTAATTACCCTTGGTTCATCTCTCTCATCTCTCTTACTCACTCGCTCGCACACACACGTGCACACACATCAATGAAGGCGCTGTAATCCCATGCTAATACTCCGGGGAGTCAAATCAATGTGACCCCACGGTCTTTGTGCATAAAGCGGCGTTATAATGAGGTTGGTGTTGGAATGCACACACACACACACACACACACACACACGCTCGCACGCACACACACACAAACACTTGTTTTTGGTATAAAGTTTGATCTGGCTCTCAAAGCGAAGATTAATGACTCTGCAAATGAAGCGTCTTTGTGAAAGTGTGTTCACTCGACGCGTAAAACAATTGTCAACAGTGTGAAGCTACACTTATGGGGGATTCTGGCCATTACAGACAAATTTCATATTATATAATAGTATATATTTTATATGTTATACAGAGACACGGGCTGGAAGGGGGGGAGAGGGACTACGTGTTGTACCTTGAACTTTTATTTCCACATTCAGAGGTGATATCAGTTTCTGCGAAGACAACTCACACAATCCGAACAGATCCTCTCTGGCAGATCTCAATAGGGACGATTTTAAGAGCGCACGTGTGCACATGTTAAATGGAGATGAAACGGCAGCAGCGTCAAGGGTTGAGTGGCGAGCGGGAAACTCTGCAAACACACATAATAGACAGTGTCGGCTGTTTGTGCTTCAAATGAATTCCCATTTGAGCTGAAATACATGTACGCCATACAATTATAAAAGCTCCGTGAAGCTTCTACGCACTCGTGTTCATAAATGTGCATTTTCTTTCACGTGCATGTGAGCTTTTAATAAGCATACATTCAGCCGGGCCAAGTATAGCCAAGTGTATTTGCATAATGTGTACTGTACACTGCTGTTGCTATTTGGCCACTTAACCAGACATGGTTGCAGCGAACGGTTGAATTAGAGATCAAAAGGCAAAGTGGGATTCTTGCCATTGTAAATGAAACTCTGGTGAGAGCAGAGTTTGTGCCCGTAATAGCTTCACTGCAGTTCGTACACAGTCGCTCTGATCAACAGAAACACATGGCGGGTGTATGCAATGTCTGTAAAATGAATGGGCAAATTTATATTTTTGTTTCAGGACGTGCTGTCAAAAGATTCATTGAATTTCATTATGTTTCAAAAGGGATTTAAATATTTTGTGGGTAACTGCTCAGGCCCGTTCTGGACTTCTCTTGACACCACATGTCGTAACATGAGGCCCTCAGCGACTTCAGGCCCTGCTCGCCACTCCACAGTCCCCAATGAGGACCAGAGGTGACCAGGCCTTTTCTGCCAGGGCTCCCGCTCTGTGGGATCATCTCCCTGAGGTGAGCCGTCTGACAAACTCCTGTCTTAAATCTCTCTTAAAGACACGATCTCACCATCCTTCAGAATAATTTTGTGTTTTATTATACACAACTTTCTCTGTAACATGTTTTATTTCTGTATCTGTGCTCTATTGCTGTGTGATCCTCAAATTGCTTTGCCTTCATTTTTAACTGAACTAACTAAAAGCCCTTCTCTAACCGTGTTTTGAAAGATGCTATACAAGTAAGGTTTAACATCCGGGAACTTGTAAAACTTAGATGAATTACAGATATAAAAAATAAATATAAAACATGTTTACTTAGTTTAAATTTGAATTATCTTTCTATTTGTAAGTATATTAAACATACAGATATTGATACGGGGGTTCATACATGTTTGACTCTGATAAATATTAAATGAGCATGCGTTGGTTTGTATTCTTGTTGCCTTTTACTGAATATTTTTGAAATATTAACTGCTGATGATATATCGCAAAACTATGTGTTCACTCAAAGCCACTGTCACTACTGCCGGTTGCGCTTTACAACAGCAGCTGCAAAGATGCATAAATGTGTTGTAACGGTCATTATCACTGTGGTTTCACAGGGACAGCGAAGAAAGAGGGCACACACATACTGTATATCAACTACACACACAATCATATACATACACAGACAGGGCCCTCACCCACCCACACACTCACACACACACACACACACACACAGTGACACAGTCCACACGGACAGCTCCCAGGAGAGTGCCACTACAACTTCCACCACTTTATTATTGGTCAATTTGGAGGCTTCTTTCACAGGGGTGACATGGCTTAGGAGATGTCACAGCCCAACCAATCAATACCACTCTGAAAGCTCAGGACCCGCAGCCAGTGTGTGCGTGTGTGTGTGTGTGTGTGTGTGTGTGTGTGTGTGCGCTCGTGTGTGTGTGTGGGTGTGTGTGTGTGTGTGTGTGGGCGCGCGCTTGCATGTGTACGTGCACATGTGTGAATATGTGTGTGACTTGCTGAAAGCTGCAGCAGCTGTGGCTGGACTCTACCCTTCTGACCTGTTTACTGGACAGTAATTACATGGGAAGAGACGTCCGTCCAGCTCCTGCTGACCAGCGCGACTAATGAACTACAGGGCAGACGGAGAGGCAGAGCTGAGGGGCAGACGGGAGGACAGGACAGACACATACATAAACACACACATAATTAGACCCCGCGATAGAGACGTGGATTGATGGTTCCTCCGTCCTCGTGTCACTGCCCCGGTGCATTTTTATGTGTTGGTTTGCATAAGTGCATGCAGGGATTGTGTGTCCTCCGACCCCCCCCCACCCCCACCCCACCCCTGTCCGTGCGTTCACGTGCATCCCGGGCGTACCCCGTGTGTGCATTGTTTTGCAGTTGCCTGTGGCAGAATAGGCCCGACTAGCGGATGAACAAGCCTCACAGCGTGTAAGCAATCCCAGGCGTGAGTTTCCCTGACAAACCTATTGATTCTATGGATTTCCACCCAAAGTTGTGATAATGATACATCATGGGCAGATTTGGCAAGACACACTGCTGGGGGAAGAGATGGCAAAGCAATTTACGGCTGGAAAGACCAAGGGGGGGGGGGGGGGCTGGTCTCTGATTGCTAATACCCCCCCCCCGAAAAAAAAAAATGAGAAGGAGAAATATATCCATCTCCATCTCTCTGTTCATCCCTCTATCCCTCTCTCCTTAGGTGTCTTGTTTCCTGGTGTGTCGATATGGATGTATGAATTTGTTACAGGCGGATCTGGCACAATGGATTGGCTTTGCTGCTTAGTTAAGGATAAGGGGCGAGCAGGCATCATAGACTTTGCCGTGTTTAGCGTGTGAGCGGCGAGAACGGGGCTCACAGATAAAACCCGGCGTGCGTATGGGCGCCGTTTTTTCATTTTTTCCCTCCCTCTCCCCAGACCCAGAGCATCTTATCTCCGCGCTTGTATCCCGAGGTGTTTTGTAATATTAAAGCCATCTTTCACTCTCTGGCTGAAAGGTATTTTAAATAAATGTATGTGTTCTTCGCCTCCGCGCTACACAACGCTGTACAGTGGCCTACATCGGCTATAAGGTTTAACAGCGAGTACTTTTTGGGGAGTTTTGTCGAGGGTGATGCAACATGTTCAGCAGGCTCCTTTAGGAAACCAAGGAGACGGTTTCCAGGTATTACACAATGCGAGCTGGAAGTTTAAAGGTCCATGTCATGTATTTTATATTGGTATCTCAGTTGGCTGGCGTGTGTGAAAGCAGAGGCTGTTGTGATGCGGCCGCGCCAGGGCAGGTTATTTCGAGTTTATAACGTCATTCTGGGAAAAAGAATGTACAGTATGGAAGGATAATTCCCATGAGTGAAAGTATACTCGAACGATTTTTAATTCGGAGTTCCTGAACAAAAATAACTATCTTATAAGCCTCTTAAAAATGCTGAAAAATTAGATTTGTGATGCGCCGGTGCATAAACACAAGTCTGCATGAAAGGCAATAATTTATGGCCCATATTTCACTCTGATTAAAAACCTAAGCGGCGATTATAGTGACTACTCAGCAATCTTCTCTGACATCAAGGCATGTTTTTCCCTCATTCTAATCCACTACATTATAATTATTCAGTCATTTCAACTTTCATAGGGGGAAAAATAATCATCCTTTGGTTATGCAAATGATTGGGCCGCTGAAAAGGCCCTCCTTGGCAGATGGCTGCTGTTTTAAAGGGGGTATGTGGTCATTTTTCTGTCATGAGATGGATCTTTGATTGAATGGAATAGGGGCTTAGATTCAGACCAAAGAATAAACAATGGAATTACTCTTTAGCCAGCATCTTTAATTATATTTAGTGTATTGTCTTTCCCGGTTTGTTTATTGGGAATTGCTCTGTATCCGATTGTAGTTATTGTGACAGCATGTGTAGATGCTAAATTACTTTTTTGTCATGTAATCTGATGTTTATTTTAAAAACACAATATTTCAGTTTCTACAAGCAGCAGCTACAGAAAAACGTATTAATGAATGTTAAACTATGTTGTTTTAGATTTCGGCAGTTTCTTTGCATCCGTCCTGAATCCACTGACTTCCATCCACTCCACTGACTCCACTGAGTGGCTTCTCCACTCTTATTTATTCCTCCTGAAAAGAACACACACTCTCCAGTTCCTTTGTCTTTAAAGGAGAGTGTCTAACTGCCAGTTGGGTAGCCAATCCCCAGCCGTTACGGCCAAATCAGGATAATAACACCTCCCTTTAAACCAAATGACCGCAGCATGGGACTGCCAGCTAAAATTAATTCCACCTCTGACCAGAGGCGAGAATACCCCACTGCTTAACCCCCCGCCCCTCCTCAACACACTCACACACCCACAAAACTCACACTTAAGCTCTTACACACACACACACACTTCGACACCGACGCACACGCGCAGGCTCATACATGCATGCACATAAGCACACACACACACTGAATATGGAGTAGTCCTTATTTGCTCTCGCCCGCTCGCTGTTCAGTCTTGATCACAAGGCTGTCAGTGTGCGCCGCGCTGCAGCGTTTGGCCCAACTAAGCTCTGCGTTTAAGCAAAGCGTTTTTTCCCTTTTTCTTCTTATCTGGCTCTCTAATCTCCGCTGTGAACTTTGAAAATGTGTAACAAAGAAGTTGCTAATTGCACACGAGCGAGGAGACAGGGGACATTTTAAGACGAGAATTAAGTGATAGAGACGAAACCGGGGGGAAAAAAAATAAAAGGGAGTGTGACATCACCTCTTTCGTTTATCTGTGTTTCAAACTAACCTGAACTGACCCAAACATAGACATTTGAACGCAACATATTCCACGGGCGACATTAACTATATAAAAAAGCCCCGAAACACACTGTTCTGTGAGGAGGTTAAGCTGCTGCTCAGCACGTAGCCTGTTAAAATGTGTAAGTTTTGAATGGAACACTTGACACCGCAGCATTAGCTCCCCTCTCCAGCGGTATTGATTTACAACATCAATATAGGCTGGCTCCCTCTTAATACATTTAAAGTCTAAAAACAGCGATATGTCACAGCTACTTGACTGCGATTCTTCAAAATAAACACCACGCTGGGAAGCAAAAAGACGCGGCGTGACGCGCGCCCGTCAGGACCCTCGGGTTCGGTTTTATTCTGGTTCGCCGTTAAGTGACCTTTTGGCGACTTACATTTAAGTGACATTCGTTCTCCTGTCACGGGGCCGCACTTTGTCTTTGTTTGGGGTTGCGGCTATTCAAATCGCTGCTCTTCATGCTTCAAGCAATCATCGAGCCAACGCCGGCTCCCTCCGCGCCGGCTGCGGCCTTTTTTAAGGTGCTTATGTGCAGACAGAGGTAGCAAATGATCAAGATTCATTGCCGCTCATTTGTCTTCACAAAACCGGAGGGAGAGGAGTTCAGCCGCTGCCAGATTCGTGTCCGGGTTCAGTGGTTTTCTGATGAAGATGTAGAGGACGCGAGGGGTGTAGCGTGTTGTTGGTTTCTTAACAATTTGACAAACTTCATATACATACAGTGCAGTCTTTACCCACAGGAAGCCGCAGACAGAATTAATATAGTTTCACATAGTGGAGGCGCATGAAACAAGTGTGTGACTGCGTGAGAACATGGACGTGTGTGTGCCCCTCCACAGTATGCGTGTGCGTGTGCGTGTGTGTGTAAGTGTGAGTGTGTGTGTGTGTGAGTGTTGTTTCTGGGGCAGGTCGAAACTCTGTCATGTTGATTAGCAGGAGGTGTTAACGTGCTAGATATACTGCCTGGACTCGTTCTCTACCCGACTGATAACTGTCACTTTATGTCCCATGTGACGTCTCTCTCCTCTCTCCCCTTGATTCTCCAGTAAACATTTCTTACTTTCATTTTCACGAGTTCAAAAAATGCGCTGGAAGTGAATAATGATGCAAAAGGGGGAGAGGCACACATCAGCATCTAAAGTGTGCATGTGGAAGAGAGGGGCTGCGGTCGGAGAGTCAGAAAAAAAGCTTCTTTCCGAAGCACTTTTCCTTGACCCTGATGGAAAACACCGTGTGGTCAAGGAAAGATGTGAAGGAGAGGCCTTAAGGAGTTATGAAAGGAGAATCGCGGTGAGGAGCAAACCCGGCTCCACTTACATAAAAAAACGACTTTATTTAAAACAGATTACACGCACAGACTGTACAGTACCATGTGCTGCACACTGTGTGCTGACGGTTATAGTAGAGTTGTCCAAAACAGAATGACACGTCCTAGGAAAGGATGTTTCAGTCGTGCAGTGGGATTTTACTATTTACCCAGTGACACCAGTTCACATTTGATTGAAAATAAAAATAAAGATAATTGAAATGTTCACATAAATTGAAAGCATGAGGAATATAGCTGGGGGAAAAAAACAATCGGGGGATTGAAATGACTTTTACATTTGGCGTGAACTATAAGATCAAAATACTTGTAGACAGATGCGCCACAAGAAATCAGGAGATCAGAATAAAAGAATAACAAAAATAAACGTTTTATTATTAACGCAGGTTTGTCCAGGTGCAACTATGAGGTTGCGTCGCTTTAACTTTTGCTGTTGCAAACGAATCGCAGGAAGGCCTTTTCTCCTTTCCTCTCCTAAAGGACGGACCGGTGTTTCCTATGCTTAGGGTGTTAGGAAGCATTAATGCTCCTTTCCTTATCCTTCGCAGAACTGCTATTATGACAGCCGCTGAAATATGTCCGGGTCAATTCAGCAAATGTGGACCATTCAAACGCAGCCGTAATTCATGGCACCGGTTGGCGATTGAGATTTCAGCTTGTTGCTAATTGTCCCTTTTCAGCTGCCGGTGGGTTGGAGCCGCGATGCAGCCGTCAAAGAGACTCGAGGCTCTCAGCTGCCACCGCCTCTGCCATCAACTGCCTCCGCGCCTCTGCCACTTGACATCTCCATTCGCTGTGTGTGATGATGTAAATAATTACACTCAATTAGCACTTAATTAACGATGCTGAAACAAAAGGACAAGTCCCTGGGCGCCGCTCGTCTCCTCTCTCTCTCTCTCTGGTTCTCTGTATGTTGCCCCCTCTCTCTCTCTCTCTCTCTCTCTCTCTCCCCCTCCCTCTCCGCACAGACACATCAGGGAAAACAAAACATGTCAGCTTTTGACAATGTGCCATCTGTCCTCGAGCCAACAGATAGGCTTAGACACACGCACACGCAGATACAGCCCCTCAGAGCCCATAAGACATTCAGAAACACTAATCGGGTCCTTAGGCGAACATAATTACAGCTTGCCATGTTAATTACCTAACAATTAGCAGCCGTCTCTTTCCGAGGGGCAATCAATGAATTAGCTTGTGATTCCCATAATGAGTTGCTATAGCCGAGCCCTCGCATTCACGCTCCCTTCACTTCTCACACTTATTCTCTGACACCCCCCCCCCCCCCCCCCCCCCCCCCCACACACACACACAGGGCCAACACATAGGGCATTACATAACTTAGATGTCACAGAAAATGGGAATTACTTCACAATTCGCCCAATTAGCGCATTTTTATATCCCAAGGTGGATTGTAAAACCGTTTTGCACCTCCAGTAAGCAAAGTGGTCAAGAATTTAATTTCTCCCACTTGATAGACGCCCCCCCCCCAACCCCTTAGGGCAGCGCTTTAAAATTCAAATGCAAAACCGGCCGAAGGAGGGAAACGTTAAAAAAAATAATCACAATAGAGGAAATTGAACAAATTGGGGCGCCTTGTATTGCTCTTCGTCTTCGTAATTCCCCGTCGTTATCGAATGAATAATGAGAACATTTCGCCGCTGTGATACCAAATATGAATCTTAATGCCAATTTTGATTGGAAACAAATTGGTGAAGCAGGTGCAGTCCTGAGACTAATGATCAATAAAATAAAAACTCATATTTCATCATTTTTAGCAGACCCCAAAAAGCCATCAGTATGAAAAATGTTCACCCTTTGGCAGAGAAATCATCCATCACCTCTCCTATTGAATTCCCCATATTAAAACTCCAATATGGAAGCCATACAGGCTGATAACGCAATCAGATTGAAAATTGAGAAAAATTCACCTCCTGCCAATGAATGTATATCAAGGATTAGACCGATTGGATGGTTACTTCCTTGGAATAAAAAGCAAACCCAGAGAGTGTTGACCTATTGGTGCTTACTCTTGTTGCTCTGCATGGGAAACCCTCAACGCACAAACCTCCAATATATAAACACAGTCCACGCAAACCAACAGCTTTATTTTTATACAACCTCGCATTATTTGATGTATGTAATTGAATTTTGCCCGTTTTTTTTTCTCGCCCTTATAGAAATTTTTATTCCTCTCATTACTCTTCATATTGCCGTGGATATTGCTGTGGATATTACAGCGGTACAGATTGGCCTTTAGCTTCTTTTTATTACTGAAATCCTGAGGTTGGCCACATGCGTAGGTAATTCATTCACCCTGATTGCCTCGTGTTATATTTATCCGTCAGCAATGTAAGCCTCGGCTAACCTGCTGTTGCAGCTGCTGGTGAAATATTGGACGCCATGAAATTAAGAGATTTCATGGCTCTACACGTATTTATACACATCCTGCTAAGTAGGGTTAAAAACATAATTATACAAAGGCCCCAAAATAGATGAACATCCTTTCCTTGCCTCCCCCTCTCTCTCAGTATCCATACCATCACAGACCACAGTGGCCATGCTAGTCCGAGCCACAGACAGCTCTCTAATAGGCCCGGCTGTCTCCTTCTTAATTTGCTGAAATTGCAAAATCAATAGGTGTAGTCGTAGCCGCCCGCTCCCTGTTTTAGTGGGAAAAGATAAAGTCTATGGGAAGGCAATCTTCACTTTCAATTTGCTCCCTGTTCAGCATCGAGGCCGAAGTGCTTATCACTCTACTTAAAGAGGCCGTTCGCCTCTATCATGGTGGGCCGTGCAGGTGGACCAGCGAGGGTCTCACTCAGTGGACTAGAAAGCGGGGAAATCATCATTTATATGAGCATTATTAATGATGATCTGTAATCCAAACATGTTTCCTTTTTAAACGGAAATAAAAAAGGAGTGCGTCCCCCTGCTCGTTGCCCCGCTTGTCTTGTCAGGAGATTTTGGATTTGCGGATTAAATGTCTCTCCTATCAATATCAGTGCCCCACCTACAACTATTGCTTTCTGGATTTGGAAAACTTTAATGCTTAGTATCTCAAGACTCCTCTGAACTCGGAGGGGGCGGTCCTCTAATTCTGAGCTCACAAGGATTACGTGACAACATCTTTGCTAAATCCTGTACTGTAGGATCTGTGTTTTCGCTACATGTCGACTGAATTGTACTTTTCCTTAAGAACACGATCCTGAAAATTCAGAGACGCAACCGCACATCTGGACTGGTGGTAAAAAAAAGGGGTTTTGTGCATATCTATACATAAAAGGCCTGGTCGCACTCGCACAGTGTGCTTGTGTGCTTAGTTTTTTATGTATGCTATATAAGCAGCTCTCGTCAGTGGGATCTTTTGTCTCAGCGAGCCCTGTTTGTCCTCTCCTAATCTCCCCTTGATGCTGCCTTTACCCATAATCCTTTCTTTCATTAACTGCCCTCCTCGTACAGCGCCACCTTTATTGCAGTCTTTCACTTTCTAATTGCACAGAGACAAGAGCAGGGGGAGGTGAGTGTGCGTGTGTGTGTGTGTGTGTGCGGAGAGAGAGAGAGGCTAGGTGGGTGGTGGGTGCATTCAGAGCATCTGCATAAGAAGTTATGTTTGTGCCGGCCAGGCCACAGGCGAGGGAGGAACAGAGGGTGTGGGTGGGGTTTGGCTTTGTGGTTGATTGCAGAAATAATTTCACATGTTGTCGCAAAAGAGCTTAAAGAAGAAATTTTAATCTGGATATTAAGAACGTTATATGTCCGAGTTAAGGGGGTCAGCGCTGTGGCTGCTCCTGGCAGGAAATCCATAGAAATTAGAAACAGGATTTTGATGATGAAGATGAAACAGCAGAGAGAGATTTAGATGGAGGGCTAGAAGAGAGGGCGAGGGAGGGTGAGGGGAGGAAGAGAGCAGTTAATGTCTGTACTTGTAGTAGCAGCATTATAAGTACAATCGTAGCAATTCCTGGTATTTTCTAATTACTTTGTAACTTCAAAAGATAAATTTTCAAAACCGTCCCACATAATAATACAATAAGCAGATTTACCCGGGGAGAGAGAGAGAGAAGAGGAGGGATGGAGCGATGGGGGGGGGGGGGGGGGGGGGGGAAAAAGGGAGGAGAGGGGAGGGAATAGGAAATGTTTCCAAAACATCCACTGGTGGGTTGCATTTTAAAAATGTTGTTTTTGTGTTGTTAGCACTAAAGCGAAAAGAGACGGAGGGGAGGGGGAGACAAGGGAGTGGGGGGGGGGGGTTCAAATTTGAAAACACTCGTACTGATGCATATTTATGACGTGCGCGTCTCAAATGCACTTTATGATAAAGCAAATGATTCACGCGGCGCATCACAGACGTCGCTTTAACATATTCTATAAGCAGAGTTAAAGACCGCCTTGTTTGCCGTTTCCCATTTCACAATAACCCCTCCAACAATGGCCCTCCTCTCTCGGTCCTCCCCCACCTGCTCCCCCCTCTCTCACCCCCAGCCTGTCTCCCTCTCTCTCTCTCTCTCTCTCTCTTTCTGTGTCTCTCTCTTCCACCAATGAATGCCGGCCTCACTGAGGCCCTATACTTGGTTACACACTGGCCCCTATTGGCAGTCTTACCACTTGGACAAATATAGAGGGATGCATGCAGAATTACATATGCAGAATTACATATCTGGATATATGCTAAATATTTTATTTTCAATATTCTGGTAAATCTGGTTTTATGTACAAGTTCTTTTTTTCTTAAATAATTTTTTTTTTTTTTTATTCGAATAAAAGGAATAAATAATAAATACCAGATAAATGGCTTGACAATAATATAATCCTTATAAAATCTCTGTATGGATATAAGACAACTGTATATTTATTTGATTTTTAAATCCATCTGAAATGAGGGAACAGTATTCATATTGATTTCTTTCTCTTCTTCTTCTGTAATTTTCTCTCCTTTTGCACCCAGACATAAATATTTGTTCAGGTCTGGGGGAATGAATATCACTGTCAGAAACATGGAAATTGATCTCAACAGTAATATCCCTCAATTAATGTTGGGAGTTCTCTTTTTCCAGGGAGGAACAGTGCATCCGTACATTTTTTATTTTTTTTTGCAGTTAAAGAGATGATTACACTTAAGCCCTTGTAGTTAGGTGTGCCCAATTTCCACACACTAACAGAGCAGGAAACACAAGGTCACACACTGAGTCAGAAATGGAGGGGAGAGAGAGAGAGAGAGAGAGAGAGAGAGAGAGAGAGAGAGAGAGAGAGAGAGAGAGAGAGAGAGAGCGTGAAGGAACGGAGACACAGGGGAGGAGTAGCATGACCACGTTTTTCTTTTTTTGTTCCACCTTCCAGAAAGACATCCTTGTGACTCGGTTAATAATAAAAAAAGACACATTACAAACTAGATAATGGATAACCTGCGTGTGTATGCCTCAATGTGTCAGAGATGAAGAGTGATCACGGAATGAAGAACTTGTCCTCCTTACTTTAGCAGGCATCCTCCTTTTAGGAATAACACCTGAGAAGAAGAAGATGAAGGACTTCAAGCTGAGGAAACATGTCTGGAATTTTTACACTTGAATATAATCTGCAACTGTGATAAATAATTAATAATTTTAGTCGTGTTTTTGAGCAAAAACTGTTAAACTATCACTAAACCTTCACTGGCTGAGAGGTTTGGCAGCTTTTTTCTCTCACATATTTTCACAAACTGCGTATCCTTGTGTTTGTAAGAAAACTAGACGGTCTCTTTGGATCTAGAAAGCTGCTGAAGACCTTTTTTGACACATGTTTTGCTAAAAGTCAAAAATATCTATTTAAAAAATCTGCAGAATAAATAAGTCAATATTTTTAATTATTATTGTCGTTGCAGCCCTTAACGTATATAATATTAGTGACTAATACAATGATATGATGATTAGACAATAATGTTAATGTGATTTCCAATACATTTAACTTGGACAAGTTTCTGAGTAATCATTCCGTTATTATAATAAAAGGTAACTATATGAGTACCACAAAATATTACATGAGCTAATATATATTTGCATGTATATATGCACATGAGTGGTATTAGATTTATATTATAAAACAAGTCTGAATAGAGCAAACAAGAGGAAAAGTGTTTTTTTCCCATAATTTTTTTACCAAAAAATCTCAAGTTCAAAGTGAGCAAGCGATTTTATTATTACACTCTCAAGTTCAAGCATCCGCAGCCTTTCCAAAAAACACTTTCTCCTCTTTTGTTCAATTTTCCCTTCATTACTTGGTGGACTTGAAACTACACCCTTTTTTTCCCTGCCCAAAGCATAGTCTCCCAGAACAGTCCAAAAAGAGCAATTTCTTATTTGGATTTTTTTTTTGGGGGGGGGGTTTCAGACGTCTGTTGTAAAAGCCGTTCATACATTACTGTCATTACTGTTATTACTGTCTTGACTGAGGCACGGGAAGGAAAATGAAGAAATGGAACAAAAGCGACGCGGAAGTTGTCAAAAAAGGCCCCGTTTTTCAGGCACGGCAGCGAGTGTATCCGTCACCGCACACACACACACACACACTCACACACATTTTATCCTCGGCTCTTCACGCCGAACAAAAGACACCAAACATATACATCAATAAAGCCATACATTTTGTTTACTCTGACAGCTCTTCAACGGTTACTCTTCCTTATGCAAATGACTCGCTCCCACTCTCAATCGTGGCAAAGTGATATGAGCCGCTGAATATAAATGATTGGGAATGATTGATAGACCCTCCCACCCGCCGCCCTCCGCAGACAGATAGAAATCCAGACATATGCATCTCTCCCTCTCCCCCGCTGCACGTCTCTCCCTCGCTCGCCCGCTGAATCCGGTCCGTCACACAGTTCGACACATAAAAACGTGCCGATTGTCAACAAGTTATAAACCAGTGAACGGGGCTTTAATTCAGCATTGTGAGCCGGGAGAACCAGTCAATGCCACAGCATCAACCCCACGTTTTGATCTCATGCACCTGAGGCCTCAGTCAGCCACCAACACCACCACCATGTTTGCCAAAATCAGAATATCATCATAATATATTCCCTGCCCTAATTTATGACCCAAAGTGGCAGAAAGAGCGAAAATATTTTGACAAGCCGCCCTCCGAGAAGTTGAGCGTCAACTCTGTCGACTACAGGACACGGGCGGTATGAATAAATCAATTCAATGGACCGTGAGAGTTTTCAATAAGTCACTGCAGCCATTTTAAATCCCTCAAGGTGTCAACTTTCCTCCACCTCGAGCCGCAGCGTGTGACAAGTAACTGCTGAAAAAAATCCATCTAGCTGGTTCGGCAACATCCCGATTGACAGCGAAACTCAGCTCGGTGCTCAGTGCAATAAATCTGACTGCGGCTCGGCGGTACACCTGTGCGTGCACTCAGGCCGCCGCTCCTTTCCCTGACAAAGCAGCGCGCCAGTGAAGAGACGAGACCCCCCCCACTGAGGAGGGAGGCCAAACTCGAGCACTGGCCTCTTTAAACATGCATAAGAATGAGAGGGTGTTTACAATCAGAAGCTGACACGAAAAAACACACACACACACACACAGCTAAGACCGGAAACACACAACGCTGTGGACAATGCAGTGTGAAAAAAATAAGAAGAGATAAGGCCACATGGTACATACAGAATGCCGACACCAGGCAAACACCAAATATCTACAAAGGAACATATTTACCCGACTGTCTCCATCCGTTTCCCTTTCCCCAATGCCCAACTGGCCAGGTGTGTGTGTGGTGTGTGTCGGTGTCGGTGTGTGTGTGTGTGAGAGCTACTGTTGGAGGGTCTGTGTCTGATTTCTTTCAGACAGGAGACTGGAAATGGGGTAGAAGCCATTACGCTGGGAGAATCACCAAGAGCACCCCGAAATGAGGGGCAGGGGCCTGTCAGCACGTGTAGATGTGTGTGCGTGTGTGTGTGTGTGTGTGTGTGTGTGTGTGTGTGTGTGTGTATATGTGTGTGCAGGCAGGCAGGGTCCAGCCGGTGACCTTCTTCCAATGAGCCCCACATGATTTATTTACTGTGCCCTTATCCAACCTCTCCCTGCACACACACACACACACACACACACACACACACACACACACACAGACACACACACAGACAAACACATGATTTCTAGTATTTCAGTGATAAGGTGTAGGATCTGCAAATGTGGCTTTTTTTCCACTCGGGACAGGACGGGCAGGAGAAAATGGTGTTTGGGGCGAGCAGAACAGATCTGTCACCCTATCTCACAAAGCAGTAGCATCTTATTTCCCCCTCCATTTCTCTGCTCGCTGTCCTCTTCCCGTTTTAGCTCCTTTCCCAGAGCCGAGGTCTGCCTCACACCCTCATTCTCCCATCCTCGCCCTCCCTGCGCCTTGCACTCTCACATTTTGCACCGCCCAGACTGGCGAGTCTAGATGCCATCTCCCCCCCCCCTCGCTCTCTTTCCCTCTTTCCTTCTTCTTTTCTCTTTTTGCTCTCTCATTCATTCGTTTCCTGTCTCCCTCGCCCTCTCTCTTTCTCTCTCTCTCTCTTCGGTGAGGGGGGTGGGGTTTAGCTGTCGTGGAGCGAGATGAATTTCTGATTGCTGTCGGGCAGTACGGCGCGCTCTCATTGGTCAGGAGGAGCCAGGGAGGAGAGGCAAAGGCCGGAGGAAAAAAAAAATAGAATGGCATTTTTTTTATTTTTTTTCATTGGCTGCATATGACTGTAATTGCACCCCTCCCTTTTGCTCCCCGTCTGTTTCCCTCTCTCAGCAGAGCAGCAGCGGGGCTATAATTTGAACCACCGGAGCCAATTATGCAGATTAGCTTGCCCCAGGTTGACCAATGACCTTCTCCCCCCCGTTTACATTTGTTTACTATATGCAAATTTCCTCCAGGTTCAAAAACGCACTAGTGGGTGTCAAAACATCTTTAGACTAAACACTGTAATGACACAAAATCTGTCGTGCCACCCCCCTGCCAGCGCCCCTCCCCACACTCATGCACGCGAGTGAACACATGCAAATGAGACAAACGACTTGGTAGGAGACGCTGTTTGATGCACGCGTTGAAGTGTTTGGGGGTGTTTTTGTGCGACGACAATGACAGGGTGTCGCTCTTAAAGGTTCAGTGTGTATAATTCAGTGACATCTAGTGGTGTAGTTGCATGTTGCAGCTGAACACCCCTCACCTCACCCTCCCCTCCCCTTACAAACGTAAACAAGAACCTGTGGAAGCCTTCCGTCGTCATAAAAAGTCACAAGGCGTCTAGGTTGTCCAACCTGGGCTACTGTAAAAAGAACATGGCGGCCTCCGTAGAGAGGACCCACTCCCGATGTAAATACAAAGTATTTAAATATAAAAGCCCAATTCTACAGTTAGGTAAATAACAATTTGTACAATTAAGATCAAACACACTTGTCAAATCATGACTAGGATTATTTTTAATTCAATTTCTGCGAATAGATCCCTTTCACCTAATTCTCACACACTGGACCTTTAACTCCTGACACTGAGTTTACACAGCAAAATGCAAAAGAGGAACAAAATTTAAATTTGTAATCTTGTAAGCTTCGCTCCCTTCCTTCCTTCCTTCTCCAGCCTTTGCACCCTCCACCCATATTTCCTTTATTCCTTTCAGCCCTCTTACTCCCTACGTCCCTCTCTCCATTTATGCCCCTCCCTCCACCGCCACCGCCGCCACCACCTCCCACCCACCTCCCTGGTTGGTGCAGAGATGGAAGCCGGTCTGTCTAATTAGCTGTATGGTTTACCTTGGCTCAGTGGGGCCTGGCAGCCTTAGCCGGGTTTAAACAGGGAGATGGACGGGCTGAAACGCTGAAACCCTAGACTGTAATTAGAGACAGGCTCACTGAGGGCACACCGCTGCTGACACAGAGCCTCAGTTCCACCGCGCACACACACCCACACACTGGGGAGAGCTTGGGAGGCAGACACACAAACACACACACGAGCTAGGAGCAAACATACGCACAAAATGCATGGAAACAAAAGGTGTGGGCATTAAGTGTACCCGTCCATCCAGGCTCGGCCACTGGCATAAGAAAAATGCAGAGGAGCTGGCATGGACTCCTGCCAACAAACACACTTGTAAGTCACTGATGCACACACACAGTGTTCTGTGTAGTCCGAAATATATATATATATATATGAGTGCTCTCGGTTCAGCTCCTCCCCTCTTATTCCAGCTGTGGTTTATTTTACTGTGTTTCAGCAAGATGTCCCCAAACACACTACCAATTATGTCTTTTCCCCTCACCTCATCTATTCTGGCCTGCTCTCCACCACTCGTTCCTTTTTTTAACGCTCTCTTTCTTCCCCCCCTTCTCTCCCCATCTCACCCTGTGATTTATTACTTCTTTCTTCTGATTTTAATTCTCCTTCTCTAGTGGTGGGGCCTATTTCTATTTTCTCCTGTTGGCCAGATTAAAAAGACACGGCGTCAAAAAACCGGCCAACGACAACACAGACACACGCACGCGGGGCCGATGTCGCACACATGAGCGCACATGCACGTCGGCGGCTGCTCTGATTGCACTGGATGTGTTGTGTCTATTCCCCCTCGAAGTTAACTTCATCAAAACACGAGGAACAAAGAGACAGAGCCAATCAATGAAATTCATTAATGAAAACTGAAATGCATTTTATTCTTTTCTAATTACACGCATTGTAGCTCATAATTGAGCGGGGTGTATCAGACTTGAGATTACTTCACACTTTTGCTTGTGTCTTTCTGCGTGTGTGTGTCTGTGTGTGTCTGTGTGTGTGTGTGTGTGTGTGTGTGTGTGTGTGTGTATGTATATATCATATATATATATATATAAATATGCGTGTGTGAACAAAGGAATGAGTCAGAGAAAGAAAGACAGACGTGCAAAAAAGGAAAAGATGGAGCAGAATGTGGTGGAAAATAGTGATATCAATACAGGACTGAGGTGGAGGATAAAATGAGAGACAGAGAGAGAGAACGGATTGAATCTACTTTTCTCTGGTATTGCACTGCCTCCTTCTGTTCGTGCACAGAACAGCATTTGCCCATCACTCAGCTGAGCCTGTGTGTGTGTGGGTGTGTACTAAGAGACCTCCTGTCCCGCATCCTTCAGAGAGCAGGATTCACACGGGCCGAACACGCACACGGCATCCAGATGACATGTATAACTTTGATTCGAGGTCATAGTATGACAGTGTAAACTAGATTTGGTTGAGTTTATTGACTCTCCAGTGGAAAGGGCGCTCCACAACAAAGACAAGAGAGTCATCGCCGAGGAGGAAACGTGTGAAGCTGAAGCAAGAATTGATTAGATTTCATTTTTTTCCTCCTTTTTATGTGTCTGAAAACGCTGAGTTTGTCGTGAATTCACGTCGGCAGCGACAACCCCGCTGTTAGGTTCCATTGCTAAGATTGTGTTTGTTGTTCCTGAGATTAAAGTGGACTGTTACAAAGAGAGGATGCACTTACAGGTGTCACAGCGTTTTAATGTGTCGTGACAGCAGCGCGGCACTGTCATCAATACGGATACAGACACCTTGTTTTGTTTTGAGCACTGTGCACCTCCCCAGTCAAAGTGATTAAAGACAGGTAGATGATGCTTTTGTGTGTTCCAGTGTGTTTGTGTTCATGTGTGTGTCTGTGTGCGCATGCGTGTGCATAGCTTGCCATCTGGCCCTAACTGCCCCACAATAACAAATGTTCCACCTTTCTGATTGGGCAATTAAAAGCAGCAGGGGCACTGTGTTGACGGGTGAGAGTGTGACATCCATCATCTGAAACAATCGGCCCCCACCAAGCATATGTGTGTGCGCGTGTGCGTGTCTGTGTTTGCGCGCTTGCTATAGGCCCCTCAAACTACCCAGAGCCCCCCTGTGTCTATATAATAACTCCATGAAATCAAACACACAACTCCTTATTCCCAGGTGATGCACGGTAGCCTGTAGCATAAAAAAAAAATCAATAACTGCCACGTCACCTAAGCAGGAGACGCTTGAACCAAAAGGCCAAGTGGCAGGAAAAACCTAATAGAAATATGGGACCATAGGATTTTGTACTGAAGTGACTTTATTTCTCTAAAATCCAAACTCTTCTGAGAAATCTGATTAAATTAATGCTTTTATTTCTGATTAAAAGATTATTACAAGGGATTGAATTAATGAAACTTTGAAGATGCAGATTCATATTTTGAATGTTCCTACTTATCGTCATGTTTGCAGCTGCTGGAAGGGAATATAGGGACCAGTAAAGGAAATTCAGCTTGAGGAACATATCTGTCCTCTGTGTGCAGCTTATCTCTTTGTTTTAGTCACAGACAAGATGGAAGACATGTCTCCACTTCTTCCCACTAACTAGAAATGATCTGAACTCATCCCAGATACAAACGCCACCATGTTGCACGGGATCGGGGGATGGAGACGGAACACATTTTGACCAATCGCCAGTCAGTCTCAGCTGTCAATCACAACGTTTCATCCACTCGTCATTTTTGACCATCTTTACAATGAGTCTATGCTCCCAGTTTAGAATCAGACAGAACGCACACTTTGGCATTCAAATGAATGATCGTTGCCAGTTTGACTCCATTTCCTCAACATATATTAGTTGCTCACTCTGTATATTGTGCAGATTTGAATGAAATTTAATTAAATTTGTAAATGAGAAGTGTGGGAGTTAATGGCTCATTGTCTGGAAGCCTGGGAGATGTATGTAAATCTGTAGGGAAATTTGTTCTCTTATTTTTTTGTAATGATAAATTCTTGGTTTAATGCTGACTAGGTGACAATGGTGTTTACTTGTTCAAAAAACTAAAACCTCCTATATGAGGAATGAGTGTAAAATTAGGGTAAAATTATGTACATGCTTTGATAGACATCTGCATCCACATATACAAAACTGTCTCCGTACCATTAGATGAAATCAAGTTACCAATTCAAAGTTAGGGTTGAAGCTTTTTTAAAGCACAGCCAGCATCACTCACTAACCACAAATTCAACCTGAGATTGGCACTAATCAGTATTTTTATGCAATAGGTAATTATATAAATCTGTTAGTTTGACGAGCAAAACATTTCAAAAGGTTAAATGATATGGAATCATAAATGCAATCCTCTTGATTGCTCCACTTGCTGTGACCTAAAAAACAAACCGTCTCTGACAGATGATGTCGGTGTGTGTGTGTGTGTGTGTGTGTGCTTCCAGAAAACTAAACTGAAATAAGTCATATAAGCCACTCCTGCTAATTTGACAAGTTTCATGAGGGCCTTTGGTATGCAAACGACGTGCTATATTTAAAAACACTTAATGTTTCAGGTTCAGCGCGTATCAGCGAGGCAGGACTTCACTTCTGCGAAACCGAGCTCGGTATCAAAGTGGAACCTCAGTCTTAGCCGTTGATTGTTTAAGAGCATAATTAATACAGCGACTAATCCAACGTGCCATCTCGCCAACCCAGAAACGTCCGATCACATTTAGTGTTTCAGCTGCGGTTTTGAAGCCACTCAAAGCCGAGTCGAGCTGAGGAGCTTTGAGACCGACTGAGTGAGGCACGAATCATGACGCCATTAACTAAGAAAACACTGGGAATTAGTCCGATGAGGGGAAAGTTGTGCTTTTCCACAGAGCTTTTGTTTAGTTAATTCCCCGTTGACAGCCGAGTGCCCAGCTTTCCTGGAGAAAACTTCCTTGAGAGGCAAAGATTACTTTTTTATCCCTAATTAAAGCAGCTTATTTGCATAGCTCACCAAGTCATAATATATGCTAATGTGCATTTACATTGGAGAGTGCTGCTGCGTAGGCAGTTCATGTGGCCTGAATATGTCCATAAATATTATTTTTTAATGTTATTTTCAGCCTTATCGTGCATCTTTTATACTGTATATATTTGATGATTACCATTTCTCCTCTTCGTCTCTTAGGTCTTGCTCAATTACAGTCATGTATAGATTACGCCGAACAAGTCACAAGACATCTGCAATCAGAAGGTAACTCAAAACATGGCTGGAATAATTGATGTTTCAGATCTGCGGTGGATGTGGTCGGGGCAAAATGTAAATGCTGCTGAGTGTTTGAAACGAGGACAGACATACAATTATGATCTGCGTATGTGTGTTTACTTTGCCAGCAGACCATCCTGCAGATCGTTCAACCACTAAAGAGGGAAGTTCCAAATAATAACATGAAATGAGAGGAAGATACACACAAGGGTGTTTTCAGAGCATCTTTCATGGACTGCCAAAGGGAATAAACAAATCTCGATGCTTCACGAATGCAGTAATAGAGAGGTGTGCAAGACCTGAGCATGAGAAGGACGACCCGACCTCATGTAGCTACACCACTGTAATGTGCTCTTTGGACAAAACAACAAATCCCTACCAGCTGGCAAAACCAGATTTATTATATGTAATTGAATAGAGGACAAATATGGGTTTTTTAATGCATATGATGAAATAACCAGAGATGGCAGAGGTAGAACACATATCTCTGCCAAGACCCAACAGTCCCCTTACATTCCAACAAGCCAGACTAAATTGCACAGAATAATAGTCTATAAAATAGTTTTTTCATCGAGATCCGCCAATTATTTCCTAGGAAATCTGTGAAAATTTTCGAAAAGCGCTTAAAATGTGATTTAAAAAGTCAGGATCCGTTTCAAAAGGTATTTGTGTAATCGTACCAACAAACAAACAAACCGTGTAACCAACAATCAAACCACGGACAGGGGTGAAAATGTATTTATGGAAATATTGCTTATAATATTTTCTCCTCCTGCACCAACAATTACACATTTTGTGTTCAACAAAAATATCAACTATATATATATATATATAATATTTTATACATACATACATTTTAGAACTACAAATCATTTGTAAGAAAAGTTGTAATGCCTAACAAGCAAAATGTGGTTAATATGTTGGGATGTTAAGGATTCCAGTACTGATACAGATATCAGTTATCAGTGACATAGAAAATGCTGATAAATACATATTATTTATCAAATATGATCATTACTGAGATATTTAAAAATAATATTTTGTTTTATTTACAACAATCAGTCCACAGATGCGTGTTTTAACAGATCAGTTCTTCTAAATTATAGAAAATAAAACTTCATGTTCAAACTTAGTTTTAACAAAAATATCAATGTGAGTATTGCCTGATGTGTTCTCTGAGGGATCAGTTAGCTGATAACTAATCATATTAATAATTGATGGTGAAAGTCAATATTTTAGACTGAAATGTAGATTTTCTCTCTTATTTTGTTTTTGTGTTTTGGGCCAAATGCGGAAAAGGGTCAGGAAGAGCGGCCCCAGGTACGACAAGTGACCACGTATCTAACTTTTAAAATGAAGTTCAATAAATCATTTAATAATAGTACATTTAGAAATATAGAATATAAAACATAATAAACAAACAATGAGGTTCCAAACTTGCTTTTCTCTCAATCTTATTGGAAGAGGTCAGAACTTTTGTAAAATTGTATTTTATCTTAGTGTATAAAGTATTACCCACTACAAGTTTGAGAAGCAACTTTAAAGTATTTTCATAAAGTCTCAGTGACCTGATCAAGTTCTTGACCCTCTCTCCAGGAAGCATCTTCCTCACTGAATGATGAGTCCATAGGACACTTCTAACTAAACAGTTTGAGCCCTCCTCCCCTCACTGCACATATTCTCCTGATGATTCGTCCTCTTTTTTTACCTTTTAATGTTCATGTTGTATATCTCTGTGCATCTTAATAAAAAATTAAATGATTCCTTTTGTCTGATCGTGTTCTGTCTCCCGTGCTAAAGCTACTATAACAAGTTAAATTATAAATACTTGACAGCATTCATGTTTCTATGTTTACATTCTATGTCATGTGAGAAGCAAAATTTTAAACATTTCAAGCAAGGTGCAGCATATTATGTTTCTGTTAAATATGGAACAGAAAACTTTTCATACTGGATACTGAATACAATACAAGTAGTCACCATTAATATACCAATTCTCTCAATAAAACTCATCTCAGCAATGAGGCAGGTAAAACGAATGGGTCAGACGCAATTTGGATTTATTTCTAGGTCAAAAAGTTCTGTGAATACAACTGCTATGGGCTAATAACATTAAATAAGTGAATTTATAGATATTCATGTGTTAACAGGACTAAATTCTTCCAGCCTGATGTTGCCTTACTATTCAAAAAAAGTATCCCAGTTTCTTGCACGCAGTGAAGCATACATCTTATTAGTTAAACACTGGTAACGGATCAGTATCGAAGACATCGGATCAGTGCATGCCTGAACATAAGTGACATTTTACATGACTCACGCACTCAAGCAGGAAAACAAAGTCAAGAGGGTTACCTGTGCATTTATAATAAAATGCTCCTTCAGATCAAATGGGTGCATGTAAATGTCAGGTACCACATTAGCCTTCCGAAGGACACAACCCTCCGACACCTGAATGTGGGATCACACAGCTTCAGTGGGATACACAGGTGCTGCGGGGGTTAAGTTTGCCTGATCATCGCCATTGAGACCTGTTGTTTATATCCTCGTATCGGTACTTTGAGGAGACACAACACGGAGCAAACAAGTGGCTATTCACACCGTTCAAGAGTCAAGAGTCAAGCAGGGACAACGGCTGGCTACTGCAAGTGAGTTTTCTCCTTGAGCGAGATGTTTGTCTCTTAGCAAAGACACAGAATAACCATTTGATTTGAGCTTTTATTGGTGTAAAAAAGCTCTTTTTGGAAATTTAATGGACTGTTGCAGTTGCCCCATCAGAATACATTGTAGACACTGCCACCGTGTAGCAGCTGCCGGTGGAGGCTATCCACTGGTCTGAATCCAGTTTTTGTAAGTACGGGACCCAGGTTGAAAAATACCAGATGGTACACTTGACACCCACATTGGTAGAAAAAGATGGAAAACACATACACAATTTTAAATGAAAATGAATTGTGGGTTGTTAGTGTTAATGACTTATCCTGTTCATTCCTATGTCTGGATCCAGCTAAATTCATGTGGATACTGTTGAAAGCCTCGCTTCTCTTTCCCTGACTGACATCATTTGGCTTTTAGTGGTTTTAAGAAGAGAATAACTCGAGATGAGGCCAAACCCAAATGGCTCAGAATTCCCTGTCCTTATGGATATAAGTGTAGTGATCTCAACAAAGCGAGGCTCTCCTCAAGGGAACAAAGCTGGCGCGAACATTTCTGTTGTGAAAAAAAGAAAAGAAACAGACGGGCAGGGTAGCAAATGCTGTACATGAAAACAACAGGCATTTTACTTTCAATCTGTAGTAGTGTTAGAGCGGTTTTCTGGTGGACGATTTTGCCTAAAAGGACGGCGAGATTGAGCAACACAACAAAAGATGATGGAAAGGGAAGAACAGGCTTTCATTTTAGAGAGGATGGGGACGGCGGCACTAGAACAACAGCCCGCCATTTCCTCCTCAAGTGCTCTCTTGTTTGATTACCCCTCCTTCCCTCCTCCATTGCTCTTTCTGGCTATGACCAGTGATTTGTGTGCATTCCTGTAGCTTTTGGGGGGTTTTAACACCAGGGGGTGTAAGTGGCAGAGGACATTGCCCATTGCTCCGTGTAGGCGCGTGTCCCCATCCACAACAGAGAGCATATGCATGCACCCGTGCCGGTGTATCTTTACACAGGAGCGTGACCATGTGTCCATAAACTTTTCTATTTTCACCCATGCAGCCAAGTTAGAGTTCCATCTTCAAATCACACGGCAGTACCGTCGAGTGAGTCACCCTTTCATCTCCTTCCACTGCTCCAGCTTCCTCGCCTTGCCTAATGGATTTTCAAATGCAGGTACGCAATTTCTTTCAAGATTTGACAGGCATTTTCCTTTGTGTTTAGAGATGGGGATCAGGCACTGAGTGGTTCGCAGGTGATGGGTGTTGTTGAAAGATTCTGCATACAGAGTAGAAACATTTTCCCTGAACTTGTTGGGAAAGGCCAAATGTAGTGAGACTTCAAGCGCACTTTCCCATCTGGACAAACAAAGGTTATACAAAGGGGACTGATGTGCTTCTCATACTCCTTTTTGTGCATTCCTTGTTTTGTTGGTTGGGTATATTCTTCTGTTTATTGAACAGGAGGGTACATATAAAAGTCGTGGAGCTGGAAGGTGACTGTTGAGTATTTTAGGACGGTTCTCATCTCACCAAACACATCAGTATGGGGTAAAAATAGTTTTTTGACTATGCAGTTTCTATTAAAAAACGATCTTAAACAAAATATCGATGCGTGATTATCAATTGGCTTTAAACAACATCCGTTCATTTTTATTTCAAAAGAAAGCAACACCCCCTCACTCCATTTGCCATCATTGACTGTAAATATATAGTATGAAGCCATTACGGTCAGCATCAGATAAGCTGTGACAAGCAGTGACAAGCTGACTCGCGGTGCCAAACTCGTGTTGTAGCCTGGATGTAATTGACTGTGATTTCCAACTGCCCTCTCTGAGCCACAACGACAATGTCTTCTAATTAAATAGAGAGCAATGACAGCCTTGTGCCACCTCCATTCAGACCCCACTTGAAACGAGTGCCATGTCCTGAGGGTTCCTGTCAGACCTAGTACTCCGTGCATGGTGTGACATGTCCCTTCATGTCTCCATTCATCTCTCTCTCGCTCTCCGTCTCTCTCTCTCTCTCTCCACTATTTTTGTCTAATCATTCTCAGAAAGAGTGTGTTTGGCTGGAAGGAAGAAACAGATTGCATTAACGGTATGTGTGCGTGTGATGGGAGGGTGACCAAATGAGAGAGAGGGGGGAGAAAATGTGTGTGTGTTGGAGAGAGAGAGAGGGGGAGAGATATATTCATAACTCTGCCATCTTATCTTGTCCGTCTGTGCACTGTGCTTCATTATGAGCCTGGCCCGGAGAGTGATGTCTTCCTAAAGCAGCACCAGTGCCTGCAGGGCGGCGGCCACCACCTTCACACTTATTGCAGCATACACAGGTCAGCTGAATCATGTATTACATTACTCATAATTATGCACACTGACACACAATTAAAATTGCCAGAGATTACGGATGCACAAAGGAAAAAAGAAAATTATACATTTTGTACTTAAATGTAATGGCATCCTGAGACAGTACATACACTTTTTAAATGTTTCCATAAAATACAGGCTGACACAAAACCATTATATAAAGATATTGTGTTGTTTCATTACATTTCTCCTCTCTCAGACGCGGTGCCGTTCCATTGCTGCTGAAAATAACTGGTTTGTAAAAAACGACTACATCTATGGATCAGTTGTTTGGACCTTTATTGGACAGTGGAAACCAATTATAGTGATCATGTGTGCTCCGGGCCAAAAGGAACACTAGAAGCTGTTGGTTACTAGAAACAAATTGTATAGTCTAAAATAGCCATGGCCAATGTGAAATATGTAAATGGTTAAATTCAATAATTTTAAATAAATGAAACAAAATATACACCAGGAATAAAAAGAAATGCAAAATCGAATAACATTGGCTTTCTCATTACTTCAACAGCATCTTATTTGGAGAAATTATGGCAGAAATATGCTTTCTCTGGGTAGCAGCTACCCAGAGAAAGCAATCAAGCAACCTACTCTATTTCCAGTCATCGAGCTGTGGATCTGATGCCATAACTGGGAGGAAGCAAGTTTGCAGTCCAATCACAGTCTAAGTCGAAGTCTAACTCATAAAACACAATTGATAAAATAGGAAATTCAGAAGAGAAAAATAAATCTAAATCAATGATCTGTAGGAAGAAAAATCAATTAAGTAGGTAAAACATGTGCTTTGTGAGGTCACAATAATCTTGACCTTCGACCATCAAAATCCAATCAGTTCATCTTGGACTCCAAGTGAATGTTTCTACTAAACTTGAAGACATTGCCTCAAGTTGATTTTAATATATCAGAAAATATGTGAAAATAATACACATACTTAGAGGTCAAAGTGACCTTGACCTTTGGCTACCAAAACATTATCAGTAAATCCTTGAGTCCAAAGGAACGTTTCGACCAAATGATAAATGATTTCCTTACGGGGACCAGAGATATTGCCTTCAAAACTGTAGGAATCATTGCAGAGGCCGAGCAAAACACTAATAAGAGCTTTCAGGTAAACAACCTCCTAAAGGTTGTTTACCTGAAAGGTTGGTGTTGGAGGGCCCTGCAGCACCAACCCTGCGGTCCTGGAGGGCCCTGCAGGGGATATTGCTGAGGGCAACAACTTCGGGTTTTGTTGTGACACACAAAGTCCTGGCAGCTCGTTTCGAGCTACAGTTTCAGAATACTGGTTTTTGTGAATCATTGGTTTAAACATTTTCATTATTACTTATGTAAAACCTACAACTAGTTCATTATAATCAAACAATACAGGGACATCCAACTATCTACAATATGGTCTTTTAGAAATTGATTACGGAAAAAATAGATCATCCAAAATGATTTTTTGCCGTATGAACTGTTTACAGTATTATGCCTAACGACCAATAGAAAATTAATTTGAAATGTTAAACTAAACAGGGAAGCATCAGTAACACAGCACAGCATCTGCAAGTGGAATATGTTTTAACTTGCAGCCAAAAAAAATCATGAAATATACCAGGAATGCGATCGAGGGCAGCCACGTTTGAGAAAGCACAAATCTGTACGGCCGTTTTAACATTGTATTAGACACAGGGAAAAAAGACTTTAAGATATATAGACTTTATCCTTTAAGAACTGTAGGGGGAGGGAGCTGGAGCCACTCCCAGCTGGCACAGGGTGAAGGGGGCGTACACTCTGGACAGGGCCAACATACACAACAACCATTCACACCTACAGCTTCACTGACCTACAACTGAACATTAAGTCCAATCCGCAGAAAGTAGGACGATATACATTGTCTATCACCACAAACATACAGAGACATGATTTTAGGTCCACGTCGCTCAGCCCTTTCCATTCTCCAGACGTCCTATTCCTGTGCACACGTGAGCCATGACAACTTGGCACTGATCAAATACAAAACCCTTTTGTACGTTTGCCTGCCGACGAGGAGAGGGAGGAAAAATATGAATAAGGTGATAGTGACAGAAAGCGTGGTTTTTATAATTGTATTGTGTGGTTCAAAGAGCAGTGCTACAATATGCCACAAAACGTTGCGACTGAGTTGTCAAAAAACCCTGCGTATGAATTCTACAACCGAGTGATCTTCTGTTACCAAATATACTCCGTCTAAAATGTCTCTTCTCATCTTGTCACCTCTTCGTCAGCTACTTTTTTTAATGAAAAACATCAAAATCTTAAAGCCAGTGAACTACTTTTAAGTTTAGACGTGTTTGAATTTTAAAAAAAAAAGAAGAAAGAAAAAAACTCCTCATAAACCTTGGACAACTTCATTTTTTTTTTCACTTTTGTGACACGGAGCAAACTGACGTCGGGACTTAATTCTAGTGGAAAGGCTTTTGTCCTTCTCTGACAACTGACTCTTGAAGTCCCCTCAATTATCCTTCACTAAACCTGGATTTACAGAAAGACATTTGTCACGAAACTGCAAAAAAAAAGAAATACACCCAATTCGAGCAGAGGTACTTATATGTTTTGCTAAATCTCGGTGCAGTACCACAGGAACTGTCTGGCAGTTTGAGGTGCATCACAATCAGCCTAATTGGACAGGTGTTTACCAGCCATTATGATACTAAACCGTTGAGTCAGTCGGAGAGTCCCAAAACAGCATGATACCCCCCCGAAAACCTGCTGAAGGATTAGCTCAGTGTTTAAGATGGGATGGAAGGCTTCTGCGTGTCAGAGTTGAGAGAAATTAAGATGGGGAGAGAGAAACACAGAGCAAACGAGAGGGAGGGAGATTAAAGAAGAGTGGCACACTCAGTGTGTGGTAAGCCACAGACATCTCCTGTCAGCTACCCCTGGTGGGAGCGCGTACCCCACACAGAGAACCAAAGACAGACGTTAACACGGCGCTCCACCTCAGATGACTCTCATTTACCCAAAGAGCAAGCAGCACAAAGAAACTGGACAACAGCAAGAGACCCTATCGAGAATAAGTGATGCAAAATAGATCATTTAACTCAATTGAAAGGGTTCTTCCACGACAGATATCACATCCTTCCACCAAATAGTGTGGGACTCTGTCCACTAGATTTTTCAAGATCTTGCTATAACAAACCAAAACGTACATTCATGGACACATAACCTTCTTGATTGAGGCAAATAATTCATTTTGCTTGACTGGGAGCACAACAGATAATCTGAGGCTCTATCAAACAGCATATACATTTTAATGATAAATAAAATGATAATCTAATTTCGTTTTTTTTTTTAAGGCCTGGTGATATATTGGAGCCTGTGAGTGAGGCCTGGAATAATACAGCAGTTGACCTCAAAGGGTGAAGGTCAAACTAAAAGGGTCGAAGTTTGCCTCAAAGGATTTTTAGGTGATCAGATACACACTTGCCTACCTTTAAGCAGAGATAGACACACACACACACACACACCAACAGCACCTTTCTTCACCTGCTGATCGATATGGAAACAAGCCTGAGGTCCTCATTGAGTAGATCCTTAATGATTTCACCAAACACCATGTACTGGAGGGCCAATCCAGCCCCTCAACCACTCACCGATGCTGCATTGCCTCCACAAGCAGCTATCCCCACCCACCCACCCACACCCACACACACACACACACAGTTTCAATCTACAACACACCACACACAGCCAGTGAAAGACCCTCTTCTCCTCACTGCTCCGAGCTCTGAGTGACCTCGTGAAATCGGGCAAGGCTCTGCACACATCAAGCTACGGTTCTGGAAACAAAGCAAAACTAAGATGCCCTTATTGATCAGTTGACAGGCCCCAAATTCAAGCAGGCGTTGCTCTCGATGAGGTGAGCGGCCCACGTCCAGTCCTGCCGTCGACCAGTGAGCTTGTGAGAAATTCTCAACATTTGAACGAAATGGACGAGCAGCCAATTAGCAATTTTTAAGAACGAGAGTGTTATTCATATTTCCTGGAATGGTATTTTGCCTTTGGTGATTTTAGGTAACAGATTTTCTTTTTATTCAATACATTTGACTATTCTTTGGTTTATGTTTTATTCAGCTATTGATCCGATTTATACAGAATGTATTCAGTATTCACCTTAATGACTTTAAGCATAGAAGTAATATACTCCTCGTGCAATTGCAGAGCCTGTCGGCAAGGGACAACATTTTAGGTGAGGAAGCCTTCTGGTGTCCATTTCTAGTTCGACCAATCACGTTTGAGCGGGCTTTGAGATGCCTGCAGGTAAACAATCCGGTTGGAGAGCAGAGGAGGAATACATCGAAATTGAAATGCATCAGCTTAGAGCTTTTTAATAGATCTACATTCATATGCAGATAGTAGTTAATAGAGATAAGCCAAAATTAAACTTAGACCTAAAACAGCATCAAAAAGTATCACTGTTAGAGTTTTCTATGGTGAAACTTTGCCCTTGTGTGATAAAAGAAAGTTGTTGTAAATGTAAATCTCGACCCCGGATGTCCGCTATACACAAGGAAGTCTCAAAATATTGTCCGCTGCCCCCAGAGACTAGTTCATCGTTAGACGATAGCCGATGGGCATCGATATCGTAAGAGCAATAACCTCAGAGTTTACAATCTATAAATAATAATTGGTTTTGGCAGCGGAATGTTGCTGCCATTTTATAATTTCTCTGGATTGTATTCCGTAGTCAATGCTTTGCTATTTTGTTATTTGGCTTGGAACTTTAATGAGATATGCTTCCTTTTCGGACTGCATGAAAAAAGCACTAAGAAAAGCTATAAAAGGAATAATTAAAGTAAATCGGATTCAAACTGGGGGAAATATCCGATGGCTTATCGCTGTGTATGAGCTTTAGCAGTGGGTAATATAACATAGTGGATCATTTTAAAATGCCAAATCATTAGTGTTTGTGTCATTTCCGAAATGCCGCCTACAGGCATTGTTGAGTTTGTGTGAAAAATATAAAGATGTCCAATCAAGAGGCTATAAATATCTTTCAGTTTCTTAGTAAAGTTACTGCGAAAAATTGGTCCACGACACGGCTCACACGTGTCCCGCTGAAGTAAATAAAAAATCCCCTTTGCTACCATTATACAGTTTGAAACACAAACCATGTTTATTCCACACATGTCACAAGCAGGTAAACCCACTGAATCTACTAAGATGAATCACTAAACACGACAGGACACGCTATGAAAATGACTCCACAGTTTGTCTTGCCTCCACTAGAGTCACACATAAAAGACACAAAATAGAATATAGCGTCAAAACCCTGTAAAACACACTTATCCATAACGAATTGTTTACTGTTCATACTCGAAAATCTGGAAAAGAAATCAACTATAACAAGCAAATTGTTGCGTCACACATGTAATGTCTCCATAATTTCGGAATGAGTAATGTGCATTCACGCACCCTGAAAAGTTTGGAATATAGGACGTCTAATTCATCACTTTTTCAATGATTTAGATTTTGTGGTTTCACAGGATGTATTCATTTCTTTGTGTGTCTGTGTCTGTGTATGTGTGTGTGTGTGTGTGTGTGTGTTGACATGTATGTGTGTCACCAGGGTAATTAGGAACAGGAGGGTGGGAGAGATCAAAGAAAGCACTTTACACTCTGTTTCAGTTCTGATACGAGTGTGGATCTGCATGTGTGCGTGTGTGTGTATGTGTGTGTATGTGTGTCTATGTGTGTGTGTTTCCATGCACGCGCCTGTGTGCTGATCTCCTCCAAGCTTTGATGCTGTAAGCTCCGCCGGTTAATGTACTACGGATAAAAATACTACACCATGTAATCTGGCATTTATCCCTCGAGAGCAGGAGCCCAAAATGTGACACATGTCAAGAGGAAGGAGGGAGAACGGGGGAAGAAGAACAAGTGGGGGAAGAAGAGGAGCAGTAATAGAAGCGTTTCTTGCTTCCCGATTCAAAGATTGTCAGAGATTCTAACGGCGCGGATCACTTCCCATTATTTATTAGAAATTAATTCAGCGCAGTAATACACAAAAGGAAGACAGATACCCAGGTCCTGGGAGATGCATTACAAGTGTTCTTGAAGAGTTACTGCAACCCATCACAGGCAGCAAAGACCGAGCGTGGCCCCACATCTCGTGACTTGAACTTGACGAGCTCTATTTTAACAATGTGAGCGCGTTGTTGAAAGACGAGAGCATTTAGAGCGTGGCCACTTCAGAGTGTGGCTCCAGACGACGCCTTCTATCAGAACCCGACCAAGCCAGAGAGAAGACCAGCCGCGCCTGACCCGAACCTGAAAGCCATTTTGTTTTTTGTGTCCGAACCCGAGCAGAGCCCAGTGTTTTCCCCGAAGCATGATAAAAATCAAAGGGTGGATCAGACAACATGACCGCACCCAAATTTGTGTTGAAACATCAAAAAATATATTTCCTGTTCAAATTGTTCATGAAGAAAATATTTTTAGATAGATCTGTACCATCCACAGCACTAACGCTCCTGTCTTTTAAGATGTTGCACAAAGTCTGACTAAACAATGAGGTAAAACACTAGGACACAGTTAACAACTTATTGGACCTTTTCATTCAAAATTCAGTCGAAAAAGGGGGCGAGATCATATTCTCACTGTGATAATGTATGTTTCTCAGTTTACTTTTTCAAGTTTAAAATTCACGGCACAGTTGTCAGCGGTCGGTTTAAATGTGAAATGTCCTCCTTAGTTGTCTGAGTTAGTTTACCTCTGGATCCAGCAGAGGGCGCCTACTATCAGCCGGGGGGTTATTCAAATACATACGCATAAATTGTGCTTCATATAAAATTTGTTTGAACTTGATTCCTGTAAAACCTGACAGCCCTATATACCATATGTTGACTATATTACCTTTGTTAAACTTAACACACCCACAGCTGTGTTGTGTGGGAAGTATAAATATCCGACTTATAAGCAAATACTTATTACATGGCAACAGTATAGTTATCTGATAAAAAAAACAGGATGAAATAAAAACCAGATATCAAGAAAGCCATTGAAAAGCTGAGCTTTGTAGCAAAAGCTTCTGTGTACACTACAGATAACACAGAGAGAGGGGGGGAGAGAGAGAGAGAGAGAGAGAGAGAGAGAGGTGTCAACAAGATGGAGAGATACAATTTGAAATAAGAAACCCAACTACAAGAATGCAAATGTAATCAAATGGTCCTCCAGCAAAGAGTAGACTGCTTCATGAACAAGACCCCCCCCCCCCCCCCCCCTCCCTCCCTGTGCAGGGTTATAATAAAAACTCCTAGATTTCCACTAAACCTGGAGGAAGGACGAGCAGCAATTAAATGTTGGTGCCATCCTGACCAAGTGGTGTCTGTTTCGAGAGAATTTTATCACTTTTCTTTATCATTGCGAGATCTTTTTTGCTTAAGATTCAAGAATCTTTATAACAGCCTCGATGACAGATATTAGTGCATGCAATTTGGTGTGAATACAGATTTAAATCTGGAGGTAGAAATTATTTTCACAAACTGGACTTTAGGTCCTTGGCCGAGGTTTGCACTCTCTGTACCATTCTAGTAGGTTTCCCTCCCGTGTGATTCACTTTACTCTAAACTTCACTCGATCTATTTTTAATATGGATAAAACAGCTCTTAAAATTGGTTTTAAGGGTTTTTGTTTGTGAAGCACTTTGAACTGCACGGAAATAATCTGCATGACAGGTGCTGTACAAATGAAGATTGACTGATTGATTGATTGATTGATTGATTGATCGATGTCAGAAAGTCAGATCATCTCCAGCTGAACCGTGTGTGTGTACATGAAGACAGAAGAAGTCAGAGGATATGTAAACAAGCCAAACAAGACAACTGCAACACTACACACACGCGCGCGCACGCAAATCCACCTGCACCTCGTTGTTTCCACATGGTGAATGAAACGCTGCCTCGTTAACTTGTAAAACTCTAATGATGAAATAAATCGCGCATAACAGTTTCTTACCGGGGAGAAGTTTCATGTTCTGGATGTTCGGGGGCCTGGTCTCAGATCTGTAACACCCAAGTGTCGACGATCTGAAACTCACACGCGGGTTGAAAGTGATCGTGTCACAACAGCTGAGTCACAACACGTGGAGTAGGTTTTACTTCTGGTTCGCGGGAGTTAAAGTGAAGTTTCCTCCTTTTGGGTTCGTCTGGTTTCCTCATGTTTGTCTCAGTCCTCCTCTGGTGTTACTACACCTGCTCCTGCTTTCCTCTGTTCACCCAAGAGACTTTGCATAGTTCACGAAAAAACACACATAACAAGTAACACAAAATCCAACACAAAAATCCAACAGGCAATACTAAATCAGAATGGCAGATGACAAAGAAAAAGGGGGACAAAACAACAACAAAATAAATAAATAGATGAATGAATTGCTTTGAGTAACAGGTTCAAAGGCGGAGAAAGGAAAACAAATTTATTTATATTTATTTGTTTGTTTTGGGTGATGTAAGAGAGAGATTTATGCGTTATCAGATTTCCCAGAGAATAATGGGATCTGCTCAAAGAGAAATGAGGCCCATCTCGAGGACTGGTGTATGAGGGGTGTTACTGGTGCATGTTGATTGAACTCCAGGGGACTGTTGGGCCTGGGCAGACAAATATGCTCTACTTCACGTTTTAGGTTCATTTATATGAACGTGTGGCACCTGTATGAATTTAAAACCTCAAATAGACCCATTTTCCTGATTCTTCCTCTAAGAACATTTGTCATTTCATCAGCTGTGGTCTCCATCTTGTCCTCCTGCTCTTTCAAGAAGCCATTTCTGTAACCATGAAGGATGGGGTCTCCTGTTCCTGTCCAAATATGTCATTGTTAGGGTCTTGGCGGCTCAGACCACTGGAGATAAATACAGCCTTTGGGGACAGTAATGCACCATGACTCGTTGGTCAACAAAAATAGACTTTATTTTGATTTTCCTTGTCATTAATGTCGGTGCAGCACTAACAATGCAGGATGACATGTCTTCCAAACAGTCACACTCACTCTCAGATGATATGACTTAATGTTCTAGGCTTGGTTCACTTATTGACAGAAGAGTTCATGCACAAGTTTACTTTAAAACATTGTGCTACAAAGGCAGGGGTAGGACATTCAAACCTGCACAGGACTCGCATATTAAAAACAATCAGTAACACCAGTAAGACATAGTGACATGTACACAATGTTTACAAGGACTTAGGAGTGAATAAAAAGTGTTTACAACATTATATGATATACCTTAGTTTGTACAAATAACCCGACAGTAATATTAAAATATAACATAAAAATCCATTGTCTTTTTACCCTTGGGTGTAGTTAATCCAGAGTTGCGCTGGTGCTTCATTGACCCAAAAGGTGTGTGAAATTTACTGTGTGTACTTAATTTGATAACTTTTCACTCTTGAGTGTTTATAAAGGTGGTCAACAAGTTTCCACTTCATCACCCCATCCAGAAATGAAGTCAAACTATCCCATCAGCCATCTTGTGGATGCACATGACTCAAGTTCAAGCAAAGGTACGGAATCATAACAGCAGGTGCTAAATCAAATAAATTCAAAGTCCATAAACACAAAGAGTCCAAACACATTAATTAAATATTCCTTCAAAATATATCAGAATCATAACAGTTCACCCATTTTTTATATAATCAAAATAACTAATTACAACCAAACATAAATCCAATGAAAATAAACACTTGAACAAACCAAAGTGTGATAATATCTACCTAAAATGACAGAAGACATGTTTGAGAAATATTTGTTTCACATGTACTTTTGAATTTTACGGAGGATGATTTATGACCTATACAGCAGTCAGCCAGCAGGGGGCGGTCGCAGCACTTTGGCTTCACTTTGGGGGAGCAGTCATGGCATCTATCTTCTACACAGTGTCTGTGTAGAAGATGGCTACGCAGCTCAATGTGAATTGAGCTGCGTAGTGTGACACAAAGTTCAGATATCTCCGAAAGGGAGAGGAAGCACAGAGTTGTGAGTCAGGGCTTATTGAAATAACACTTAACTGATCATGATCAATAGAAAGAGAGGTGAACATAAATATAAGGAACAAAGGGAAAACTGAGTGGAGGAACAGGATGACAGGGTCCTCATCCAGAGAGAGATGACAAAGTAGGAAATGGCCTTCACAGTCACCACATCTGCACTTAACCCTGATCTGAAAGAAAAACCCATGGGAGATTTTAAACTGATTTAAGGTGGTGCTCTCCATATTCATCATTAAAACACTACATATGAGAATATCTTTAGGAAGAATGGTGTTCCGTCACCTCCAGCAGAATTTCAGAGACTCGTAGAATCAAGGACGAGGCCCAGTGAGGCTGTTCTGCGGCAAAGTACGTCACCATGACACTTTGTTTTTTTTGCCGTTTAATTTGTCACCAAGGAAGGCATTTCACATTTAAAGTGACAGCTGACAACCGTGCCTTGAATATTAAACTTGAAAAAGAAAAGTGAGAAACATCCAGTCCCCTTGAACAAGGAGACAAAAAGAGCTTTTAAATGTATTTTATTTGATATTTTTCTATTCAAATTTAACTTTATTCCATCGTTTGGGGCCTGTGAAATAAAAGCCGTGGTATACAAATGCTAATATTTCAAAAAGCCGATTTTGCCAGAACATTTGGGCAATGAGAAGCAGGTGGACTTCAGAGGAAGGTTGAGAGGTGTGCACGCATGCACACGCACACACTACTTTGTTCCCTTGTATAGAACGTGGAGCCATCAAAACCACTCTGATTCTGAATTAGCTCTGATTGGCTGTCATTGCGGTGCGTCCCACACAGCTGAGACCACTCAAAACCAAGCAAACACACACACACGCACGAACGCACACACACACACACACACACACACACACACACACTTTTATGGTCTGGGCATCATGTTTCACTAAACTGCTGAGTTCTCTCGGCTGTAAGGGCTGTTTTAAGAGCTGTGGTTGAGTATAAATGTTCATGTGTGTGTGTGTCTGCGTGTGTGTGTGTTCATGTCTGTCGATATGACTGCAAATAATAATACACTGAATGTATGCAATTTATTCACATAGTGAATGGAGAGGGAGAATAGATGCGTTGGCCTGGCTCTTGCTCTTGCTCTGGATATTTTCTGAGTGTCGACTAAAACGGCAACTGATACTTTTGACATTTAAAATAAGAAAATGTACAAAAGCATGTGACATATACAGTATATATATTTTAAAACAATGCTTTGTGTCCTCTCCACCACAGCCCTAGTGCTTTTATTATATTCTTGGCACCACCGCCGTCTCTGCCATGCTATTCACAATTGTTTCAATATCAAATAGAGTGTGACCCATTTCAAAGTAAGTCAACATGAGTGTGAGAAAGTCCTGGTATTTGCATAGATAAACAGCATCTGCATGTCAGTGGTGTGCAGATAATTATCTCAAAGAAACTAGTTTGTGACTAAGTCTGAAACAGAAAATCAATGGTTGCATGAAAGAGGCAAAGCACTTGTTTTACAATTCTGTCTATTTAGTTAAGAAATGACACAGGCCCAGATTTCCCTCTGACACCACAAGCATGCACGCCAAGACAAATGTCCCAAACAAAGCAGCCCCGCCCCGCTCCAAAGGAGAGGCCACAGCATGCGGCTGAATCAGCAGCAGGGGTGCACCGGTCTTGCGTAGCTTCGTTTTTTTGTTGGAAGTCCGACCAACGAGCTCCTACTCTGCATGTGAACGTCTCTCCATAGGTATGTCCTCCTTCTTAAAAGTCAAATCGGTGGGAGCAACAAAAATAAGCAAAAGACAGAAGTGGGTGGAGGTGGAAGAGAAAGAAAGAAATTCGATTAAATTGTTCAAACCAAAGCTGGATTCCTTCTATAGAGGCGTTGGGATCAGGTTTCTCTTTAGGTTTCACTTCAAACAGTGGCACATTTATCCCAAAAGTGTGTGGTTAAGAAGGGAAAGAAGGATTCTTGCAAAAAGAGATGTGTATATATACAATATATGTGTGTGTGTGTATAGGAACACTCACATAAATGGGTGTGCATGGTATGTGTATGTGTGTATATAAATATATGTGTGTGTGTGTGTGTTTTGGATGCTCTAATTCCCTTTCACTACATTGAGGCTTACATGTCAATTGTTTATTGGTGATACAAGACTACCCTCTAGTGGTTACATGTAAAACTGCACTCGTAGGTAGACTCGCACATGTTGTCCATTCAAAGTTTGGCAGCAGAATCACTTGCGGCCTCCCACGAAATAACCCCACGTGTTCCCCTAGGTGTCTCGTGAATTTACGCTTTCTTATTGTAAATACACATCTGTTTGCAGCAAAACTTTCTTAGAACTAAAAAAACAGTTAATTTAATTTCCTGCTTTCAAAGTTTACATTTACAACAGATTGATAATCTAGAAATTAAATTCCTCCCCACTAACCTCTTGGACATACACCTCAAGCAGATGATACAATTTGGTTGGAAAAGTGCCCGTTTAGTCTGGTTTCTAAGGGGTTAAATAGTTCAGCTTTTACAGTTGCTGTAAGAAAACTGTTACACAGGACTGCGTTTTTGAGCAAACAGCGTCTCGTAACATCTTGGCTCGGCTCTTCAGGCTGTTCCACCCCCGAGAACCCGAGTTAATTTGAGTCTAATGTCAACATATTAACCGTGTACTGCATATCACATAACTGAGGCAGTAATGAAAACAAAGCGGAATCCCCATGGTGACAGAAAGCATTATTCCATCAAAGTCCTGGGAAAATGTCAGGGAATGTGGGAACGTTTGCTTATTTTACTAGTGTCAGTAACACTACTTATTACTTAATGCTATGGCTTAAGTACATATAATCAGCAGATAGAATACGGGGCATGGGAATACACTGCAGGCCTCACTTAGCATCAGTGAACCCTGGAATGGACATAGTAGTACTTGATGTAACTCCTGCACCATGAGTGTGAGCGAAGGCCTCCAACGGATTTTGTTATTGGTTGAACGAGACATCTGTACTCTAACTGTCCAATCAGGGGGTAGTGTCCCCAAACTGTAAGACCCCAGCATATATGATGTTCACCTCTTGTTGATACTCAGCAAAGATTATCAAAAAAGGGGGCCTGCTGGTCTAGTAGTAAGAGGGACTAACTAAGGGTCATAGGACTAGTAACTATTTCTTTTTTGTATGCGATCTATCCTCTTACAGGCTTTGCTATGGCTAACGCCAAAGGTGAAGTCCACATAAGAAGGCCTTGACCCCAGCAGACCCCTAACACCCAGTCACTGGTGGGTGTCAGGGAAGTGGGGCTAGTCGCCTTGATGGTTGTTCACGATCTGGGCACTTTGGAGGGAGTGCAAATAATGTGGCAGGTTTATAATACAGCCTAAAAGATTATATGTAACTTTTGATAGGAGACAATGATTAAGTCCATATTCAATAAGGTAACTGGATATGATTTTAAAGTATTCACATATATAAGTGTGCCGGGTATTAACATGATTACAGAGATCTTGATTTCACCGTATCAAACTAGTATTTTAACGTATAAAGTTTGTTTGAACTACTTTGAATAACAGTAGGTTTGGAACTTGCTACTTAATAGTGAGACTGGATACGTGAGGAATGAAGTGTATTGCATTCACTTGAGAAAAGAATCTGCTCTGTTCTACTGTATTCGGGAGATTATTGAGTCAGAATTAAGAGAAAAGTTTTCATGAAAATGCTCTGAGGGGATATCTAATTAAAATTACACTTTCAAACCCTCCCAACAGCCTTTGGACCGCATCTCTTTATTTATACACAGATTGAAAAGCCACATGGAAAATGTTTGGTGGAAAGTTATAAAGATGTAGTTTCAAAATGTGAAACATCGATCAGTAAAGTGAGTTTCATTTGAGATGTTTCCCTTTTCTTATTTCCATTTCTACTTAATCTGTACAATTTCATCTTTCAGTTTGACAATTTAAATTTGTCCCTTTACCTCTTCGAATAATCTCTTCACATATTGAATTTGCTTTTTCAATATCCTTTTTACCTTTATTCATGACCCGAGTAAACTATTGTTTGCTGTGCAGTAAAATAATAATATTTTTAATTGTCTCCTTTTTTTAATTGTCTATTTGAACTTTTTAAAAGATCTTCCTTGTCCTTCAACTGGAACAGAAGTCCCCCAATGAAAAGCAGCACAATCAATCTCACACAAGTAGAGGGCGCAGTTTGGCTACACACAGGGACTATTCACATAGCACTTGAATTCACGGCATCAGTCCTCACACTGATTTTTATTAACGGCACTATTTCACCAATACTTTCCTCTTAGTTGAATTTACTATCAACACTTAAAAACGTGTCAACCATAACCGAGTCAGGCTGTTTAAGGGATACATTATGTTGTTTTACTTGTTTATTTGTTTTTGCTAAATAAAATAGATAACAAAAAAGTTTAAAAGTATTCTTCTTAGTAAACCAGTCTCTGGTTTTATAAATATATTTATAATTGTGAAGAATATGTGGGTCCTCAACTGCCTACTTGAACCAGGAAGCAGGTGATTATAAAAGACACCTACCTGCCTGGTGTCTCGGGACATTGTGTTTGACTTGCAAAGAGAAATGCAGACGTCAAGTTTCCAGTGTCCTCTCCGAGGTGGAGGATGTGAAGCGATGACGCTTAAGAACGTGTTTAAAATCCTCACACTCTTTGGATTCCTCAGTGCGTCTTACTTTGGAGTGCTGCTGCTGTACAACGGGACAGACATCTCCCTCCCCCAGGCCCCGCTTCAGCCCGGGGGGTCCACTGGGAACGACAAGCTGGAGACACCGGCAGTTGTTCAAGAGGTTCAGCCGAAGATGACATCCCCAGCCCCGAGTGTCTCCCGGAAGGAGGAGGAGGGTACTACGCCGACGAAGGCGACCACGCCGGTGGACAGGACACAGCCGTGCCCCGATGACCCCCCGGATCTCCTCGGTCCCCTCCAGGTGGACTTTAGACTCAAGATGACTCTGGATGAGGTGCGGCGGAAGGTGAGCTCCTCTCTGCGGGAGGGAGGCCGCTACCAGCCCCCGGACTGTGTCTCCAAACACAAGGTAGGTGAAGACTTCCATATTCTGGAGGAGTAGTTCTACAAGCAGGTGTAAAAACTCAGGTGGTCACTTTTTGTTTTTATATTTATTTGTGAAATCATCCATCTGCGATCGTGATGAGCAAATCAGCAATGGATTTCATGTCACGAAATCAGTGTTTCTAAAGAAAGAAATCACATAGAAAAGGTTTGTGCTCGATATCTTCTAACCTCTACACACAGACCGATAAATATATTTAGATTTAGTTTTTCATTAAAAACTGGAAAGTTTGTGTGTCATGTCAGGTTTATGTTGCATTTATTCATTTTATTTGTATTTGCTTTCCCAGGTTAGATAAAAAATACCGACTGTAACCAAACTCGCCGGGAAAATATTTGTGCTTTGATACTTATAACCTACTGCTAAATGACATTTTTCTATAATACTTAGTTTTATGTAGACTATATTTGTACATTTAAGTTGTATACATTTTGTTTATTTCATTTCCCCTGTTGGATAGGGCACGTCTATCCACATTATTTGCCCTGCTAACTAAGCTGTTTCATTTGTGTAGGTTGCAGTTGTCATTCCATTCCGAAACCGACACGAGCACCTGAATTACTGGCTCTACTACCTCCATCCTATCTTGATGAGGCAGCAGTTGGATTATGGCGTGTATGTCATCAACCAGGATGGGGATGGAGTGTTTAACCGGGCTAAACTGATGAATGTGGGCTATGTGGAAGCCCTTAAGGATTACGATTATAATTGCTTCGTCTTCTCTGACATAGACCTGGTTCCCATGAACGACCGGAACCTTTACAGGTGTTTCGATAATCCCAGACACCTGGCTGTGGCAATGGACAAATTTAATTTCCAGCTACCGTACGATACCTTCTTTGGTGGGGTTTCCTCGCTGTCCAAGGAGCAATACCTAAAGATTAACGGCTTCCCGAACACTTACTGGGGCTGGGGCGGCGAGGACGACGATATCTTCGGGCGGATCGGCCTCCGCGGGATGTCGATTTCTCGCCCCGACCTTCAGACGGGAAAGTACAAGATGATCAAACACTTGAGAGACTTGCACAATGAGCAAAATCCAGAGAACCCCTACAAATTAAGCCAAATCGGGGGGACCATGGATAAAGATGGGTTTAACACCCTCAACTACACTGTCAAGAAGATTGTGAAGGACATTCTGTACACTTATATCACTGTGGATGTTCAGGCTCCGCCAAGCTGAATGAAAGGGGAACCTGTAGATTCTGGACTGAACCACTGTCTCTCACAAGCATCTTAATAACCACTGTGTGTGTTCAAGAGGGAAAAGTGTTACTGAAAAACACGATGAAGTGCAGAGTTTATTTTATTTTACTTATACTTGATAAGACATCATCCATCAATTTCTTACTGTCTCACATCTCTTGTTCTTGCTGATATAACTTAGTGCTCATACCTGAACAAGGTGGATACATGTTTGGTTTAGGCGGAGGCTGTACTGTCATGGCAGGGACTTTCTTTGGACACTTGCACAATGGCAGAGGATTAAAAGACTATTCTCATGTGTTCCATTGGTGTGTAAAGTGGAACAAGGGTCAATTTGTCCTAGAATCCATAAAATATCACACATCGCTCATTAAAACTCAAGATATACTGAATTTAAGTTCTTTTAATGCACAGCTAAGAGCCGACGCATCCATCTATTTTGGTTTTGAAAAACAGCCTTAATTTTACCCATAATCCACTGCAAATTAGACCTAAATAAAGAATTAAATCGCTGTGCAACTGATTTATAGAGACGTCTTTAAGAGAAGTCTGTTGTTTGAGTTATACCACAAGTCAAACTTGATGTGAAGCTGCTCCTAAGTAGGTGATGGGACGGTCAATAAGGTGGGGAAGGGCTTTGATGTTTCTATTTCTCATTTATACGATATTTTTATGGTGTGGCCATGATGACATCCCAAAATCCATGTGATTAAAAAGTTTTATTTTGTGTGCTTTAATGGGCTGTAGGGGCTCTTGTTATCATTTTCTGGGTACAGAATGATCACAGATATCATTGGAATGGCTATGGTGTTATTGTACCTTATTTTTATCGAGAAATATTCGCAATGAAAGGTATGACCCCTGTACGGTCCAGCACTGTGATTACCGCTGAACACCAAAGCTACAATTATGAACATGTAGCAATTAAACTGTGAGTGAAAAACTATTTCAACCTTTGCATTTTGTTCTTGCAAACTGGAACATCACTGGTGTAGAAAGCAAGTGTTGTGTTATCCTATCAACAATGACAAATGTCTTCTGGGTAAGTTTTGATCTTTACTGGGGGAAAGTTCACTGAAGGCTGCAGTTAAGATTGTCTGGGATCGCATCAGATATAACTTCTATTTGCAACTTAACTGAAACCAGGCATGGAAGGGTGTTGCATTAATTTTAACATTACATTTTATTCAGCCGACGCTTGAACTTGAACTGATCTGAAAGAAAAGCCCATGGGAAATTTTAGACTGATTTTAGGTGGTGCTCTCCATATTCATCATGAGAATATCTTTAGGAAGAATGGTGTTCCGTCACCTCCAGCAGAATTTCAGAGACTCGTAGAATGAATGTCGAGGCCCAGTGAGGCTGTTCTGCAGCAAAATACGTCACCATGACACTTTGTGTTTTTTTTGCCGTTAAATTTGTCACTTAGGAGGACATTTCACATTTAAACTGACAGCTGACAACCGTGCCTTGAATATTAAACTTGAAAAAGAAAAGTGAGAAACATCCAGTCCCCTCGAACGAGGAGAAAAAATAGCTTTTAAATTTATTTGATTTGATTATTTTCTATCCAATTTCAAATTTAACTTTATTTCCATGGTTTGGGGCCTGTGAAATAAAAGCCGTGGTATACAAATGCTAATATTTCAAAAAGCCGATTTTGCCGACCATTTTGGGCAACGAGAAGCAGGTGGACTACAGAGGAAGGTTGAGACGCGCACACACACGCACACTCTACTTTGTTCCCTCATAAAGAGCGTGGAGCCATCAAAACCACTCTGATTCTGAATTAGCTCTGATCGGCTGTCATTGTGGTGCGTCCCACACGGCTGAGACCACTCAAAACCAAGCAGAGATTATTGACTCAGAATTAAGAGAAAAGTTTTCATGAAAATGCTCCTAGGGGATATCTAATTAGAATTTTAATTTCAAACCCTCCAACCATCCTTTGGACCACATCTGTTTATGTACACACAGATTGAAAAGCCAAATGGAAAATGCTTGGTGGAAAATTATAAAGATGTATTTTCAAAATGTGAAATGTCAATCAGTAAAGTGAGTTTCATTTTAGATGTTTCGCTTTTTGCTATTTCCATTTCTATTTCATCAGTACAATTTCATCTTTCAGTTTGAAATTTCAAATTTTACCTATTTAACCCTTAGATGCACGAGTGACAGGACCCTACACTCTTCCATAAGTGGGTCAAAAATGACCCATATTCGAATCAATGGGTTTTTATGCCATTTTCGTCATTTTGGTTAAGAATAATCACTTGTATAATATTTAGTATTACATTTAGGACCACACAATAATGATTTCATGTTTGAAATATCTTTATTTTTCACTTTTTAACATTTTTGATTAAGAAAATTATCCAGAACAGCAATAGAAAAATGTGAACATCCATTGTGTGTGTGTGTGTGTGTGTGTGTGTGTGTGTGTGTGCGTGTGTGTGTTACTGTCCAGTCATTGAAAGTTCCTCTCTCTTTTCCCTGTTTTGCCTTCTTGTCTCATCACTGTATGCAGTTCAGACAAACTACCTGTTTCTGGCTGTGATCATTACACACTGGTACATTGCATTTCCCACACCTATTGTTGACTTTGCGATCTTTGTTACTTGGGCAGATCTGACACCTCTTTCTCTTTGGTTTGCCCTGTCTGCTTCTTTCCTGTGGCTGGGTTGTGGCACCTTTCCATTGCCTCAATAATCGTGGTTTGCAGTTGGGGGCAGCCTTCCAGTCCACTCATCATGTGTGGTGTGACAAGCTCCTTTGACAGCTCTTTGAGGAAGAGCATGCACTGTAGAAACTTGCACCTACCCCTGAATGGCACAAGCGCAAGGTACGGCGAATGTCTTCAAATCTTCCAACAGCCATAGTGGCCTTGTACATGGGATTATGTGGAGGACTCCCAAACAGCTCACGGACTGATACATCCCAGTTCTTCTCACTTCCTGCAAGCAGGGTCAATCCAATGAAGGCCATGAATTCATCTTTGGTGAAATTTTTCCACTCTTTTCCTCTAGCTGTTGCTACTCTCCGTCCTTCCAAGTTTGTGCACTTCAACACCTCTTGTATTATATCATCAGTGATAAAGAGCTCCCATGCATCTTTTGGTGAGACAGTGGTGCTAAGCCCTTGTGCAGGCCCTGACCGACTTCTGAGGATATTGTGGCTCTGTGTTCTGCCCTGGGTGGGAGGTAACTCGCTCCAGTAAGACCCCTTCCAACTCATTCTGTTGGACATGATTTGGACACTTTCTTCTTCAGAGGACACAGAAGAGGACTCTTCTGAGTCAGATTTATCCTGTTCAGTTGGATTTCCAGGTGGACGACTGCCACTGCCACCTGGACAATAGTCTTGGTCCTCATCATCAGAAATGTCAGACTCGGAGTCCAACCCCATTACTGCCTCTCCATAATCCAGCATCTGTCGGACCATTTCAGCTGTGTATCTAGCAGCCATGACACCTTGGATGAGGAAGCAAAAGAGTAATGTTTTCAATAGATCAATATGTAGCTATATAAATAAATACCCTCAAACACACACACACACACACACACACACTACATATAGTAATGTTAGCTAACTAGGTTAGCTAGCTAGTGTTAGCTAGTTATAAAGTAGGCTAATTTGTTGATAAATAATAATAAAATACTCTTTCACACAACAATCATGAATGACACGCACACACACACACGCACACACACAATACATATAGTAATGTTAGCTATCTTAGTTAGCTAGTTATAAAGAAGGCTAATTTGTTGATAAATAATAATAACAACAGTCATGAAAGACACACACACAATATTATATGAAGATAATACTTACACGTATCCGCTCTTGCTGTGTAAAATAATCTTCTTGAGGGGTGAAACTTCTGATATAGTCTGTGTGGTCCACAGTTAATTTATTCCTGACAGCCAGAGTTGATAAGAATCAGTGGTTCCCATTGGATTCCATAGAAAATGCATGCGGGTCATTTTTGACCCACTTATGGAAGCTTGGGGTAGTAGTACAAAAACTACAATTTCTTAAAATGTATAAAAGGTAAGTTGAAAAAGTAAGTAAGAAAACAACCTCGCCGGGTCATTTTTGACCCACTTATGCATCTAAGGGTTAAATTTTTCCCTTTACCTTTTCGAATAATCTCTTCACATATTGAATTTGCTTTTTCAATTTCCTTTTTACCTTTATTCATGACCCACGTAAACCATTGTTTGCTGTGCAGTAAAATAACAATATTTTAAACTTTTATCATTTTTTTTTAATTGTCTATTTGAACTTTTTAAAAGATCTTCCTTGTCCTTCAACAGGAACAGAAGTCCCCAATGAAAAGCGGCATAATCAATTTCACACCAGAAGAGGGCGCAGTTTGGTTACACACAGGGACTATTCACATAGCACTTGAATTCACAGCATCAAGCCTTACATTGCTTTTTACTAACCGGACTATTTCACCAATACTTTCCTCTTAGTTGACTTTACTGTGAAAATTATAAAATGTGTCAACCATAACCGAATCAGGGTGTTTATGGGCTACATTAGGTTTGTTTTGTTTTTGCTAAATAAAATAGATAACACAAAAGTTTAAAAGTACTTTGAGAATATTTATAAATGCATTCAAAAATTATATATATATACTATTCATTCAGAAACACTGAAGTATTTTTCTTAGTAAACCAGTCTCTGGTTTTATAAATACATTTATAATTGTGAAGAATATGTGGGTCCTCAACTGCCTACTTGAACCAGGAAGCAGGTGAGTATAAAAGACACCCACCTGCCTGGTGTCTCGGGACATTGTGTTTGACTTGCAAAGAGAAATGCAGACGTCAAGTTCCCAGTGTCCTCTCCGAGGTGGAGGATGTGAAGCAACGACGCTTAAGAAAGTGTTTAAAATCCTCACACTCTTTGGATTCCTCAGTGCGTCTTACTTTGGAGTGCTGCTGCTGTACAACGGGATCCGCGTCTCGAGTCCCCAGGCCCCGCTTCAGCACTGGGGGTCCACTGGGAATGACAAGCTGGAGACACAGGCATTTGTTCAACAGGTGCAGCCGAACATGACGACCCCAGCCCCGAGTGTCCCCCGGAAGGAGGGGACAAAGCCGACGGAGGGGACCACGCCGACGGAGGGGACCACTCCACCGGACAGGACACAGCCGTGCCCCGATGACCCCCCGGCTCTCGTCGGTCCCCTCAGCGTGGACTTCAGTCAGAAGCTGACTCTGGATGAGGTGCGGCAGAAGGTGAGCTCCTCTCTGCGGGAGGGAGGCCGCTACCAGCCCCCGGACTGTGTCTCCAAACACAAGGTAGGTGAAGACTTCCATATTCTGGAGGAGTAGTTCTACAAGCAGGTGTCAAAACTCAGGTGGTCACTTTTTGATTTTATATTTATTTGTGAAATCACTCATCTGCGATCGTGATGAGCAAATCAGCAATGGATTTCATGTCACGAGATCAGTGTTTCTAAAGAAAGAAATCACATAGAAAACGTTTGTGCTCCATAACTTCTAACCTCTACACACACAGACCGATTAATAGATTTAGATTTAGTTTTTCATTAAAAACTGTGAAGTTCAAGTTGGTTTGTCATGTCAGGTTTATGTTGAATGTATTTATTTTATTTGTATATGCAGGATAGATAAAAAAAACTGACTGTACAAAAACTCGCCGGAAAAATATTTGTGCTTTGATACTTACTACCTACAATATAACTTCTGCAATTTACTGCTGAATTACATATTTCTATAATACTTTTACAAACCGTAAAAAAATGTATCAAAAAGAATTACAGTTTTGTGTCAGTTTTATGTAGACTATATTTGTACATTTAAGTTACATACATTTTGTTTATTTCATTTCCCCTGTTGGATAGGGCACGTCTATCCATATTATTTGCCCTGCTAACTAAGCTGTTTCATTTGTGTAGGTTGCAGTTGTCATTCCATTCCGAAACCGACACGAGCACCTGAATTACTGGCTCTACTACCTCCATCCTATCTTGATGAGGCAGCAGTTGGATTATGGCGTGTATGTCATCAACCAGGATGGGGATGGAGTGTTTAACCGGGCTAAACTGATGAATGTGGGCTATGTGGAAGCCCTTAAGGATTACGATTATAATTGCTTCGTCTTCTCTGACATAGACCTGGTTCCCATGAACGACCGGAACCTTTACAGGTGTTTCGACAATCCCAGACACCTGGCTGTGGCAATGGACAAATTTAATTTCCAGCTACCGTACAATAACTTCTTTGGTGGGGTTTCCTCACTGTCCAAGGAGCAATACCTAAAGATTAACGGCTTCCCGAACACTTACTGGGGCTGGGGCGGCGAGGACGACGATATCTTCGGGCGGATCGGCCTCCGCGGGATGTCGATTTCTCGCCCCGACCTTCAGACAGGAAAGTACAAGATGATCAAACACGTGAGAGACTTGCACAATGAGCAAAATCCAGCGAACCCTGGCAAATTAAGCCAAATCGGGGGGACCATGGATAAAGATGGGTTTAACACCCTCAACTACACTGTCAAGGAGATTGTGAAGGACATTCTGTACACTTATATCACTGTGGATGTTCAGGCTCCGCCAAGCTGAATGAAAGGGGAACCTGTAGATTCTGGACTGAACCACTGTCTCTCACAAGCATCTTAATAACCACTGTGTGTGTTCAAGAGGGCAAAGTGTTACTGAAAAACACGATGAAGTGCAGAGTTTATTTTATTTTACTTATACTTGATAAGACATCATCCATCAATTTCTTACTGTCTCACATCTCTTGTTCTTGCTGATATAACTTAGTGCTCATACCTGAACAAGGTGGATACATGTTAGGTTTAGGCGGAGGCTGTGCTGTCATGGCAGGGACTTTCTTTGGACAGTTGCACAATGGCAGAGGATTAAAAGACTATTCTCATGTGTTCCATTGGTGTGTAAAGTGGAACAAGGGTCAATTTGTCCTAGAATCCATAAAATATCACACATCGCTCATTAAAACTCAAGATATACTGAATTTAAGTTCTTTTAATGCACATCTAAGAGCCAACGCATCCATCTATTTTGGTTTTGAAAAACAGCATTAATTACCCATAATCCACTGCAAATTAGACTTAATTAAAGAAGTAAATCGCCCTGCAACTGATTTATAGAGACGTTTTTCTGAGAAGTCCATTGCTGGATCTATACCACAAGTCAAAATTGATGTGAGGCTGCTCCTAAGTAGGTGACGGGATCGTCAATAAGGTGGGGAAGGGCTTTGATGTTTTATTTATCATTTATAAACTTTTATTTATGATGTGGCCATGATGACATCCCAAAATCCATGCAATAAAAAGTTTTATTTTGTGTGCTTTAATGGGCTTGTTATCATTTTCTGGGTACAGAATGATAAAAAATATCATTTGAATGGCTGTGGTGTTATTGTTCCTGTTTTGCAATGAAAGGTATGACCCCTGTACTGTCCAGAACTGCGATTACAGTGATTAGAACATGTAGCAATTAAACTGTAAGTGAACAATTATTTCAACCTTTGCATTTTGTTATTGCAAACTGGAACATCACTGGTGTAGAAAGCAAGCGTTTCGTCATCCTATCAACAATGACAAATGTCCTCTGGGTGAGTTTTGATCTTTACTGGGGGAAAACTCACTGAAGGCTGCAGTTAAGATTGTCTGGGATCGCATCAGATAACTTCTATTTGCAACTTAACTGAAACAAGGCATCGAAGCATGTTGCGACTTACATACAGTGCCTTGCATAAGTATTCACCCCCTTTGGACTTTTCTACATTTTGTCATGGTATAACCACAGATTAAAATTTATTTCATCGTGAGTTTATGTAATGGACCAACACAAAATAGTGCATCATTTGGAAGTGGGGGGAAATATTACATGGATTTCACAATTATTTACAAATAAAAATCTGAAAAGTGTTGAGTGCATATGTATTCACCCCCTTTACTGTGAACCCCTAACAAAGAACTGGTGCGACCAATTGCATTTGCAAGTCACATAATTAGTAAATAGGGTCCACCTGTCTGCAATTTAATCTCAGTATATATACACCTGTTCTGTGACGGACTCAGAGTTTGTTGGAGATCATTACTGAACAAACAGCATCATGAAGACCAAGGAGCTCACCAAACAGGTCAGGGATAAAGTTGTGGAGAAATATGAAGCAGGGTTAGGTTATAAAAAAATATCCAGAGCTTTGAACATCTCTCTGAGCACCATAAAATCCATCATAAGAAAATGGAAAGAATATGGCACAACCGCAAACCTACCAAGAGGAGGCCGTCCACCCAAACTGAAGAGTCGGACAAGGAGAAAATTAATCAGAGAAGCAACCAGGAGGCCCATGGTTACTCTGGAGGAGTTGCAGAGATCCACAGCTGAGGTGGGAGAATCTGTCCACAGGACAACTATTAGTCGTCTACTCCACAAATCTGGCCTTTATGGAAGAGTGGCAAGAAGAAAGCCATTGTTGAAAGGGATCCATAAAAAATCCCGTTTGGAGTTTGCCAGAAGCCATGTGGGAGACACAGCAAACATGTGGAAGAAGGTGCTCTGGTCAGATGAGACCAAAATTGAACTTTTTGGCCTCAATGCAAAACGCTATGTGTGGCGAAAACCCAACACTGCCCATCACCCTGAGCACACCATCCCAACAGTGAAACATGGTGGTGGTAGCATCATGCTGTGGGGATGCTTCTCTTCAGCAGGTACAGGGAAACTGGTCAGAATAGAGGGAAAGATGGATGGAGCCAAATACAGGGAAATCCTTGAAGAAAATCTGATGCAGTCTGCAAAAGACTTGAGACTGGGGCGGAGGTTCATCTTCCAGCAGGACAATGACCCTAAACATACAGCCAGAGCTACAAAGGAATGGTTTGGATTAAAGAATGTTAATGTCTTAAAATGGCCCAGTCAAAGCCCAGACCTCAATCCAATAGAGAATCTATGGCAAGACTTGAAGATTGCGGTTCACAGACGGTCTCCATCCAATCTGACTGAGCTTCATCTTTTTTGCCAAGAAGAATGGACAAACCTTTCCATCTCTAGATGTGCAAAGCTGGTAGAGACATACCCCAAAAGACTTGCAGCTGTAATTGCAGCGAAAGGGGGTTCTACCAAGTATTGACACAGGGGGGTGAATACTTATGCACCCAACAGATGTCAACTTTTTTGTTCTCATTATTGTTTGTGTCACAATAACATTTATTTTGCACCTCCAAAGTACTATGCATGTTTTGTTGATCAAACGGGAAAAAGTTTATTTAAGTCTATTTGAATTCCAGTTAGTAACAGTACATAATGGGAAAAAGTCCAAGGGGGGTGAATACTTATGCAAGGCACTGTAAGTGCATTCAACCTTGAGGGTACAAACCCAGAACAACAAGAATCAAGAATGGATTATTTTTCTCATTGGAGAAACAAATAAATCAGCTTGAGTGTTTCATGATATCCGAGAGAGCCTCTTTCGAAATCCTTTCTCAGAATTCTGAGATAAATATGAAGTCAATTCAGGAAACAAGGAGTAGATTATCTTTTTTATATCTAGATCTATTCTGACAGTCTGACAACTCAAATCTTGGGTGGGGGAAGTGAAGTTGGATAAAGTTTCTTCATGTTGCGTACTATTGAATGGAATCTGACCTCCTTTGAGTACGAGCGCACCTGAGGATGAGATAGAGAGCGCAAACTAATCTACACCTCCTTTCACGGTTGACTTGGATTATTTTCACAGCAGACAAAGAGAACCGGAGTGACCAGTTTGGAGCTCCGGATTTTTCTTTTTCAAGCTTCACATTGCCATCTGTCGTCAGGTTTTTTTCCTTATATATACAGATGATGTCTCGGAATTCATGAGGAGTGTTCTTTAGAAAGACGATTCTGTTTCCTGGAAAGTGAAACATTTCAATTTGTGTGGTTGCAATAGTGAAATGTTGTTACAATGTTCAGTACGGGGATTAATAAAAAAAAAAAAAAACAGGACCATTTCTGCATCTCACAAATGTTTCAGCAGAAAGTCGGTTACGTTTCAGAACATTAAATCTGACCTCAAATCGTAAAATGCTCTCATCATTCATCTTGTGACTCATAATTAAATTCACATTCTGTTTTGTTGCTCACATGCTCCCTTTCAGTATTGGAACTTAATTAAAATATAATTTCTTGCCATTTTGATCCTTTTTTAAAACAGAGAATCTTTCACTATAGAGATGCACCTAGAGCCAAGTGACCCTGGTCCTGCGTTGTTTTTACCGTGCTTGTGCACCAGTCTAAACCAGCTTTACCTGTATTCCCCTCTGAAGAAGGAAACCTTTGCCCAACATCGCACTCTGCTGCATGCTCAGTTCTATCACAGTGTGTGTACAGTCCAAAAGCTTGTATGCTGATGAATTATTGACAAGTGGGAGGATTACACAACACAGCCTCTGAGAGGGACCATGCAGCAGCATGGAGGGGAGAGCGAGAGAGGAGAGGCAGGCAACGGGATGAAAACAAAACAACACCAACAGAGAGAGAATGGACAGAATATGAAATGTTGGTGGCGGCTGCTCATGAGGTTTAAGGTGGTGCAGAGAAGAAGTGAGGAATTGATGAGAGTGGAGGATGTGTCCTAAAGGTCAGAACCCTGTTCAAAGGATGGAATGAAAGATGCCATTACTCATTTACTGAAATATTCTGTTGATGGATTATATAAGAACCTGTGTAAGGTCTAGTTGCATCTAGTGGTGAAGTTGCACACTACATCCCTCAGCTTCACCCTCCGCTTCCAAATATGTATATTAACCTACAGTTGCCTTCAGGTAACACAAATATGCTACTGGAAAAACATGGCGGTGCAGCATCGGCCACGCCATGTTTGTGTGTGTTTATTTGTAGAAAAAAGATGCACCAGTTCAGCTCCAGTCACGTCTCTGGCAGTTTACAGAGACCCAGTACTCTCCCATCCTCCTTCCTGCCCAGCCCCCTCTTTTCATTGGTTGACCTAGTGGAGTAACTATGGGAACGACTGGAGACAGGCTGCCATGCAGAATGTGGGGTACAGCTTTTTTTTTTAAATGGTGCTCAAGGCTCCATCTCACACACACACTCACACACACACACACACACACACACACACACACACACACACATAGATGACACACACACACACACACACACACACACATGAACTAAACTTAAATGTGTTCCTGTGGTTTTTATTTTAAATCATCTTATTTAATTTGACTTATTGCGGCCTATTGTAAAATATAAATATCCTTTATTTTGTAATGCTGTGAAGTTTTCTTATAGGCTCTAGTTCAGTGGTCCCCAGCCTTTTCGAACCCAAGATCCCTTTTTAATTCCAAACTTAGGCTGAGATCTACCATTACATCACGTTTTCATTTAGGTGACACTTTTATCCAAAGCGACTTACAATAAGTGCATCGACCATGAGGAACAAACCCAGAACAACAAGAATCAAGAAAGTACAATTTCTTCTAAAAAGCAAAACTACAAAGTGCCATTTAAGTGCTACTAAATTGTTAGTGTAAACTTGTATTCAAGATGTAGTCGGAAGAGGTGTGTTTTTAGTTTGCGGCGGAAGATGTGTAGACTTTCTTTCCTGATGTCATTGGGGAGCTCATTCCACCATTTAGGAGCCAGGGCAGCAAACAGTCGTGATTTTGTTGATATCTTCCAAAAAAAACCACTAGGAGGGTCATACTTATTATTATTTGCAATTTCTGTTAAAGGCTGAATGTACAAGAAATTAATATACAGAAAGAAAGGCAGTTCTGCAAATGTTTCTATTCAATGCACAATATACAAATTAATATCAATTCATATTTACAATGCAAAATATGTAGCTTCTCAGTTCCACATCATGTTCTGCAGAGGAGCTGCTACTGCAGCTCATTGCTTTAACATATAGGCTTTGCTTTGAATATGGCCACAAATGTGATTATTGCCTTGTATGAACAAAGTCCCTTGTACTCAAATAAATACCAGTACTACACAGTATGAAGCAGTGCATCTTCTGCTCCTGCAAATCTTTTACAATTATTTTTTTTTGATTTGAGTGTTTATTTCAATCCAAATCATTGCAATAGAATTAACACGTTTTTAACGCAACAGTGTGTTTGTATTAGGATCACACATAATGTTATATTGGACACAGTCAATGTGTTTGAAAATTCAATGGAAATCATGTTGCGTCAGAAGTAACACAAAATGTGGGGTCCTTCTAGAAGCACATTAGTGTGTTGTAATTTGGCACAATTCGTGTTGATATGAACACATCTGCTTTATAGTGTATGTTTAAATGTGAAAACCATCTCATCATTAGTCCCCTATGGCTGCTGTTTATCAGAAGTCACAAAGGCTAAGTAAAGGCTTAATTTAAAGAGTGCAGATGCCTACTCGCAACTGAACAAACCTCTTGTTCTCTTCTTCAGTGCTTTACACAACATGTTGTCCTATGTTCAAGCACAAAGTAAATCCTCCCTGTCGTGCACGCACATCAGATTTACACACAAAAACTAATGCACAAACACACACAATGAGAACGGATGTCCACACGCAGCACCAAAGCAGCAGCGGATTAAATGATGAGATCAGCCAAACACACATGCGCACACCAGCGTGCACCGTCCTCCCTGTCAGCATGGCTGTAGCTTTGATGTGGTGGGCTGGTGAAAAGTGAGTGTTATGGTCTTACGTAAGGGCTTTTGCACAGACCTCAGGGTGCAGAAACACAGAGAGGAAGCTGAGCAGAAAGAGGGGAGGGGGAGGGGGGGGGTTGCTGCACCATTACAAAGGGGATTCGCACTGCACCAAATCCTCCTCCTAATACGCTTCATGTGCTGCAACCACAACACAACAGCATGTGATCTGTTTCCAGCAACATGTGTCTTCTTGAAATGATGAGACCTTCGATTTCATGTTGATTAAGCACAATCACTCATCACACACACACACACACACACACACACACACATATGCACAGGTTCCGTTTCCACATGAGTCAGCTGTGTGTCAGCTGCTTCTTTGTTGTCATGCTGCTCGTCTACTCGTCCTCGTTCCCGCATATATTTTTCCTTTTGCCCTTCTGGAGTCCGACAGCAGACAATGACACATCCATCAGGCTTTCATCCCAGCAATCAATAAAATGTATCGATAACCTATTATGCCCAAGCCAAGCGGCGCTCTTTGCAAGTGTGGCTCCACAACAAAAATGCAACACGCCATACATCAACAAAAAGCATCTCTGTTTCTCTGTTTCTCCCATCCACAGCCTGTGCCCCTTGGGGGATCGGAGCCCCCAGGATGTGATGGTGTGAAGGATGGAGGAGGGGGAGTGAAGGAGTGAAGGGCTCAGTCTAGTTACTCTCTGTATATAAGTACATGATTAAGCACATGAAGCTGCCGGCATTAATGGAATCCCTAAACGTGGTTACAAAGAGTCATGAGCTTGTTTGTCAGCGCAAACACAGTTTTATTCATTAAATAAGAAAAGTGAAAGGATTTCACACCGTGAACAGATGGTTAAATAAAGATAACAAATAAAAAACATAACTTTGTTTGCAATGCAGTGATCACATGGAGGCTCAGTTTGAAGGAGAGGAAGGAGAGAAAACAAAAACAGAGGGAGCTGAGCAACATGGCAATATGCTAGCCTCAATGTTTGATGTCATCCCTGTGCAGCGGCGCAACACATCAGTCAACAAATTCATTTACCAAGGAGGATTTGAACAAAACCTGTTAAATATATAAAATGTCACTATAAACTCTTGTCTAGTTCAACCATTTGATTGTGTGGTTTCCCATTCACAGTTGTGATTTTTGTACCACTGAGCCAACTGTTTTCGTCAGCAGTCCAAAAGTATCAACACATTTTTACCAGGTGCGATGGTTTATATTGTTGTCCAGCCTGTACCCTGTATTACTCCACCCATTTTCCCACCGGATTCCTTTCAATCCCTTCCTCAACACGGAGGGAGGATGAATGAAATTGATTGCATGCTACTGTAAATTTGAAAAGACAGGAACGGACGTGATCCAAGTGACCTTTACTCTGCCCTTTCCTCTGGGTGAGAAATACTCTCGCCGCCGACCTGGGATCAGGTTACTCCGGGGCCTGTTCTATGCTCAACCATCAGGCGGGTGAAAAGATACCTGAACCTGGAGCAGCGTTGTGGATCCATCATCGGCTCCTAAACCAGATGGAAAGCTATCATGAACTAGAATGACCCTTGAATGTCATTGGAACCCCTTGTGGCTCGGATTAGAGAAAACTCGCCTTTCTCTCATCTAATGGATGGAGAACACTCTGCCCCTGGTAACTTGCCTCACTCAGTCACTGACAAAGGCCCTTTAGGACTGCAACACACACTACTCATTCTTAATACAAGTGCACACACTGTGCAGTAGCTTGTCTCCGTTTTACAAAACACTGGGGGACTTAGAAAACAGTTGATTCCGCCCATTGTGTTGCCCCCACAGAAAAAGGGACAAAGCGGAAAACACACCAACAAAGGGGAAAATATATGCTGACCAATGATTTACCATGATGTCAAGCTACATTCCGATTCACACGCAGCTAACAGCGGTTCCTAGAATGAGGTTGTACCACAAGTACAAAAGCCAGGAAATGGGGGTGAAGGACTCTGCTCTGTGTTAGCATCAGACCCCAGATTTTACAGATAGAGGGCGGACTATAGACAAGCTGGTGCAATCACAGTTTAAGATCTGTGCAATTTGACCTAGGAAAACGGGGCTTACAAAATAGTATGAAATCCAGTGAAAGAGAAAGTACTAACTAGAAAAAAACAGTTGTTAGTGCATGTGTCTTTAGAGAAGAAAGTCATCAAGTGTAGCTACGAAGAAAAATGCCAAAGGCTGCACAGTGTGTGTCTTAGATCCTTCAGTTTTAGATGATGTTCCTGACCTTTGTGCCGGGTGCATGTGTGTGGCACTGCATGCAGAGAAGGAGAAAAAAGGGTTTTGTGTGTGTGTCCGTGTGTTATGTCAGTGCACAGGATCCCTCCAGGTAGAATATTGCGATAGTTATCCAGGTTTCCATCTGTAGCTTAACACTTGTAAATCCCCGAGGTTGATGTACTTCCAGTGATTCAGTGATGCAGATCCAAATGTCACAGGCTTAATCCAAACTTCCGAAATAAAATTATTTACCAGTCAACAAACTGGAGCCTTCTGCAGAGAAGCGTGCCTGTATTTGTAGCTGCAAAGTTTTACAACCAGTTCAGATCTAAGAACTCATTTGGAAATATACACGTTTAGTTTGAATAAACTGTGCAGTCACAAGAAGAGCTAAAAGTAAAATACACATACAACAGCGAAACAAAAAAATGTGGGTCATCCAAATCTGTGGATGTTGTTGAGTTTATTCCAGACTATTAGAGGACGTCAAACTTTGGCTCTAAATTCAGAGGATTAGGAGGTACTTTGTTACTGATTAAACAAGATGACAAACTCAAAACAACTAGAAAAACTTCATTTAGATTAGGTCCTTCTGAGCAAATTGAGTTATGCAATCTGGAATTCCATAAGAAAACAGGAGATATAAAAAAGGTGCTCTGCGTTTTTTTCTCCCTCTTTATCGCAGTGTGCAGTCTTGAGCTGAATCCAAGTGTCAGTAGGTCAGGAGCTTTTCCAGGAAGCTACAAGGCAAATGTCTCTATTGCATGGCCATGGATTGTCAAGAGTCAACCTCCAATGTTCCTGCGAGGGGCCATGAAGTGTGAACCCAGCTTTTTGGAGTCTCCTCGTGACTTTCTCAAGTGAACAAACCCACTCATTCTAGTCGTCGAAAGCCAAAACACTTAAGGAGTGAGTGCTTTTAAGATTTGAGAGGAATTTATAGGCTGTTAACTCCACAGCTCAACATTTTTCTGCCTGTGGGAAATCTTTTGGCTGTGCATAAACTGCACCGTAGCAAGGTACAAACTCAAGCCCAGACATTAGTGGGGGAGAACTACCAGTTTGACGGAAACTACTTCTTTTGGACAGTTCCTCTGCTGCCGGGTTTGTTTCCAGATCGACGGACAGGCACCTTGGATACAGGGATTCTGGTGCGAACTGGGGGGGGCGCTTCGGTCTTTGGTGGTTGGGATTCAGCCTCCAGGACGGACGACAGGGCTGACTGGCTCACAGAGTGGGGTGGTGACGACTGTTTGTTGCTTACTGGGATTTTGGAGTCCCGTGGAAGGCTGGCGCTGCCTTTCATCGATCGAAATGAAGAAGAGGAGGAGGAAGAAGGAGGAGTTGTTTGGGATGTGGGGCTCAGTTTGTACTCAGTAGATGGAGAAGGGGTACTGTTTAGATCGTCATCTCCTTCCAGTTCTTCATCATCTTGATGCTCCTCAGGTTCATCGTAAAGGTCATACAGTTGGTCTCCAGAGTAGCTGTCGCGTGATAGGGCAATCCTCTGGTTACGCTGCAGCCTGCTCTCATCAGGCGTCGCTGTGGGTGTTGCTGAGGGTGTGTCCCAGTAGCCCTCATCACTGAGTGGCTCTTTCTCCCCAGGTGATGTTGGATGGCGGCCATGTGGGTGAGGGAGGGAGGTTTTAGCTGGACGGACCGCAGCTCCACCGACGACTGGAATTTTGCTGAGCCCCAATGCCTTCACCTGGGGTACCTTCCGTTCTGAAATCCTGGAGGCTAGAGAAAGGTGGCTGCTTGAGGGGTTGGAGCGAGGGGGATACGTGGAAGTAGGGGTGGTGGAGGGAGGTTGGTGCAATCTGGGCAAAGCCGGAGAGTTGTCCCCCGTGGAGGGCAGCATGTGCCAGAGCCCTTGCATGTCTGCATCGTCCACTCCTTCTGGACTTGCCATTTCTTCCCCTCCACCCATGTAAGCCACCACACCACTACCAGCTGAGTGCTGCTGTGGTGGAGGTGGAGCCCGAGTCCTGGCTGGGAGGGAGGCATGCCCTGAGCTTAAGGAAACAGAGTAGATGGGCTGGCTCAGCTGGGAGGGTAGAGGCGGTTTGGACGGGGATCCACGGGATGTGGCACTATCGACACCAACCGCTCTCCCAACACTTGCTCCCACAGGCCCCCCTCCTCCGCCACTACTGCTGCTGCTCGTGCCACTGCCCCCATTACCCGCCGGACCCTCATCGTCTGCATCGGCAGTAATGTCCCCACAGCCTGTCAGTGAATCAAAGCTCTTTAGGGATGTGACGTCATTGAAGAGAAGAGAGCAGAGTCTGTCCACCGAAGGTTCCGAGGGTGGGTCACCCGTGCTGCAGCGGTCCAAGGGGGGCGAAGCAAGAGAGGGGGTGAGGCTGGAAATTGAGGCTTTGGCTTTTTGAATGGTCGGCCGCAGCGGCGAGTCAGTGGGTGTGTAAGGAACGGGGGAGTCTGGTTCAACAGATGGCCCTGTCATGGCAACACAGTGTGGTGGTGTCATGGTAACAGTAGTAATGGGAGTCTCTGTTGCTCGGAGGTTAGGCTCTGCCTCTGCATTCCCACCATCTTCTTGGTGATGATGCGGAGGTGGTTCAAGGGTGAGAGTAATATCCTTTACCTTCTCAGAGTGGGTACTATCTCCATCCTTCTCCTTGGGACCTTCCACCTCTACCCCATCTCCCTCGTTCGTTTTTTCCTTTCGTCTCCATCGCATGCTGCTGAAGAAGCCCTTTAGGCCCCTCCCTCTTCTAACAAGTCCCGACCCCCCATTTTCACTATTCCTAAAGCTCCCACGTCGGAGTAGAGAGAAGAAACTCAGGGATTTACTGAGAGACCTCACGGGTCCTGCTTCCAGGCTGGCGAGCCCGTCCCCTCTCTGTCCATCAGTGTCGTTGGTTGAGCCTATTAGTCCATCATGGGTTTTACTCCTAACGAGCTCCGACGCCGAGCCATTCCCATTCAAAGAACTCCCATTGTCAGAATTCCCGTTGCTCCCGCTGTTTGTGGCCCCTTTGTTCCTGAAGGAGAAGAAGCTGGCCATCCCGGAGCCGGTGCGTCGTTTTCCGAAGAGTTTGAAGGCAGCTTTGTTGATCTTCCCAGTGGGCTGGGGGTCACACTGAGGGGCCACAGGAGGCTCTACGCACTCAGACTGCACCTCCATTATCTAGCTCTCGCTATCACTCCCACTCTATCGTCTCCCTCGAGCTCTCTAGCTGCCTTGCTATCCTCTCTCTCTCTCTCTCTCTCTCTCTCTGTCTCTCTCTCTCTCTCTCTCTCTCTCTTTCTGGCAATACATACACTCACCCTCTCTCTCCACCCTGCTGTCTGGTCCTCTCACTCCCACTCTGACTTACTCTAACGCACGCCTGCTGGTTTTCTCTCCCTGTCTCCCTCCCTCCCTCTCTCTCTCTCTCTCTCTCTCTCTCCGGGTGCTGCTCCTACTGTATCCATGGCAACTGGGTGGGCTAAGCAGCTTTCGTCAACGTTGGCGGGGTGCCAGTGTCTTTTCTCCCCACCCTCCCCCCGTCCTTGTCCTCCCCTCATCCTCCATCCAATGCACCGTTTGCTCATTTCATTTAACCGTTCATCACTCTACGAGGCCGGACCTCTTTACATCCGTCCCTTTGGTTCTGCACAGGTTTCCCTCTTCACACGTCTCAGTGCATTTGGCAAATGGGAGACAAGCACTCACCGATGCAATATGAAAGATTAAACATGAGTTTAATATATTTATGCAAACTCTCTCAGTGAGTTATGGAATTGGAATGGCAAATCATCGTGTTTTTCGGATGTTTGTTTTGATTTTATTCTGATTATCAATATGGGAATGTAAAAAACAAATGAAAGCTAACTATGTAATAGCAACAAGTTTTACATATATAAATATTTTAGTTGATGTGTCTTACTGCATCATTTCAAGAGGTAGGTCAAGTTTCTTGCAAACTGGCGCATGACATTAGAAATTCTTCACGTCACACACTTCATCTCGCCCTATGCATGTGTGTGTCTGTGTGTAAGAGAGAGCGGAAAAGCTCAAAGTAAACTAAATAAGCGGGTCACAATCCTGAATTAGAATAAGACCTGCTGATCAACACAATGAGTGGGCTTAAGACGGGATATGGATTTAGAAAAGATAACAATTATATTTCAGTGTTGTTACGCACACACTCAGATCCAGCTCAGACATGCGTCCAACACAGTTTGGGCCAGACACACAACATAGGCCATATGGCCTTGGGCCCTCTTCCATATGGACACACAGGGCCAGGTGTCTGAGAGTGATGACATTATATTTAACTGTCATGCTGACTTGGTACGTCCATGTGTCTGTGTGTTTGTAACCACAATAAACCAATGCCTCGAGGGTATTTGTTTTCAGTATTACCAGTTATGTTTGAGCAGGCTTTGTTAACCTAAAATGTCCTCTGGGTCTAAAACACCTACAAAAGTCTCAATGTTTGTGTTCTGTGTGGAGAAATGTTTGATTACATGGACTCGTCTGATTGTCAATAGTTTACGGCAAACAGCTACAAGCTGTCTACTCTGGATACCCCAAAATATTGACCATTGGCCCTAGAGGCTAATTTGTCCTGAGACTTTAGCCGATTGGATCAGAGATTCGTTTGGTTTGACATTATTTATTACAGAGATTAATTTAAAAGATAATTTTTTTTGATTGGGTGCTTCGCAGCTTTCCTTGAGCCACTTATTTTGGAAGGTACATCTCTGACTTCTCCAGTTGTTGGTGCTGAGAGTGATCCACCATGGGTGCTCTTTTCACTGCCTATTCTATCCTCCCAACCCCCATGAATCTCCCAGATACCCCGACCCACTTACAAGCCTCCGCTCCCCACCTTCCCTGTCTCCCCTGCTCCTTTTCTCTCTCTCTCCTCCTCCTCCTCCTTCTACTCCTTAGTCGCTGTGAGCATACAGACTCTCCTCTTCCAGCCCACTGCTATCAAACAATGTCTGCATTCATCCCCCCAAGGCAACAACACACACAGATCCACAGACGTCCTCACACCCACACAAGCACATTCTGCGGGCTTCCCCAGAGTGAAGCGCTGGAGCGTATATCTTCCTTGTGCTCTCCCGCCAATGAGAAGGATAAATTGCCCTCGAGTCAGTCACCTCAGGGCCTGCCCCCGCTTTCCAGACTGTCAGTCCCCCAGAATGCAGTTTTTCAGGTACATCAGATACTCAAGCAGAACGTGCCTCGGCCAGCAGCTACAGCTAAAGGCTGCTACAGCAGGTCAGCTGGCTGATGGGTGGACATGAAGCTGACACTGAGCAGCAGATGGCTGGTGGATTGAGGAGTGGGTTCAGTTATCACACGGTGAGACAAAGGATATTCACAGAGTTGTAGGGGTGGAAATGCACATTGTCACGCTTGTTTAAAACCCTCCGACGACAGTAAAACATGCGTTATCGTAAATTGGTGGGAAATCCTCAGTTGAGAGGAAGATACCGAGACACGAAAAGAAAATACAGCTGTCTCTAAGTTTCTAAACTATAACAATTGTGGTCTATAGGCTTTCTATGGACATTTCTAATTTGATTTACATTTGCAATATGCAACATGTGCATTGTTCCCAACCCTAATGATTAATTTCTCTGCTGTGTCTTTACGGCTGTAAGAGAGAAGACAAAGTGCACACATGCAATAGAAGAAGCCCCCCCCCCCCCCCTCTCTTTTTTTTTTCTAAATAGGGTTCCCATTTCAGCCCCTTGAGGGAATCCCGACACTAAGTGGGACAGTTAGAGGACATTTCTCTTTGCCTCAGTGCTGTGTTTTTCTAATAATATAGCTGCTCACTTGTGTGTGGGCATGCGATGCAGCCTGTGCAACTTTTGCACAATGTCTGCATCTACACAATGTGTCCTCACACCCCCAAACACTCTGCTGCTGGATATGAATATTGATGTTGTATTTAAAAGCACTTGGGTGTGTGCGTATGAGAGAGAAAATGCAGGAGAGGATAGATGGATGGATGGATGGATGGATGGATAGATAGATAGATGGATGGATTGAGTATGTTTTTCAATAAGATGACAAGATGCTGGATATATAACATTCAAATCGCAAAGTACTACCCAAATTAGTGATAGAATGAGTTTAAAGGGACTGGACCTGACATGCAGTCATTCAAACTGTACACTGAATTTCATCCACAATCCAGTGTTGGAGGGAATACTCTCTTGCCTGTGCAATTCAATGGTTTATGCGTTCAAGTCCATTTCAATGTGTATAATCTGTTCACACTGTATGTATTAGTTTTTTTTCCAAATATTTAGAATATATAGCATGTCTGTTTATTATTACATTTTTGACTGCTCTCTTGATGCTGTAACACTGCAAATTTCCCTTTTGTGGGACCAATAAAGGATTATCTTCTCTTATCTTTACAAGTAGCCTACTACCTTACTCTCTTTACTTGAGTAAGAGCAATAACTATGTGCGCGGGGTTGAACTTTCTCGTTCTGAGTTCAGGGACCAACAGCAATTTGCCTGTTCCTGTGAGTGTTTCACTTTTTGCATTTAAAATAAAGTAGTCCCAGCCTCTAATGCAAAATCATCCAGTGATGCAAATGATTACAAGGTGATGCATGTGTTTGTTTTTGCCTCGAAATACAAAAGAGTCTCCTCATGTAAAGCCTCCTCTGATTATTCCACTGTCTCCTGAACATAATTTAATTGGCTTGCCTTATTGAACAACCATGACAGAAAAGTCTGAAGTCCGGCAACTAATATTCAAATCTTGCCAAACAACTAATACAAAAAATATAAAAATACAAAACACAATAAACAACACAACAAAACAAAAACATAGTCAAACTCCTAGGAATTATACTTAGTTTTCTTATGAGATCACATGATCAAAGTTTTTTGAGGCCCTCCAACTATGGAAATTGTATATAAATATAATCATAGAATTTAGATGCTCCCTTATTTTTCTGCTCCATCTAAAGTGAGAGATCTTCAATTGCAGTTTTAAGTTGAAAATGTGTTTATTTGAAATACAGCAATGCCTAATTTAATAACCAATGCATAGGTACACTGAGTGGAACTAATGCAGTCCCATACAAAATGCAATATAATATATAAGAAGAAATTTTACTCCAAAATTGAAAAAGTTGAGATCTAAAATTTCCTTCGAATTTAAAGGGGACATTTTATGCCCATTTTACCTCAGTTGATATGGTTTCTTGGGGTCTTAATGAAATGTCTGTAACGTATTTTGGTCAAAATACCACAAGGATCATTTAAAACAGCACCCTTTTTACCCTGTCTAAAAGAGCCCTCCTCAGATTGACCGCACCCCTCACCCCTGGTGAGCCTGGCTGCAAGAGCCCCAGCTCCCCAGCGCAGCCCCGCAGTAGGAGCAGTGGGAACTTGAGCTGGCAATGCAGCAGCATCCTTCCACACTGATGAGTCAACGTTTAGAGGTGTCCCGGGGTCCCTTGTTTATGCGGCCACTTAAATGCGTGACGGGTAGCAGCAGCGAGCTGACGCTAGGCGGGGAGCCGGGCTCCCCTAGCCGGGGGAGCCCCTAGGGAGCTAACCGGGCCGGTGGATCCCGGCTAGCATTAGCTCGCTCGTCCAAGGCCACGTAGCGAGACTCCCTACATGGGGATGGTGTGACTATGACGTTTATTTCGGTCGTAATCCCATTCGACGCACTCTATCGCAGGGGTCACCAACACAACAACAATTTAAGCAAAGTTGAAACAGATAACAGAAATAAATGATGCATGTATTAATATATCTGTTTCCTACCATTATTGTTGTGGAAATCATTGTTAATAATTATGTGAGGAATAATTAACATTAACGTGATCAGACAGTCTCTTCACATATATTATTATTAATATTAAAAGGTGATCTGTGGAACTTTGTTATTCAGGACGTTTGTATCAAACAAGAAGCCCTTCGTACTACTCAGTACCTTCGAAGTAGCTCTCAGTCTCAAAAAGGTTGGTGACCCCTGCTCTAGCGTATCGTTTCTGAAATAGGGGAACCACAACAAATCGCGAGAGTTGTTTTTTTCCAGACGAATTGAAGCAAAGGGGGTTAAAGGAATATAATGGGACTAATAGATCAATGGAAACTCTGATGTGACAATAAGCCACACCCCTCAACTTTGACTGTAACACAAAAATAACTCATTGAACCTTTATACACATTAGTCTGGTATTAGGCTTTTGTTTCACAGACAATACGTGTGCTTGAGCTTTCCACTTGGATCGACCTTGATTTGCAGTACCTCTAGGAACGGTGCACCAACTCAGTAGATTGCGGTTGTCTGGGGTCGGATTTATAACCGTTGCGTACGCACAAAACGGGGTCTGAAAAGTGCATACGCCACTTCTCACGCCAAAGTTGGGATTTATAAAAACGAATTTAACAGGAAACGGGGCCTGAAACGTGCGTATGCCACTTCTCATGCAAACGTTGGTATTTATAAAAACAAACTTGACGGGAGAATTTGCGTATTTCCAAGCAAACTCTGTCCCATGCGTACAAATGTTTTGGAGACGGGAAAGTGGCGAGGCAGACGTGAGGTGGTGAACTGAAGCCAGATTATTGATCCGATTCATAATTTACATTAAAACCAACAGCTCAGTTTTGCTCGTGCGACATATCTGTTCCACACGAGCCTTTTAATAAAAAAAAATATATGAAACAACTGACAGCAAATTAAGTTCATATTAGATTTAACCGTGGAGCTACGGAGCTGAGTCATTAACACGTTTTAATCATATCTTCTAACACTGTGCGTGTATCAATAATTCGCTGCAGTGAACGTGACTGAGCCATCAGGCGCACAGAGTGCACAGGATATCACTTACAAGAAATGAAGAAACTTTCCAAATAATATCCCAGAGAGGAGGTGAGGATCCACTGATGTGAGGGAATCGGTCTGATGCTCTAAATGGATAAATAATGCCGTGACACCGGTGAGGGGTTCTGCGCTATGTGTGCATGCGAAAGGAAGGATGAGGAGGAAGCGAGGGTTCAGCAACACAGTGTGTTATCCACAGCAGCGGCAGAGTTTCAGTGTATTTTCTTTATTAGTGACATCGCTGCTGTCCCATAAAGTCGCTCTTCACCTCACTAACAGACTTCTCGATATCAGTGTCAGAAAGTTTCACTTCCTCTTCACATCGCTTGATGCCGTGCCTCCGTCATGACTCACGGTGGAAACCCATTGGTCAGTTTCATAATTTAATATTCGTGACGTTCTTTGCATTGACTATTTATAGTTGAAATTGGGCGTGTGGAGGGCTGATTTGGAGTTCAGGTTTGTGTGCGCACGGTTTTATAAATCTGAAATTAGCTTGTACGCCATTTCCGGCTTTTGTGCGTACACACACTTTTAGTAAGAATCCTACGCAATCTTTTATAAATCCGAGCCCTGATCTTTAACACAGATGTGTAAATGTCTAAATTACATTTCTTTTTCCTTTTTTTCCTTTTTTTAAACCATGTGTTATCATCCAATTTATGATACCCATTGTTGCCACTAGGTAAATAAACTGATTTTTGAAGTGCAACCTCAAACATCATGTTTAATCTTTGGGAGATGCTTTGAAGTTACTTTGACAGTGTTCATTTAGTTTTTAATCAGGTTTAAATGATATTGTGAGTGTGTGTGTTCATCATGTCTTCATTATCGTCTTCCAGCTACCGATTAAACTAAGCTATATTGTATATGTGTGTGTGTGCGCCATGTTTGTGCATATGTACAGAAGTAAGTAAAGCCACTGGGATTACCCTCTCTGCCCTTTTGTTACTGTTAGTAATCAACAGGGAGTGGTACTAACTGTTGTTAATCCTTCTTAGCACAAACTCTGCAAACACTTCCAAAATCTGTGCACACTCACACACACACTCACACACACCGAGAGCCCTCAAACGGCCTGCTCGCCCACAGCCAGTCATCTCAGAAACAAACTTTAAGGAATATACCATTTGAGTTGGAGCTCCCCAAAGGAAGGGTTGGCCATGCTATGCAATACCCAACACATATGGAAAAAAAAAACATACTTTGTAGATTTAAAACAGGCAAAAATATGTGTAATGTGATAAATTTATTGTAAAAGGGATTGAATAGGAGGAGTGCAGTTGCCTAATTGTCCAAAGCATTGCAAACCTATGGCATCTTATCAATTTGAAACACGTTTATTTTGCACTAATCAGTGACATAATTTTTGGTGTAAATAGGTGAGACATCATCATGTGGGGGATTTAAGTCCAATGTTATAACAAGAGAGAGAGAGAGAGAGAGAGAGAGACACACACAAAGACCCACACGGACAACAGGCATGGACACCACCTGTGTGTGTGTGTGTGTATATTTTTGCAAATTTATAAAAAATCAAGGTTGAAAATATAACATGTACATAAGTATTCACAGCCTTTGCTCAATACTTTGTTGAACCACCTTTGGCAGCAATTACAGCCTCAAGTCTTTGAGTATGATGCTACAAGCTTGGCACACCTAGTTTTAGGTGGTTTCTCCCATTCTTCTTTGCAGGACCTCTCAAGCTCCATCAGGTTGGATGGGGAGCGTCGGTGCACAGCAAATTCCAGATCTCTCCAGAGATGTTCAATTGGGTTCAAGTCTGGGCTCTGGCTGGGGCAAACAAGGACATTCACAGAGTTGTCCCGAAGCTTAGGGTCGTTGTCCTGTTGGAGGATTAACATTTGCCCCAGTCTGAGGTCCAGAACGCTCTGGGGAAGGTTTTCATCAAGGACATCTTTGTACATCGCTAAATTCATCTTTTCCTCGATCCTGACTAGTCGCTCAGTTTGGCCTGGTGGCCAGCTCTAGGTAGAGTCCTGGTGGTTCCAAACTTCTTCCATCTACGGATGATGGAGGCCACTGTGCTCATTGGGACCTTCAATGCTGCAGACATTTTTCAGTACCTTTCCCGGGATCTGTGCCTCGATACAATCCGGTCTTGGACTTCATGGCTTGGTTTGTGCTCTGACCTGCACTTTCAACTGTGTGACCTTATATAGGCCAGTGTGTTCCTTTCCAAATCATGTCCAATCAACTGAATTTACCAAAGGTGGACGCCAATCAGGCTGTGGAAACATCTCTGTGGATACAGGATGCACCTGAGCTCCAGAACATGTGACATCATCAATATGGGATATTGTGTGTAGAATTTTGAGGGAAAAATGAATTCAATCCATTTTGGAATAAGGCTATTACATAACAAAATGTGGAAAAAGTGAAGCGCTGTGAATACTTTCCGGATGCACTGTATGTGGACTGTGTCTTCCCGTCTTGCATGAGTAACCCTGTGTTTATGTTGAGTGTAAGTACAGCAGTGTTTCCCCCTTGTCTTCAGTGTTCTACCAGCATGGCATGTGCTGCACATCTGAATGATTCAGGACCCTGACGGAGCCCAGCAGCAGCTTGTTCTCAATGTTTAATGGGAGATAATATGCACAAGTAGGCTACATGAGGAAGCCAGCCTGAACGCAGAGAGCCGGGAGCCATGGTGCTCGAGGTGTGTTTACTTAGACTAAGCATTTGGTCAGCATTCCAACCTTGTCACAAACACCGGATTATCGTGAAGGAGGGGTGGGGAACCCTCCAGCCCACAAGAGAACCCGAGCTGGCCAGTGAAAGGTCAATTCCAAGAACAAAAGCACTTGGGTGGAGTCAATGATCAAACTCGGCGGAGATTCAACACCCGGAAATGAGATGGTTGGTATTTGTTTCCTCGGCTAAGGACGGTGTTTACACCCTGTTTGCTGGCTTTTAGCAGGATAATGCAAAAGCTACTGATCGGCTTTCCCTCAAACTTGGTAGAAGGATGCTGTGGGTCAGGAAAGAGCCTGTTAAAGTTTGGTGCAGATCCAGGCATCTCTTTTGTTTGAGTGTGGAAGTGGGAGAGAGAGCATGGAGGAGGCAGATCAAAACAGAACATGTGGATTCAAACCCTCGTGGGTTCTCCACATAACAAAGTAAAGATATTGGGGACTCCAGAGAGGCTTTTTGAATGCTGGAGAAAATAGAGCAAATATTACCCTGAAGGATTTTCATGATAAATTAATTTGACAAATTAACAATGAATACAAATTACTGATCTGGAAGTTGGCGGAAGAAATGGAACTAAAAAACAATTTTGCAAATGGGGGTAAAAAGGAAGGGTAGAAACAAATCGTTGCAGTAAACCCTCCTCTTTATATTTCTTCTAGGTGTGGGTACTTATTGCACCAATCACTGGGCCCCTTTTTCTTTCAATTGACAGAGCTTTGGAATAAAGCTGAAACAAGGCGTACACACATAACACTGTACTGTCAGGCTGCATCTGTACTGAAAGCTGGTGTAGCTGAAGAACGACACCTTTATTTACTCAGACACTGAGTTGTCTGAGGCTAATGTTTGTTCCCTTATTGACAGTGTGAGGGAGGATGGTGAAGACTGGTTTCTAAAGAAGGGAGCTGTGAGCACAAATTCCATATGGTAATTAAAATAGGTCAAACATGGAAATTGTTGGTTATCTGCCTTGAGCGATTTATATTTGCATTCTACAGAAACATGTTTGACTGATATTTCTTACGTCATCCAGCTTCCACATCAAATGCCTCCGAAGCCTGATTGGTTGTGGAGCGTGTTTGCTCGCACCGTACATTAATCAAATCCTTTCTGAGCTTCGACATGATGCAAAATTTACAACCGTAGTCTGGAATTAACACAGAATTACTGTAACAACAAATTTAAGCCAAAATACGTTTTAGCTGAAAAATTAATACGAATTTTTGGCCCAAATTCACATGCTACATCCCCTGGGCAATACATGTTCCAATGATGTATTGCTCCGAGACAAAAACTATATATTATATTAGATAATACCCTATTAGATTATAGTTTATGCAGATACACTGAGTGTGATATATTTGCTGTGTGGGGTTATTGCTGAGCTGTCAAAAACGTATCGGAGAACTTAAAAACAGTCCAGCAAAACATGTCTTTTATTTGACAAGCCAACTCATGACCTAAGGCCTTGTCTGCTGTGTGTGTGTGTGTGTGTGTGTGTGTGTGGGTATGAGACAGTGCCCCCCCCCCCCGGTCACGGTCAGCTGCCATAAAGCATAAATCACCGACATGGCAGAGACGGTGACCGATAAGATTTTTGGATCAATGCGCGTTAGGAAGAGAGATTATCTGATCAATGCGATAGGTAAAATAGGATTAAATGATCAATGAGAGCGACAGATGACAGCTAGACCCTGGTCCATCGTAAAAGATTTACTGTCAATTAAGTGAAATGGCAGCTGACGACTTAAAACACAAATCAAACTGCAGTTGAGCCAGATGCAGATACAGCAGTGGAGACACAATTTTGGTTCAGCATAATTTACTAGATTATTTTAAATTGTTTGTCCAATCTGAGCCAGATGAGCTCAGGTCACGAGCAACATCCAGATTAGTTTGGACTCAAGCCTTTGGGATGAAATGAAATGAAATATTTCTGGTGCCAAAAACGTGTCTGTGTGTATTTTCATCTTGCGAATTGTGACATGTTGATAGGAATATAATTTTGATTATAAAAACAAACTAGAAGACGCACCATTTTTCAGATGAATTTATTCTCCTCTCTATTCATTTCCTCCTCATAGTGCTTTTAAACATTAATAAAAAAAAAAGAAGCCTTTTTTCCAATAGGTGCAATATGTGACAATGTTGAGGCTTTCCATAGAGATTTAGACTACAAAGACGTAAGACTTCATTCACTTGGACCATTCAGGACGCCAACAGCTTCCCCATGACATGCACACACTTTCGCCAAGCCACGCCTGTCCCTCAGTATCCCACAGCAGCCCCCCGTTCGCTCTCAGCAGGTCATGCGTGCCACACCAAACTCCAGACTGACTACGGCCGGCTCTTCCTTGGACAGCTCGCTGTTGAATGTCCCTTCCAGCTCCCCATAGCTGTGCTTCCTGCTATCGTTGCCACTGCTGCCCTCAACAGTCCGCTCTGTGTTGGTGCTCTCCGTGGCCTCCTCGCCCACCTCTTCCTCCTCCTGCTCGTCCTCCTCGGCCCGCCGCTGCACCTCTTTGTGGTTGATGGGTGCCCCCAGGATGAGGGAGTCTGGACGCGGAGGGAGGGAGTTGGATTGCTGGTCCCTGGTGGGGGGAGCCACGGGGGGCTCAGAGGTCGCGACTGGGGTCACGCCGAGCTGTTGAAGCCTCTGAAGAGAGACAGAGGAGTAGGAAAACAAATCCATGTGAGTAAAACAACACACTCTTTGAATATTACAGCATATTTCAATTAAAAATTAACAGTTAAATATTTAAAAAATTTCAAAATTAAATATAAATGTTGTGATGGTAATGCAAATGGGTTTTCATTCGAATGAACCTGAACTAAAAATACTTCTGGAAAGTAAACATGATGTGTGGTAACTAAGATCATGTGGGTGTAATTATTCTATCTCAGGACAACATCTAAATGTCTCAGAAATTTGGTGCAGATCCAAATAAGTGGACCTAGTGAATTTAACTTTGGCTTTATAAGGGGACTGCCCTGCCGGAGGTATAAACAGTCGCCTATTTATCAACAGTGATCACGCAAAATGATAAAATCTGAATATGGGCTTCAGAGAACAACATTTTTTGTGAACTCACGCTCTCCAGTGCTTGCATTGTGCTCTCGGCTTTGCGACTGTTCTCCCTCAGAGTCAGAATGGTTTTGAGGATAGACTGACGGGGGTGCATGGAGCGATCGAACTGGTGGTACATGTTCCTCCAGAACCTTGGAAATGCAGGCGCACACAAAACATATAGATAAGACTCTATTCATAGGATGCCAGGGGACAATCAAAGTGCAGGACTATTCATATGTAACAGCCGGGAAGGTGAGGAAGGCCGCACTGACTTGAAATGGTAAGGCAGGGTCGAAGGCTCCAGCACAGGGTGCAGCTCAGAGTATGCAGGGCTGTAGAACGGATTCAAGTAGTTCTGTTTTTCGCTCATTAGAAAGGCCCACAGCGAGTGCGTCCGCTCCCTGAGCCTTGAGCACAAAACATTTAAAAGACAAACAAGCCATTTGAACACCATCAAACAAAGTGAATGTTTAGATCCATAAAACTGAGGTTAAATATGAGATCAAACACAGAAAGTGTATACATGAGTGAATATAAAGACTTTTCTCATCAAAACTCCCTTATGTGGATTTAAAACCATAGTTTGTTACATTAATCTTTTTTGATAGCCTGATTACATGCACCAGATTAGATGACGTGGTTAGAGATTGGAATGTGGAAATATCATCTGTCACACCTTCAATCAACCAACAATACCAGGAAGAATGTTTGTTTGCGGAATGAGGATGCTACTGACATAGGACAATGAGACCATTCTTTAAATAAGCAGAGAATATTTGATATACAAAGTTGAGGTTGGTGGGTTAGGGTTTGATTTCTTTGACATGTTTGAACGGAGGTTTGTTTTGTAGGTTGGACCCAGATCAACTTTTTTTCTGCTTATGTTTGCCTGCACCCCTTCAACTAGGAGTATCTGTGTAGAGCCTGGTCCTGGATCAGTCTGTAGATCTTCACTTTAAGATCGTAAATATTCTCGCCCTTTTATAATTGTAGATTATGTTGTTGCGTGTGAAATAACCAATCAACGCATGAAACAAAACCTTGACACAAATGTGTGCGTGTCTGACTCACTGCAGCTCCTCCCTCTGCCGCTGATTGTTTCCAAGGAAGTTTCCATATTGACAGGAATGGACGTGTTCATGGATCTGCAGCAGGAACCACTCGCTAAACTCGAATGCCTGAGTACATATGTTGTACAAACATGTTACATAAAGTACATGCATTGTACTTAATGATGCATTAAGCACATAAGCCTTACAATACAATACACCTCATTCAAAGCACAAACCTGTGGGACCTGTTCCATTAGCTGCCAGACACATTCAAGGAACTGAGTGAAGATCGGAGAAACCTCCTTTGGATCGCCATCCAACTGATCGCACCTACAATAGCAATAATAATCAATAAATATAAGGACTATATAGAACTATTACTATTTTGAGTATTAGCAGTTTTGAGCAGTCTTCCCGGAGAAGAGGCAAGTGATTGGGAAGCGAGAAGCAAGATTAGTGGAATATCTAATGAAAATAAAATGGAGTAACTATGATTATAATCCTGCTGGAGTTTGCTCTAGATCTGAAGACTGACTAAATCTCTACGGTGAACCAGTTCAAAGCTCACCTGTCTGCAAACTTGTGACCAAAGGAGATCCAGTCTTTCTCTATCAGTACCTGCAAACAAACGCAAAGGAAGATCAAGTATGACGCAAAAAATAAACATCTAGCGGACATTTAAATTACGCTCTGTGGTTTGTAATGGAAATTCTGCATTTGAGTAATGATTAATGGATGAGCAGACATGTATTTAGAAGATTGGATTAACAGATGTGTTCATCTTAAAGATCAGCTGTGAGTTAGGGTTTTACGTGTATTGCTCGGGGACTTAAAATTCATGGTCTCATGAAGCTTGAGAGCATCTGAGCAGATTCCAGGGTCTTTGTTTTGTGAATAAAGCCATGATGACCCCACCCTGATAAAACATCAACTGATGTTTGATCAGGGTTGGGTTACGGGCCCCTCCCCGTATACTGATTTCTCCTCTGCTCATTGTACATGACAGATGAGTGCTACGAAGGGCACGGGCGCTAAAAAAAATGCATATAAAAATACCATACAATGATTTCTCATAAAGCCAAATCTGGTCAATTAATAGGTTAAAATTTGGGCAATGTCAAAACTTAAAAAGCAATTAGCTATTACTCAGGAGGGGCAGGGGGGCATTGATTTTTATGTGTGTCCTCCCCCGACAAAGTGATTGATCAGAGTTAAGATGATCGTTTCAGTATAATGTCATGAATAATAAATAACAAATTAGGGCTGTTTTTTATTTTCATGAAATGAAATGTGTGTGTGTGTGTTGTACCATGAAGCCCTTGATGGTACGGTAGTAAGGGTCCATGAGCAATGCTCCCAAAGAGCAGACTTGGGCTGTTCTGTCCCACCCGTCTGAACAATGGACCAAAATACTGGCTCCTTCCACCGTCACCGCCTGGGATCAACAGTGAAGACAGACAGTTAAATATTCTGATGGCGATTTTTCATTTAAAAAGGAACAGGGAGCAATCTGTGGCTGTAAATTACCATGATGGACAAGTGAAAATGGGCCGGTGAAAGTTACCTTGGTAAGAAAAATGGCGGCGTCTACAATGGCCTTGATGTGCCGCAGCCAGCCGCAACTTTCCAAGCCAACCAAGTAGTCACTCATGGAGAGAGAGCGATTCCCAATCACTGAGAGGCACAAACAGAAAGGAACTGTCAGATTAACCATTTACCCTTTTATTTGCACTTTGTCTGTTTGGTAACGTGTTCAACCTTCTATCAGTTTCTGCAGACTGGTTCTCATGACATGGATGTTTTCGATGCCAACAAACTGGAAGCGGATGTTGGAGTAGTTGTCTTCGTTCTCGTAGCCTTTACCCGCTGCTCGGTTAGCGAGCGCATTCAACTGCAGGACAGAAAGAACAGTTAAAAAAATAAAATAATAAATCGCAAGACTCCTGTGAACAGATATTAATTTGTTCATACTTATACAGACCGAACAACAACAAACCATGATGCGGTTTTAAGAACCTTGGACACGTTATTCCGGGGGTCTTTGTTTGGCTGTCAACACCTTACCTTCGGCCTAGTATCCATGACGTAGACGAATCGGCTGTTGTGGTTGGCTTTGCTGATGACCTGCAGCAGGCTCTCGTCCTCCAAGCATCGCGCACTGAAGCCAGAGAGAGGCTGGCTGCATCGACACACTGCTGCCTGTCAGTTTGAACAAGTCGATACCGATCAGAACCGGGGATTGTACAAAATACTGCAGCTAAATTATAAGCCAACGCTGATCATTTGATCACATTCATTACTTCCCTTTATGTATCGTCTATAATTTAACGACTTGAGCTTGTGTTGACTAAATTGAAAAGGAATCCAAACGTCTACAGCAACTTAACAGCTACTGTTTTTGTCGTGTTTGAGCTTTCCGATCATTAAAGGATAATCGATAACTACCACTTTGCCATTTTGAGGTACAGTACAAAGGCTGTGCTTGTACTCAGTCTTTGTAAAACCACAGTGATTAAGAAAACTTTCCCTGAATTTCCATCAGTTTCAAACAGAGATTAAAATTAATTTTGGTCATGACCCTCCAACATTCATGCAGCAAAATTATACCCTACTTGCTACACCCTTAGCAGCAGTTTTAACATTCTCTCTAAACTACGACAACAAGCAAACATATAATAAAAAATATGGCAGATATAACATACCTTTTTCTCCTGGTAGAAGTATGTGAGTACAGGAAAGCGTCCTTTGCTTCTGAACTTGGAACTCCCCACAATGATAGGCTTACTGGCTGCGATGGGAACATACAGGTCTCGTGGATACGTCTCACATACCTGGAATAACCAGACATAAAAAACATCACAAATACAATCACACAAAGGGACACAAAGAGATGTTAAGCGACGTCTCCTGGTTGGTCAGCTTTGTCACTCTTACTTTGTTAGTTCCTACTTATGTATGTCCTTTCACTGACCTCCACTATGGTGTGGATCTGTTTGTTCTGAATAGGAAGGATGTGGGTTACTGTCTGATCTGATCACAAGTGGACAGCGCCGAGATCGTCTGTTAAAACACTCAACCTGCATCTCATATGACTGCATGGGATTGGATCTCACTTCCCTGCTCTATTTATGTATTTGGGTGGGTTGCAATTCTACCCCAGCTGATTACAGACTACCAGCATCAGAAATGCTGCCGATACTGGCAAGCACTGATTTTAAAGCGGCAAAGATGAAGTGATTTCCAAGAGTGTAGACCGAACCCCCTTAAATTACAGGCAACATTTCATGCTGAGAAACTCTTAGCGCTAACCACTTGTGGATCCGATCAGTCACGATGGATTCCAGGTCTAAACGGGGTCTCAGTCACTGCTGCTAAAACCGATTGCGAAAGAAAACTGAATTTCCCTGTGGGGATGAAGAAAGTCAATAATTCCTTAATTTTTTCTTGCTAAAGCTAATAAAATGTTCATTATTACTTAACCTATTACTAATAACCTGATGGTTTACAACTTATAGCCGACTGCCCACCTTGTAGTCTCTGTTGACGTCGGTGAGCTGCCACTGGTCACAGGGGACACCCATCCTCTCATACTCTGCCCTCAGGTCGATGAGCTGCCATCCCTCTTCTCTCTGTTGGTCATTCTGTTTTGGGTTGTAGGAGAAAGCGTAGAGCTCCGGATAGGAAACTGTGTGGAGGAGAAAACAACCACAAGATTAGTGCCTTTATAATGTAGTGTGTTGACATATTAAACATTATAAGACAGGATGGGGCGAGGACAGCAACAAACATTGGAGCACAGACAGACACACTGACACGCACCAGGCCGTAGAAGACGCAGGAGCGAGCTGTAGACATCGTGGCAGTCTCGCTCTCTCTGTATCACGAAATGCACCAATCTGAAGTTACGACACTGGATGACCAGAGGGCAGCCTGTGGTGGTGAGGGACAGCTTCTCCACAGAGGCTATATGGTGATGCAAAATCTACAGGGAAGATAGAGAGAGAGAGTAAATTATTTTCAGTGGATTGCGGATCTGCCTCCAATTATTTGACTGGATTACTCTTAAAAAAAAAAGCATAAATTACTAGACAATTATAGCAGAAGATTAGTAGAAATGCAAGCGCTATTATCACTATTCCCAATAATCTTAAAGCTCTTCTAATTCAATCACAACTGCCAGTGTTTTGCCATTGTGCCATTCAAAAGTGGTGATCACCAGCAAATCAGGATGCCCTTTTGACATGTTGCAGTCAGTCATGGATAACCCAGCTCTCATGGGGCAAGAACAGTAATCCTCTGTCAGGTGGATGTGATAAACACACACTAACTTCCCATGCACGCACAGAAGCTTCCCAAGGCATCTTGCTACTGTATAATGAGGTTTGAACCTCTACCCAACTTGCTCTTACCACAGACAATGTTGCATACTTCCACCTGTTTGCCCAACACACCGACACAGACTTGCATGTATGTCAGTGTTATACACAGTGTCTTTCATGAGATCAGAAACAGATTAAAGTGGGTAAAAAAAAAGATGCAAGTTTCTGGGAAACTACTGGTAACATTACACAGCAGAAATCCTGCTAATGTGGGTTTGCACAAATAATATGTTGAGATCTCCTCACCCAGATCTCCTGTCCGGCCGAGGTTGGGTTGTTAGAGCTGCTCTCCACGAAGATGAGATGTGTAGCTGTGAGGTACAGGGTGCCGCTCGTGGATTTGTTGCTGAAACGCTCCAACAGCCGCACATGCTCCACCTGCAAGAACAGCCGCAAATCATTAACAATTAGCGACACCCAGTGACAAAAGGATCTTGCTAACAGTAATGACACCAGTTACAAAATGAATGGGGTGGCACTTGGCACTGGTTTCAACTTGTCGCAGGACCTGCTCCTCTGTATTAGCTGCCAGTCTGATTATAATTACAGTGGAAACTAATTTTGTGACAAGCAATACAAAGGCTGATTGTGATCACTGAGTAGTGCCGCAGCCAAAACAAATAAACCTGTTGCTATTATCTTAACCGGTCCAACTACTGGTTATTCAGAATGTCCCCTCATCCATTACCTCGACCCATCAGCTCAAACATTTATTAAACGTTTGACACAGGAAGAGGGTTGTGGTGCAGTAAATGTGATGAACAAAAGGTTTTATATTTCCTGGTTGTCAGAAAACCCATTTGTAATTTCCTTAAAAAGGCAGACAAATTACAGGTCCGTTAGTTTTGAACATCATACTTTAGCCATAATTGTTTTAAAAGTTAAAACACACAAGTTACATTTAAAGAGAAAGCGTTCCAATTATCATCAGCCCTCTGGGATAATTGGCAAGTCTGTGGCTCTGTTGTTGGGGTCGTGGGCTGAAGAGCTAGGAAAGCCTCTGTGTCGAACTCAACTCCTAGATAAATATCTTAGGCCTTTACAAGATCCCAACATGAAATATACTCTGAGAAACTGTTGGAAAATACTCTTCATGGACATGTGCAGTCCGTTTTTGCCTCTCAAAGGCATCAGAACAAGTTCTCTCATTGATGAAAGTATACTGGTTGTTAAAAGTAACCCTCACTCTGAAAAAACATTGGGCGGAGGGATTTGAACTGTTTGTAGCTGAGGCTGCAAACTGTCCCATAGCATGATTCATCACAGGGAGAGTTCAGTTGTTGAGACATGCATCCTCTCCTTGGTTTCCATTTCCCGGTTCCTCTTAGATATGATGAAATGCTTGAGCGGGCTCTTCTCAGCAGGAAGCTGACGAGCGAGGTTGACTGAATCAGAGGGACAATATGTCTGTTCATTATGTGAATCTCTTTTTTTTTTTAAAGCAACAGCTCCCTCTGCAGTCACATGTGGTGATTAATAATATTGATCTATGTGTTTTGAGCGATAAATTGGTTTTCCTGCAGAGAAACCCATATTACCCATGATCCCATGATTTCGGAACCAGAGGAGAGGCCACTGTGACAGATACACAAAAGTCTGAATTTTTCTTGCTGAACATTGGAGATGAACACTGTTTTTTAATGACTTCCAACTCTTTTTAACTGATCTACAATCCAGCTTTACTGGGTCTGATTCTGGCAATCTTTGCCGTGTCAGTTCCACACAGATCATACTCGCACGGTGAAGTTTCATATAGAGCAAGAACAGACATCCGGGTGAGGAATGGGAAATAAAGCGATATCATTCTGTCTATTCCGAGTCAGTGAACCATCAAACTCATTTGGAACTGCTTTTTTAAAGGTTTAAAAAAAGGAATTGTAATTAGTTATTATTGTGAATTCCTCGATTTATCCATTTGTGTTCTCTTGCAGTTAAACTGTAAAACTCCATAACATAAGAAGTTCTACGTCATTCTTTCTCTGATTGTATTTGATTAAAAGGGTTTGACCTGAGCCAGGTCATAAAACAATCATCACTTCCACACAGGGTCACTGGCAAACAGCTGTTAACATATGTCACACAAGTTAATATTTTGTAAATGTACTCGTAACGGATCGGTACTTAGTATTAGCCAATACGCAAAGTCCAGGCATCTGAAGTAATAAGGGAGAAATGTATTTATGCTGAAGAAATTGTTGTTGTCCTATATTTGACAAAATACGTGGTCATTACATAAGATTTTCTTTATAAATGGAGATGAAGAGAGTTGCATTGTGGGCGTTTTCGCGACGATTGGGAGCATTTTCAAACTCTACTCGTTATCAGCCGTTTTGCAAAGTCAAGGGACGTATTGGGAAGCACAAGAAATGGTATGGGCCACATCTCTAATTCGGTGAACAGCACATAAACTGTTGTGCTCTTCAATACATTCAACTTTAAAGATTTAATGTTGGATTTTTATAAATTGAATATGCGATTAAGCGTAATTTTAAGATGCCCACTCAAGGCTAGGTGGGTGAAGTCCAAATAAGCTGCTGGCGCCTCTTGAAATAAGAATGTCCGGCTTCAACGTTGGATCGAGGACTTCTCTGGGGATGCTCAGCAAGGCCTCCTGTTTGCTCAGGAGCTTGTTTGGCCTCACTTTGGAGTTCAGGAAGTGATGCAGAGCTCATGTGATTTGGCTGAGCCAGTCGAAAAAAGGGTGAATAATCAGTTTGCACCCTAAATTGTTTGTGATCTGTCAGTAACTGAGAGAAGGAGGAGGAGGAGGGTGAGAAGGAGAAGAAGAAGAAGGAGAAGAAGAAGAAGAAGAAGAAGAAGAAGAAGAAACATAGCCCCTGGTTGTTTTGATTATGTCTAGGATAACAACAGATAGTAAAATGAATGTGACATTAAGCTTGCATGCAGCCCGTTGGTGTTTCCTCACTCTGGAGACACTGACTGATTAACAGGAAGCGCTGCAGAGGGAAAACAAACAGCTCATCCATGCACGTCACGTCTGAGCTGCTGGCGACACCTGCTAGCTACCAGGCTAACACACACACACACACACATTCACAGACACACATGTCGTCTGAGCAGTGATATCAGGCGAACGTCACCGACACGACACACAGCGCAAACATCCTCCCTCCCCGCATTAAGCAGACAAGGCCGAGCAGCTGACTGTAATCCCGTCCATTCGCGATTAGCTGGAGACGTTAGCTACCTTCGGCGTCCGGATGTGCTCCATTTCTTTCCCCCCCGAGTGAGAAACAACGACAGCGGCAGAGACACCGAGAGCTTCAGGCGACAACCTCCGGTGCAGAGTCGTTCATTTGGGATCGCGGCGGCTGAAGTTGCAGCGCGATACCTCCCGGACTTTTTCGCAGACACACGGTTCTGTGTTTATTTTGTCAATTATTGTCACTCCTCCATCCGCGTAAAGGTCCTGGTGCTCACGTCAGCGCGTGCGGTGTGGGGTTTCAAAAATAAAAGTTCGTGTATTTAGATGACTTAGAAAAGAAGGTTGCAAATACATAAACCGTTTTGTATAAGTAAATATTATTAACCTTGCATTGGCTTGATTAAATAAAAGTACATTTCACAATATGTAAGTGTTAAGGTACTTGAGTAAATAAGAAATAATGCATGTGTTGCCTCGGGCCCTATTTAGTTTTGTATCCAGTCTTGCATAAAGTAGGATATGATTAAATAATAACTGACAATAAAAGAAATAGTTTATTATTGCTGATTGAATTTATTCATCTTTTTTACTTGTAAAGCACCTTGTCACTGTGAAAAGGCCAATATAAATTAAGTTTATTCTTTATATTATTATTAAAAGAAAACACATCGCAATCAAGTATTTATAGAAAACATTTAGTTCAGTTTGAACGTTTATAATAAAGATATAATAATTGTTTTGAAAAACACAAAAAAGATAATCAGCAGCATATGGAGTGTAAATATATACCTTTTTTAAACAGTGATCACAAAAAGTACAAAAACTAACGACATAGAAATTCTGACTTAACAACAATACCAATCTTGAAATTACTCCAATACATGTATTTACCAAATTTTCGTATGTCACAAATTTTATAAATTTTAATTTGAAAGTAGTACCGGAAGCAATTTGTGTGCCTCTATCGTGAGTAAATTGCTGTGAACATCCGGAAGTACCGCAGATCGGATGTAAATCACGCGACGCGGAAACAAGCGATATGGACGACGGGTAATGTAGTCGGAGGAAAGATTACCCGAAATGCAACAGCACTGAGGGAAATACCACCAGGCGGGCAATAGGAAAAGAAGCAGCACGCGAGGATTCGAACTGTGACGTTTGGCACATAAACAGAACTAAAGCAGGAGAAAAGAAGAGCGGAAACAAAGCGGACTTCAGTTTAAAACCCCTCCGTGTTCCTGTTTTGATGTTCCGAGTCTAGATTAAACCGCAGATTCGTCTCTCTCACGCCGGTGTCACTCATGGCTAACTAGCGTGCTAGCTGTGATGCTGGATCATCATCGGCTAAAGGCTGAAATCCAGATAAGCTGCTCGGTGATTAATGTGAAATAAACAATGTCCGGCTTCAACTTTGCATCGGGGACCCTCGCGCCAGCCACCGCGGGCGGGGGGTTCGCCTTCGGAGCAGTGACCAGGTGATGACATATTGTCAGTTAGCATACTTAGCTAGCTCTGCCCAGAGCCGGACCAAACCGGTGTTTGTATGTGAAGTCTTGTTTCTCTAGAAGTTGCGTGACGTTTTGTTGAATAACACGTCACCGATTCTCATTTAGTTTGTTCTATTTCTATTACAATGCATTTAGTAAACAGTAGGTGCTCTTCAAATCAACTGTTTTGAGTTCCCAAATGTCTCTTAAGCTCAAATCCGCATGCGGTGTTAATTTACAAGCTCCATCACTAAAGTGGTTTGTCAATAAATTGTATTTCTCTTTGTGTCATCAATCCAATGATAGATGATTCCTCCCTCCTATGTTTTATTCTGATACCCTGTAAATAAGTTCCCTGTCTTTCCTCCCGTCCAGTGCACCTGCAGCCAGCACCGGTGGCTTCTCCTTCGGGAGCGCTCTCGGCGCAGCGACAGCTCCCCAGGCCGCCACAGCCAACACCACCCAATCCCAGGGCCTGGGCGGCAGCCTCTTCGCTCAGAAACCCGCAGGAGGGCTGTCGTTCAACACGCCTGCCCAAACTAACACCATCCCACAGGCCCAGTTCGCACCTGGTATGAAAATAGACATTTCCTGCCACCGCTTGGGATCAGATCTCACTGTGTTCAAATAATCAGACCTGTCGTTTGTCTTCCCGAAGACCAAACCAATTCAATCTGATAATTTGGATACGTTTGATGATGTTTGAGTGTTGTGGGAGAAATCGCGGAGTCAGGAGGGGCTGAATGAATGAATGAATGTATGTATGTGCAGCACACAGGTCTACAACGAAGGAGCTGTTTTGTTTATGGCCTCCAAAAAATCAATGAATAGTAACATGGGTTGCAGCGATTATCCAAATCCACAGGTTCAAATCTAGTTTTTTATTATATTTTGAGTGGAGGTTTTAGACCAACTCTGAATGCGGTCACATTGACACATTGAGGACACATTTGCCTCTGTTCAGACCTTTACTTAGCGCCGACCCCAGATCAATCAGGATGGATGAAAATACTGAGTCTGAACAGGGTCAAAGACATCATCAGCAACATAATCCTTGAAAAGATTCCTTGTACTATGGCACCTGCAGCCTTATCTCATAATGTGTTCTTGTTCCCCTTCAGGCACTGCTGCACCCAACACAGGCCTTACATTAGGTATGTTTGTGTTTTTGAGATGTTTGAGCATTAGGAAATTTGAAAGTTAACTAAGTTATACTTAATTTGTACCTCTACAATTCTCCTAGGTGCTCCAGCCACCTCTGTTGCCCCCGCAGGCTTTAGCCTAGCTTTCAACAAACCCACCGCCTCAGCAACACCATTCTCACTCACCGCCTCCGCCCCCTCGTCAGCTCCTGCTGGGGCAGGTTTAACGTTTGGGTCAGTCCTGACATCCATGGCTCCGCAGCAGCCTGCAGCCACAGCCTTCACCCTCGGTCTTGGTGCAGCCACAACAACCACCACTGCAGCCTTAACAGGCCCATCACTGGGCGGGGGGCTCTTCTCCAACACAGGCTCTATGGGTGAGATGCAGAAAGCTGGCAAAACGAGAAAATGCATATAATTTAAATGAAAGTTTTCTGCAAAGATAATTTTCATACAGAAGCTCATCCTTAAATGTTTTTGTAGTTTTATGAATGCAGCCAAGAAAAGTTTTTTGGGACCTTAACATAGAACTATGAGGACATGTAGCTGCAGTGGTTTTGATAATATCTCAACTGTCTTTATTGAAGTCTGTCTTTAATATAAGGTGTTTGCTTGGTTTTGTAGGTTTGGGACAGACACTTGGAGGAGGCAGCTTGACGTTAGGTTCTCTATTAGCAACCTCCACAGCTGTATCAGTGGCCCCTGCCCCCAGCCTTGGCCTGGGAGGAGTCGACTTCAGCACTTCATCAGAGAATAAAAGTGACTCATCGTCTGGAGCCAACGCACAGTAAGCATTATTATAATGGAAATGCTTGATCGACTGTACAGTAGTATAAAAAAATGTTACCAGCTGTTTGTTTTTTCTGAGACGCATTTAATGGCTTTCTATCCTGAAAAACATTTCCTCTCTCCCTCAGGGACAGTAAAGCTCTAAAAGATGAAAATTTGCCCCCAGTCATTTGTCAGGATGTGGACAATTTCCAGTAAGTGTTGCTGCGTGTGCATTTATTGCTTCAATGCAGACATGGTTGATGACTTCTTCCTGTACCCATGTGTTTTTCCAAGTGCTGGCACATGGATTTGCAAAACCCATCATTCACATTTGATAAATTATAAACATTTGCTGGTAGTGCCCTGGTGATGTATAAATGGAAAATAGGTTTTCTGTTGTCTTAGTATTTTCTAATGGTCTTTATATTTCTTTCTATAGAAAATTTGTGAAAGAGCAAAAACAGGTTCAGGAGGACATCAGCAGGATGTCATCTAAGGGCCTCTCGAAAGTCCAGGATGACATCAAGAGTCTCAAACAGCTTCTCTCTGTCAACGCCAGTGGTCTGCAGCGCCAAGCTCTGGCCATCGACAAGTTGAAGCTGGAGACGGCGCAGGTACAAACCGTACATGTCACACTCAAATCTAAGTGGGAGATGTCAGTGTTTCCCACACAATTAAATTCCATGTGAGGTGTTGGTGGTCGTGACAGTGGTTTACTTTAGCAGCTCTGTGCTTGTAAAATATCAAGTGTATACTCTGCAGAGCATGTGAGGGAAGGTTAGGCTACTTCAACTTATCTTAAATTATGAGGAAATGTAAATAATTGGAGGACTCTGATATTTCTTCATCTGTACTTGTCATGGGTCAACGTTACACTCAAAAAGTCTTACATTTTACTAATTGAAACCTGCAGAAACCCAGATTACGTCACCAAGCTTTTTCTGCCCTAACACAATACTTGATCTCTATGTTAAACTGTGTCTACATGTCGTTAGATGTTTTCATTCAAAGTACAAATAGAATTCACTGAATTTGCTCCAGTTCTACACCATAGTGGATATATGTGATATTTCCCTAAAGGTTATAGCTACAGAAAGATCTAATTCTTTGAGAGAGCTATAATTGTTTAGGTGGTCAATTGTGCTGTTTTCACACCATGACCTGAAATGTAGAAAGGGATCTAGAATAAATCCTGAGGTTATACAGAGTCCATCATTACAGAAATGTTATCATTTGCTCTTTTCCTTTCTTCTTAAGGAGCTGAAAAATGCTGACATAGCACTGCGGACACAAAAGACTCCCCCTGGACTTCAACATGAAAATACTGCACCTTCTGAGTAAGTAAACAAAGCGAATCAAAAGGGGTTGAGGAATAGTACAATCAGATGGATTTATGTATCCAAATCTTTTCACGTTTAACTCTGTTTTGAAGGAAAACTTTTGGATTTGACCAAATTTGATCTTCTGCGTTAATTCAAATTTTGTCTGTGTGTAGTTATTTCCGCAGTCTGGTTGAACAGTTCGAGGTGCAGTTGCAACAGTACCGCCAGCAGATAGAGGAGCTAGAAAACCACCTGACGACACAGAGCAGTGGCTCCCACATCACCCCTCAGGGTAAGCAGGGTTTTCTCAAGGTGACCTGGATTCAGACCAGCCTAGGAGGGTTGAATGGCATGCAACATTAGGTGCTGCAATTAAGTCTCATAACAAAAGGGAAAAGAGGGATGAGAGGACATTTGCATTTTCTTTAATGTTAAGTTATGTTTAATTTCCAAGTTAAACTCAGATCGAACTACATTGCCATTCATTATTTCTTGCTCTTTTTTTCCACTACCTTTTTTAATTCAAAAAACTAATGTAGTCACAGATAATGATATTTTGGGATATTTCCTTTCCAGACTTGACCTTGGCCATGCAGAAGTTGTACCAGACATTTGTTGCTCAGGCCGCCCAGCTCCAGTCAGTTCATGAAAATGTCAAGGTCAGTTCTTTACACCCAGCTTTGTCTGAGATTGTTTTAAAAATTGTTCGGATTTTGTAATAGTTTTAAAATTAGTTTACTGACGCAGAATGCAAAGGCGTTCATGTTCATCAGCTTTAAGTTGAGTAAAATGTGATTATCTTGTAAAAAATTCTGTTAAATTGTCCAGATTCCAAACCCAGTGTCATGGTAGTATAATGTTGTGTAACTCACTTTTTTCTTTTATCCTCTGTCATATTTCACATTGTAGATCTTGAAGCATCAGTACCTCTCCTTCCGCCGGGCCTTCCTGGAAGACTCCACAGACGTCTTCGAGTCCAAACGGGCCTCCAACAGGAAGTGGCAGAGCACACCGCGAGTCACAACCGGGCCCGCGCCATTCTCCAGTGTGCCCAACGCCGCAGCAGTTGCGATGGCAGCCACGTTGACCCAGCAACAGCAGCCAACTACAGGTCTGACTGCCTTCAAGTTCTAGAAAGTTCTCAGCTTCACCTTGTATAGAAGTATGAAGTATGAAGGAGCGAGAGGAGGGGAAAAAAACAATTATTTGAGAGGACAGATGATTTTGGGAACAAAAAAAGTCAGAAGGGCACAGACACATGATAACAGGAAATTAAAAATAAAAAAGCCTTAGCTGGTACAAAGATAGCGTCTGTACTTTCTCCAGTGAAAGAAAAGAGGGAGAAACGTAGAGATGAGATAAATCTGTCGTTAAACTCCGACAGGAAACCCTTGTGCTGCCTTACCATATTGTCTCTGACTGTTAGGCCTGTCTGTGTAGTGCGCCTTACAGTAACACATTGACATTTTATAGATGGCCACAATGTGAATTCAATACCAGTGTCTGGCAGTGTTGGTATGAAACCTGAACATACAGACAACGAATGTCATACATACCCTGATAATACAGCCAATCCCTTCACCGGTTTCTTCCCTTTGTCTCCGTGCACTCTCTAATAGGATGTGAGATATGAGGCTGAAATTATTGAAGAAATTAAACAGTACAAGAGAAAGTCCAACTATCTCTATTGTATTAACTTGAATCTAAGTTATTTATTAGATCTTCTGTATCTCATTGAGTCGAGATGTGTCCGTTTTGTTTTAAATGAGCCGAATCAGTGAAGGAAGTTATGTAGTTGAATTGGACAGTTTCTTTGAAAAAGAATGTCGGGTGATCAGTTAATGTTTAAATGATCAATTTATTGTAATGTGGCTCTTAAGTAAGGAGTCTCCGATTGATTGTTGCCAAGTGGCATCAGTTTTCCTCACTGATTCTCAAACATGCTTCTAATACAGAGCTAATATAAAGATTGTGATGCCACCTTTCATAGAAGCTCAAGCTTCTCTTGTTCTTACCATATGGGTCCAGGCTCAAATAAAATCTATATGAATAGTTTATTCAACGCAGTATTAATATCCAGCATAAGCATAAAGACGACGACTGAGCAGTATGAATCGCTGCCTCCTGTGTTTTACAGGTTTGTTTGGGGATGGGTTCAATCCCCCAGAGTATGTAGATGAGCCCTACACACTAATGTTATGACCTTATAGTTTCCGCCACATCAGCACGCAGTGGTACACAAATACACTTTTACCTAAACATTTAACAAATGACTTGGTTAAGTAAAGTAGTGTCCATGATGGTTGTTGCCCACATCATTGATGTGCTGAACACATTTTCAGCCTTTTTTGTAGGCTTTGATTTGAATGCCATTTCACTGGCATATCAGGGCACCCACTTTGAAGCGACTCCATATATTAGCATGTTTCTGATGTTGTTTTTTTGGTAAACTTTGAATGATGTGTGGTAAAACTTTGAAAGCAATATTGTAATTGGTTCAGGTTACAAAGGCAGCATAGTTTAATAATTTTTGCTAAAACTGCTAATTTCTCCATTCTTTTGACAATACTCAGAAAATTTGCTCAGAAGCAAAAACAGGTTTTCCCCACAGAAAAATACATTTGATCACGTAGCAGGGCATTCAGACGCCATTCTGAATTAGCATTTTGGTGATATAATCAGGTGCTGAGTAGGAATGGGAATATTCTTTACATCCATTGCTTAACCATAGATCGCACACACAAGGCTCTTCACAAAGAAGATCCAGATTCACTGTCAATATTTAGCATAAGTTACCATCCCTATTGCCAAAGAGTGTTTTATTCTCTAATATTTGACTGATAAAAGAATGATCACTAGAGATATTCCGATGCCTTTTTTTTATCTCTGATACTGATTTTGATACCTGGATAATGACACCTTTTAGAGCTGATGCCAAGTAAAAATTTCGGATTTCCAAGGAGAGCAAATTGCAGTATTATCTGGGCAAAAATAATCTACTTTAAGGAGATGGTATCGGATAGTATATATAGATTTTTCTGCCATGTCGGAGGCATTTCCAATGCTGGTAACGGCACATCTGTACTGATCACAAGTGGATGTCTTAGTCTCTTCAGTATTTATTACCTATTTATTTCTAGTTTATTTTTGTAAATTTCTGTAGCTTATACTTCGAACGGCAGAGTGGCAAGTATCAAAGCACATAAAACACTAACCACGCAGCTTTACTTCAAGCTGTTTTTCTCGTGTGACTGTTGTATTTGTCAGCGCGGTGGATGATTGTGCAGCCAAAAGCTTGTTTGAAGTCTGTCTCTCATCAGACATAAGCTGAAAGGTGCCAAAAGACTCAGGACAGAAACTATTTAATTGCCTGAAATGAAAATTTAAAGAAATGTTCATCCATTCCTGCACACATACCTAATCTTGTGGAAGTGAGACTGACAACATTTAAAGATTAGCCCATTTCTTTATCACTGGATACACAATTTTTTTTTATATAATCAAGTGTTGTGAACAAAGATCAGAAGTTGATCATTTAGGCTTCATGTACAAAATGAAGAATCTGTATTATCTCACCATTGTGTTGGTTTGCTTGTCCATTGTAACTTGATTTAAGCTGTTTCACATAAGGGCTACTGTCAAGTGTAACCGGGGCTGGTTCGTTTTATATTTCAAATAAGTTCACTGAAAAGGCTTAAAGTGCTGTTCACAAGGTGTAATTTCAGGTATTTATCCAAGGTTGAGGTTCTTTGTACGGACTTTGGCGAGATTGAAGTGTTTGTAGTTGAGCTGAGGTAGTCTGGTAGTTTTTAGAGAGAGATGTTTGCTGCTCACACTGGTCCGTCTGTGCCAGTGAGATCCATTGGTGCCAAATGAAACAGACCGGGTTGTGGTCAGATTATCTCATTATTGTCGCACTGTTTGATGTCGAAAGATTATTCTGATGAGAGCTTTTGGCACACAGGAGCGAGGACAGAGAAATGTGGTTCATCAACATTTGTTAATTTCTCTCTAGGGCTCTGCTTGCTAGCGTCCTCCATTTCCGTAACAAAACAATGCAACATAACTGCCTTACTCTACTAATCAAGAGATCAAGAGCGCATGTAACCTGTCATGCTGATAGTGAGCGCCCTCTGCTGGATCACAATGCACCCTCCTTCAGTTCAAATATGAATTCCTATATTGCTGCAACTCACGTGGCGATACTCTCCTGATAAAACACCTGCTTTGGACATTCCAGTCCTCTGTTAAACAAGTTATGTGGGATTGAGAAATAGTTTCCGACTGAGCTGGATGTCTGTTAGCTGAATTGCAGAGTTGCCCAGTAACGTTTACTTTCGTGGTTTAGCGTGGACGTTAAAGTATTGTCTTCCAAATCTCTACATTCATACTTGACACTACAACGATAATAGTAATGATTTATATGATATAGTTATTGGTCTGTCAAAGCTGGTTGGGCCTTTAAGGTCATTTTAGATATCCTCTCAATCTCTCTCAGTAACATGTACAGTATTCAAATGCTGACTGTTATATTTTCTCGAATGCCATTACAACAGCAGGGGGGATCCCATTTATCTCCTTTTTTTGGTAAATGAAGGAATTACAATGTGATTTTATTACTTTCTTGAGTATTGGCGCCACAATTTGCCTACAGTGCTCAACTAAACGTGAGTTATTCTGAAACCAGAGAATCATTAATGGCTTGTAGGGTATTTTTCTTCTTTTTTTAGTGTGTGTGTTGAGCTTCAGCAGAGCAGTTCACCAAAATGGGCTCATGATCTTTAAGATCCAGACGGTCTGGTCTTTTGAATGGTTGGCTGTTACTGTTTGGAATGTTTCTTTCCTTTTATTACGATCGTATGCTTACATTATGCCTTTTTTGCAGTGGTTTTTCTACATGTGGAGCTACGACTACCGTTACAGGTTTTCATTGTTGGGGTGGGGAAGTGGGTCAGTCTCTTGTGATGTGTTGTGTGCCAAGCTACACCTTAATTGATGTTGACCTTAAGACAACACTACTTCATTAAACATTCACCTCACCTACGTCAGACTTAATCTATGTATTTGCAGCCTGTAAGCATGTCCGCATTTATCCAAGGTGTTGTCTCTGTCATTTTTTATACCTCAAAGAATGTCTATGAATACACTGAAAATATTTAAACAAACACAAACCACAAAGGTTGGTGTGATCCTGTCGGACGAATGGCCCATATTAACCTCCACAGGCAAACTAACATATCAATAATTTATTTTGATGATTTCACAGAGAGGCAGGTACAGATGCCAAATCCACAGTTCTTATCTAACTCTTGAGTGCTTTTACTTGTAGATGAATGTGTTTGAACCTATATAACCAATGCCTGTTGATGCAGTATAGTTAATATATAATATGGTGTGCCTTTTCAAACTATATTCAACAGTTGTGTGATTTTTTTCTTCTCGGTGTATGCTAGTTCATTCACTCTCAGAAATTCTAAAATTTTTTGAAACTTGTCTAATGCAGTAGCAGTTAGCAATTAACAATCAATCCTGTTCAAAACTGTTTGTTTGTGTTTTAATGTAAGTGGACTTGCATATTAAATTGACAATAAATCCATTTTTAAACAAAGAAACGTTTGTCCTTGTTTCTTTTTCGACTCAAGTTGATGTAAGAATGCAGACTAATTGGACATTTGATTGTACAAAAAGAAAAAGTAATTGCAGAGAGGAAAAAGACAAGTTTCTGAGTGAAAGAACTAGCAGCAACTTTTTATTTCCACAGTCTGGCAGCAATACTAACTGCACTGCAATACCAGGGATAGTAGTCTAAAACAATATTTCTAAAGGGCATATATTCGTGAAAGCATTGTGCATTGCGTGATTTTTTTGCAGATATACTGTGGTAATGATGCATATATGGGATTACAGAGTATTTGCTTAGCAAACACAACCATGGCATGGTGGCTAAATGTTTTATATCTACTGCAAATAGTTTCTTTGAGGTAAACCTATTCTTAAAACCCTGTTTGATTTGGATTCCTTAATTTTTTTTATATAGAGGTAAGCATTTTTACAATGTGAAAAAATAAGTCCGTTTCAAGAGACAGTAAATCAAGTTACGAAATTTGTTTTTTTTTGCCATGGTGATCGTTCCTGCCAAATATTTTGTGTCAGAGGAGAGGAGGAACACAATTGACCTCACACACAACACATTCAGAGGAGTAAAGGATATGCTCTCTCTCCGTGCCTTAGGGACCACGGCACCCTTGGGGGCAGGGTTTGGAAACCCCTTTGCCTCGGCAGTGGGCAGTAGCTTGGGCTCTTCTACCCTTGGAGGTATTACCTCAGTTATTTATTTTTTTTAATGAATGTTCCCTTTAACTTTGCCCTTTCCTTACACACCCTACTATCCAATGTCAGACAGGTATTATTGATAGAGCCTTTGTGTTCTTTTGTAACGTGTGTGTGTTTGTGCGTGATTGTGTGTTACAATCAATGGTAGCAAAGTGCGTTCACACCACAAGAAAACAAAAAAAAAACATGCCACATGTCACTGTTTACATTCACATGTGACTCATTTGGTGGAACATACATTTGGCTGAATAAAAACCTGTCGAGTTATTCTAAAACAAATGTGTGTATACGCTACTCAAACATCTGGCAAATCCACTTGACAGTGTGGGAACAAGTGGTCTGAACGCACACAATAGTTGGTGTGTTCTCTTGTGGCTGGTATGAAAACCCTGTTTTTCCCCCTCACCCTCCGTCCTTTGCTTTGCCATGCAGTGCTCTGTGGGTCAAACTACAGTGTCTCTCTCAGAAGCCAGGCTGTGTGAATGGTGCTGTTATTGATCAGGCTGTGGCATTTGTTTTTGCGTACGTGTGTGCTAAAACCTGCCTGTGTTCCCCCTCTGAGGCGCTGCTGCTTGTGTTAGTTTCCGGTGTATCAGGCCCACACGACTTACACCCGTGTTACTTTTCCCCACAGGTTTTGGTGGTGGGCCAGGATTTGGTGGGGTGGGGACTGGGGGTTCTTCTTTTGCCTTCTCCTCCACCAGTAAGCCCACAGGAGGCAGTCTGAGTGCAGGTACATACATACTGTATCTACCCCCCTTCATACCCAGACCCCCAGAAATGACAGTCGGAACAGACTTCACTAGTCTACCTCCTAAGTTGTTATATTTCTCTAAGCATATGTCACTTAGAAGAAATTGGACATGCTTCCTATATAAACTAAATTAATCCTCAGCTTCAAAACAATGTACTACCACTGTACTATTTATAGTTTTTCTGCTGTGAGAAGCCAGCAACGCCATCCTTTGAGTGTGCTGGCAGTTTTCTAGATGACAGTTTAGGATGGGGGGTTTTTACACCAGATGGACAAAATCTGTTCACAACTTAGCAAAAGTACTAGAATCTCTGTAGCACCCTGGGTATTCTTTATTATCATTTGCTTGCTCCATTGTTTTAACTTATCTTACATTGTATCTGTCCTCTGATGTGTGTCTCTGCTTTCCTAGGCTTTGGCAGCAGCAGCACCTCAGGCTTCAACTTCAGTAACCCCGGCCTCAACCCCTCGGCCGGCCTGACCTTCGGCGTGTCGAACCCACCAGCCGCAGGCTTCGGCACAGGAGGGCCGCTTCTCCAGCTCAAGAAGCCCCCTGCTGGTAATAAAAGAGGCAAGAGATAGGAGCAGGGGAAGACAGAGAGAAGCCCTGCAACTGACCAGCTTGGGGTTTGCACAGGGTAAAGCCTGGTCTCCCAAAAAGCATACAATCATACAATAGTCCTCATAGAAACAGCAGTCAAAGAAAATGTAAATCTGATGAAATCATCAGGAACTTGATTGAACATAGCAGCGAACAGCAACACAGGATCATAAAATCACATTGACCAGCTTGTGTCATCTTTCGTTCTCACACTGTTATGTATGGCCCACTGTTCTACATTGATTAGATTTAATTGAGTATTATTCCAAATTTCAGTATCCATACATGTAAATATGGTTGCCAATATTTACATGTCCTCTCAGTTTTTTGTCAGTTCCTTGGGCCTTTATATTCATTTACTCTGGGTCAATGCGGTAGATGTCTTTGGAAAGGTTAAGAATAGCGACTCCATGAATGTAAATATGAGTTGCAGAGTTGGATCACCTCAAAACTTAATGATCTGGAACGCTGCTATGCTTTTTGGGTTGCCAGCCGCGGACAGAGTTGGGTCAAATACACGTCCTATCAGCTCTGTGAGGAATTGCTTTATTCTCAACATTATACAAGGATGGATAAGCTTTTTGCGCTTCGAGAGGCACAGTGCGAAAACATTCTGTCAACTGGAAACCTACACTGAAATGCCTTTCAAATGACGACTGAACCCAAGTCTTGTCCAAGGAAGGTTAAGATAAGGTGTGAGGAGAAGAAGGTCATAGGGTATTGGTTGAGAACAGCAGAGCTGGGGTCAGTGGGGGTTATCTGATTCCCGATAGTTTTTTAAGCCACATGAGAAAGTCCAGGGTGGGTTTTTGGGGGAAGCACAGTTTTATTTTTGTACCAGGTTGAGAAAGAGACATTGGAGATGGGGTAAAAAAAAAAAAGGGGGGGGGGGGGGCTACCACCTCGGGATCTAGTCCACATAACCTGTGTTGTTTGTTTTTCTCTAGACTCCATCCTTATAATTGTTTAATTACTTTTGAGACACATTCTGTTTTCCCTGTGTACCACTGTAAGAAGTCGGGAGAGGAAACTGCGATGTTTGTGTTACACGGCTCCCGGAAGATGTTAAGTCAGCTGAATCTAAAAGGGATTCTCACGAGCAGATTCTACCCAAGCGACTACGTTTATAGACATGCTAGAACAAGCTTGCACTTGCCGGTGTATGTGACCTGACAGTGAATGTGCATGTGTGTCCATCATAGTTGCTCGACTTCTGTTGTGGTTGTGTGGCGGTTAATCAGATTTTTTTTAAACTGTCCAAGTCTTTTCTGATACCAAATACTGGTAGTTGTTCTAATCCCAGTCTATGTAAACCTGTATTTTCAAGAAGCTGTTTAATAATAAAATCTTCAATATGACGTCTTGCCTGTTTACGCCATCAGTTCTATAAATGGTTTAGACGCAGAATGTCAATGTGTTTGTCCAAATGTGTGTCTCTGGGTTCGCAAACGGTTTAACTTTAATTTGACAATAAAGACTCATTATAACAGATAATGAACTATGTCAACGTTGCCTGCATCTACTTAATTTACACAGCCTTGCACAAAGAAACCTCTTAGACAACTAGTAGAGTATGTTTCATAAACTCAATGGATAGTTACAGAGTGTCTATTCCAGCTCAACAATTTGTAAAAGTCAAATTCAGTTGATTCTTGTTTATATAGAGACAAATTATAATATGATCTTGATTCAAGTTAGAGCAAGAAACCTTAGACAGACCTGGACTCTGGGTACACAGACGTCTGTTTAGAATGGTTTGAGTGGGGAGAGGGACCAGGAACATCTGTGTATACTGGTCTACTCAAGAACTGCCAGATTTTTTTTTTTTGAATAACTAGAATAGTACTCAGTTCTGCATACCTCTGCCAAGGCCCAATTGTCCCCTTAAATTAAATCAAGTTGCACAACGTTACCCACACTCATAGATTTAATCGAGATCTGTGGATTATTCCCCTGGAGAATTGGTGAGATCTGCTGAGGGTTTTTTGTGTGATCATGTTAACAAATGGACACATTGCATTAAGAGAGGCGGTGGACTAGGTGCAGAAAAATTGGACTATGGGCAGAAAGTTACGGACATCAGACCGGAAGGTCTCTGGTTCGACTCCTCGCAGTGACAATAAAAAAAACATACCTGGATGGACAAACCCTGGATCTGTTCGAAAAGTCCAAATAGGACTTTCCCTACCCCCGCTGTGTAAGTGCCCCTGAGCAAGGCACCTTGCTCCCCGGGCGCAGTGCATGGCTGCCCACTGCTCTGTGTGTCCTGCTATGTTCACCAGATGGGTCAAAAGCAGAGAACACATTTCCCTCATCTGCATGTAGTGTGACTGTGCATGTGTTTTGGATCAATAAATGTATCTTATCTTAACTGTTATTATTTGGGGTTCAGCATGTTGCCCAAGGACACCTCTGCAAGGGCTGGGATTTTAACCGCTGACCTTCTGATTAGAGAACTGAAATGCTCTACCCCCTCAGCCACAGCTTCCAGTAAGCTCCTGGGGGTGGTAATGATAGTAGGTGTACTAAGAGAAAAAGCACAAACTACGTTATCCATCCAACCATCTCTTTCCTGACGTGTCAAGTCAAAAATATCTGCTGTGACGTGCTCCTAACTGTAGGGGGCGGTGATGAGCTTCAAGCGGCCTCCAGGACTTGGTTAAAAAGTAAGGAAGAAGAGAGCGCCGTTGCTAGGCGACCTTGCTGCACTACACAAGAGCTGATCTGACATCAGATCCACGGAGTATGATCCCCTTTATTTGAACCAGCCACGCATATTCCAGCACATATTACTGCGCCCTTGACGAACACAATTCACCACTGTACCGTGCAGGTAACGTTAGTGTGTTTATTTAGTATTTGTAGTATTTCAGTCAGAAACAAATTTATTTTTAACTCTAATGCAAACGTTTGACAAAGTTCGAGGTTTTAAGTTAAATGACGTTTTGTACATGAATGCAGAATAGAAATGTTATGCACAGTTATTTACCACGTCTTTGATCGTAAGCTAAACAAGATAACGACTTTAATGCTACACTAGACTCAATAAGTTTCCTTATTCCCCGTCTTTACTGTGGATTCAGCAGCTGTCACTGTAAACACACCACCTCTGCAGCAGCTAATGCTATATTCAAAGATATTATAATTTTGTTATGCAGCGAAAAATGGGGAAAGGGGGATTTTCTTTTTTATTATAGAAACAGACTGCTACCACTATGTGTGTGTGGCTGTTCGAGCTTGTATCTCTGTGAAACATGCTTTCATGTTGTTTACATCCATATTCCTGAACTCCTCCAGTCTAACTGCATCAATCCATTGCGAAGTCTAAAGAATCCTAATGTGTTTTTAATGTTGATGGTTTGTTATTGGCAGTGTGGGTAGGAATACGTGGCCAGGCACTTTCTCTAAATTTCCTTTCAGCCTTGATCTTGGCTGCTCCACTGCTTTGTTTCATCTTGCAGCCATGCCGCCTCCAGACACTATGTACTGTTCCCAGCAAATCAGCATCCCACCCGAGCTGCCCAACCTCCTCAAGAACTTCACCAAGGCAGCCATCCGAACGCAGCCCAAGGACTTGCTGCAGTGGTCTTCAACGTAAGCCTCAGTGTCTGTCAGCAGTGATTCAGGCAGAGGGGAGGTTTGATTTGTGTTTATCATGATCTTGATCTCTTAAACAACACCATAAACAGTGTCTCCGGACAGCATCACTGTACAAAGAGGTCGGCCCTTTTCACCTCGGAATCTCTCATCTTGGCACTGACTTTCTAACAAAAAAAACACTTTTAAAGAAGAGGATGATATTTAGATATATCAAGTTCTTTTTTTTTTATCTCCCCCTTAGGACTTTTCTATCCTATGCCATTTTATTGGCTGTTGTGGCTTGGTAGTGTTCACCACAAAATACAATTAGGTGAGTCACATGGAGGAGCAGAAACTATGTAAATCATGTGTAGATCCCCTAAAGGAAAAAAACATTATTTTGCTGCTAAAAATTACTAAAAGTAATTTAAACTGTGAAGTACGATAAACTAGTGTCTCCGCCTTTAGCATTTTAGAGAATGATTGTTAATCACTCAACACAAAGAAATACAACGCATGATGATTTAATTGGTCCTACTCATGAGATATTGTTCAAAAAGCAACTTGTGTTCCATTCTAAACTTTGGTTTGATTGGCATGTTTATGTGTTTGTTTCTTTTTCCAGATACTTCCATGCACTGTGTAATGGACAGCGTTTGCCTGTCAAAGACCGCTCTGAGATGAACGTTGCCACCCAGAAGACAGACACTGGGCTGACTCCAGGTCTGCTTAAGAATCTTCACAAACAGGTACTTTCTCTCATACAAACCTCATGGAGCTGATCACATGATCATTTACCTGATGAGGCTGCTTCTGGAAGAGAAGCAATGGATTCAGTGCACTAGATATTTTCCAGAGCTGTGAGTAATAATGGGTTGTGTATGTTTAATACAAAATTACACATAACTAATTACTCAGCTCCAGTGTTGGGAGTAACGCGCTACAAAGTAACGCGTTACTATAATTCCACTACTTTTAGCGGTAACGAGCATGTAACGAAGTATTTTTTTAAATCAAGTAGCGCAGTTACAATATCTAAAATTTAAATGAGTTCGTTACTCGCGTTACTCTCTTTTGAGAAAACTGAACACTTGCAGACAAGAAGACAAGTGAAGCAGATCCCGAAAGATGGTCGAGACTTAAACTGATGTTCTGGTCGTTTATTTGAGCCGTCCTTGTAACACCGTACACCTTAATACAACTTTGAACAACTTAGAAACACGTTAAAACAACCGTGGACACCGTAAGCCATTGTGCTTCTTCGGAGGGTTGCTAAAAACATAAACCTTTTCCGTAGCGCCGTTGTAGTCATCACAGGCTGTCCGCGACTCTACCGGAACCGTTTCAAAATAAAATCATGTAACATTTTCACAATAAAACATTTTCACAATAAAATAACAGAAGTAACTTAAAAGTTACTTTGCCTAGTAACTAATTACTTTTGATATACAGTAACTGGTTAAGTAATTCAATTACTTTTAAAATAAGTAACTAGTAACTGTAACTAAGTACTAATTTTCAGTAACTTGCCCAACTCTGCTCAGCTCGCCGTAAGCAATATTAAAGTCATTATCACTGGCTGCCAGAGTCCCCAGAACCAATACTGCTGTTTATTTAAACCAATAACTGAAGGATTTCTTTCTCCTCAACTCTCCTAACCGCTACTTCCACAGCTGTCCCAGAAGACAACTTGCAGCAAGGAGGAGCTGAAGAAGAAATGGGAGGGTCTGTGTTTACCATCGGATCAGATGGAGACCCTGCTGTCGCTGGGCAGCTTCAGCTCAGAAATTGACTGGATGGAGTTTTTCGCCCTGGGCTGCAGCGCTCTGGGAGGGGTGAGATGTTATAGAAGGCCAGAAAGAAATGCTAATACCACTGCAGCAGCAAATGCAGATCAGCATTAACAACTTCATGTGCTCAGTGTGAGGAGGTAGGAACATTTTCCTGCAGTGAATAGGGCCATTGAACTCTTTCACCACATGAGGGCAGTCATGTTCTGTAATGACAAGATCGTTGTATTTCCAGTGTGTGCTTGTGCTCCTCCCTAAAAGGTGATAGTATATTTCTTTGTCACTTGTTTTGAATGTCTGGTTCTCTTTCTTAGACCCTAAGGAGTTCTCTGAAGTTCGCCTGTGAGATCTTGACAGAGGATGAGGAGGACGGCACCGCGAGGATCCCGTTCGACACCTTTGTGAAATTGTACACTTATCTGGCTCGCCTGGATGGGGACGTGCCACAGGACCACATTGACGACTTCCTCAGCAGCCTGCAGCCACAAGTGTAGGTGTCATCTGTGTGTGTGTGTGCGTGTATTCTCCTCAGATGTATAGCTGTCCATCTTGCAATAAGCAGAGTGGATGTAGGCGGTGTCAAATCAGGCTATTTCCTTAACGTCTCCTGTAGAAATGCTTCCCACTTCTCTCACTCTCTTTTTTCAATCGGTCTTAATTATTTTTCACATTCAAATCAGTTCCTCTTGGATTAAGCTGCTTACAATTCTTATACAATCTCCTTAGCTTCAGTAATCACGGTTGTATGATGTCTTCAAGTATTAACCAAGACCACATGACATTTTTGGACCTCAAATAAGAATTACTGCCCTTTATTTTACTACTGGATATTTTATTCTTAATTTTATCCTGGGGTTTGATTAGGGTCAACATTATGGTTTGATTGGCAAGGGATATATTTAATAATAATAATAATAATAATACATTTGATTTGTAAGGCACTCTTCATTCGAGAATCTCAGAGTGCCACAAGTACGTAATTAAAATCAAAGTCCTAAAAACTCAACTCAAAGTAAAAACGCCTTCTTGAATAAAAAGGTTTTTAGGCCAGTCTTAAAAGAGTCCAGGGTCTGTGTTGCCCTCAGGTGGTCAGGGAGACCGTTCCATAGGCGGGGCGCTGCTGAGCAAAAGTTTTTAAAATTGAATGAATAATAACACTGGAAAAGCTCCCAGTAAAGCGCACACCTCCTCTCAGGCCCAACAGTCTCCATAAATTCAACCAAGCCCCAACAAATTGTACACACTCACATAAATTCCCTTAACATGCCTCATCAAGATCCATGAATCATTCCCTGGAGATCACCTTTTCTTTGAACGTTAAAGGAAATTAAAAATAATTCCTACTATTCAAGGCATTTTGCTATAATGATAAGTTCCTACAGGTGTCCCAAGTATTGCACTTCCGTAACTACTAGTGAGGGACATTTCTAGACATTTTGCTTTAATGTAAAGTGCCTACAAGTGTCCCACGTATTTTACTTCCGTAACACCAAGAGTAGGACACTTCTAGGCATTTTGCCTCAATGATAAGTGCCTAGAAGTGTCCGGCTTATTCTGATTGGTCAGGACATTTCTAGGCATTTTTGCTATAATGTTGAGTGCCTACAAGTGTCCCACCTATTGTACATCCCTAACCACAAGTGTGGGACAATTCAAGGCATTTTACTATAATGATAAGTTCCTACAATATCTTCCATTACCCAGAGTGCATCATTCCACCTAGTTTCATTGTAATCAGTCTTGTAGTTTTTGAATGCTGCTAAATAACGGACACAGAAACAAACAAACACTGATGAAACGTAACCTTTTTGGAAGATGTTATTACTCCAAGCTATAGATATACGATATGTTGTCTATGGCCCAACTTTTTTGCCAGTCAATGTCAGTAACGGCACGATCCAAGTCTCCAACTTCCAGCAGGGCGTGAGGAAAAGAGAGACGGAAAGCAGCGAAAGACAGGAAGGAAGTCAAAACGATAGTGTTCAATTAATAAATGGGCCCTCTAATGCTCCTTCAAGCACAGCTGTTGTCCCATTACGTGGAAATTGGTTCCATCAATTGTTAGCATCAGGCACAGTGGGTTGTTATTCATCAGTTTCCAGCTGAACGACGCTGCTGTTTTTGAGTCAGTGTAGAATATTTTAATGAGCAGCGAGAGAGGCACAAAGCTGCCCGAAACAGGCTGTCAGGTGGACTGTGTGTATGCTCTTTCATCGCCTGTTCCCTCGTGTCGGGATTAGCCAAAGTTCATTTATCATAGGCACCACTTCTCAGCCCGCAGACTCGCAGCAGTTGGCCTCTCCTCCACCGGCGTATTCATTTCACTCAGCAGACGAAAAAGGAGGAGAGGTAAAGAGATAAGCTCCAGGGGCACGAGAATGTGATTTTCAATCGGTGTGAAAGGCCTAAAACCTCCTGCGGTTTTTTGTTCACTCCACCATGCAATACTGTAAATGGGCAAGTGCACAATGTGATGTTCATATTTTCTCACAAACTTGTCTTTCCCTCACACACACACACACACACACAAGGAGAAGCTTACCCCCTTAAAGGATTGCAGCTGTAGCCAAGTCGAAGGGGATCAGAGGACAGACAGAATCCCTGAAAACCTAATGACTGCCGCCTCTCCACCCACATGACACAGCAAAGATTGAAAGTTGTCAGGGCTTGAACAGATCTTCCTGTGAATGTGACAGTCGAGTCGAACAGTGTGTTGAAAATATCTCGACGTTCATTTTAATCTGTTCAGAATACTTTCAGATAAGGATAGATAGTTTCTCTTTTCAGGCGGCGTTTGAAAATCGAGACATTGGGTATCAAAGAATTGGCATCACAGCCATCAAAACTGCTGTGTGCAGTTTGTAATTTATTAATGATGTTATTAGTTTATTCAATAACACCACACAACCACAAGCTATTATTCAAAAGATCATCCATGAGGATGTGCATGACCCAGTTTTTAGCACAAAGTTCGATAGAAACTTTACTCGTGTGATTTTCAAAGAAAGTTTTAAACAAGATAAATTAAACATTAATCATCCAAACAGAATCATAGAGGCTGAGTTTGAAAATGAAACCCAAAGTTGTTTTTCTCCCTAAAAAAGTCCCTGCTCATCAGCTGGTACGTTCCAGTTGCCCAGTAACTTTGGGGATTTAGTTTAGTGCAGTGCTGAACATTGCTGAAGACTAGCTATAAGGGGATGGAGCTGCTTTACTGGTCCCATCAACAGACACTCTTGACCAATCACGAGTCAGTCTCAGCTGTCAATCATGATGTCTCTCCTTGTTTATATATTCAAATTTATTTATAAAGCTAAATTTAAAGATAAATAAAATATCGGGTTCTTATAAGATAATAAATAGCATCAAATAACTAGTGAACTAAAAGTTAATTATAATCAAACCTGCTGGAAAATGAACCCTTGAACAAGCATCAGTTTAATAAGAATAAACTCCAACGACAGAAACCACATTTGAGAAAATCTGATTTTTTGTCTTGACTTTTTTGCTCGGTAAGAAAGGAGAAGGGGTTTATGACCTGTACTGCAGCCAGCCACCAGGTGGAAAACGAGACGTGTTGGCTTCACTTTTGGGAGCTGTCATGTCATCTGTCTATATTTACAGTCTATGGGTCACATCTGTCCCTGTAGATAATGTCAATTTTAGTTCTTATCCATGTGTAAGTCACCAAGAAAGTCATAAACCATCTTATCATGCATTGATCAGCACATGCCTCTTTTCTTTCTTACTATTCATGTGTTTGTGTTGACTAAATTTACTGTAATTATTCATCTGTTTATTTACGATATATATTGTGTTGTAAATGTTCCAGAGAGCTCCAGCATGGGATGATAAAACCTCTGGACTTCATCCATCAGGACAACATGGACTGAAACTCCTGACTCATCAGAGCTGAACAAGAACAGGGAAAGACACATGTATGCGTAACTGATATATTCAAACCCTATATTCATGCAGTTGGATACTTTTGATGTTGAGTTGCTTCTCTAACATTTAGGTATAATTCAGAGCCCAGAAGTAATTCCTAGTTTCATTTTTTTAGTCTTTATAAAGACGGACGACACATCTTCACTCTTTCCAGTTTTTCATAAATGAAGCTCAAATAGACCCGATACAGTTGCTGCCATCTTGCGCTTTTGATGCTTTTCTCCCTTTATACACAAATCTATGGTTGGTGGTTTTTACCACTTTGTCTTCTTTATATTTGTTCCATTACAGAGGTTCTAATCACACTAGGGGTGCACCGATATGGAAATTCTTGGCCGATACCGATACCGATATTTGTTTATTTTCTTTTTGTTGTTATTCATTCAGCCTTTTGTGCCAGAAAAATAATTAAATCATTATTTAAAAGCACTATTTAAAAAATGTTCAGCCCTTCATCACTCTTATCTTTTAATGAGCACAAATTGAATCAGATTTATGAAACAATCTTTGATTTAACTAAACTTTATTTAACAGAGACATATTATGCCCATTTTACCGCAAGTTGAAATGGTTCCTTGGGATCTTAATGAAATGACTGTAACATATTTTGGTCAAAATGCCACAAGGATAATTTAAAACAGCACCTTTTTACCCTGTCTAAAACAGCCCTGTTAAAGTAGCATTATAGAGAACGCTCTTCTCATTGATTTACGGTAGCAGTATTGGCCGTTTATTAGATGTGTTACGGCTTCTGTGTGTATGACGTATGTTGTCAATTCCCTTGTTACCTGTGCATGAGACGGATGAATAGAGCCGGTGCACATGAGAATAAAGTACTTAAACAGACGCTACACTCATACTTTTTACACCAAGTTACACTGCGTGAGTCAAGATAACTTAACAAGCCCTCCTCAGTTTTACCTGTTTTTAGTGTCGGGCAGAAATCACATCGCGTCAACACCCACCGTGGCCCTTCGCGATGCTTGTTTTAATTAAACAGTCGGATTCCCCTGGTCCGCACCAGTTCTCAGTCAGCTGCTAGGCGCCAGCCGAGGCGCACCGCAGGGTGCCCCCCCGCGCGAACAGAGGGTTCCCCCAGCGGTCGCTAGCTGAGGTGATCCGCGAGAAGGGCCGACATGCGTCCAGAGTGGCCGCCGCTGACCGCGTACCCGGTCCCCTCCAACAGCCCGCCTTCCGCGCCGGCGATGGACACCGCCCCGCGGTCCAAGAGAAAGAAAGCCCCCGCAACAGCGACGCCGTTAGGCGGCACCGGATGAGGACCTCCCGGTGCCGCACACTGAGACTCCGGCGGCGCGGAGAGGAGGGCGACGGAGCGACTGCTCCCCTAGACGCGGCACGTGCCCAGCGGTTTTACCACAAACATGAACATCGGCCAATGATATCGGTGAAAGTCAAGTTTATTACCGATAAGCCGATATCAGTTAACGAGGCGAATATCGGCCGCTACCGATGTTCGGCCGATAAATCGGTGCATCCCTAAATCACACTAGTGTTTGTTCAAGTTCTCAGTATTGTGATAAGTTTGATGTGATTGACAGCTGAGACGTACGTGTGATCGACCAGAACTATTTTTGTTAGATGTTAGGTTGGACATTTTATTTTTTTACCTTTTCCATCCAATTAATTTATCATTTTTCAGTGCAAACACTGAGCTATATGCCAATTAGACAATGTCATTACAGAGCTACTGAAAAAATACTAGGTGAAACAATACATTTAACAACAGAGATTGAAGAGACAGCTCGGCGCGCCAGGCTGTGCTCCACCCCGAGGACGGTGCCCTAGACCCGGGGGTTAGATGGTTCTGATTACCGACGAAAGAGGTGGAGGAGATGTCCGTGTCAAGCAGCTCGAGCTCCTGTGGTCAAATCACCCGACGCAGAAATTCTACTGCGCTCATATACTGACATTTATGGTAAACGCATCCAAAGCGTTTTTTCAAAATAAACTGTTGACATTGAGCATATACAAAATGCATAATTGAAAAGGAAATGGATTGGATTATATTCACAAGAAGTATATATCGTCTCACGTGTCCTTTTTTTGAATAGCATTTTGAGTGTATCAATTTAGAGATTTTACAAAATAAAAGTCACACATTTTTAGCTTCAAGTAGCTTATTTCGGGATATTTCAAAGTACTGCAAAACACTTTGATCAACAATTCTAGAGAGAGACTGATATGCCTGTGTTCAGGACTTCTCAAATTGTCAATGTACTGAATATCAAATATATTTACTCTATAGATTAAGAGATTTTTCAAAGTAAAGTCCAACATGTGTACAATCAAATCAGTTCATTTCTGGATATTTCAAAGTTCTATAAAAACACTTTGCTCAATAAGTTCAGAGTGAGACTTACATGGATGTGTTCAGGACCCCTCTGACTACTTACATACTGAATATCAAACATTTTTACTGTATAGATTAGGAGATTTTTCAAAGTAAAGTCCAACATGTGTACAATCAAATCAGTTCATTTCTGGATATTTCAAAGTTCTATAAAAACACTTTACCCAATAAGTTCAGTTTGAGACTTATATGCCTGTGTTCAGGACCTCTCAAAATATCAATGTACTGAATATCAAATATATTTACTGTATTGATTAAGAGATTTTTCAAAGTAAAGTCCAACATTTTCACTCTTTACAATTTTTTCAAAGTAAAGTCCAACATTTTCACTGTGGAATAGATCATTTCAGTATACTTCAAAGTTCTATAAAAACACTTTACCCAATAAGTTCAGTTTGAGACTTATATGCCTGTGTTCAGGACCTCTCAAAATATCAATGTACTGAATATCAAATATATTTACTGTATTGATTAAGAGATTTTTCAAAGTAAAGTCCAACATTTTCACTCTTTACAATTTTTTCAAAGTAAAGTCCAACATTTTCACTGTGGAATAGATCATTTCAGTATACTTCAGAGTACAGTAAAAATACTTTGCTCAATAAGTTCAGTGTGAAACTTATATGCCTGTGTTCAGGACCTCTCAAAATATCAATGTACTGAATATCAAATATATTTACTAAATGGATTAAGAGATTTTTCAAAGTAAAGTCCAACATTTTCACTGTTTACAATTTTTTCAAAGTAAAGTCCAACATTTTCACTGTGGAATAGATCATTTCAGGATACTTCAGAGTACTGTAAAAATACTTTGCTCAATAAGTTCAGAGAGAGACTGATATGCCTGCGTTCAGGACCTCCCTGACTTCGAACATACATGAATATCAACGATTTTTACTGGATATATTTGGAGATTTTTCAAAGTAAAGTCCAACTATCCAACTAGTATTGCTAGAAGAGAGCCTGTGACTCAAGCATTTCACTGCCAGCGACTGCTTAATGTTATTGTTGTGCATTTGATAATAAAAAATCTTGAATCTTGAAACTTGAATCTTGAACATTTTATCATCAAAGGCAGCTGTCGCTTAACTGTTTGTTATCAAAGTCAGCTGCCTTAACATATCAGTGGCAGTTTCCTTTGCCACTGGAAGTGTCTCTACGAGCTGCCGCTGCCACGATTTAAGCTTGCCCTTACTGCTGATATTACACCCATGTATAAATATCCTTATTAAACTAGAGCAAATTTCATCACATATTTTCACGAAAAAGGTGTCATTTCACAACCAAACCGTACAGGTAACGTTACTGTGTTTACTTTTTTTGTAGCATTTCCGTCAGAAAAAAATGCCTTTTTAACTCTAAAGTTAGTTTGAGGTCGTAAGTTAAAGAACGTTTAGTACATGAATGCACAAATTCTGATGACTTTGTTCTATTGTGTTTTTCATAGTCATGGAGGTTAAATGAATACAGTAATTAATAAGTAACTTTATTTCAACACAGTTATTTACCACATTTCTTGGATCTGACATTTCATGTGGCTGTTTGAGCTTGTATCTCATGCTTTCATGTTGTTTACATCCATATTCATAAACTCCCCCAGTGTAACAGCCTCAATCCATAGCGAAGTGTAAAGAATCCTAGTCCTTTTTATGTTAATGGTTAGCTATTGGCAGTGAGGGTTGATTTACGTGGCCAGACACTTTCTCAAAAATGTCCTGTGACACCTGATATTGGCTGGATCTCAAAGTGCTCCACTGCTTTGTTTCATCTTACAGCCATGCCACCTCCAGACATGATGTTCTGTGCCCAGCAAATCATTATCCCACCCGAGCTGCCCAACCTCCTCAAGAACTTCACCAAGGCAGCCATCCGAACGCAGCCCAAGGACTTGCTGCAGTGGTCTTCAACGTAAGCCTCAGTGTCTGTCAGCAGTGATTCAGGCAGAGGGGACTTGTGATTTGTTTTTATCATGATCTTGATCTCTTAAACAACACCATAAACAGTGTCTCCAGACAGCATCACTGTACAAAGAGGTCGGCCCTTTTCACCTGGGAATCTCTCATCTTGGCACTGACTTGTGTTTTTTGTGTTGTTTTATTACGTCTAAAGCTTAGTTCACTAATTTCTTAAATTGTATTGCTGCAACAGTTGTTTTTTTTTAACCCCTGAGCCTCCAACAGTATTGTGTAGACTCAAACACTTCACCCACCCCTCCATCAGCATAGTGGTGGGTAGATAATGAGTGGAATTTCCTCTCTGGGTGAACTATCCCTTTAAAATGACACCAGCTTATTTTGTTGCTCAAAAACACTAAATGCAATGCTGCCTCCCACTTCACTGTAAAAGTACGATAAACCAGTGTCTTCCCTTGGAACTATGGTAAACAACACACAGAAAAATACAACACATGATGATATAATTGGTCCTACTCCTGGGATATTGTTCAAACAGCAACTTGTGGTCCATTTTACATTATGGCCTATTTGATTGGCATGTTGAGGAATGAATTTAAATGACAGACAGATTGAGTGATGTTAAATTAAGACACTACATGTGTGTGACTGTTCCTTTTTCCAGATACTTCCATGCATTGTATAGAGGAGAGCGTTTGCCCGTCAAAGAGCGTTTTGAGATGAACGTTGCCCCCCAGAAGACAGACACGATGTACTGCTCCCAGCAAATCAGCGTCCCGTCCGATCTGCCCATCATCCTCCAGTGCTTCACCAAGGCAGCCATCCAAACGCAGCCCGAGGACTTGCTGCTGTGGTCTTCAACGTAAGCCTCAGCGTCTGTCAGCAGTGATTTAGGCATATGGGGGAAGTGGGATTTGTGTTCATTATGATCTTGATCTCTTAAACAACACCATAAACAATGTCTCCGGGCAGCATCACTGTACAAAGAGGTCGGCCCTTTTCACCTGGGAATCTCTCCTCTTGTCACTGACTTGCTGTAATTGGATCCCGTGAGCCTCTATGTTATTGTAGCGGTTAAACAAATTTCTATCAAAGACAACAACTTCAAAAGTATGTCAAGAATATATTTTTTATGTCCCCCTTCGGACATTTCTATCCTCTGGTTTTCTATTGGCTGTTGTAGTTTGGTAGTGTTTACCGTTAAAGACAATTAAGTGAGTCGTATGGAGGAACAGAAACAATTAAAATGTCTCCTGGGTTACATCATGTGTGGATGCCCTTAAAGTAGTCACAGCTTCTTTTGCTGCTCAAAACCACTAAATACATTGCTGCCTCTCACAAGTTCACTGTAAGACTGTGAAGTACAATAAACAGCTGTTTTGTCCTTTAGCATTGATTGGCATGTTTAGGGATGAATTTAAATGACAGACAGATTGGGTTAAGTTGAGTTAAGATAATATACAGGCACTGCATGCTGTGTGTTTGTTTTTCCAGATATTTCAATGGACTGTGTAATGGAGAGCGCTTGCCTGTTGAATAACGTTCTGAGATGAACCTTGCCACCAAGAAGACAGACACTGGGCTGACTCCAGATCTGCTTAAGACTCTTCACAAATAGGTGCTTTCTCTACAGAAGAACCAAACCTCATTGAACTGATCACATGATCATTTACCTCACACTGCTGCTGCTGGAAGGGAAGCAATGAATTTAGTGCACTGCATATTATCCAGTGTGTTACTATCGGTTATGTATGTTTAATATCCACATTTAATGACACAATCTATCCTGTATTTGCATATTGTTGCATTGTTGTCGCCCCCTCCCCCTTTGGATCATTAAAGTTTTACATTATTGTTAACCCATTTCCCCTCACCTGTGAAATCTTGCTGTGGTGGAACCATTCAAATAAATGAATAATTAATATTTACTTAAAAGTCAACACCTAAGCACAAGTCTTACCTTTGTGAGGATGCCTCTCTTCACGAAAGCGATTTTACTATAAGACTTACTAGCTTTGTAGTTCTTAAAATTATGTTTATTTTAGGAAATTGTCCTGTTGATTTGAGACGGTGCTCAGAAATATTCCAGCTTGGAGCAAGAATCAACTCCTCTTCTTCTGTATGAATCCTTGCTGTGTCTTATTACATAGCTCATTATAAAAGTCATTATCACTGGTCCCCAGAACCAATACTGCTGTTTATTTAAACGAATAACTGAATGATTTCTTTCTCCTCAACTCCCCTAACCGCTACTTACTACATCCACAGCTGTCCCAGAAGACAACTTGCAGCAAGGAGGAGCTGCAGAAGAAATGGGAGGGTCTATGTTTAGCATGGGATCAGATGGAGACCCTGCTGTCACTGGGCAGCTTCAGCTCAGAAATTGACTGGATGGAGTTTTTCTCCTGGGCTGCAGCGCTCTTGGAGGGCTGAGATGTTATATAAGGCCAGAAAGAAATGCTAATACCACTTTATACCCCCTCCTTTGACCCTCAAAGCCCAATGTGAGACCAAGAACAGCTGCGTTTTTTCAGTCATCTTGTCTTATAGTGTTTAAACTAGCTCCCGGCGTCTGTGATCCAGACTTCTCTATCGGGGTCCCCAGACTCTGCAAAGAAAGAATAAATCCTTCTCTGACCATGTGAGTCTTTGCAATTCTATTAAGCCAAGGATTGGTCAGTAGATGCAGATACAGCAGCAGCAATGGATCAAAGTAAATACCTTGAAGAACTTGGCGGATAATGATTTGGATTCTGCAACTGTAAATGCAGATCAGCATTAACAACTTCATGTGCTCACTGTGAGGAGTTAGGAACATTTTGCGGCTGTGAATAGGTTCATTGAACTCTTTGACCACATGAGGGCAGTCATGTTCTGTAATGACAAGGTCGCTGTCAGTGAGCTAGTCTAATGTAAGTGTATTTGCAAAGTGGGCCTGTGCCCACTTTGCTGATTGTATATTTGTGTGTCACTTTTTTTAATGTCTGTTTCTCTTTCTTAGACCCTCAGGAGATCTCTGAAGACACCTTTGTGAAAATGTACACGTATCTGGCTCGCCTGGACAGGGACCTGCCACAGGACCACATTGACGACTTCCTCTGCAGCCTGCAGCCACAAGTGTAGGTGTCATCTTTGTGTGTGTGTGTGTGTGTATTTTCCTGAGATGTATACATGTATCTTGCGATAAACAGAGTGGATGTAGGCGGTGGCAAATTAGACTATTTCATTAACGTCTCCTGCAGTTCCTCACTTGTGCGTTTTTGGACTTAGTTCATATCCCTCCATACCTCGGGATGACAATCATAGTTTTAAACATCAAAGTCACACAATATCTTCAAAGAACTCTGTTTTGCTTTAAAGGACCCATCAACACACAACCTCGACCAATCACAAGTCAGTCTCAGCCGTCAATTATGACGTTTAGCCCCGTTTTGATAGTCAAGTCAAGTTTGTTTATAAAGCGCAATTAGAGTTCTCTACAATAAATGAAAACAAAGAAAAATACAAGATTAAGTTCTTATAAGATAATAAATAGCAATTTATTAGGAGCTAATTATAATGAAATCTGCTGTAAAACGAACCCTTGACCAAACATCAGCTTAATACGAATAAACTATAATGAAAAAAAACATATTTCAGATCAAATACTTTGATGTCTGTCTTAAATTTTTCATGTCCCATGAACTAACATAGAGAAGGGGTTTATGACCTGTACTGCAGCCAGCCACCAGGTGGCAATCGAGATGCGTTGGCTTCACTTTTGGGAGCTGTCATTTCGTCCATCTATATTTACAGTCTATGAGTTACATCTGTCCTGGTAGATACATTTAATAGAGTCAATTCTAGTTCTTATCCATGTGTAAGTCACCCAGAAAATCATAAACCATGTTATCATTCAGTGATCAGCACAATTTTACAAGAGCAGGAGATAAAGTTGAAACACCAATCTGTTCCTCTCTGTTCTGACACAGTCCAGCGATCAGTGAGAAACAGGGCTAGTTTTTGTTAGAGCTCCGTTGTTGTGGGATGCAGGAAATGGAAACATGATGTCACTGCAAAGGTGTTAGTGGTTAAGGAGTCTCAGCTCCAGGGTGGAGCTCGTTGCACAACCTTTAAAGTTTGGCATGTAACGTCACTTCCCCAGGGACACGATGAATGTAGCGGGGCAGTGCGAAAGAGATGGGAGAAGAGAGAGTGGACACAGAGGTTCCCCTTTAGCGTTCATCCCTGTAGCTGTTGCGTAACAGATTCAAGGGGAAGGACCAGGGGAAACATGATTCATGGCGTATTGTGCTGTTGCAGAACACAGATTTGTTGACATGATGTTGTGTTAGTGTCCTTGCCTCTTAACAAGCCTCTTTTCTTTCTAACTATTGATGTGTCACTTATTTTGTATTGAGAGGTAATTGTGTTGACTAATTTTGCTTTAATTATCCATCCGTTTACTTATGATATATATTGTGTTGTCAATGTTCCAGGGAGCTCCAAACTGGGATGATAAAACCTCTGGACTTCATCAATCAGGACCACATGGATGGAACCTGCTGACTCATCAGACCTCGCCAGAGCCACATCGAGGCCTGAACAAGGACAGTGAAAGTGAATTTCAAAATAAAGTGGCTTGTCTAACATTGAACAGCGATGTATGGATTGTATTGCCATTGGCACAACCTATATTTGTCCAAAATGCATTTTAAACTGAGGATTTTATGTTCAACACTCAGTATCAACCTAATGCCTAAAATGACAGGCACTTTTCAATCAAGCAATCAACTCCAAAGCATTATCTTTTCTTATAAGTCTCATCATCTTCTTAATGGAACAATAAACCTCGTAATTCCAAATCTCAAAATTAATTATTGAGACTTTAACTCCTTGTGAAAACAGGATAATTACTGTGTTTTCAAGAGAAGTCTGTGGATTCCAAGGCAGTATCCTGCAGCCGTTACATTCTAAGACACCTACACACTGGCTTTACCAGCGTTCCAGCAAGGTTGTGTGGGCGTGTGGACTTTAGTTCATCTGCAAAGTGCCTTGGACTTTTATCATTTTGTGAAATTCTTTGCCTTCAAACCACACTTGTTTTGTTTCATTAGCGTAAAAGTATGTACTCTTTAATCCTATTTAATAAATGTTGTTAGATTATTTAATACTTATTTTATCTATGAGCATCTGCAAAATAATCCAACAAAATCAAAGGTCTGGTGCTCATACGTGAGCACGCATCTCAGACGGCACTTAATTAAGGGGACGTTGCAGGCTGATGAAAATGGATTAATCAACACTTGTGAATTATTAAATTTCTCACATTTAACTTGAGAGCTATGGATCTTTCTGTCCCTGAATTTAACTGTCGTCGTTAACTCGCGCATTGGACAACTTTATGTCTTAATTGATTAAGTTGTGATTTCTAGACTTTCTACTCAGTTCAAATTAATAGACGGGATATTAGAGGAGAACACTTTCGAACAAATCCTCTCAGAAACAAACAGAAACCCCTCAGAACCCAGACATAAACACTGGATTTTGGTCACTTATTCAGTCACTAACAGTTCGGCGCTTGTGTCATAGAAGAGACTCATAGACAGATCTTTGTGCAGCGCCCTGCTCCAGGTATGCCACAGAAGAGACCATGGTGTGTTGGAGTGTTGTGGATGTTTGTGGTTTTAGGGCAAATACATGAATAACTGAATGAGGGAAGCCATACAGGAGCCTGTCTAAACCCACGATCTTGTGCTCGTAAGGTACATGTGGCCTAAATAAGATCGACTGAGAAAGTTCATTTTAAAACTCCACCTTTCACAAACTAGTCATTTCTTCATCTAAAACGGCTAATGCTTATGGTCAAAGATATTTACAACAACCAGGATAATGTCTTAGAAGTTCTTCTAATGTAACGGCGGCTGTGGCTCTGGAGGCAGAGAGGGTCGTCCACTCACCAGAGAGACTAAACCCCAAATTTCCCCTGATCAAAAAAGTGCTCCGGATAGAAGCGTTGCACATTTGTTTGCGGGGAAATTCGTGACTTGTACTGTAAAAGCGTTTTTGAGTGGTCGATTAACTGTAAAAGCTATGAGTAAAGTCTGTTTACATCTGAGGGTTATTGTAGTGACTGAGTGGACATCTCAAGCAACAAACTGTGGATTGCTTCTTCGGCTTAAACCTGTGTGGCCTTGGGTGACAGCTGGATTTGTAAGAAATCCTCTTGTCTGTGATGATTGTTGAACAATACTTCTTCCCAGCCCAAATGACAACAATCATAGAAATTACACACTCCTATTTTTGCCGCTCTATTGAATCTGCCACAAAGGGTTTGGGTTAAAAATAGTCCTTACAGTTTGGAGTGACATACTCTCGGTAAGTATAGTTGTCTGAGAGAGCTGTGAATATATAATAAAAAGACAGAAATCTCATCACATTTGCGCGACACACACTCACAGAAGGGCTCCGGTCAGATCCCTGTGGTAATCTGTCCACGCAACTTAGATCTTGTTCTGAGTCCCGGGTGGAGCTGATGCAATTGGCTCTGCAAGTGAGGGTGTTGCAAATGTTCTGCTATTTACATTGTGTCTCAGTCTCACGTGAATTCATACGCACATCACAGAATATAAATCCACCTACATCAAGGTGAATGGACAGATCTGTTTATTTCAATTGGCTGTACTTCTCTATGATGTACAGTAGATTGAAATGCAACAGCATGCGCATTGAGGGATATTTTACTTAGGACATATGAACGGGGGATTAAATCTACATGTTAGAAGTCCTTGAATGAACTACAAACAACCCACCAGCTGTGTCACAGAACATGAATATGTGAGAGGTCTTGTTGAACTGAGGAGTTCTCATTGTAAAATCAACCCGCCTGTCTCCTTAATAAGTATTAATTGTTTCCTCCATTTTTGCTGGGGCTAAATAGGAGCCACTGATGCCAGTTTACGGTGTCAAATAAACCGCTGCAAACGCTAATGGTTGATTTTTATTTCACAACACAGCTGTCTGCACACATCTCCTCAACAAGAAAGAAAATAAAAACACGACTGACTAATGTAAAAGCCAAACATGCTCGGCTTTTATGGAAACTGTTAAGTGCTTTCCGGGCTTTTATATTAAAATGTTGATGGATTTCTGCAATGCAATTGACTCTAGTTACTCCCTCGTTTCCCCCCGAAAATACCGGTTAATGCCATATTTCCTTTTTACTAAGGCAGCTAATTGTTGGCTTCACGCCAGCTTTATGCCGCTGAACATTTCACTGAGCAGCACTGCTGGAAACTGAAACACAGCTCGGCTTTGGTAACAGAAAATATTAGTGTTCAAAATGAAGGGCGTTGTCTGAACTGCATACTGCTTAGGACATGTTAGACTCATGTGTATCTCCAATGTTTCTCCAATATTTAGCTAAAAGACATGCAGTCTAATTCAAAAGCCCAACAGTAATTCATAGTAATTTGTTATTTAAAAACAAGCTGATTCTACTCTTTTTAGAGTCTTTATAAAGACGGATGGTTCCAGCCTAATTTTAAGATGTCAGCGTTCATATCCAGGATATTTTTAGATTAATTTCTAGATAGTGGAAGGAAGTGGTGACATGTCGTCCATCTTTAGACACAGACTGGAGCTCCTTTTTCTTCCTGGTCTCTCCTGATATTAATATTTCACTTGCGTGAGCACATATTCTGTAATAACATTACATTGCAGCTGCATTACAGTGTAAAACACAGCAAAACATCTCCATGACTTTAGTGTACATGAGATATGTATAAGTGAATCTGTGGATTGAAACCAACTTCATGAGCTATTTACTAAAATTAGGATGCTGACTTTCACCTGAACTCTTACTTGACAAACTTTCAACTAATTCTAATACTGGAGAATTACAGTTTATCTTTACTCTGTTGATTGTGTGTGTGGCTCGACCAGACAGTTGAAACTTTCCACAGATAATTATATATCTGTAGGATTGGAAACTGGCTGTCGGCCACACGGCAGCAGAACGATACCATGGAGATGGAGGAGTCACACGAGAGTAGAGCTCTCAGCAGGGGGTAGATGAAGTTATAATAAGGCTACACACACTGGGACTATTATGCAATTGATTTCTTTCCACAACAGCTGATGTCAGCAAAGTGAATGATTTAATTACATGTAAATGTTCTGTGTAAGTTACAATCCACGTATACAATCCATGTGGACGACTTATGATCAGGATGTTCCAAAAATCAGCGCAGTGACAGAAATTAGAAAAAGATTATATTACCAAGCCATTAATGATCAAGCTCCATCATATGTAATAGACCCCATATCATCTCCTCTCTATATGAACATCTCCTCTCTATGAACGTGGGCTTGGCGTTTCTACAAGAGTCCTCTCCTGACTCCTGTGGAACCAGCTCCATGTTGGGTTCAGGAGGAAAGATATAACTTCATGAAGTTTCATTGACCCTTACTGTGCCCTAACAGGCATACAGCCAAGAGAAACCTCCCTGGAGGACATGCTAAACATGTGTTGTATTTATGAATTATGTCATGGGCCAAACCAATGGTCTCATGGACCATATGGAGGCCTGAGGTTACCCACCCCAGCCTTACACAGACTTGCATGCCTATTGAGAAAGAGCATGTATGTTTCAACTTCTGATAGTGTCCATTTTTAGGACATACACACTAAAGTTAGTCAGGCACATATATACATATTAAAGTTTCACTGGTGCTTCTAGAGAGAGCAATAATCCCTTATCAGAGAGAGAGAGAGAGAGAGAGAGAGAGAGGGAGAGAGGGAGAGAGCGAGAGAGAGAGCGAGCGAGAGAGAGGTCCCAGGCGCATCTAATCGGCTTACACGACTCTAGGTTGACACAGAACTGTCTCTCTCCACCCAACGTGGGACGGTCGTGTATCCTGCTCTTTATTTTCTGCTTTGACTCCACTTTCCAGAGGCTTTACTTCCATCCATGTCTACTCCGGACAAAACACCGCTCGGCGCAAAGATCTCACTTCTGTGGGAGCTTCAGATCTCAGGTGACAGCGGCTCTGTGGGGATGATCGGGAACACGCTCTGACTGTACATGGTTCAGCAGATTAAGGGGTTTGTCTACTTAAAGCTCCCGCAGACGATGTAATAGTTTCACGAGAGTCTGGTCTTGGAGAGACAGCTCGTCCCATGCGTGCGCCCCCAGCGCGCCAGGCTGCGCTCCACCCCGAGGACGGTGCCCTAGACCCCGGGGTTAGATGGTTCTGATTACCGACGACAGGGATGGAGGAGGCGTCCGGGTCAGGCAGCTCCAGCTCCAGCAGCATCAGCAGCAAAAGGTCGGGGGAAACGTCTCTCAGGTCCACCCGACCATAGAGGAAGAGCCCCCGTCCAACTCCGAGGATGACTACCCGAGCGAGGATGGGGACTTTGATGAAGAGGAGGACGAATTCGAAGAAGTGGACTTCGACAACCTGGATGACGGTTGCAGCATCGCGTCCGACGACTCCTTCTACCCGCCGGACGATGCGTTTGCGGACTCGGAGCGCACCCCGTCCCCGGACAGCCCGGAGCCCCTGTCCCTCCTCCAGGCGTGCTGCACCAACAACGCGTCCATCGTCCGGATCATGATCCGACACGGGGTGAAGGAGGAGCAGGTCAAGGAGTCGGACAAGAACAACAGGGTATGATGAACTTCATATGTAGCACACATCTTGACTCCACACACACACAGGTTGCTGCAGATACACTTCACAAGTTTGCATTGACTTCCAATCACACCACAGTTGTTCACAAGGTTAATTTATATTGGCTCCAGTTACATATCATAGCGTATTTAATCTCATAACTGATCGACTATGGAGCAGGTAAGGTTATAAAGTGATCTTCCTCGGCTGGACACTAAATGTGTCACACTATATCTGTTTATCAAACTGAAGTCTCTGCCACCCGGTGCAACAGGTTCAGACAAGAAGCTTCACAGTCAGTCGGCGTTGGAATAATTAAGCCTGAGCCTGCTGCAGTGACTTACTCACCTATTCCCAGGCCTTGGAGGAGGATCTGATTTGACCTCTATTTGAAAACCTGTAACATATGTCACAGGTTTAACGTTTTGATTTTGATAACCCTCAAGAAAACTTAAGTTATTTACATCTTAATAATTCTATATCTCTTCTGCCAGTTGGCTGGAAAATACTAAATTTTTCAACTTGTACATGTTTGTTAATAATCTGCTCAATATCAGTGTTTTCTTTGTATGTTTCTGCAATGACCCGACTCAGTTTACAGAGAGCGAGCAACCACAAGCGCTTTTAAAAACAAACTGAAGTCTCCGAAGGGCAGGAGAACACACACTCCTCTGTGTGTGTGAAAGTGTGCGTACTCTAACTTTGTGTGTGTGTGTGTGTGTGTTTGTAAGACTGCATTTTCATATTCTATATTTGGACTCAATTTGTATAATATATTAACAAAAAAAAGTCATTAAGGGCAGAATAAAAACATTTCGTAAAAGCTTGAACTTCACAAAAGGGATGAAGCATTTTCAGTTACACTAATCTCGGGCTATCTGGGGATTTTATTTGTTTTATTTGTTAAGGTACATGAGAGTTGGGTCACAGCTGCCACCTTACATATTCACAAACACAGTAATGATAGTAGCAGCTCACATTTTCCCCATTTCCCTCCCTAAAGTCTGAATGTGGACATATAGGATATAAGGTTGTGGATGGGAAACACACTCACTTCCAAAAAAGAGCAGAAGGAAAGAAAAGGTGTATTCTACCTGCCCCCCGTCCCCACCCTCTGTGACCCAGGACCCACGTATCAAATTGTTTAATTAAGTATTGATTAGCAGTTTACAGAAGCACGAGGGAGCTAATTTCCTCCATCATCAATGCTGATATCCGCAAAAATAGTTCATAGTGTATATAGAGTACATTATATATATACACATATATATGTATATATATATTATACTGTATGTGCATAATCTAGCCTATATGTCTGAATTCATGAACAGGAGAGTTTACAGTTTAAAGGCAATTACTTAAAAGTTTATAATAATATAATTGCCCTTTCTCTAATAACTTTAGCTATACAGCCAGGAGGGAATTTTTTTCACAATTTTACCAATATACATTAGTTTAGTCGCTGCCTGGGAAAAGGGGATAATCTTGATAATCTGCAATATTTCATCATAAAAAACTCCACCCCTCTGCTGTTTTTTCCCCTCAATGACTGAATATCTTATATTTCTCACTGAAGGTCATTTATCAATTTAATAATTACTATTTTCTTAAAAAACATCAAAATATGTAAAGCATGTTTCCATTTGCACCTTGTTGAAAAAGGTCACTCCAGCCAAAGAACTGTAGCCCAGGGCGGAGAGATAAATCCATAATTATGGACTGCCAGACCAGCTTTCATTCATCTGGACATTTTGCTAATAGTAATTGAATTAGTTGGAACTGGGGCCTGTGCTGAATCTCTTATTAATGTGCAATGTTGTGACTTGGTGTAGTTGTGTTATTATACATTAGTGTTGGGCGATCTTTTTATCCAGGGAAAGCTGAGAGAGCAAGATTCACCATCACCGTGCACACTTGACTATACATTGCTTAGCTTTTATACTACTTACAGAATCAGAAACCTGCACTTTGCATGTATACCAGTACATAAAAAAAATACCATAGCATTTAAAAAATATGAACCTATTCAATGTTGTTATATTGTAAAAGCTGTGTGCTACTAACCCTGTATGGAAGTCACAATTATTATCATTGATGTCTGACCTGACACATGTTAATCCCTTTGAAAAACAAATATACACAAAGACTGAATGCCGTGGAACTTCTCGTATAATCTAGTTTGATAACTGAAAAATAACACATATAAATAAATGTAGGAACACTAAACAAGTACTTCTTTTAAAAGCTGTTAAAGTGCACACTCGGCATGGAATATTGCCAAACTGCTGACATCTTAACTAGTTGTGACTAATGCTACGCGACTGGAAATAACTTGAGTGGCAGTACAGTGTAAATCTGTTTTGGTGCAGTTGTACAATGCTGTGTCGGTACCGGAACATCAGCTCTTCAGTGAAGCTGAGCTGTTTTCATAGTCCTGACCTTAAATCACTAATCTGGGCCTCTAACCTGGAGGCTACCCCCCCCCCCCCCCCCCCCCCATCTATCTTTGTCTCCTCATCCATTTCACCTCCTCTTCTCTGCAAACCGACCTAATCCCTGAATGAACTGGATGTAATCACCGATGAGCTCATGGGGAGATAGAGTAGCATGACATCACTGGAATGCCAAAAAATCTCTCCTGTTGAGATCCCCCTGATTCTTAAGCATTTTCATTCCTTGTGATTGTACAGTATGTAGTATAGACAGTGTGCAGATATACAAGTGTTTATTCAGAATATAAAAAGATGCACATAATGCACAAAACCCAACAGAGAAAGGTCAAGGGTCCTACAGGCACGAGGATTAATTTGGCAAGCCCCCCCCCCCACAACAAATGGTTGCAAACAATGTGTGTCTCAGTGTGAGAGGCGAAGCAAGAAGGTTCCATGTTTGCACAGATAACCAGGATGTCTGCCATAGTGTACTCGCCACTTGCTGACCTCAGGGTGTGTGCACACAAACATAGACACAAGAAGAATAAGCAACAGATCTATTGGAAACACACTGATATGAATCTGCAAGGCTCATTAGTGTCCGTGCGTATGTGTGTGTGTTTCACATCCTGAAACATCCTAATATAGCAGACAGGTCGACAATGTGATGTGTGTAAGACAAAGAGAGGTGCTTCAGTACATCCCAGGGCCGGCGGTGACCATTTACAGCATGTGCTCCATTTCCCTTTCCTCTGGTCAGCAGTTTATAGGGAGTGTTTCAGTATAATGATTTGTTAATCTTGCAAGAGAAAAAAGTTTTTGTCAAATTATATTTAGTGTTATAGCCTGGCTACTCTTTTATATCTGATATGAAAATTATGTCTTATCCCTGTTCACAGTTTCATACAAGCAGGGAGGTCAAGGGTTATGTCCAGCTAAAACCAATGCAGCCTTGAACCTTTAGTAATATAATCTTTAAGATTTTTTTTTAAATTTTCATGGATTTCACAGGGAATAATTCATGGATCATGTTGAAATAAATAAGGCATATTTAGGGAACTTGGGGCCTTGGCAGAGGAATAAGTGCTCTTTGGAGTGTCATTCTAATCTTAACTTGAGAATCTTTTTCTAGGCTTACTTAACTGCTTATCTAGCAGAAAGTTTTGTCTATTAGAGTACAGGAAGTTTCCACTAAGCGAAGCATTAATACTCAATTTGACAAGAAACCTAACAATATATACATGATGTAGTTCGTATGGAGGTATGTGAATTTAGTTCTGCTTCAGAATCCATGAATTCTCAGCGTTGTGACTGCCGCGATGCAACAACATTGGCAATGTCTTGTCAGATGTAAAAAAGAGAACAAGTCACTCAACATGAGGGGTTATCCCTGATGAAAGTAGGACATTTAGGCAATGTGTGTGAGTTTAAATGTGACGTATCAGATGATTACTGGTGTCCACTGGCACCTCTGACCCTGTTCAGGACAGTATGTGTCCCTCGTGGAGTGCATAAGCATGAAACTCAATACAAACGTACACACACAAACACACACGCACACGGACACACACAGAATCCAATCAACTTGAATGAGGCCACCCTGCCGGGCTGATACCTCTCCCTCTCCCTCTCCCTCTCCCCCCCTCTCTTTCTCTCTCAATCACACGCACACACACACACCAGATTCTCCAAATAGGCCGACACACAGTGACAAACCATTACAGATACAGTATACAGCAGCCCTGGCTGTTGAGACAGCATGCCACAGAGTGTCTGATGCACAAAGAGAGCGCCGACCAGCGCGGATCGACCATCATGTCAACAGGCAGACAGACTGAATGAGGGACACGTGGGGGAAAGAAAGAAATTTGGCACCACAGAGGTCTGGCGAGCATGATGCTGCTAGCCAATATAGATAAGTGGAAAAATCAAAGCGACAGTCGTACACATTTGATTTGATACAGCCGTGTGAAGGCCCAGCTGCAGACAGAAAGACAACATTACAGGGAGGCTATTGACAGAAACACGGCCCAGTGTATCTGTGACGCTTTTAGTGTGTGTGTGATTGAGGACGGTCTAGAGAGTGTCCGTGCTTGTGTGTGTGTGTGTGTGTGATGCCTGTATTTGAAGACAAAGATGTGCTATAGATTGTAAAAGGAATGCTAGGTTTTTTATTCGGTCTATACAGAGGGACAGTCTGTTGGTCGCTCGTATGACTTGCAGGAGTTAGCTGCGACCATAGACTGTCTGTAGAGATGGACGACGCGTGTGCCAATACAAGTCGGTCTCAGCTGTCATTCATGATGTTTCACCGCATTTCTATAGTATCAATATAATGAACACTGTGATAAGAACAACCTTAAATGACAAACTATTTACTTTGTTCAGTTCATGTCCGACCCACTAACATGGAGGAGGCAGGATTCAAGATCTTTGCTGCAGCCAGCCACCAGGCGGCGATAGAGATGTCTTCAATATTTGTATACAGTCTGTGGCTTAGACAATTCCTTACTTGAAAAAAGTCAGTCTTTATTTAGGAAAAATGGCAGCATCTTGGTTACATGGTGAAAAACCAACATTAGACATAATGTGGAGATAGAACAGGCTTCTCCCTGTTTGGGATGCTGTCTTGGATAATACTCCAAATTGATCGTAAAAAAAAATATGTGATTATCTGCAATTTAAAACCCATTATAAGAAACTGTAAATTGGTTATCAGTTATAATATATATGGGATGCAGTGTGTCACTGTTGTTGGAGCCAATTATCATTACAGCCTTCTCACATTAACAGTAAATACTCCCCCTCTCTTTGTGTCTGGCTCACTGATAAGGCTAAGCCTTTCTATTCTTAGCCCCGGATATCCCCAGATTACTGAGGGTGTGTGTGTGTATGTTAGTGTCTTTCGCTGTGTTTATGTGTCGACCTGGGCTAATCATAATATGTTCAGAATTCTTGTGTGTATATATCTGTGTTCAGATTGAATGAGAGATCACTGAACTAATAATAATGATACTTCAATTTTTCAGCCAGAATACTTTCTCGCATCAGGATAGGTGTTCCAAAACCTTTAACTACATTTTTTTCAGCAGCTTTAAAGCAACACTATATAACCTTTACTGAGGAATAGCGCCCCCTGCAGCCAAACATGATGACCAATTCTGTTGTAGTTTGTGCGTTTGTTGTATGATTAAGGTGTGCCAAGTGGAAAACTGAAGAAAAGGGCCTGTGTGTGCGTGTTTGTGTCACAGAGAAAATAGGACGTTTTGTGATAAAACTGCTCCAGACGAGCTGCGGGGCATGTTTCTGAAGCACAACACTGCCAGGCTGGAGGGCTGCCAAGTATGAGTGTGCGTGCATGTGAGACAGTGAGCGAGAGACAGACGAGGTCTTCATGTGTGTGTCTGGGTTTAACCAGATAGAGTTCTCTGGCGCGGTGCCACTGTTAGTGAATTTCTCCCACACAATCCGCCAGTTACTCCACAGGACCTCTTTCCACCTTAGAACTCTCAGGGCTGAGAAGACTTAACGCGACTGCATCAGGAGCTGGATGACAGCCAGGCAGGCTTTACATCTGTCATTTCATTTTACAGGTAAACAGATTGAGGCCATAAATATGCCAAAAGTGACACAGGGGGCCAATTGTATGATATATGTTTACATGACACCAAGCGTGTCATGTGTAGCTTAGAGCACATTATCAGCATTTCCCACAGAATTAATTCAATCTTTTGCGATAACTGGGATGCACAAGCATGAATGCCACTTTCAGGCTCAACAGATTACGAGTGACAGGTACTCAGATAAAAGAGCGAGATACAAACGTATGAGAGTTCCACAACTGCATCTGAAACTATGAGGCCTGACAGTCTGCGTGTATGGTGAAGACTTTACGGCCCACAAGCATGTGGTACAGATCTCGCTAAGAAAAGTGTAATACAAGTTTTGTTTAACCTTAAAACCCTGGCAGGACAAATTTGAATATGGCGGGCCACCACTGAATAGACAATAATGGGAAACAATGCACCCGACTACACAAAAGCTTAAAAGAAATTGCGACACAATTTCTTTTCGTATTATTAGTTAGTGACTTTTACTTTTAAGTCTATTGACATGACAGGGCCACTGCAGCTGTATCCTGTATCTTATTTAACTGAGCCTGTGCCGCTGAGCAAAGTAAAAGCTTGTTATAAGAAACAATGTTTTCAGTATGATACATATTAACAGAAATAAAGACGGTGGGGAAGCAGTCCCTACAGCAACTGGACAAGAAGCTGTGGTAATAGGATTCATCAGACCATCACATGTTATGGGGATATTTTATTGTCTTGAAAAATTTGCTTTAGATTGGTCACATGTTGATGTGACATGATGCAGACATACAATCTTGATGTTTGTTAAATAACGCTATAGGTTATATGTTTAACGTTGGTGAAAGGAGATATTCAGAATTTGGAGATCCACATTTAGCTTCATAATTTCACATACGTCAGTGTTTGCTTGTGTACTTGTTCTTGTTACCACCTCAGGACATTCTCCATGGTAATCACTGATCTTGTCAGGACCAGTAGACCTCATGGGGACTGAAGCCTGGTACAGATCAGGCGAAATTACATTTTTGAGGTCCTAGTTAAGGTGAGTGGTAAGATGTTGGTTAGTGGTTAGGTTAGGGATACGATTTGGGTTTGGCCGTTCACCATGAATGCAAGGCCCTAATAAGGATAGCTCTGCAAAGTGTGTGTGTGTGTATGTGTGTGTGTGTGTGTGTAGGAGTCGTAGAAAGACACGGGAGAGGCTGGCACAAACTTTGTAATCTGGTTTTCACCTTCAGGCCCTCTCCGTGTCAATCCTGTTCATTTGTTTTTTTTATTCTTCTCAGAGAGACAGAACGTTTCATCACATTCATACCAGAATTTGGAAAAATAATTCAGTGGAGTAACACAGTGTGCTGCTTAGAAACCAAGAATACAAATTCTTGAAGGGGGTTTCATTTAATACATTTATGAAGAGAACATCGTGTGTAGGTTCACAAATCAAGTCTGCTGAAGGAACATTAAATGTGGAACAAATTAGAAGTTTTTAACTCTAACTCAACCAAGTTGATATTCTTCACACACATATTCACATAGTGTTGTGTAACATATGATCAGTGCTCCACTGCAGTGGCTTGCGGTGATGTGTACATATAAGTGAGCAGGGCTGCAGGCTCCTGTATACCTGCTGCCTCTTAAAGGGGAATTCTCTTTTTTTCAACCTGGGCCCTGTGTTTATAAATGTGGGTGTGTAGATTTGTTGGCCCTGATAAAATACTTTTGGAATGTGTAGGTGCATTTGAGACAGTAGCAAGAAATACAAGACTCATATTGTTGGTCTAGGTCTTTACTAACAGTCTGGAAACATTGTATGAGATTCTGAGCTTTGCCACTGAGCAGCAGCTAGTTCTGCTTGTTGCCTCTCTCTCTCTGCGTTTGCTTTTCAGTAAATAGGAACTCCTCGTCCATGTACTCCAGCTCTAGCAAGAAGCTCAGTGAAGTCCAAAGCCTCATCGACATTGAATCAGAAACACTTTCTGAATATCTCTGATAAAAATCCAAAGTCCTCTCTTTAATTCTCAGTCTCCTTTCCACCTCCATCTACCTGGATCAACTCAGACGTCAGGAGACTTGAGCGTGAGACTTCTCATTGAGCGAGACATGTGTAATGTTTCCATACTGTTAGCAAAGAGCCACAATAAACCATTTTATTGGTGAAAAAAGCACTTTTAGTGGACATTTTGCCCCATGAGAATGCATTGGAGCCACTGCCGTGTCACATCGTGGCTTCTGGCGGAGGCCATATACCGGACCGATTCCAAAAGTTAATGCCGCTACCACTCATTTACATACCCACATTTATAAATATAAAGAAAAATCACACATCAGAAGAAAAGGAGTAACTTAACTTATTAAAGAATAACTTTTGAAGTGGATTTGATTCTTTGACATGGTGAGATCGGGCATTAGCCTTGGCGTAGCTATGCTCTCTCTGAAGACCCAGACCTAGTTCTCCATACTCTCTTATTGTTCTCTTACTCTTATTATTTACATAAATTCATCAATTGTGAACTGATTTCTTGAATAAGAACATGTATTCCAGATTCCATGGACGCTTTGACCCATCTATTATCAAAGACATTTATTTTTGTGTATGTAGAAATACATTTTACATGACATAGCTATTGAGAACTCCATGTTCCCAGATCCTACATGCAGCCCCCCCCACCCACCCCCATCTCTCTTCTCTCTCTGGTGGTAAACTTGTTTGCTTTGGCCGATGAAACTGTTTGCACCCTCTGGAAGGTACTCAACTTTTACACAAATTTTCCAGAACTCCGAAAACGGGCATAAACTCACATTCATGGACTAACATTTACACATCCTGCCACACACAACACATGAAAGGGTTCCTATTCTGGTAGGAACACACGCAGGTAAACAAACGCATACATACGCTCACTGAAAAGACAGCAACAGAAGCAGAGACAGCTTATTTTTCCACCGAGTTCAGGGTAGTTGAGGTTCTCAGTGAAAACACAGCAGATGTCGCACTTTTAAAAGATGCACCGCTATGATCACATATTATATCCTGGAACTTCTATATGTCAGCATTTTTACTGCAGCCTGCTGGCTTTATCTCCTATGGCAAATTTTTTTTGTTTGTTTTCCGATTTTTTTTTGCTGAATCTTAACATAAGCCTTTCACCCTTTGCCTTGTATATTAACTCCTCCATCTCTATTTTGTGTCCTGTCACTTTCCTATTCATCACAGATAGGGCTGTTGGTCGCATGCTACCAGGGTTACGTGGATGTTGTCATAGCCCTGTGTCAGTGTCCGTATCTGGATGTCAACTGGCAGGACAGCGAGGGGAACACGGCTCTCATAACTGCTGCTCAAGCAGGTAAGTTGCACACGTACGCACACAGACGGACACAGTAATATATCAGGCTTAGATACACAGTCACACAGGCATTTACAGTACCGCGTGAACACATGCACATGCAGATACAAATACACAACGCATGCTGACTAATGCTGACACGGGTGAAGACACACAGACGAGCATAAAAAAAAACCACGTCGGTACTGCTGTGAATGTGGTTTTGTCCAAAATTTGGTGGACGATGTGGAAATGTGACCCACAGCTAATACCTCCCTCTGTCGTGTTCGTCTTCAAGGCCACATAACCATCACCAACTATCTGCTGAACTACTACTCTGGGCTGGACATCGAGAGGAGGAACTGCCACGGCTTCACCGCTCTGATGAAAGCTGCCATGCAGGGCAGAGTGGAGTGTGTGCGCTCGCTCATGATGGCAGGTGAGGCAAATGTGCAAAGCTGTAGCTGTCGGATTTCATACACACAAACACAAACACAGACTGGGTGTCGGAATCGAATGTGTTGCTCTGTCAGATTCTAAATTTAGCCCATTGCCTAGATTCTCTGGCCAGATTTCGAGAGAAGTATTTGCTTTATCAAATCTCAGCAGCTCAGGAAACCGATTTTCAGATGGACAGATGGACGATTAGAAAATGTTTTAGCAGTTTAAAATGAAAACTCTTCTTTGGAACAAATCGAATTATAAGAGGCCAAGGTTTTTAATATAAACAGGATCTCAGTTTAACTTTGACGATGGGCACAACACCTCCCGATTCATTTATTAAGTTTTATTCAGTTTGGCTTACAGGCTGGCTTTTAACTTATCTCTTCGTCTGTTATGCATTCATCATACTATATATATATTAAATTGCAAATGTTGACATCCAGATAAAGATTGAGATTAGATGAAATGTTTGGGTATTTTGGCCCTGTGGGATTTGCATGATGGTGTGTGCGAGTTCTCTTGAGTAATTAGACAACATTTTTGTAATCTTCAATCTTTTCCCCTCATCACTTCTAAGCACAACCACCAACACATTGTCTGCCTTGTTATCATTTTTAACCTGTATTCTTGTGCCATTTTCTCTCCTTGACATTTTCTATCGTTTTTGTTGCGTCCACCAGGGGCCGCCCTGAATGCCAAAGACTTCGGGCGCCACTTCACTGCCAGGGACTGGGCCTTATTTACAGGCCGTTACGAAACCGCCTGGGTGATGACACGTCTGATGGAGCGGCCTTTTCCCAACCAATTCTGTGAATCATACAGGTAAAAGGGTTAGTCAGCTGGGAGCAACAGCATAAGCATAGCGTGTGAGAGTCACCTACCCTCAGTGTCTCTGTGCAGCGGATTTATGTCTAAACTTGCTCCCCCTCAGTCTAGAGTGGCCCCCGCTGACGTCACTGGTGACCAAATCCCAGGAGCCCCGGGGCTGTCTGCAGCGCCTGTCCGACAGCATTCGGAGCGTCTTCAGCATCGCGAATGTCACCAACCCCGAAGAGGAGGGCGTCATCGACCACATGGTTTCTATCACGACGGCAATGAGGAGCCCCGCCATTGCTGTGGCGTGCCATACAGTGAGTTACGGAGCACCAGACCAGATCCCCTCCTCAGTGTTGAACAGAATCACACATGTTTGTCGCTTAATGCCTCACAACAACAAGCAGGTTTGAAACAAAGGCTGAGATAAAGTGAACCAATGTGTAACACTACTGTGTGGGGTAAGGAAGAATAGGTCTCCCTCTGCATTATTCCTGGTGGCATCTGCACACATACATAGTAGGAGATGCCTGCTCATTTCCTATAAATGCTAATTTCCTTTATAAAGCAGCCAGACAATCTTGCACGGTATGAAAATCCCTTTCTACAGGCTTGAAATTTGACAGTTTATGTTTGTTTGTTTAGCATTCATGTGTAAATATGGGATAATGTGGGTCTGTCACGGCTGTTTCAGAGAAGTGATGTGCAAATTAACTGATACTATTGTGGTAATAATGCTATTAAAAGGCATTAATCAATATTTTGTTTAATTCCAAAAATCTGCTTTTTCATGGGATTAGTTGATACTAATTAAAGGATGTAATTAACGGCAGTCTTTTTCCGATACGCAGGTTATTTACGCAAAATTACCTCTGTTTTTTTCATTAATAAAAAGGAATTCTGCTATTGCTGCTGCAATGCCATTGATATTATACCACCAGTTTATAGTGAGTAAGTAGAGCCACTGAGCGACTGATTTTTATTTCAGGTGTGTCCTGACAGTCCCCCAAGTGTTGGAAAACGGCACTATGCAGTTCCTGAGATCATTCGCCAGCAACGCGCCAAAGAGCTCCGCTCCGTCAACCCGGACAGGGCAGATGGACACCTCAAACTCTTCCAGAACTCCCGGATCACGCTCGTGGCCAAGAACTCTGCAGACCGCCGAGCCAGCCTCCAACCCCAGAGCCTGGTGCCCCGACAAAGGAGCTCCAGCCTGGGCTTGGGGGCTTACAATGAAGCCCTGGAGCTGCGGAGAACCAGCCTTCTGCCTGTGCACATGGTGCTGAGGAGGAGCAGCGTCAGGCCTGGCTTCAGCATCCCCAAACTGAGGGTCTCCAAGGCCCCCGCACCCACTTACGAACCAGAAAAGGTCCGGAGGAAGAGCAGCGCCAAAGACGGAGGTGGGCACCTGCTGCAGATACCAAAATGGAGGTACAAGGAGCTAAAAGAAGAGAGGAAGAAAGCAGAGGAGGCAGAGAGGAGGAGGCTGGAGGCCATAACCAAGAGACACCTCGCTGCAGGGAAAAGGAAATAATATGATAGCCTAAAAGGATGTGATGATGTTCAGTAAACCTAAACTTAATAGAGTTTAATGCTGGACAAGCCATGAAATTAAACTGTTTGGTCTCAAGGTGTTTGCAACAATCTTCACGCTCAGGAGGAGACTCGAATTACCAGCAGTTTTCCTGGAGAGGACGGTAGACTGAAGGTTGCAGTAGTCGGCTCTGTGTGGCATCCTGAAATGTTCTAAACAGAGATTCAGGTTGGCCTCTTCAAAAGGGGCTTTACACTAGATTGTAAGCGAAGCTCAGTGACCCCCAGGAGATTTGATACTTGAAATGTTTTAGGTAACTTATTTTTCATATTTATTGCTTTGTAATGGACGGTTTATTCTATTTTTTGTTACTCTTTGGATGCTTAATACACCAGTGTTTTTGTAAAGCAGAAGATCAATACACAAACACACTCACTCAGACTGTAACCACAGCAGGAATGTGTTCATCTTTCTTCTTAAACGAATAGAAGCAATTCATTGAAGATGTTATGGAATAATGTCTTTAAAATATACAGTGGAGAATACTGATAGGGGCACTTCATATGCCCTGAGAATGCGAAACCTAAGCTTTTATAGAATTTAATGTCATTGTACAGCAATATTTATTATTTTTTCTTTAGCTTTACGGAAAATTTTACTGATACTGATTATAGATATTTTATATTAGAGATTAGAGAACTTTATTTTTTATTCAACATGAACTTTTTTCACCTACTGACGTGTAAAGAGTTGTGTTTTCTAGTCTTAACTTTTGGGACCAAGACTGACATGTAGAGCCCTGCTGTGATGTTCCATCTCGCCAGGGGGGAAGAAAGTTTCAAAATTCTCTCCCATGAACTGTTTACATTGCAAAAATCCCATTAACACTGGTTATATCAGTGACTCTTCGAGCATCATGCAACGACGACTCCCAGATGTGTGCGTTCGGTGTAGAGGCGATGAGGAGGTGAATGAAATAAAACACCTCTGCTGAAAGTAACATTGGATGTGTTGTAATATTATCACGATTTGAAATGCCTCAGAAAATCCTGGAAACGACGAGATGATATTTATCCAGCTGAAAATGCTTGTGTGTGTGAATGCTGGGTTACTGAAACACTTTGCTTGAATCAAGATAGAAACACACCATGTGACACGAAGGCCTGTGGTGATGTCACCGCCTGCTTGCGTAATGTCACCGCTCTAGTAGAGAGCCATTATAAATCCAGAAATTGCAGTATTTAAGAGTTGAAAAAAGAAAAACTTTAGCACTGAGGTCCTAAATATGCAGTAATTTTTTAAGTTTGCAATACTTTATTTTTAGGAAAAGTATAGAAACGAATAATTCAAAAATAATGAAGAGTTGGAAAATGAGCCTCCATGTCCAGAACAGTTCGATGTCTGAATCATAAACAGGATATAAAGATGGACGACATTAATCTAGTGGCTGGCTGCAGTTTACCTTATAAATCCTCCTCCGCATTAATAGACGGGACATGGACCAAACTTAGGTCAAAGTGCTTATCGTATACATTTTTGTCAACGATGATTTCTATCATTCTAGGTACTTTGATCAAATGTTCATTTTACAGTGAATTAAAACAAGGTGAAACATCATGATTGACAGCTGAGACTGACTCCTGATTGGTTGAGCACATGTATTGACCGCACCTGTCTATCGCGGCTCTACCTCGAATTGCTACTGTGTAGGCTCCAAATGGCTTCATTTCTGGATAGTGGAGTCGCATCATCCATCTTTATACACGGACGATGGTTGAAACCAGGTGAAGCATGAAGCCCTCCCTGGCGACCAAAGGCCCAAAATTGCAGGATAATAAAGAAAGAGTAAAACGATAGCGTGACTGCTGTGTCAGCATTTACTAATTAATGAGAAAAATCCAGTTTGAGAAACTGCTGAACCAGAGTCAGTGTGGCAGTAGAGCTGAAGAAATAATCACTAGCACATGGACCCTTTGATAAGAACGGCTCGCCTATTATGGAGCTTGTCTCCCTGTTTAACATTAGAAGAGTGAAAATAATGCAGATGTAGGTTTAAACACACAGAACCAGAATTGGGGAAAAAGCAGATGATGTGACATTGTCTGGATTTTTCGAGAGCACAATTTCACGGTCCTGACTCCTTGTGGTGATTGCACTTTAAGTACCATCCAAGAGTGTGCGTCTAATATAAATGGTGATGAGCTGCTTAAGGGGTTTTAAGGGCAATAGTGTCCCCAACATTTTTTCCTCAAATAAACTTCATTGAATTCAGAGTGGCACTCTGCCTAGAGGAAGTCATTCGAACGCGACAAAAGACGAGCTCATTTGCTGAAGTCCCACACTGAACAAGTGGTTGCGAGGTTAACATATTTAACGTTGAGAAACATCCTAGGTCTTCTCACCATGAATAAGAGCTTTATTTATTTGCAATGTTTTACTTGTTAAGTGTTGTGTCAATGAGTTTACAGCATTTCCATAAAACTTTTACGATATTTTTTGTAAACCTGTGGAATTTCAGAATGCAGTTGAAGCACCACCTGAAGAAAGTTCCCATGGAAGGTTATTAGAATAATGTTAATTTACACAAAGTTCACGCATAGTGTGGATGAATCAACCTCAAGAGTGGTTGTGTGTGGAGAGAGAGAGAGAGAGAGAGAGAGACAAACAGACGAGAGAGAGAGAAAGGGAGGAGGGGAGGAAGGGAGGGAGAGAGAGAGGAGAGAGACAGAGAGACAGAGAGACAGAGAGAGAGGCCATTAGCCCTGAATGCATTGGACGATATTTAGGTCACGTTGTAGCTCAAACAGCTGTTGGCTTAGATTGTAACCTGAGATTATGAAGCGCTACAGCCTTGCTCAGCAGTTCACCCACCTCCCACTCACCTCTCCTCCTCCCCGCCGCCCTGACCCCAATCCCCCTCACAGGAAACTCAGAAGTGGCCAAGTGAGCGGGGCGCCACCCACTGACACAATGTCCGTTATGTCATCTTGCTGTGACGCTGCTGGGTGATGTTTAGACAGGATGACCTGAATCTATATATCAGCACTGGATGCTTCTGTCAAACCTGGAGAGGGGGAATCCTTGGCAGGGGCCCCCTGCTGGTTCGGTTTTGGAACTACATATGAGGATTTCTGCATGTTACATACAGTACATGTAAGTGGTATTGATGATAATCCTCATAAAGGACATCCATGCACAATTCCTGATTCAGTAATGTGCAAGTTTAAGTCAATACTTATTTACAGTTCCCTCCATAGCTTTAACAAAGCAACACATCATTGAATATTTAATTAGATATTGTTTCTTTTCAAAAAATATGCTGTAATTCCAAAACTTAGAAAATAAAAGTTCATAAAAAATTGTCATATTTACTATTAGAATTGTTACAGTGTCTGACTGGAGGGTATTCTGTTAGGCACAACCAGATTTCACCTGGCCCCTCCCCTGGATCCGCCACCGACAGTGGACATGACACAAATCTCTGTCCAACTTCTGCATCACAAACATGACTACAGTAGTTACAGTGGCTACAGCACACTTACTGACCACTGTATTAGGAACACCATACAGACACTTGGTAAATGTATTTCATTATTTTTCAAGAAACATTTCCCGCACCATGACATCCCTCGCAGAGTCAAAACCAGAAATACTTTATCGATTATCAGGGGAAATCGGGGTCTCATTACACTTGCTCCCACCAAGAATAGAAATATATTCAGATCTTAATTGAAGTATAAAATATAAACTAGAATGACACTCAGAAGAGTTCAAACCTCTACCCTAACCCTAACAGTCCCTTTATGAAGCCACATTCAAAAATTGCACCCACTCAGAAATCAGTCCATTGAAATAGTCTGATCCACACCAAAATGTTATGGATTCTTTTCTGAACCAGCCCACTCGTGGTCGTTTTTGCGTAAACCTACTAACTGTCAGACTGACAGACAGACGGATAAACAAAAGCAGACGGAAACATATGTATCCTCCTTGGTGAAATAAGATATATGTGGTAGACAGGGATATTCGCATTATATTAAGTAGGAGTATATAATCCATGTATACTACAGTATATACAACAGCTGAAACATAGGTCCAAAAAACAAGTATACAACTTAGTTAAAATGCAAGGCAGGTGAGGTTTATCGATTCATGCTGTCGACACCACATCTCAACCCCCACCACCACCACCATCTGTGCGCCTCAGCAGGAATCAAGACTCAGCAGACCAGGCTAAACGTCTTAAAGTGTCCAGTCCATGTCGGAGAGCCAGGGCCACACGGCTGCCTCAGACATATGCTCTTGGCTGGCAGCCGAGTGGAACCCGACATCGTGTGATGCTGTTGTGGCCCATCTGCCCCGAGGTTGGACATGTAGAGCATTCTTGAGAGGCTGCTCTGCCCACCCACTGTTGTAAAGAGTGGTTATGTGAGTCACTGCAGCCTCTCCGTCAGCTCTAGACTAGTCTCACATCCACATCAGCAGTTTCAGATACTCAGAACAACCGGTCTGGCACAGACAATCACATCATTACCTAAAGCTCCTGACCTGTGTCAGTGTGCGGGCTCATGCACCGCACTGCTGCCCTGTGATTGGTTGATTACATGAATGAGCAGGAGTATAGATCCTGATAAACGTGAGAGGGCTATAGTAAAATTTCCATTTGAATGTGATCTCTAACGCCAATGAACCAAAGTAGTGTGATTATGTGTGAAACAAATGACGTGTTATAATACATACGTTAGATGGTAGATGTACAATAGTTGGCATGTTGAATGCAGGATAAATGACTGCATTCAACATGCCAACTATAAATGACTGATAAATGGGGTCATTTATTTATTTACTATTTACCTCAAATGTAATCCGTCCCATTCTTTAAGATGTGGGAGCAAAATAATTAGATTTTTTTGCCCCCCTCGGTATTGAAATTATACTCTGATGCAATCAAGGATAAAGTAGGTCCTTATTAATGAATTCCATTTTTGAAAAGGCTGAAAAATATAAATAAATGATCACGTCCGGAACTTAACTCAGCAACGTACAAACTGAAAATTATGTTAAAGTGGGGGGGCCCTTATCCATAAAAAGTGTGGGAAACTTAGCAGAGAATATTTTTCTTATGCAAACACATAAAAACGTCTCCCAGGAGGAAAAAATAAAAAGTACTGTCGTCTACCGTCTATATTGTAAACAGTAACATGACAGCAAATGGGTTAGTTTGACATAAAATATGCTGTTTGATGAGTGCCACCCACGGTTCTGTGTGATGCTTGGAACATTGATTTAAAAATATTCAGAAGTTTGGTTTTTGTAACACTGTAGCCGAGATGTCACAGTAACTCTGTGATGTAAGCCCTGCTGCCTTATCAACACGAATATGTGCACATCCCAGGTGGTCCTGACCTGACTGAAACAACACTTCCTCCTCCTCCTGCTGCTGCTGCCTGAGCAAACCGAGGCACGGATCGACGATCTTCAGTCCCAACTAGTCAAAGCCGGTTTCAATGTTCCCGAGGTCCACATGGCCGGCGGCAGCTAGTGGTGTGTACTCAAGGCTAATGTTATAAAGTGCAGCTAAATGAGAATGGCTCAGTGCTGAGAGTGAAGTGCTATAACCTTGAGTGTTTTTATGGTGGTGGAAAACAAGCAGAAAAAACTTTGTTTTGGAGTTAGACTGACGCCATAGATAGAAATTCTCTTTTACCTGCAGAGTCATGGTTACAAGGAGTTTTGGATGAACTTGCCCAATTACACCTACATGTCATGGCAGTGCCTTGCTCATGGGCAGATATTTGTTGTTGCTGCTACTAAAATTAAGGGTGATCCTAATTCTCAGTGTTTTGGACGAGACTACCTATGAAAGCTAAGTCATTTAGACGACATGTGGATCCAATTTGTTCCTTTGTTGTGGAATTCATAGAACCAGAAATGTCTGCGCAAGGACCGTACAACATATTCCAGCAGTAATACTCTTGTTGTGTTCCTCCATTCGGTCTAATAGAGCACGGCAGGGGATGAGAGGTCTGCCACATTGAGAGAACTACATACAAACACGGAGAGTCAAGGAGATTGTGTCTGCTGTAATGGGGGGGGGGGGGTTCCGCTTGCCGCCACACACTCGTACCAACTGAGCCAGCGCTGGCTGGTTTATTGGGCTAACACAAGCTGACAGAACACCTTGGTACAGATGCTCGCGTAAAAATGGATTACATGCGCTAACACCTGGTGCACAGTGTGTGTGTGTGTGTGTGTGTGTGTTGAAGGGAAACACACATCTCTTGGAGAGATGCTTCTGTTTCATTTGAAAACACCAGCTGAGCCCTCATCCCTTGGAGCAGGGACGCTCAAATTCTCAAGAGGATGAGTTTGAACGTTATAAAAACATTGTTTTCTTTAAAATGTATAAAATGTCCTAGCTTTGTACTTCCCTTATCTAGTAGTGAGCTACTCATCATTTTTTTAAAGTGACAACAAAGACAAGATTAAAAAGAAATGTCAAGATAGTCCATATCTTTATTTACTATGACAACCACACCTACTACCCAAGTCCACTCATCGACTAAAGATTTATACAATTTGAACAATTTACTCATAATAAAAAAAAAAAGAACAGAAAGCAAAACGAAAATAAAACTCTTTTAATCTTAATTAAATTAACATACGAAATCATTCATTCTTGGTAAGGTAAATTTATTTTCTTTTGTTCCTTCTTGGAAACCTGAACATTTTTTGTTGTTGCAACAAATGACACTTGAGTGTAAGGGGATGGGTGCTTAAGGAAAAGGGAAGTGGCGTGTTTGCGTGCGCTGCACAGCGTGGACGTTTTTGGCTACGAAGCAGGTTTGCATTAATATTTGTAGACATTGCTAGGACAGCGGATCAGAGGAGAGAGAGGCTCTCCTGTGTTAAAGGTAAGAACAGGCGGACACTGTAGCAAGAGGGAATTAGCATTGTTTACTTCTGCTATAATTGTAAGTAGCCATATTGAGTCACAACATTAAGGACATGCATCAGGAAACTACTTGGGTAATGACGTCCATCATTACAGAAAAATGGGCCGTCTCTTTTATTCTTACTGGACATTTATTAAATCAGTTGCTTCTCTAGTGTGGATATATTTCTAAACTCTGATTGCTGATGAGTCAAATCTATATTTTGATGGATATTTCTGTTGGGAATACGGGGGAAGGTATCATAAGGAATGCTTGTCAGTCGCTGGTAACCTCAGCATTTGGGCTAATGACGGGTTAGTGCTCTCATGCCACGCTCTACTTCTACTTCCTCTGGTCCAGGCTGTGCACATGCACTTTGGCAACGGTCTCAGTGATGCACTGGCATCGAACTGATTCTTGCAATTTAGATAGATGCTTTGGTTTGTGGCGACAGTGCAAGACGTCTGTCCACCTATTGGATTCGTCGATTGGTTCTTTTGGTCTGGGAAGCTTGTTGGTAGAAGGCTGGAGCCTGGGCTCATCACTGAAAGGTGATTGGTTGGTTAGTTGGCCTGATTGACAGATTTGTTGTAATTGGCTGGTTGCGGTAACGTGGTATTTGTGAGCACATCGGTGGAGTGGGAGTTGCCCCCAGAGACTCAGATATAAGACCAATTTTTCAGCAATTGAATCCAAGTAAAATAGCCACTTTAGAAGACCTTTGGCCCATTTATACCATATTAAGACTGTACAACTGTTATAACAACCTCTCTTAAGAAGTGGATCCAAAATTGCAGAACTTAGTTGCACCACTGCAGCAAGGGTATAAAGAGTGGGACTTCTAAAATGTCTATACAAGCATCAGGCGCCTGTTGCTGACAAAAGGCTCGCAAAACATTATACTTCAATTATTTAGGGGGAGATCTGTGCCAAGTGGGGAAACCTCTTCATCCTGTGTGTTCCCTTGGGAAGGCCGGCTGGTGGAGTTAGCGGAGCCATTGTAGCCTGGTGCCTGGCTCACTTGCGGGGCTGGTGGATGTGCTGGTTGCATTGCTGGACATTGGGCAGCTTGGGGACACCAGGCTGGGGCTTCTGGTGGGCCACCTGGGCAGCAACTGGGGTGAAGTCCTTGTCACCCTGCACAGAATAGAGTCAGTTAGAGGAGAATCACCTGCGTTTAAAGCTTAGACTTTCAACACAAAAGTACGGTGGGCCCTGAGAGCTCAAAACCCTCACGATATTTCCTCAATGTGAATGTGTTGTGTTTGTTTGAGCTCTCAGGTCCACGGTATAAAAGGCTTAGACGCTAATCCTCACAGGCCCTAGCCTTATTATTAGTTCAAGCATATAGTGTTCACTAAACAAGATGAAGCTGCTCCCAAAATGACCAGAAGTAAAACGCTGAAACGTCACACGAGACCAAATCGGTTTTGCAGTTTTGAAGCAGTTTCCCATCACATGAAGGATAAAGAAACAGCGGCTAAACTAACTGCACACGAAGAGCTTCATATTTTAGATTCTTTTCATTATGGTGCGACTCGGCGCTCAAACCTCGAGGGAAAACATTCGCCTCACTCCCGGTGATCATACATTTGTCAGCTGATTGAATCTGAACTTCCTCTTGACACCACCCACGAGCTTCGCTGCAACTCGTCTGCAAAGAATCTGCCACTGCAACAACGTACGGCTCCATTTAATATTCATCCACTTTACTACTAAACAGTACAGTAGTGATGTGGTTGTTGCACTAAGACCATCAAACATAGATAAAACATCTGGAATTCAATCAACAGAAGAAACACACATTTTCTATTACATTTGTTTTCAGAGCTTTAACAATGTTGGTCTGTGAAAACTTACGTGTGACATGAATATGAGGTAATATAAAACAAATATGATGCTCTCATAATAAACACACATTGGTATGCTGCATACACAATTAAGATCATTATTATTGACGATAATTTATAATAGTGAACTACAGTACATCTGTCCAGATGTTGCCATATTTGAAGTTAATAATATAATATAACCTGACACGCCGTTCCTTTTATATTCTGAGTTCTTCGGATTTCCACTTGGATAAAGTTATATAGCCTACTTAAATCGATGCTCTACACTTACAGACACACACATCAGCTGCGTCTTTAAGCCTTTCCCTGAACTCTACTCGCCCACCCTATCCTTGCTTGACCCTAATCCTCCCTCTGCACGGTTGTGTTCCGTATGGGCGGCTGTGCACTGGTTTTTTCCCCTGCATGTCTGCACATTATGTGTAGGTGGGCACAAAACATTCACAGTGTGCACATGTGTGTTCCTTTGATTTAAAGCCAATTCCACAGCTACTGTATAGCAACTGTATGGGGACGTGGAAGCATCTGACCTCCATTAGGGCCCTCTCCTCTCTTCTGAAGCTTCTACCTTCTCTTTATCTCCATCCCACTGATGCAGACGTACAGGAGGGAATGCAGCAAATTAACTCCATTACTGCGGCACACTACGACTCCTGGTGTCCTACCTCATTTTCCCTATTTCAATCTATCTGGAGAAGAAATAGCATATTTGCAGTTTTTTTATACAATCCATTTCCTTAAAGTACATTAAAAGGGGAACAAATTAAAGAATGAAAATACTCCTTTTAGGTCCCAGCAGGACTACCAGCTTCTAGGTCTGAACTTAGACCAGACTCATCCCATAACGTTTATTAGACGACAGAGTTCTAGTGCCTCGCTCTACCGTTCAAGAGAAAAACAGAAAATACATAGCCAGAAAATGTTTTATTTTTTATTTTTGTAAAGTCCCAGGGGCCACACACAAGGGTTTCACTTAGCTCCTAGGAGGCTTTTCTGAGGCTTTGTGCACTGCTTGCCTCTGGGTTTGATGGCAGTGATAGGGGGGCAAATGGGAAGGCAAGAGGAGGATCAGGGGGGATAAATGGGATGCCTGCCACCTTACTGATATCGACGCTATCTTCTGCAAGCACACACAGACACACACACACACACACACACACACAGACACACACAGGGCAGATCACAGAGCCATTCAGCCAATCAGACACTTTTCTAAACACACACGCAAGTCCACATGACTTCAGAGGGAAGACACTACATTGCCGTTTCCTTGATTTCCTCGCTCTACTTTAACCATGACTCCTACTTGCCCAACCCTACATCTTAAAATAACTGAAATAAATTCTAAATTAACTCTGTTCTAATTATATTTTATCAATCAAATTATGGGTATTTAAGATAATTTATCAAATTATTTCCACTACATGCACAAAAATCCGTAAAACTAAACTTGGTTTGTTATCAATATATCTCTCCTATTAGGAAAAGTATTTAATATTGCTTTTATTATTTATCACAAATTCTCATTATAACAACATTTATTTTCTCTTTAAAACTTTCTCGTATTCATTTATTCCTTCTATGTTGGGATTCTAACCAATCAATTATGGTTTTAATGAGGGACTTTCTAAGTGTTTATCAACATTCAAATGCCTCTTATATCATTCCTCCAGAGTGGTGCGTTTTAACCCAAACATAATCTTGAAACACGTCTTACCCCGAGCATGTATTGATTTAAAGCTTTTTGCTCCGATAAGGACGACAAGCCGTCAATATGCGACTGTGCAAAATGGCTGAAGTTGTCCACAGACTTAACCCACTTTTCAAAGTGTGGCTGTACCACTGTAACATACACAATTTGTTGACGCTGTGTCGGTTAAAATAATTTATGAAGTTGCAAAATGTGGTGGTGGTAACTTTGTATGGTGTTAGGTCTTAGGAGACTACAAACAAAATATACTACAACAGCTAGTATTACATTTAATCAAATAGCCATTATTATTATGAGAATATTATAGATTGAGACCAAACCGTTCCCACACAGTCATCAAGCACTTGGCATCAGTGGAGAGAAAAAAAAAGTCATTTTTCTTCCTTTTTTTTTTACTGTTCTCTCTTATTATCACAACACTGAGCCTCTACCTCTCCCTGTAGAGCTCATAACCCAGATACAAACCGGCTCATAGTGCTTACTTCAACATTACTGGCGTTGTGTGTATGTGTGTGTGTGTGTGTGTGTGTCTCTTACCTTTGTAACCACTCCAGACACAATAACAGGAGCCTTTGGTGGACTACAGTAGAAAGAGAGAGAAAGAGAAACAATGAAAATTACATATCAGTAGAACAACATGGTGGACATTGAGCAGAGTGTGTATCTTTGGCTTTTCTCTCTGGTGATTGTGTGCTATTGAAAGGTTACCCATCTGGCTACGTCAAGCTCCCCCCAAGAAGTCGCCCAACACCAAAGCACGAACATCCACACCTGTCCTCACAAATAACACCCACAGTGTTTCTCACTAAGACACAGACACGCACATGCACACACACACTCAGATGGACCTGCCAGTAGCTTAAATAGCTCCAAATCATCCTGGCCAAACACCGAGGCTCACTGCCTCTGGATGAAAGCTTGACAGGAGGAGAGGAGGGGAGAGAGGGAAAGGAGGGAGGTGATGACAAAGAAAGGATTTGGGAAGGAGAAGGGGAAATTAGAAGAAGGGAGATAAAGGCTGAAGGCAGGTCAGGGCGGAGAGAGGAGGGGGGGAAGTGGCATGGAGAGATGAGAGGGCACAGGGACATAGGAGCAAAAAGAAGGAGGGCAGTGGGAAACGATAGGGGGGGGGGGGGGAGAGGGAGCCGAGCGCTCACTCAGACGTAGAGGAAGGGACGGAGGGAGGGAAAATTTGAGAAGGAGAAATGTGGAACCCGAGGTAAGTATCGACCTTGACATGACAAACGAGCGGCGTCCAAATTTATGACATAGTCAACCCCCCCACGGGCAAAAGAATACGGTTGTGGTAGCCACCTTCAAAACTCCAGTCAAAGACATTAGTTATAACAGCAAGCGTGTCCAGCTCCGAGCTCACCCCATTAACAACCTAAATATTATGAAAAGATTCAAAGTTTCGGACACGGAGGACAAAGTGCAACCTCAGCCGTCGGAATCCACATGACTTTGGATTCCAAAACATCTGCGAATCACTTAGAAATGGATCTCTTCAATCAACATCTTGGCACTGAGTTTTCTCTGCCGCTTATCTCAGAGTATTTACCCTGCTGCTAGATTAATGCTCGGATATGTTGAATTCCTTAATAACCACTTGTAAAATGTGGGGTTTGGGAAATATACACATCTTATCAAATCGAGTGCCTGATGTCACCTGCCTACACGCACTTTAACATATGGTTTGGTATAAGGCCTTTAAGTTGGACGAACAAATGCTTAGCTAAGATATACAGACAGTAACACATGGACACTTAGTAAGCGGTTACCTTTGGTATCTACATGCCAGACGATCTACTTACTCTCAAATCACGGGCCTGATATTGATTCTGCCGGATCCCAATAAGAATCATGTCATTAACCCATCCAATGGTGGATCAGTACAAAGTTGGCACGGGCCCCTCACCCTGAAGCCATGGGGGCCCTTGGCCTTAAGATCCATTATAAGGCTCATTATTTTTACAAGTATATTCTATTTTTAAACTATTGGAGTAAATGAAATTTTGAAAAAGTTGTTAATTCAAAACATGGTCTCATCGTGGGATCCTCTGAGAGCACGTCAAAGAAGAGACCTGTTGAATTTCCACAGCCTTCATTTGTTAAGAAGTGCTGTGTGTATCACTATGGTTTCCTCCTGTTAGCAATTAAATTAACCAAACCAGAGCAAATACTGTATAAGCAATGTTTTTCTCATTCATTTTAATTCTGAGGCATCTAGCGAACATTTGGTTACAAAGTCATCTTAAATAATACAAAAATATATGAGCTACAGAACTAGAGAATAGATGAAGTCAGATGAAGAACAATCCGAGAAATGAGAGATTGATTACGTATGTTTATGTAGAAAAACGTTCATCTGGTGGAGGATCATGCTGCAGAGGAGTTTCTGCTTTTATTACACCCATGGTGGTTAAGAGAAAAATGGCATGCTGGCAATACGAGATCCCAGATTTCCTCATGTAATCCAACGAGCGCTTCTAGCTGTAAACTAGCTTGTAAACATTCAGCTCCTACAACGATGAAAACAGCTCAGTCAGCTGGTTTTCTACGAGTCACAAAAACCTGTATATCGTATAGTACATATGTAGAGTAACAGCATCTAAAGTGAGGTATGACATTCACATGGGTTGCATGCTGGGCCTTCACATGTCTCTGTTGAGATGAAGGTCTGGCACCCTGATCAATCTGAGGATAAATCCTGCAATACTGACTGCAAAGGGAGGGGAGGTGTGAAACTACTGCATTTGAATCCTGTTAGTGTCAAACATTGCCTTTTGTTGGAGGGGTTTTTAAGGCCTGAGAGATGGAGCCGTCAGATGTGTGAGAGAGACAAAACATGAGTGATGTGTCAGCCTGTCAGAGAGACTCCGTCAAAAGTATGAAACACTTTATTTAAAGTAAGACAGACTGCTACACTTGACTGGTGGTTAAATATATATAGATACTGTAAAGACACATCACATATTTATGTTTGATGGTTATCAAACAGACAGCAGACAATCAGTTTGAAGACATTTAATCACAGATTAAGAAAATGGCACGATGCGCTGCCAGACCTGAATCTAGACCCAACACAAAAGCATTTGCTATACGAAACCAAACCCTCTATACCTTTATGGTGAGAAGGAAAGCCATACTTCGAGAAGGGCACACGAGACAAAGCAAAAGTGACAGATATCTGCTGTGGTTGTGTGGCTACATCCGGAGACAGAGGGGGGCCTGCAGGGGGCAGTAGAGATCTGTGGGGAATTCTGGTGAGGAGTTTGCTTTGTGCCAAATGAGGAGAAGAGTTGGAGGAAAGGAGGCCAACGAGGGAGACAAAGGAAGAGCGAGGGAGACACAGCACAAGATCCAAATCTGAACAAATAACTCAAAGAGTAAAATGTACATGAATGCTTTTTTCCCAGGTTTCACTGTGTCTATATTTAGCTTCACCACCAACACTGCCCCACCCGTCTCTCTCCGTCCGCCTCAGCAGAGCAGGAATCCTGCTGTCGTGGGCGAGGTGGTGGTTGCCATAGAAACTTACGCCTGTTGCCTGTCTCCTCTCAACTTTAGTTTTTAACCATGAGCTGTCGGCTTCCTGCACACTCGACTGCAGTTTCCAACCGTGGAACGCGTACACACGCAGCACCAGCCCATCTTTTTCTGAATGTTGGGAACACATTCACCTCCCGACCAAACATGTAGGAGAGGTGACAGCGCAAACAGACATGTGGCCCGTGATCATGTTGTCTTTACACATTGCACAGATAGTCTCATCACACACTGAAGTGATGAAACGACCACATTTAATCTATTTAGCTCCTTTTACCATCTCCTCCTTCTCAAACTCTCACTGTAACATCACTTTGTATCACAAATGCAGGAAAAAAACACAAAAAAAGCCAATTGTTTTCTTTCCTATTGCCAGTAGAAGAGTTTTGTCGTTGGGGAAATCCGATTGAATCCATTCCCATTGTTAATGTGTCTCAGTAGGATTTTTTGACCAATGGAAAAGGGGGGTGGTGAGCAAGAAGCATCTGCTGGGGCACCACCTTGCTTCCATATATGCCATCTTGCCCTTATCTCAAGCCCCCCCAGCAAACCTTTCCCTTCTTCTATTACCCCCTCTCGTACTGAGGAATGCCTCTTTGCATCTCAATCTCCACAGCATCCCTTGGCCGCCATACCAAAATAATCCTTCCCTCTCCTCCTTGCCATATCCAGCCACCTATCTCTCCCTCTTTGCCCCATCTGTCCATCTCAGCTAGATTGGGTGCGGCAGGTTTTCCCCTGACTACAACGCTTCACTGGCTGCTACTAATGTGAAATTTACCCAGCAGCCACCTGCTAGACGTCCATCACCGTGACACAGAGAGGGACAGAGAGTGTGTGTGTGTGTGTGTGTGAGAGAGTTTCACCGACTGTATTTATTGATGCTGTGCAGGTGCTCTGCATATTATCTTGGAGGAGCCAACACATAATTTTTAGCCCAAGATGAGCATTCCACGGGGAAAAGGTAAACTAGCCGGGCCAAAGGGAGTTAATCAAGTTGAAGGCCGATTTAAAATGGGGTTCCTCCGTGATTAAAACACACTATTTATACAATTTATTTTCACAGCCCCAGTCATGATTCCTCTTCTCTGACTGCAACGTATAAAGAGGAAATATTTGGCAGAATAAATATTCAGGCTGCTATTAAACACTGTACGGCTCTGTAGCCAGTTCACAGAACCGTTTTTTTTCCACCCACAAAACTCTATATTGAATTTTTACATCAGGCATTTCGCTGGCTGCTCTATCGTTGCATCTCTAAGTGAGAAGCAAAGCAAGGAATAAAGAAGATAATACAATCATAAAAACAGTAGGGAGCCATTTCTTTGAAATGTGAATGCTGATTCATGAAGTTTCTGCCCTTTGGAACATCTTCCCACTCACAAATAATAAAGTTTATATTTAATTTAACTTTAATGACTGATATTAGTCTTTTTCAGCTTCTTAAATGTGAGTATTTGCTGCCTTGCTTTGCTTTATTTCACTGTTAACTGAATATATTTGGGTTTTGGACTGTTGTGTGAGGTTGCACGCATGTACATACACAGAGAAATTCTTGACAGTTGGCAATGTTCTTGAACCCTGCTCGCTGCACTGCTTGTCAGTTCCCATTTATCACCTCTCATTAATACACACACCAACTGATAGGTGGTGTGAACATGCCACCTGTACCAATACGCACACGGCCGACCGGCCTTCATGAATATTGAGTAGACGTATGTGGGCGTAATCAGTATTCTATAAAAAGAACAGTGGTTATTTGATTTTCATTTAAAATGACAAATATGTGAATTAACATAAGTGTTTTTCTTTTTTAGAATCAAAAGTAGTTTCCACAGTTAAAGCAGCAAAATTTGATTTGCACACGTCTTAAATGCTCCATGTGCTTTACCCTGTGAGCTTGGATTGTCATATCAGCCTTAAACCACAAACAAAAATTTAAAAGGACTTAATAATTAAATAAACTAATTAAATATTATGAACAGATGCAGCCACTTTGCTCTTCCTGAAGTAGTTTACTATGTTTTGTTTGTGGTGTAAGTTTTTATACTGTTAATTGTTGGTTGTCATATTGATTTATTAGACTACAAACTGTCTGAGTTTTGTTGCCATCTGTACTACTGGGACACGCAATTTCCCATTCCACTGTGCAATGATGATAAAGGCATTGAATTAAATAGAAAATTAAAAGTCATTACAATTTCCAGAAGTTTCTACTGGACGGACACTTGAATAAGAATATAGATAGGTGACCCCTTTTTCCATTTCTGTCTTCCAATATTATGTGTTATATAAAATATGAATTCTTCATCTTAAAAAACAAAAAGACTTGATTTCCTCTTCATATCTGTTTCAGAGAGGAAAAACACACCCACTGAAAATAAGCATGAACGTGCGCCGCCCAAATCTCACAATTGTTCTACCACGGTACAAACAATGGATTCTAGCAAAACATGCAGGCCGAGGCTTCTTGTAGGAAACAACAGCAACTGCTAAATGGGTTGTAGATGTTAATGCTGTAATTATGCACCAATTATGTTGTGTACTCAATTAGTCGTCTATGCTGTGGCAACAGCACACAAGGGGTCTGCAGCAGGATGTCATACAGTGCAGCTCCACTGAAACGTGAGAGCAGCCGTGGTGTGTTGTTTATTATATGTGTGGGAGTTCTATCTTACTAACAACCCATGGAATCGTAAAGTCTTGCACTCGATGTTCTCTCAGTTTTACTTGTGCACAGACGGATTGGGACACAACGTGCTCCTCACCTCTCCTGAGGTTGAGAACACTCAAACTTGGAGGTGACATGGCAGTGATTTGTGGTCATTAAGCTTCTTTCTGCAGTTGTTTTTCTTGTCTCTTCACAGTCATTGTGCGCATCTAGTATCTTTCTCTTTGTAGTCCCAGAGTCTATTTGTGGTCCTTTTGGAAACACTTAGGAAATGTCTGCAGCTGTTTGTGTCTCTTTGCAATTGTTCAAAATCTTTCTGGCCAAGTCTTTTCTCTGATCGTTTGACATCTCTTCTAGTAGATTTAGCTCTTTGTGGTTGGTTTTGTGTTTGTTTTTGGTGGTGTGACGTGGTCATTCTGCAGGACTGCGTGGGTTTGTTACCTGATGGTGACGTACTCCTCGTCGTCTTCTTCTTCTTCTTGTTTGGGCAGTGGTTCTGGGATGGCAGCCGTCTGGTGCTTCTGCACTATCCTCATTCCTCCTGCCTTCACTGCAACACACCAGCAAAGAAGATAAATACCATTAAGAAAGGCCAGTACCTCAAGAGCTCAAGAGAAGTGTTATTCATTTTAAATGTAGAAAAATTAGGAAATACAAAGATATTGATATTAAACAGACACGTGGATCTTAATGACATGTGACTTGTTGAGTTGGTCACATGAGAAACCTATGGAAACAGGTCAAGAATCAGTGATCCTAATCAATGGAGACATGGGCTAAGAAACGTTCTAGAGGGACTCTGGGACTTTGACTGGTCATATCTCCCTTAATGTAGGTCACAGAGAAATGGATCTGAAAAAAACCCAATAATCTTGTCCAGCTGCATATTCATCTGAGCATTATATGCTCTCCACAATATTAAACATACATAACAGCATTGTGAGGAGAAGATAGATATGACCAATCAAAGTCACTGAGCCCCCCTGCAAAAAAGTTCTAAATTTTATTTGTCCAAATCTCCTTTAATAAAGATACAAGACTATAAAATGTTTGATTCCATAGGTTTCTACTTAAACAATGTTGAGTCTGGAGACTAAAATAGAACATAGCATTTTGTGCTTTCCTTGTCAAGCGAACATTAAAACTTGATGAGTAACATAAGATAATTTATACTTACTAAAAAATAATCATAATTTTGTGGATCGTGGTGGCAGCTGATCCTGGATTGATTCCGACTGATGAATTTAATGAATCTCTCCATGCACGTTGGACTCCGTCTTTTCAAGAGAATCATGTAAATACTGGTATCTTGTTGATATGGTCTGTTACACACAGCGCCTCCATCAAGGGAGAGGGATCCCTCACTAGAGGCTCTACCATGATGTTTGTTCTCTCTTGTATTATGTTTTATCCAGATACTATTAGATTGGAAAATAGTACAACAGGGAGGCATAGCTAGTGTGAAGTGAGTCCCTCATCTAAACGACTTGTGCCCTTGAGCAAGAGACAGAACTCTGAGCAGCTGCAGGACTTCTGACGTCTCCACAGTTAATAGTAGTAATAATGTCAGTGGCCACACACAGACAGTAGCACACCTGCAGGCCTGGTTAAACTGCTTCTCCGGGCCTCCTCTGTAATCACAGGTTGGGAGCGAGGTCCCACTCGTTATCTCAGTATCAGGCCCGCAGCTGCTGTGGCCCAGTGCCCTGCCACACTGCTCATGTCCACGTACACCTTAGGATCTTTCTCCCCCCCCCCCCCCATGACCTCCATGCAGTCATCCACCATGCAGAGACCATTACACATATAAAACCCTTATATAAGAGCACAGGAACACCCTGTTTATTTTACTGGCGCTGCAGAGCTCTCCCTTTGGATCAGGAAGTGAGGAAATGCACAAAATGTACGAGCGACGCAGATCCCAGTGTCCGCGTGCGTGACAGCGCAGCCACGTTGTCAGCAGCCGCTTCAGCCTCTGTGTTAGTCACTGTCATGTGATTTGTGATTTTTAGCTGCGAGGTCCTGCAGAAAGCAAAGGCCTTCGTGTTGGAGTGAGGCTGTGAGCAGCAGCACGGACAGCCCGTGGATCTTTACCTGCAGGGGGGTGTCCTCCTTTGGTCTCCACCTTCTCCTTCTCCTTCGGCGGGGATGACATGTCGGCTGCGAGCGGGACTCTGAGGCGAGGTGATGGAGCCGGAGCGTGGGGACGCGACTCGAACCTTGCAGCGTTATTCTGGAGCTCACTTCAGTCTGGACCGTCAACGTGGCTTTTCCTTCAGTATTGTTTGGAAACGATGCGTGATGACGTATGCGCCACCCGTCGGGGCGCCGAGGGCACGCAGGGAGCGCGCTGACGTCGGTTCTCATGCGGCTGTACAATGTGATGTCACAATCCCGGAGTTGCTATGATATAAATATTTCAACGCGTATATATCGGACTATTATATAAATGTATACATGATGTGCAGACTGGGTCCGCTTCCTTTGAATCAAAGTTGTAAATGTACCGTTGTTCTATTGCATTCACTGTTTTTCACCAAATTAGGTTTATTTTTGTAATGGGAGGTTTTGCTAAAATATTAGTTTTTTTTTCTTTTATGACGGTTTTTATTGTTATCACTTTGTTTGAAGAAGTGCTAAATATATGAATATAATAATTATTATTGTTATTATATTATAGTGTGTGTATATCGATATTTATAGCACCTTTAAAAACAGAGTTTTTCAAAGCAAAAGGCAAATATAATGCGCGCACACGCGCGCGCACACACACACACACACACACACACACACACACACACACACACACACACACACACACACACACACACACACACACACACACACACACACACACACACACACACACACACACACACACACACAAAAGATACAGCAGCATGCACAGTTTCTTAGAAATAAATCTGACATTCAATTATTATTGATGGTATTGCCAATATTTATGACATTATTTTGAATCCTATTCTTGTCTTATTTTCTTTCCATTTGAATTCTCCCAGTTGTTCCAATATACCATTGAAATTACTTAACACTAAATCATGAATGCAAGAAATGTGACTGTGTCCCCAAAGGATCTGCAGTGACGGATGAATTAAGTATCAATGCATCACCTTAAGTGTTTAATGACAGACAAAGAACAATTTAAAGCTCTCACTAAGCTTATGCTAGAATGTCAAACTTAATTATTATGTAAGGTGTCATCCATTCCATAAACCATTTAAATATCACTGAGATCACACTCTGCAGACGTGGCATAACATATTTAAGTGGCTGTCCAGCTACACAGCCTCTGAACCTGAAGCATTTATCAAGCGGAGAGCTCTTCTAATGAAGAAGCCTGTTTCCACCCCTCACCTGCTGTGTGGGAGCCAGCTGCTGTGCTTTAGTGGCAGCAGAAACTGGAAGAACACGAAAATGCAACATTCAAACAGAGAGAAAGAGAAACTAGGTGTGTGGCTCTGTGACCTCAGTGACCACCTACTTTCCACAGTGGCTCATTAAGTGGTAGACATGACAGTGTCCTTGGGCGAATCTGAGATATGCAGGGGAGGCCTGGAGGGGTTTTAAGTAACCGAGAGGACAGAAGGGAAAAAAACTATATCATGGATAATATTTAATTTCCAGCATTTCTGTTCATTCCCCAGATGACTCATATAGCATATTGAGTTCTTCAAACATATGGCATATATAGGTCTCTGTCTACGGTCTAGTTGTTTGTGTTGGTGGAACAGCTGTTCATTAATACTTGGGGTATATCTAGGTACTGGTGAATGTGAAGTAAGTAAGTGTGTAGTAAAAGTTGAGGCTGTGGCAATGACATTCATTGTTCCATAAATACAATATTTTTGTATAGTTATTGAACAATTATAATGTAATAAATAAAAATACCTAAACATTATTTCTCCTGGTTGTCTCCTGATTGTCTGAAGTGAGGAAAGCAGCTGTCACTTAAAACTGCAGTGACGCAATTATAAAGTTAACTATTCGCCTGGACACAGGACTGTAACCAAATGCACGCACGCACACACACGCACACACACACACACACACACACACACACACACACACACACACACACACACACACACACACACACACACACACACACACACACACACACACACACACACACACACACACACACACACACACACACACACACACACACACACAAACACACACACACACACACACACACACACACACACACAGTTGATGATCAATGGTGCAAGAATCTGTTGCCAGGGCATTAGTGTCCCCGGAGGAGGGTGTGACAACAGATCAAAAGGCCAGGAGTTCACGAGGGAGTCAGGATCCAGCCTGCTGATAAAATGATGAATCAAGATGTTTAATTAAAATGTTTGGACTTTGTTAACTCATATTTATCAAGACACATTGATTAAGATGTCATTCTAACTGCCAACAGCAGCTCGGGCCCTGACTGGCACTGTCAGCTCACACACAGTCCTCAGCCTCATGAGACAGGACTTCAAAGATGACTGTGGAATGCTTGAGGATCAATTAGATAACATGAATACAGCAATCAATCAAATGTCTACTCCAGCGAATTAGTCTACATGCAAGAGAGTATCTAAAAAAAAAGAGTGTGCCAGAAAGTGTGGGCCTGCATTTCCCATAATGCAATTTGTAGGCATTTTTGTTAGACCCTTAACACACTTAAAAATCAAAGCCTTCAGTTTGTAACTATAGATTCTGTAAATATATTTTCTGCAGTCCCAAGCTGAGGTTAACGCGGATGATATCACTATGATGTCATCAGGAGATCTCTAAACTTATGATTGAGATGAAAGCAATTTTATCAATTTGATCTTTTACCAAAACGAGTGTTTAACACTGTAAAATTAAAAGTCTGGCAGCAAACTCACTTACCGGGAAATTACAGTAAAGGTTATTTAATTTTTAGTTTAAATCAGTGACAGTTTTAAATACAGATACAAATATGTAAATTCAGCAACAGATGTGTATTTTTTCTAATTCATTGCATTTCAACATTCAAAACAGTTAAACACTTCAAATTCCTGTGACAAAAATCTATAATTTACAGAATAAAACTTTTATTTATTGGTTAATATTTTTTATAAAAGCATTTTACTGTATATTAATGTAATTTCACTTAATTTGGAAAAGAAACCTATGATATTGATTTCAACTATAACACTGAGCCCAACCCTGATCTGTCTATCAGTGCATACATCTGTGCAAACACACACACACTCACACAGCGTGTGCACATACGTACGTGACCACTAGATGGAAGAATGCATCTTCCCTGCATCCGAGAGGTGTCCCCAGTTGTGTGGGAGTTTGTGTCCTGCGGGATTCATCATCTCTGTCACTCCGACAAAACTCTGTGATGTCCCAGAAACACTGAGGGATGATGAGTTGTGAGAGAAAACTCACAACTTAGGAAGCAAAAGACAAAAAGAGACCTCTACTTTCAGCTCTTTTTTCCCTCTCTCTCTCTTTCTCTCCCTCCACTGTGTTCATTACGCCCCTTTCTCCCTCTTTGACTAACATAACACACAGGTAATAACACAGAGAGACAGGGGGAGCATTCATTACTTAGTGTGAAAATATGTGGCACATGTTTAAACTGCCGAAGGAGAAATCCTCTTCAGAAGTCAGTGATCTCAGCACCTGCCCATGGCTGATACCACTCTGTGCATGTGTACACTGCCGCGGCCTTTGAGAGGAGCACTCTCAGTGATGGTTTACAGAGCGACAGAATGAGGACGTCACAGGTGAGTGAATTGGCTCAGACTGACAGTTGAACACACACACACACACACGTGCGAACCCACCCACCCCCACACACTTTAAACCGACGTTTGACACATACATACTCTCCATTTCTCTCTCTCTCTCTCTATCACACACACAAACACACACACACTTTCCCTCACACTCTCACACACCCTGTTGTGGCTGGGAGTCACTGCAGCAGCACTACCACACATGAGTAACCAAGGTGTCTGCTCTGCTCTGCAGCATTGACTTTTCAATACCTGACAGGGAGCCTTATGGTGTGTGTGTATATGTGTGTGTGTGTGTGTGTGTGTGTGTGTGAGTATGTGTGTGCGTGCGTGCATGTATGGCTGTGTAACATCCATATGCAACGTCTTTGCATGTGTCATGTCAATCATAGTCAAACTGAAATAGAGTGGAGGGGGAGGATACAGAAAGGAGAGAAGAAGCAGTGCAATAAGGAGATTGATTAGCGGTGCTGATTACCACACCGGCTTTACTCTCTTTGCTCTTCTTCTCCTCCATCACAGGGATCAGGTCAAGCTCAGCCAGTAAACACTTATTTTCCTTACTAGCACTAAGAAAAGTTAGGTACCTACAGCGAAGGCAGTTTTCCAGGTGCCTCGAAAACTCGACTTAACCATCATATGGCGCCACTGACACACACACATTTAAGAGCCAAAGTACTCGTCAACCTGCTGCTTAAATGACGGTTACTGTGTGTGGGTGTATGATGAGGGTAGATATTCAGGAAATCAGGATAAATACAAATTCAACTTACCTGTGAATTAGAAAACAAGCTTCTGCTGTCAAATAATAAACAAACAAGAAATATATTGTAATACTGCAGTTTCATATGACATCATCATGATTCTCTACACCTGCCCTGCTCAGATCTTGCCCAGTTCAGCTCAATAAAAATGATCTGCATGGTGCTCTTAGAACTCCTCTGTGTTTTACTACTTATTAAATATAAAGATTTTTTTATTTTTTATGAACTGTTACCTCTGTTTCTGCAAACCGGGTCCAGTTTCTTGTTACACATATAACAGTCATTTATGCCACACGATTGGTTAATCTCGATAAACTGTCATGATCATTGGGACTTCTTCTTCATGATGTCACTTATGACATGATATCATATGATGCAGTATCTTTTTGTGATCAATATAAACTTCAGATTGTCTCTCTATAGCAGTATTACCTGCAGACAAATCTTGGACAATGTGTTTTTTGGGCCATTACTGTTGACCTAGAGCTTTATTCAGAATTCCTGTGCTCGGCTTTTCGCAGCATTGAAAGATTAGATCGTGTCAGCGCTGCAGTCAGTTTTTTTCTCTGACTTTAACTCTGGCTGTCTTTGATTTGCACATATTTATCAGCCGTTGTCTCAGGCTATATGTAAATTACAGATTTAAGGTTTCCAAAACTTAAAAAAAACGTTCACATAGAGCAGCCCCTGTGACTCATACCTCGTCCCTGAACAGGGCCCTGCTTCCAGCTGCCAGCTGTTGCAGCCACAGTTGACAAACTGCTCAAATTGAAAATAGATTTTTCCTTCCCCCCCTGATTTTTCATTCTTTTTCCAAGAGCTCAAAAATGGATTTGAGGTTTTGGGGTTCTTCCAATACATTGTTTCAGAGGCATTTTAATTATACTGCCGCTGTTCACATAGTAGCTGCTTTTATGCCTGCTATTACATTTCCAAAATCTTCTTGCCCTTCCGCATTTCTTATTTACAACTCTTTGCCCGCCTCTCCATCTTCCTCCCCCTTGTCCATCCTAACGCCTCCTTTCCCCTTCAGGCACTAACCTTCTTTCCCCTTCACTTTTAGACGAGAGCATTAATTTCTCGGGGTCTATTTGTGGCTCACAGAGGCTTCACGGCACCTCACGTCTCTTTAAACACAAATTGATTTCACAGTCAAATCGTATGAGTGTAAATCATGGGCCCTCCACCTGCTCCCCAATGTATTTCTGTCTCTCTCTCCCCTTTACGTCTCACTTTGTCACCCTCCGCTCAACATCTGCCCAGTTGCGTTATTTGCTGCAATGCATGTGCATCCATACATCATCCATCCCATTATCTTTACCCCTTGACATTGAGCGAGAGGTGGGTCACGCCCTGGACAGGTTGCCTGTGTATCACAGGGTCAATACACAGAGACAAAAACCCATTCTCGACCTCCGACAATTTAGAGTTTTCAATTAACCTAAATCAAGTCTTTAAGGGCATGTGGGGGGGGGGGGGGGGGGGGGGGGGGGGCAAGAGCACGTGCAGAAAAAAAAACTCTGGACAGTGCTAACACCTGGAACATATGTAGATGCACATACACCTTTGAATCTTGACTGAGGTGTACAGCTTGCTGAATGGGAAGGAAAGCTGCTATGGTAGAGGGAGAGAAAGTTGGGAGAGAGGGAGTGAAACAGTGAAGACCTGAGGCACCTGCAGGGTGGAACAGGGACGTCTCTTCGAGTAGGAAAATTGAAGAGCTATTTTCATGCCACATTAAGTCATACCAGCCTTCCACTATAGAGCTGTGCTCAGACACAGGCGGCATGGCTCCATTGTGAAGGTTAATAATCAACGCAATGGAGTTATTACTCAAAACCGCATTTCACAGGCCTCACCTAGACGGCAGAGATGGGGCCGGGAAAACGAGAGAGGGGAGAGCGGTGAGACGTGAATTCCAATGGATTGTAACAAATACTGCTTCATCCAGCTCAGCATCATTCATTTAATTTGCCTCAAGTGAAGTTCAATGGATTTCTGCAAGAATGGGATCAAAGTCATATGGAAAAAAAATAATAAAGGAACAAAAAATACGGGTAAAATCACAAAGTGAGACTTTACATCTTTGATGTCTGTCCACTGTCGTTAATGTGACAATTGAGGCTGGTGGGTGTAAGGAGCGCTGCCATTGGCTCTTCACATCTATATTATGATGAACACTCCTCTAACCACATCCCACTGCTGTCACTCTGAGGCAACATTACAGTGAAATATTAAGACCCCTGTCATGCTTAAACATTCCTGTCACCGCTACGCAATCTATGTACATTAATAATATGGCAAAGGGGTGTGTGTGAATAGGGGGGGAAACCCAGAGCGTTATCATGTACCATGTTCCCACATGCCTGTCGGTGTAGAGTCCCCAGTGAATGTGTGTGTTTGTGTGAAAAGATGATGCCATCAGGATGTTAACAGTGTTGCTTGTCAGCCAGGGGAGACAACAGTGGTAAATTGCTAGTGTGAAAGTAATTTTAACTTATAATTGATTGTTTGCTTGGGGATGTGTCTCTGATGTGTATATATAGACATCTCACTATATCACTAGAGGTATATACTGCTCTGAAACAGTCATTCTATAATTCAGAATGTGCTGCATCAGTATAGTAGAGCTGTGGGCTGATGTAAAGTGGGCCAACAACGCATCTTTGGACTGCTCAATCAAAAAAACTGAAAGGATGGAAAACCGGGTTCTCAAGTGGCCTACAAAGGGATTGACCAACCGGGCTCCCTCCAACTGGAACCTGCCACAAAATGTCATTGTTAATAATCATGGACAAAGGCACGCAGATGACAACATAACATAGAGGCATAGATCTTATCTGCTGTGCACAACCTGTGTTGACTCGACAATATGTACAAATGTATAATTAAACAGATCTTACCGAAAGTGGAGCAGTTCAAGACAATTGTGGCGGGAGATCCCACAAACCACGACTTTTCTTTTTCATTTCTAAGGATTTTATTCAGAGACTGATATAAAGTTTTACTCAGTGTATTATAGTAAGATATTATCTAACAACTTGGATCAAATGTATTTTATTTGATCATTAAAATAAATGGACTTTTGGGTGGTAAGGTGGTGTAGTGTCGCCTCAGTCTTTGAAACCATGGACTGCTATCAAGAGATGAAACCAAAATATCCCGAATACCAACACTGCCATTTTGCACATTTGGACCCAGAGTTAGTGCAGCAGCGGTCGGTCCTGTGAACACACATCGATCACGCTCAGCTGTCAATTCTTCCGTTTTTTAAACATCAACAAACATCTGTGCGACAAGAAAGACACAAATGAAAGAGACCCTCCTTTAAGTGAGTGTGGATGCAGCCTGGAAGTTCATTAACAGTGGAGAACAGTGTTTGATTGCAAAGAGTCTTTATTTATCCTTGTGTTCAAGTACGGTCCTCTCTCAGCACAGTCATCTAAGAAGCATGGACACACAACAACACACAACTCGCACCAGAGCCTGAGCAATCCTCAGGTGGGATTTGTCTTTTGTCTCGATTGAGGGGTGGGGGTTTGGGGTGGGGGGTGGGGGGAAATCAGCAGTTTCCACGTTTAGGTCAAGTGAACCTGTTGCACACCACATAATCTTTTTTTTTTTTCTCCGCGAACAGTTGTTGCATTTAGTGACAATGACATCTGCACATAAAAATTATATATATATTTATATTTATATTCATAGATTTATACATTTGTCATTCTATATCAACACTTCATTCTAGTGATTTTTACCTTGGTTTTTCATGGTTGTAAAACTGGACAAACTTTCGGTAGGAATGCCTTGTTCGGACACTGATTTGTACAGGAACGCACATACACGCAACAGAGGCATACGCACACTACTACACACATGCATGCATAGATACGCTCGCTCAAGTTTACGTGTACACACATGGGCCACACATACGGTCACACACACCCACACACACGTGTCCACGCGCCCACACATGCTCAGCAAACACAGAGAGGCAGGTCTGTACATCTATGGGAGGGAGATGTTACCCATGATCCCCAGCAATAAGTTATGTTCTCACCTGATCAACACAAGAAAATAAAAGTTACAAACAGCAGAGGGAGTCATCCGGTCATTGTCTGTAAACTTTGACAGAATGTCCCTTTAAATTCTCACAGGACGGGTGCACAGGAGGTGTCAAAGTTTGGCACAATGTCACGTCTCTCTCAGTCTTTCTCTACTGTACAAGGACATGTACAATATCTATGGTGGCTCTTGTTGGACGGATGAGTTCGTATGTTTTTTTACTGTCGATGAGAAACCGCTGAAAATTTACACGGTCCAATAAATTTGCTCCCCAAAAAAGAAAAGACGACCCTTTCCAAAGGGCTCTGGACACACACGTATTTTCTTGAGGCAGTGAAAAAGAACTTGTGTTGACTGGGAGCGTCGCTGCTCTGCCTGTCTGGTGCTCTGGCAACCTAGAACTGCTTTTGACGTGTTGAGCACGTACACAACTATCAAAATTAACTTGATGGAGAGAGAGAGAAACACAAATACTGCCAGGCTTCCTCTCGGGCTCGGAAAGGGCCAAAAGCAAAGGTATCCACTGGCGATCCATCCTGACGACGTGTTTTCTGCTTTTGCAGCTGACTCCAATTTTGTTGCTTTTTGTTGTTCGAGTCAAGGAAAACAAAATCTTATTTTCATCAAAAACGTATAATATTCACACTATATCACCTTTGAATTTTTGTCAGGAAATAAAAATGCAATTTTTTTTAAGTGAAAATTTAGAAAAAGTACAAATAAAAAAACATGTAAAAGAACGATGTGATAAAAGAAGTCTCTTGAAGATGACATTCCTTGAAAACAAATTCAGACGTCTCTGTAGGCAGCAAGGCCATCGGAACAAAAAGACAGGGGGATAAAAGCAGTGCTACGTTTTGTCACTCGGATGAAATGGTAAACATCCACAACTTGTCTTTTGTCTGATGTGCTTTCATCTTCCTCTGTGCTTATATTCTCTTCCGGACCTCCTCGAGAACCCTGATGCCATCGTTGCTTCACCTCTCTGCCTCCCTCTATCTTTATCAAAATGGTCTTCACACTTCTATAGAGTCATCTGCTTCCAATTATTTCTCCGTCCCTTTTTCTGTCCTCCTCTCCAGGCCTCGGTGTACACTCTGTGCCTGGTCGTTTTCTCTGTACTCCCCGACCCATATGTCTCTCACACTTCCACCACACTTCATATCTACTCCCACTTGCTCCTTATCCGCTCGACGTTACAATGGAGCTGACTTTGAAGAAATAAAGTGGTCTTAAAAAGAAAAGGAAAATGTTGGCATGCACATGCACAGACTCTCATTGTCACTCCACCTGACTTCACTCCTTTCCCAAATCGGTCTTTCGCCTTATTTTAAAGGAGCACTAATTTCCTGCCTTGGGCTACAAGATACCTTTTCAAAAAGCCATTGCTGTCACTTTCGGTTCATCTGCTGCTGATTGCTTGTAAAAAATAATCCCTTTCACACAAGAATACACAGACTCTCTCTTGTCCCCCTCCCCCATTATTGTCTGACTAGACCCAGGAGTCAGGCGAGGCTGGGTAGTGGCTGGTCTCATAGTTCAGTTCGCTGTACGGTCGAGAGGCTGAGTAGAAGTCCACGTAGTTGCCAGTGGATTTGAGGCCCAGATGCATGCGCAGGTCTTCCCGCGGGTCCCGGGGCGGCCCGGTTGAGCTCGGCGGCTGCTGGGGTTGGGCCTGAGGCTGGGCCTGAACTTGCACTTGTACATGCGGCTGTGGCTGGGACGGAGGAGGCGGCGGCGGCCCCTGGTCCTCGTAGTAGGCCTCGTCGAAGCTCCGGCTCTGGCTGTGAGGTGGAGGCTGCGGCGGCTGCGGGAAGGAAGGAGGGGCGGGGTAGGGGTCGTAGTCTTTTAGCACGGCTGCTGACGGGCTGTCCTGCTGGGGCTGGGGGGGCACAACGCAGGGCTGGGCTGGAATCTGGTGAGGGACGGGTGGTGATGGTAGAGTGGGTGGGGAGGGAGAAAGTCGGTGAGGTGAGGGCGAGGTGTAGCAGGCAACAATGGAGAGTGGTAGAAATGAGTGTGCAGGGAGCAAAGTGAAAAGAGGGAAGATAAAAAAGGTGAGAGATGGAGAGAAGACAGGTGGGCCGTGTGCACAGGGGGGAGAACATTACGAGAGGCAGGCAGTAAAGGTAAAACAGCTCAGATTGGTATCAAGTGGGCAGGGACTCATGCTGTGAATTCTCTATTACATGCAGGTATTGAAGGGGACAATTTATCTTCCACAGGCTGGTTGTGTGTGTGTGTAGTGTGTATCTTGTGTGTAAAAACCCTTTGCTTAAAGTCAGGTGTAGTTTCAGGCTACAGCCACACTAGAATCTGTCCACACCAATTCCTATTCCTGGATACCTATCATCATACTAACATCCATGAAAATGCATTTACCGTGACCACACTCAAATACACTGGGCATGTTAATTGTGAACTTATTAGTGTCTACCTCATGTTTTGCAAACACCTTTGTTCCTGCCCATCCAGACTAAAGCCCAGTGTGGGACTTATCACGACGAGACACTTTTCTGTGCCTCTTCCATCCTGTTGCTACGTCTGGTATTAACCATCTTGTCAGGAACTCATATGCCAATTTATGCCATCCCTGATGACACACACACACACTGCTAAAACCTGCTGTGCTGTACTGCAACTGTGTCTACTTATAAAGGTGTAAGGCTGCATTTACAGTGTATTGAGTGTTTACTCACCTGGTTTTGCTTGATATCATCACTGGCAGTCAGGTAAGAGTTTCGAAACAGTGTAGACGTCCCGCATGATACTTGAACTGGATGTAGGGAAGATTAGAAGAAAAACACAAATCTTTATTTCAACGAATGATTGAAGAAGTAGTATCACTACTACTGCTGATAATAATGATTCAAAGACCAACAAAAGGTAGTATTGAAAAAGTTGGTTTGTCAGAAATCAGCTAATTGGAGATCCGGCAATTAGTTTGTCCACAGTGACCTCATGACAATATTGGGAGAGAGAGAATGAAAGAATAGAAAAGAGAGCATAAGATAAACAAAACAATGGAAGAGAGAGAGAAAGAGAAACCCACACAAATAAAAGTCTGTGAGAGGGAAAAAAAAATAGTTTGAGGTTGAAAAAGAGACAGATAAGAGGAGTCAGAGGAGAATCAGGGAATGAAAATAGAAGAGAAAGACAGATATAGAGAGGGATAAAATAGAATAATTTAATTATTCTCTGTCTCTCCATCTCACGCGCGCGCACACACACACGCACGCACGCACGCACGCACGCACACACACACACACACACACACACACACGCACGCACACGCACACGCACACACGCACACAAGCACGCACGCACGCACACACACGCACGCACACACGCACACACACACGCACGCACACGCACACACACACACGCACACAAGCACGCACACACGCACACACACACGCACGCACACACGCACGCACACACCTGCCATGCCGTCTTTCCGGGATGTGTGCTCGCCTTTGTTGCTATGGAAACCAGCGTTGGTTGCCGTGGAATCGTAGTCCATCTTACGTTCCTTCAGACACATCATCTCTCTGGGGGAGGCTGGTGCGCTCGCTAAACGTGCACACACAAACACACAACCACAGACACACACACACATATATATATTATACACAGTATAAGCATACACATAAGGGCAAATACTGCTGGGTTTATTACTTATCATGTATATGTGCTGGTGCGTGTGTGTGTGTCTTTTTTAAGGTGCACAGTCATTATTCATCATTTAGCCTGTCAGCATTAAGGGTCACCTTCGGCTTGTTAAAGGACTGCTGGGAATTCACACACACACACACACACACACACACACACACACACACACACACACACACACACACACACACACACACACACACACACACACACACACACACACACACACACACACACACACACACACACACACACACACACACACACGCACACACGCACACACACACACACACACACACACGCACACGCACACGCACACATATACATCAGATTTTAGACTCATTTAAATATATCGACATTTGGCACGTTTCCTCAATTTCTACTTTCTGTGTTTAAAGCTCATGAGCTTTAAACACAACATCCAGGTCTGAAAGTGATAAACTAGACTTTAACAGCTGGAAAAACAATTCAGCAGCAGTCAACTGCTCTCCACTGAAAACTTTAATGCTGTAGTTTTAATGCCATGATCATGGGATCTGTTTCAAAAGATTGAAGTTGTTAACCAGACTGACGTTTGTCAAAAAACACCAGTATCACCTGCTTGGAAGCACAGTGACAGTTTAACTTCCATTTGTTTGTTGGTTTGTTTGGAAGCAGGATTCTGAAAACACTACTGGTCATATTAGCACGGAGTTGGTGGAAGGATGTGTTATGGGTCAGTGAGAAACCCAGTGATTTTTGGAGTGGATCCATGAATTTGTTTCACAAAAATCTGGATCTACTGAATATAAATGTGCTTTAAGGGGACTGTTGAGTCTTGGCGGTGGTATACACTCAGCAATGCAGTCGTGTTTTCACCCCTATCCACTTGATTGTTGGTTTGTTTGATTGTACGCAAGATTACCAAAAAATTGTGTACTACACCAATGTGCAGTATGGGTACATTTTGGTGTGTCTGAGTTGGGGGGTTGAAACAAAGCCTATATAATGCCTTCTTGTTAAATGCAGCACAGCTGGGAAGCATTCATGGTTGTATTAAGTTAATTTGAGTTGGTCACTATTGCAAACCAATTTATGAAAATGTTACACTTACAACAGGCAACAAACTTTTAGACTTCAGGCATTTATATCCTTCTTATCTTGATCACTCCCAATAAATTGTACCTTAAACACATCTCTGGTAATGAAGAATTAATAGAGAATTAACAGCATAAATAAAGAATGAAAAGGATAAATAAAGAAACCAGATATTTTACCAGAACTTAAATCAATAATCCTTTTATTTCACTATGTAATATTCTACATTTGTGCTTTGGAAAGGCACTGCAGAAAAAACACTGAATGGTCCCAGATTAAATCAAATATTGAAAATTGAATTTAATATTCCCAAAAATGTCTGGAGACGCATCTCAAAATCTTGCAATAGAATATCAAATTAAAATGTCCATTTAGAAATTGTTTTGCCTTGCAATGATAGCACTATGCCAGTAGGAGGTGCTGCAGCCCCCTCAGCACACCAACTCCCAGCAGGCAGATCCATGAACCTTTTTTTAATCACTTAATGAGTTTTGGACAATTTCACTGATTTCCCAGGAAAAAAATTGTGGATTTTGATGAAAATAATACGGCGTGTGTGCAATGCGGCGAAGCTTGATTGAATTTAAGGGGACTGTTGGGCCTATGCAGAGGAATGCACTCTGCTTAAAGCCAGTCTAGTTATTATTTACTATTATTATTTAACATATTGCTATCTGACTTGCAAATGTATTTTACTCTTCAAACCCCTTTTTTTCCTCGTCCTGTCACTTTCTCAATCTTTTAGACTGAATGTATTTTTTACCAAACTGGAGGGATCACTGCACATGTGGCTGCAGCGCTCATACATAAACATGCATGCACACACACTGTACATTCAATCTCCCTCTCTCTCTTTTTCCACACACACCCAGCATGTCACAATGTAATCCCCTCATGGCACAGAAATGCTTACTAAGTTGCTCTTATCTTGACACACTGAATTGCCAGAATACTGCGTACCTGTGTTATCAGCCCCTTCAGTTTGCTAAGCTTAACATTCCTGCAACTATCCACTTTTTTTTTTTTTACAGCATATTTATCTATATAACCTTTACAGGCAGCAGAGAAGGATATTTCTCTTTGGACCCATTCAACCTGACTTTGAGATCTGTGGATGTTTGTGGAACTGTAGCTGCAGGAGAGAAACACACGTGCATCAATACTGAATATGTGTGTGTATATATCGGTCCTAACACGTGCATGCATTTGGAGAACACTGGTCTCAGTTGCAGAACTATAAATCTTTTCCACGTTTCTGCAACAAAAAAAAAATCAGCACAAAAAGCCTTTGTTGGATTTCTCCTATACTCGATATAATAGCAGCTGGGTAGAACTCACATAAGACTAAAGAATAAAGAGTGTATAAAAAGCTCACTTTATGTATTTGAATACAAAAGGACCAAATCTTTTAATGATCGACATTAGAAAGCAAAGGAGAATTGTAACCTCTCATCCCCCCCCCCACCCAGCTTTCTCTGCATTGTAGCAGAACACACACACAAACATCTTTTACAAAGGCTCGTTCACATGATTTGGTTTGGTCACAGTGAATGAAATTGCAAAACGTTTAGTTCAACAAAAGAAACAGGGAGAGCGATTGTTTTTGACACCTTTGATATTTAATTATTCTCATCTGACACCTGTCGCGGCGCATCCCATTAATGTGGATGCTCAAAGCTGTCGCACACACACGACTCCCCCAGAGAGGCCAGTGGTAACGGTTACCCTGGGGACCTGCCTTGAAACCGCTGGGTATGAGACACGTTTTATCAGTGCAGAACACAGCAGGACCCTGCAGGGGTAATGATGGATGCAAAGGTCTCGCTCTCCCTCTGCATCTCCCTGTGTCTCTCTGCCATCCGAGCAGCCTGCAACCTCCCCTTCGTCTCTCTCTATCTGTTCTATCACTCTTTCCTCACACCAACTCTTTCACTCCCCCTCTCTTACTGTGCCTGCACACCATCATTACTCCTCCTGCTTTGATCCGTCTCTAAGGGGCTGGATCGGAGTCTGGAGCGTATGCAGAGAGGAGATATGGATGCATGAGGGTTTGTGTATATGTGAGTGTGTGCGTGCGCGCACATTGAGGCAGTCAGCACAGAGTGAGAGATCAGAGGGAGAGGTGAGAAGAAAGTAGGATTATTGCAAAGAAGAGGAGGAGGAGAAGTATGACACGGGTGAGCGAGGGCTAGATGAGTGTAAAGTCAAAGGGTGGGGGGAGGCATAGGAGTCATTTCCAGCCATTTTACCCCAAACATTGTGAACTGCTTTAATAAAACGGATGATTCCAGTTCCTGATTAAGATTGACTATGCTTTGTTCAAAGCAGCTGTGAAATACTTCATAAATATCAAAACACACCTTTGATTCAATGCAGCAGTCATTTGTTCATTCAGGGAATGTACAATGAGAGAAACAAGAAGAGCCTGTAAGGATTTACGCTTGGGCAGTCAGGGAACTTGCTGCGTTCTGTCGCTTTGCTGGACAAATACTATGTTGCTGCCGCACACTTCACCACAGTTTTACCTCCACTTTAAGCTGATAAACTAGACCCAAGATCTACGGTACGTTAACAGTGATATCAGGGGGCGACAAAGTGAATTTCCCCTGCGATCTAAAGCCGTTTTCAGACACGAACTCTGGAGGTTGTCAGCGAACTAGAGTCTGGACTTTTCACCTTTTACACATAAACAATGCAGCAGGAGAGTCTCCACTCAGACGTGTTCACGACAACACTGTTCAGAGCATTTAGGTGAGGGATGGTGCAGCAAGCAGAGGCAAGATGTAACGTATTAACTCCACTGCAGAGATCCACCAAGTGCTTTATACAGCACATCGACCCCAGCGTAACGACTCTTATCACCAAAAGCTCCCTTAACATCTTTGTCGGTGTCTTCTATGTGTGAGACAACACTCCCACTAGCTTGCGGTGAACCCTGCGAAAGATCTCCTGCCGTTTCCTCACAAGGACTTTCTCCAGAGTTTTTATAGGGGGCTGGCAGGAGAAACTCCGGAGAAAGTCCTGAGCCTCTCACATTTGCGTTCTCACATGTAGCTGCTCCGGATAATGCCGGGAGGGTTATTTAAAGTTCAATGCATCTCTGAAGGCAGCAACTTACGCCCAACATGCTGGAGCAATACAACACCACTCAGAATCAAACGTATACCAGCATAAAGGACAACATGACTCAAACAGTTGCACAATTAATGGCGATGTAATCCCTCTTATCTTTAAGCATTCTTTCCACTGCGTCTCTCTGTTGCGTTGATTATCACTGTGTTGCAGAAGGACTACTTTGCTTGGCGGACGATCGTTGTGTTATCAATATATTTGTACGTTTCCTTGTGTTTATTTTATGCAACTTCACTGTGAATATGTAATAACCATTTTATAAAAGCAAAAAAAACCTGCCATATTTTGCAGTGAATTTAGAAAAACTCTTTTTTTTTTTTTAGCACATCATGTCTACAAACGCCCCTTAGCGAAGAACGCCCCCATAGCTGTTCTAAACTCACTGTTAACAACGGCCTCTCTGAGCCTAATGCTTTAATTTTCAATGTCACTGGCCAAAGTCAAATCCTCATCCTTTAAATGCTCGCCTCCGCATTACCCATCCCTCAATCCCTAATTCTTCTTGCCTCCTTGCTTTTTCTCTTTATCTCCCTCTCTGTTTATCTCATCCCTCCCTCTTTTACTGTCTCCGCACACGCACACACACACATACAGTTTTTCCCTGCCTCTCTCTCCCCCTCTGCTTCTCTCCTTGAAGACCTCTCTAAGCTGGGAGGAAGGAAAAGTACTTTTCTGCCTCATCAGCTTGCTAAGCCTGGTGTGGAGAAATCACAGCTCAAGGCATCTCCTACCACTAATGCTAACAGCTAATGCTAATGCACCCTTTACGAAGCATGAAGGCCGGCGGGCTCGAGCTACAGGCTAATGATAATCACACTTTATTTGCATGAGAGCCTGCAGATGGCGAACGCTGATGTTAACAGCTTCGGAGCCTCGATGGAAAGTATGATCAATTGGCAAAAGTTGAAGCTACAGGCTAACATCTTAATTTCTTTACTGCCAATTCGTGATGCTATCGTTTCTATCTGTCTAGACTTGAGAGGGACATGCACCTTAACTATGGCCTATTGCTGACCCTAAGTCATCGTCTTACAAGCAGCACTTTGTCATATATAACGATTGGTAGCCGAAACAAATATAGGTTTATTCCTTTTTGAAAACAGCTGTCTGTAAATGTTTTTGTTATCTACAACAGGAGCAGGTCATGGTCCACAGAGTCTGCCATGTTCCAGACTCATGCTTTTACAGTAGCGCAGAGAGGACAAACCAATCACAGGCTCTGTAGAAGGCCTTCGATATTTTTAGAGTTAATGGAAGGAAAACACACACACACACACACCGACACAAAAATAGTGTCATGAGTTCCTCACCTGAGCGGTTATTTGGGGACGTCCTGACGGGGGAGACGGACGGAGTTCGGGAGGAGGAGTAGGGCCTCTGTCTGTCTCGCTCTATCGTTGAGGCCGAGCCTACGAAGTGATACTGGGAGTATCCATCCTGAAAAACAAACACAGACCAAACTCATCATCCACCAAGGTTCACCTTTGAAACTTTCAGCTAAGAAAAAATTGAAGGAGGAGTAAATATTTTAAATGAATCTCAAGCAAGAATCTGAAGTACAAGAAGCAGCAGTTTCTAGCACCGAGAGGTGGATTTTCACTGATTCAATATTGATAAATCACAGAACTGTATCTGTTGAGGTTTGGAGATAAAACTCTACATGAACCTCAAGTCGCTACTCTCCTTCAAAAGTGAAGGAGCCAAAGTTTATATTGAGCCAGCTCTTTCGGGTAAAAGGGTAAAGTGTTGTTTTTTACCTGTTCAATTTGTTTGGTGGGTTAGAAACTGAGGGCTTTAATATTTACCTTTGACCGTCACATTTTGCTTCAGGTTTTAACAGAGGCCACAACACAGTCAGTTTTGTCTTTTTTTAAATGGACAATATTTGCAACAAAAAGTGTCAAAATAGGATTTCTCTGATGCGCAAGTGGACGGAACACATGCAGACCATTTAAGTACAAATGGAATGATTAAATCAATGTTTGGAATTTAGGGGGATTTGAAACAAGGTTCACAGTGAATATGAAAAGTTCAACTGAAAAAAAACATTGTCTAAGAAGCTGAAAGCAAAGAGTTACGCATCGAAAAAAAAACTTAATGTTCCTAAAACGTATGATAAACAGTAACTTGAGCTGATGGGAGATCGGGATGATAATTGACTAAATAAGAGAGATGGGATTTCAGTTGTGTGTAAACTTCTGCCTTCTTTAGTTAATGGACGGTAATTATACAGCACTCCTCTGGTCTTATCGACCACTCAATACAAGCCGCAGTCACCCATTCACACACACATTCATACAGCACTCAAATATGCTGTGCTTTTGTTTCCATCACACAATCAAACACTGCTTGCACGGGGATCAAACCAACGACCCTCTGGTAAATGGACAACCCACTCTACCTCCTGACTTGTGCCTATTGAACATGACTCACTGAAAAATGAAACTCTCATTCTGAGAAGCTACATTTCAGAGTTGGTTTCCTTGAGTTTATAAAACTCGTGGGAAGTCAAAAATGTCTCGTGGACACTGAAGGACACCAACAAATACACAGCGCCCACACACGCACATACAGCGCTGCACATACACCATGAAGCACTGCGCTCGCATTGAGTCTCAGCTTAGTGAATATCCAAATGTCCTTGCAGGAAAAGCTAATTAATATAACTAACATATGCACAAGCATAATTACTGCCGAGCCGATGACTTTGTATCTGTATTAGTTTAGCAGTGATTGGAGCAAAGCCCTTTTCATAGAAATGAATAGTGAGAGTCAACAACAACAACAGAGCTGGAACCAAAATTTAATTTAGCATTAAGTGTATGAGATAATAGAAGATAATGGAGACATGTCCTATCATTGCTTTACCGTCTGGGGGCCACCGCTAAGCCGTGGGAAACCGGTCGGACTGCGGTGAGTGTGAGCACATGGGAGGAAGTGTGAATCGCTTCAGTAGAGTTAGACTGCAGAGGAGGAGAGGGAGAGGCTGAGGAATGGAGGGGATGAGGCAGAAAGAGAAGAGGGAGAAAAAGATACAAGCTCAGGAAGACAGAAAAAAGGAGTGAGAGCAGCGAGGAGGAGAAAGAGAGGGTGATGATAGGGAAGTAACAAAAGGAGATAGGCAACAAGAGGGATACAGATGGAGAGGTGGAGGGAGAGAGGTGGGCTGAACTGGGCACAGTCCCTAGTCCTCCCCTGACTCCTGTAGTCTGCCACGACACAGAGGTCTAATAGAAAGCTGGATCCTCTGACTCGCAGCGGTTCAAAGGTAGCTGCCTTCTAGTCTCCGCCATCCCACCCTCTCCCTTTCCACTTAATCTATTTATCCAGACACACACACACACACACACACACACACACACGCACACACAAATGAGCATCGTCACCACCATTCCGGTGATATGTCTTGTCCACAAGCCCCTTGAATAATCTAACTTATAGAGAACAGTATATATATTAAATCTATTAAAAAAAAAGCAAGTCACAGCCTTATATTTATAACACTTATTGCCTCTTTATGTAAAACACCTTAATGCCTCACAGATTTCCCCTATTTTTCCTTCCTTATACATAGACAGTATCATATCCTGAACATCAGCGAGATCCCTGTCTTCAATGATCTTAAGATATTTATAGAAGTTATTCAGAACAACTTTTGATGGCTCAGATTTCAGCCTGACAAACTTGGTATCCTTGGAAACTATAGAAAATCCATCATTTGTTTGTAGTGTCTGCTCAACCAGACAATCAATCAGGTTCAATGGGTTAAAAGGCACATCAACACCAAATCAGACACCGGTTGGAGGCCTGAAGTCTTTGAAGTAGCTTGTTCAGTGTATACTGTAGACTGTATATAAAGATGCACAAGGCATCTCAAGCTCCTCCCATCTTGCAGCAAAGCCTGCACAGTAGCGATTAGGGGATGGAGCCGAGGAGGGAGTGGTTACCAGGTTCTGTAGAAACATGCACACAACTCAGTCAATTACAACATTTCACCCCATTTTCTCACCAGGTTCTGTAATAATGAACACTTGGTCTGTGATCAGAACTTCCTAAAATGACTGGACGTGTACTTTGAATATTTAGTTTGGTCCCCTGTCCCATCTACTTACAAAGGATGAGGCAGGGTTTATGACTTAAACTGCAGCAGCCATGTCATCCATCTTAATATAGAGTGTATGTTGTTTATCCCGAAACCTTGCATTTTAATCTAATCATATGTGCGTTATACACACACCACCTCTTTCTCCTTCACATTCAAACTGTAACACAACCCCAAGAAACAGGTTGCCAGGCAACTATTTTGCCTGTTGGTCTCACCATCACTGGATGGTTAGTTGAAGGTCATGGGACTCTGAGGCAACAAGCGTTTACCGCCGCAACAAATGAGGTGAACGTGTGTGCCAGACAGCAATTATGGGAAAAATTGCAAAAGGTTGCTCATGCTGAGAGGTGGGTGGTTGGCGGGGCACGGCGACGACGCAACTAAACGTTGTCAATCCTTTTCACTCTCTCTGATTTCACACTCAGATTTTACGTTTTACAAGCACTTTAGTCACACATGACGTATCTATGCTTACAGGGATAATTTGCCTCTCACTCCGGCGTTCTTTATCTTCACCGCCTGTGGTTCTGAGTATTTAGGAACTGACCTTTATTCTGCGACATTTATTGCAAACGGCGCTGAGAACTGTAAGAGGCTGCTGTGGCTTATACCTCTCCGTCTCATTAAAATACTGTCGTTCGCCCTTTGCACCGAGACAGGCTATCTCAGTGCACCTCCATCTCTCCCTGTCTGAGAACAGGTGAGCTTCAGAGAGAAACGGGGAGAAACATCAAGGCAGCTTCACACGCCTGATATTGGTTTGATGTCGACTGAACTTTTTCAAACGTTCATCTTCATCTCGCTGTCTCTTCCTGTTTATGCTGAATGGGAATGGATGATGGATTCATTATTACCTGTTTCTCCAAGAGGAGCATCTCATTTATTGCCGCAGAAAATCTAAAATGTAATCATGTAAATGTAAAAAACTAAAATAGAGAAATTTGACAGTAGCACCTACTGGAGCACCTATGGTGTCATTGCGTTATGATTTGTGGCCTAAATCTTCCAGAATATTGTGTTCCAATGTATTCATTTGATTTCCAATGATCCTCTGAAGGACTAGGTTGTGCAATAAATGACCTCACCCACATTTCTCACACACACTCATACCACACAAACACACCCACGTACTGAATTACACATCCCCAGACCATATTGTAAATCTGTCACACATGTGACAAACACGGCATCTCTCTGACACTGAACCCCATCTGTCATACGTATGTGTATCTGCTTTTTGTGATTTGTGGAGTTTGTGATTTATGTGGGGGACACGAGTATGACATGTATGTATGAGTGTGTGTGTGTGTGTGTGTGTGTTTGTGTGTGCGCGTGTTGGAGAGAGGATGTGATTAAGTGCCCAAGCTCTGTGATTTATCAAGAAATTAGGCACAGTAACCTGACAGAAATTATGCACTGAGCAGGGACATGACAAAGTGTAATGTTGTGAATATACAGTGAAATATTTGCTGCTAAGCTTGAGCGTAGAATGTGCAGGCGAGTGTGTGTGACTGAGACAGAGAATTTGGGTCATGAAGAATAGGTTTATTTCTAATGTTTATTCATTTTTAGTTTTCCTGTCGACCTGTTCGGCACATTTGTTATTTACTTTAGATGTCCCATCATGGGATTGTAGATTAAACACTACACACACACAGAGGGCAGTCTTCAGTCTGTGGACCAACTTCATCTACAGGATAAACAAAAGCAGCAGTCCGCAAATGGGTGAAACTTTAAAATCCCTGTCGCATCATTTGGAATTTTGGATAATCTGATTGTCTTTATTAGACCATATTGGGCTGACACAGATGTTCACGGGAGTCCCGTGTGCTGATCTCTGTCAAAGCAGCAACATTCGTAGAATCACTTCTTCTATATATTACTATTTTTCAATCTCAATGCTTGATATGGAGCTGAATTAGAGAGCATTTATTTAGAAAAACTGTGAACTTGGGTGTGAAACCTCTGAAATAGCCATGATTCTGCAACAAGGAAAAATAACATAAGATGTGAACAGTATTCAGCCAATTCACTTAACTTTTATGAAAAAATTGTCTCTTAAACACAACGTTTTCTAACGTCATTCTGAATCATAGACTGTTTATAAAAAGCTCTGCACACAATGTCAAGAACACAAACAATACAAAGTGACAGTATATTGTAGAAGTCCTTGAGGAGGACACACTCAAGACAAGGAATAATTCTGAAGTAGCACCAGCATTAACGCAGGCCAAGCAAACAGGCAAGATTAGAACAGGCACTGCACCAGTCCTGTCAAATAATCTGAATAAACACAGGTGAAAGTATGTTATTGCACTCTGGTCACAGCTATGTGGGATTTATCCTAAAGTTGCTGCTCGTGTTGGTGCAAACTGATTTTTGGCTTTCGTTTATTAATGACTGCTGCAAGTCTGATCTTTCAAATCACCTCAGATGCCTCGACGGTTTATTTATGGGCCCGCAACTTTTGTGTGCTGGGGCATTAAAAAAGTGCCGGGCAGCAATGATCGTTTGCAGCTCTCTTTCTTATTCTCTCTCTCTCTCTCTCTCTCTCTCTCTCTCAGCGTGGACCGCTCCCATGGCACCGCTGGAGGATGTGATTAACTCTTCTTGACAAACGCACACATTTCCAAAATAACACACACTCACGCACAGAGACAAACACACACACGCACCCATGCTCATAACTTCTACGCAGTGAAAGTGCGTTTCAAAAAGCTCTCATTACTCTGAGACTTCAAAGCAAACAACTCTGCCACAGCTCAGACTGACTCATTATTGACCCAACACTCTTCTCTACTTTCTGAACGTACAGACACACATACACACACGCACACACCCGAGCACGCTTATTCTGTAACTCTGAGAATTCAGGAATTAATCCCACTCTCTTCCCCTCACTTTCCCTCTTTCCTTCTCCTCTTTTTGCCGCCGTCTCTTTCTTCCCCCTTTTGCTTTTCGCTCTGAAACGTTTTGCAGAGACACCCGACTCCACTCGGGACTAAATTGTATGCTAATCCATGTTTGGATTGGAGGCTAACAGGATTTTTGCTGCACCTAACACCCATGACCTAATACGTCACGCAGGGATACTGAGAGTAAAGTCACTCACTTCAAGCTCTGGAATCGGGCGATAAAGTCAAAGTGTGGATTCTCTAAAGCAACAATTTGCACTTATGAAATTAGGTTGCTTTGTCACCAGCCAGGTTGCCTGCATGCGGTTTAGGAAGTAAACAGCAATGCAGGCTGTCTATCAGCCTTTAAAACGTATTTTTAGAATGAGTGAATATAGCATAAAGTACGAGCTTAAAGGTATAGTTCACCCAAAATATAAATTCCCTCATTATCTACTCAACACTATGCTGATGGAAGTGTTTGAGTCCAAAAAACACTTTAGGAGTTTCAGGGGTAAACAAGGTTATTTAAACCATTTTTTAATCCTTGAAGTCCCCTACCGGAAATTTGGGGAGATTGTCTGCGGGTCTCCCGTGTGTGTGTGAAGGCGCCTCCGAGGTGGATAGCAAAGGACATTTAGGTTAAAACGCGATATAAGTGTTGCCGATCCAAGTTGTACTTCAATGTTAGGGCTTGCATACACTTGGATACCATCACACGAGCAGTATGGAGGCATGCTCTGTTTTTTCTGTTTTATTACGTCTGAGGAAGAGGTCACAATTTACATCAATTGTATCGGATTGGGTTGCAACACTGATTTCCCCATAGTGGTGAGTAGATAATTAGTGAATTCAAATTTTTCTGTGAACTATCCATTTACTGCTTTAAACGTGCTGCATTTATTACATTTTGAAAACAGCAACATTAAAACTGCATTATGAGATGTTGATCACTGAAACATTAGGATGAAGCAGAGGTGGATGAGTTGGCACAAAAGGGATGTTTCTAGAGGAGAATCTGCAGAGAATCTGCTGATATCTTTTCAATTTAAGAATGATGGATGAGGTTGGATTGTTGTTGTTGAAGTTGAACAAGTTGTTTTTTCGTTTTCGTCTTATTTGACAAATGTTTACATTGTATTGGATCAAATGAGACATTTCACTCCGTTGTTTCTAAATGTGCAGCCATCAATCTTAAGACCGTTTTTGTCTTCCCTTTATCTGCAGTCGTCAAGAGTCCTCTTGTGAAACCACATGTAAATTCACTAGACCTGGAGTTTGCATTTGGTTCTGCAACAAATCACATGCACTCATAAATATCAGTCCCCTAAACATTTGCATCAAATTCAATGCAGTTCTCTCAAAGGAATCATATGAATATAATGAGAAACTGTCTCGAAAAAGTTAAAAGAAAGTGGAAGAATTTAATGGCGTCTCCCTTGGAACATGCCACACAGGAATCAATTGAATAAGATTTACGTTAACAAACAAACAAGCTAGAAGGGCACTCGGAGAGCACATATCACCGCAAAGACTGATTGGCCAATTTATCACTATATTGCATATACATGTATTGCATAGGAAACATATTCTTTCTGCACATAAATCTTCAGCAAGCTGTTTACATTAGACGCGGGTAATGTATCCATTCTCTGATATACTTGAAAGTAACATTTGTTACCATATTAACTGAATCAGCCTCTTAAAAAAATAGTTATTTTGATTTACAAAATCTGAATTGTTGATAGTTATTTTCACTCAACACAAATATCTCAATATTATTTGTTGAGGTCACAAAAGTGTTTTTGTGACCTCAATGTTAAAGAAAGAGAAATACGATATTCCTGCATCTGCCTTCTGATCCATGCAGACCTGCACCAAAATGTAATGCATTCTTTTCCAACTCTTATCTCATACTTCCATCAAGATTTATGGTATTCAATCCATAAATCTTACTATCAGACAAACAAACAAACAAACAAACAGACATAACGTCCTTGGCGGCGGTGATAATTGTCTGAGAAGAAAGAAAAAAAACTAGTCTGTCATGTTAAGCCAATGTCCCTCATGTCTGATTATTGGTGTGCCATCCAGCCAAGTGTAACGCTATCCAGTGGCAATGATTAGAGAAGTGTGAAGCAGATGAGGCTTCAAGGGGCCGCATGGGGATTCTGTCCTGAGCAATACTTGGAGATGAGAGGGTGACGAATGAAGAGAGTGGCTCAGTTGTCAGGATGAGGCGAGGACACATTGACGCCTCGGGGCGGCCCTGTCCTCGAGTGACTGCAGCAAACGGTCTCAAACCACTAAATCAACCTGTGAGTAGTAGTTGTTGTAGTAGTTCAGTGCTTCTTGTTTCGCCCCTCAAATCAGGAGGGAAACAAATTTATAGTTCGGTGAAGGATTTTGTTTTGCTTCTTCAAAGAACACCAGCTCAATCTTGTTGTTTTTCAGGATAATATTTTGGAGGATGGACAGTTTCTTTGAAAAGTGAAGTGTGGCTACTTGAAATTCAAGTATGAAATCCTGCAGTTTATCATCAGAGATAAATAACACAGGATTTGGATTGTGCTGCGGTGCTCAAATAGTCTCTTCTGATATTCTGCTTACTAGATTTCTTGAAAGATTTTACATTTGAGTCTCAAGATGTGAAAGAACTGAATAATATTGATATGTTTTCCCCCTAAACAGCCTAAATAAGAGAATGGAGTCAACCAAGCCCAAGTCTCTAGCGTTTAAGAAAAAGAAAAGTTGTGCGAAGTAGACTGTGACGTCCTCCTTCCCTCAATGCTCCGTTTAACATGTACACACAGATACAGAGAAACCAGAGTTTTTAAAATATGTGTCTATTGGAAAATGTTTGTATAAATCTTTGTTTTGGTGACAAAACATGCTGTTTGTGAGACATGGAGGAAAATCTGCATAGTTTGGACACGGGAGGAAAATGAGAGAGCACAGACTTGCGGCTCAAATCACTAACGTCATTCTTGTTTTTTCTCTCCACATAGAAATGGAGAAAGTACATTCAAAGCCAAGGACACTTTCCTCAAGTGTCTTACTTAGTCTTGCTAAAAAACTCATGGATTACGCCCGTAAAAATTTCAGCGGCCCTGAAAGCCAGGTAACCTTGGTGGCAGATATTCACTCAACAACATTCATTACTGACAAGTGAAAGTAGCAGAACATCTGTCATTACTTTTAATCAGGTTGCAAGTGTGTGAAGGTATTTGTGATTTGAAAAAGAAATGAAAGAATCGGAGGAGCAGGAAAGTGTGTATGTGTGTGTGTGTGTGTGTTGAGAGAGTGAGAAAGAGATACAAGTTTGTTTCTGACTGAGAGTAGCACACAAATCAATAATTTTTCTTGACCTTCTGATTTTCCTCGCCATTGTTGTAATGATCTTCAAGTTTCCTGATAAAAGCATTCTCTCTTCATAAGAGCTACATAACCATTAGCACTCGTGTTAGCTTGCTTGACTATCTTTGTGTGTGTGTGTGTGTATACATGTCTTTCTGTAGTTGTAAAAACTAAATTGTGAATGGCAGTGAGGACATTTCGGCCGGTCCTCACAACCTAAAATGGCTCAGGAATGCATCATGTCAAGTGTGTGTGTGTCTGCGTGTGTATAGCCTTTTTTTCTCTGTAAAAACTGTTGCTCTTTTGAGAAGGTGCCCGGCAGACGTCCATTAATCTTTTATTTGGAGGTGGTTATGACTCACCTCGAGGCAAAGGGACACATACACACTAACACACACACACACACACACACACACACCGTGATGCCAAAAAACACACACACCAGTGACCAATCCCCAAACCAGGGCTCAACGCCGTACTTTTCGTCTCAGGGATAATAAAAAAACAAGTTTGAGTTCCTCCCAACCTCGGGAAAAAAGGGATTTTATAAATATATTATCTAGTTATGTATTTTAAAGGATCTCTTAGGATAAGAAGGCAGAAACTGAACCAAAGTCCTTAAAGGAGCTTCACTTTTCATCACGTTAATTAGTGACTCACAACTATGGAAACAGTGGGGAACACCTTCACACTTTGCGTGTGTATTTGGCGTTCCAAAGAAAGTATGTTTTGATCATAATTTGGTGCAATTTGGACACACAACCTGTTTAGTGTTAATAAACTGAATAAATACTGAATAACACAAGATGTCTGCTCAGCTCTTTAGCTGCACTGCAGGGCTTCACGATGGGGTATTTGATAATTTCACATGGCATGCTTGAAAGAATAAATAAATAGTTAACTGTAGAGCAATGGCACACTTCACAGTCAAGCGTAACAGTGACTGCCCACTTCTGGAACGGCTCTGCCTCCAGTAATACATGTTAACCTTTCATTTTCTGAAATGATGTTTCAGAAAATCCGTATTAAATAAAGGCCGACAAGATGAATCGTGAGCAGCTTTTGATTTGGAGCAAAAACATAAGAAATGGCAAAGGTACAAGTCAGTGTACATTTTGTATATTTAGTGAAGAAACTATGCATCCCATCTTTTTCCTTAAATGGTGGAGAGGAGCTCCATTTACTAAAAACATTGAGGTTTTAAACTTTGCAGAACTCTTACATACATAAATAAACCTGTATAAAACACAAGAGGAGATTAATCGTAAAGACCTCTGGTTGGGACAAAATCCAGATTGTTTTTTGTTGTAGAAAAAAAAATGAGATGTCTACAGACTCTTGCAGGGATTTTTTTCAGCTTTTCTTTTTCATTGTGGTGTGTACTCCATCCTACCTTCTTGTAGAGGGAACGTAGGTCTCTGTACTGCCACATACTGCTGAGGACCTGAGAGGCTGCCTTCACCACCTTCGCTGAGTGTCTGCAGAGACAAAACGATTCAGAGTTATTTCTCCTGGAACCACATCCCTTTGGATAATATGGACAATGTTGTTATTCTCCCCATCTGCTTAGCTGCACAAGGTGTGCGCAGGCCAGGGTCACTTGAGGTGGCTTCAAAAGTAAGAGGGCCATTGCTCTTTTTGAGCAGAGAATGATTTCCCTTGCACAAAACAGAGAGTTTCTAGACAACTCTAAAATGGCCCTCTCTGCAATGCTAATGGTCCCATCAGTGCCACTTAGTTGAAAAATGACTCTACTAGGAGTCATTTCATAAGCCCTGCCCTTCTCACTGCTACAGAGGGAAGCAACAGGGATACTCAATTAGCATTTGTCCACCAAACTTCGCAAAAACCCTCCTGAAAGCAGATTTCGCCTCAAATTTTGTTTTGGAAGATTGCCATCAATAAAAAAACACAACGCATTGGAATGAATCATAGTTACGCACAAATTAATCGCTAAACAGATTCTGCATGTGAAAGGGGGGGGGGGGGTGGTTTCCATTTGGCCAATCACATTTGAGTAGGCATTGGTTGCTCACAGAACAAAAGAAAGATTTATGCAGAGAGCTGCAACCAGTGATTAACTTAAATGTCATCGGAACGTAACGCACCTAGAGAAGGTATCAATGTTTGTATTTTAAGTGGGAAAAAACCTTGTCAACAAACAGGCTAATCACCACGATTATCTTGTCAAGACGATTATTAGTTATTGCATTTGACTGCAGCAATAAAAAGCAACCACCAAGGAGCAACGTGAAAGCTTTGTAAAAAATCCTGTTGCACCTTGTACGAAGGTGTGTTTATAAACTTTACTGTTACAAGGGTATAGGTCAGAAGCCAATGTTAATATTATTCTATTGTCATTTCGTTGTATATTTCAGGGGCAGCACAGTGGTGCAGTGGTTATCTGTTGTTTCTCAGCAAGAGGGTTCCCGAGACTCTAAATTGACAATAGGTGTGTGAATGTCTGTGTCTATGTGTGTGTGTGTTGGTGACCTGTCCGGGCTGTAACCTGCCTCTTGCTCTTAGCTGTCAACTGGGACTGGCACGACCCTCAAAGGATAAGTGGTATAGATAATGGATGTATTTATTTTTCAGGTCCTGTGCTGCTTCAGGAAAGCTGGGATGTGGTGGCTATCTGTGGTTGCACTGTAATGGGCCTTTTCCCAGTTTGAAAGTGTGTAATTGCATAAATGCAGCAAGGCACCGCTGATAAGGAGCATTTATCCTCCGTCTACCTATCCTGAGAAAATGAAGATGTGTGGGCTATTAGCAGCGAGCTACACTCGCACTTATGGAGGTTTTCTTGCACCTCTCCTCTCTGTGTAATGGCGCCCTTGAGCACAGTTCCCTAAATAGACCTGAGCCTCTCTCCATAACAATAAATCACCATTTGACCTCCATCTGATAACACTCTGGTGTCATGGCAACCCCTGACCCACCGGTTGCCATAGCAGCTGGGCAGAACACCCAGTTCAGTCTCCCATGGCGACAGGAGTTACAGTATATCCCTTGATGCATCTTACTTGTTGTTCTCCAGCAGTGTTTCATGGATGAGTGGTCACAGGGGAAGTCAGACACTGTTATGAATGATGGATGTGTGGCTGCATTAAGGCACAGGTCCTATCTGACTGTATGGAGTGTGCTGCATTGTACCAGGACAGGTATGACACAATGCATTAATGTTTGAATACTATCGCAGTTAAGTATTTCAAATACTTTTCAAAGCTGGTTGTCCTGGGAAGTGTCATTAGTTCATTCTCTTGCTTATTCAGGCAACAGAACATAATTTTCCCTCTGAGGCAAATGTTAACAGGTGTAGATAGAGACTTTATTGATCCAGAGGGAAATTTAGGACTACTACATACATCATGTCAATATGATCTAATAAACACTTAAGCAACAGTGTAAGAAAATTGGTTCTGGGGTCAGAAATAAATGCATATATGGAATACTTTTTCATAGAATGTTATATTATATCAATATATTGAGTAGTGTGACCATAAAGCTGTTTTCAGACATGAACTCCAGAGGATCTCTGCAAAATTGGTTCCGGACTTTCTCCAGAGTTAGCCTTTCAATGTGTGGACAATGAAGCACAAGATCATACGCTTTCTGAACAACACATAAATCTCTGGAGAGTTCAGGTGAGGGGTGGTGCGACAGGTCGATGCAGGATGTAACAACTTAATTCCACTGCAGCGATCACAGGTTTTTGTTTACAGCACATCAACAGTAACATCGGCCCTAATCCCCGAGAGCTCTCTTGACGTCTTCGCCGGCTTCGTGTTAGTGGCTCCGCTTTTTCACCCTGGGGTATTTGGATTCTGTTATCAGTTTTGCATCTGTCAACATTAGAAATGTCATCAACACACCCAAGAGCTCACGATGAATACATTTTTCTGATATGAAGATGAAGACAATCCTTTATTGATTCCTATGGGGGATATTTGGCCCAAGTAAAGACCTAATCCTGGGACAAATAATAAAATACAGAATAGGAACTATTAAACACAAAAAATTACAGCAGAGCAAAACAAATGAAGCTACCCAGATCAGTCCTCATAGTGATGATGATAATCCTAATAGAAGCAATGAACCAGCTTTAATCCTGAATACAGTAAGGTGAAATGTTGTGGTATAATGTTATATAGTAGACTGTGCAGCAATATGGTTCAGAAGATACTGCACTTTCTTTTACTCTGTCTTTCACATGGTTCTTAGGGGCGAAAAAACAATCCGACAACTGCAAAGTCACCTGCGTCACTTCTTCAGCGGTGAAGTGTCTAATCAGGCCGTCCTTGAACTAAACTCTTAAACTTTGCAAGACCCTACAATGGATCTGAAGGGTTTCCCAAAATACTAAGTAGACTATATCACGCTGTCCTTTGGAGAAATGTCAACTGCAATGATGCATTACACCCGAGAAGTTTCCAATTGACGTAATGATGCACAATAACAAACCGTCGGAACTCAAGTAAGGAGTCAGGTTTGATAGGTCCCACACAAGCACAGTAACAGAAAATACAGATTCAAAGCCACGACAGGAATGCAGAAGTGACACCACAAATGCAAAAGCTACACAACCGAAACACAATCACAGTGGAAGTGAGCAATAACAGATGTTGACAAGCTAAGGACTTTCTGCATTGAAGCCAACCGCCACATATAATTTGATGCTCGTCTATTTGAGGTGTTACCATATAGGTGCTTGGAGCATCCCAAAGAAGAACAGTGTGTGTATTTCGTAGTTGTGTTGTTGCTTTTGCACTTGTATTCAGGCTTTCACAGCTCGACTGTTTGCTTTTCGGGGTTCCCTCACTTACGCATTTTGAACTTTCTGTTAATGTGCATGTGTGAAATGTCTCGGCCAACTGGAGGGTAAATGTTAATATCATTTTCAAACAAATCAGCAACTTCACTTTCACAGTTAATAACCCGACCCGTGTCATTTTATACTATTAAGTCAAAAACTTGGCCCACTCACTTGTCTCCTTTGCTGCGGGCGATGCCGATGAGTTTTTCGATGCCGCCGGCATCGCGCAGAGCTTTGGCATTCTCCATGTTCTTGGTGATGACTTCATGCAGCGCGCAGCAGATGGCAGTTACCGTGTCGTCCGACATGGCCTTGCTGGGAGGGCCTGTGGATCCAGAGATCCCACTGCTGGTGGCGTTATTGTTGCTGCTACTGCTACTGCCTGGTAACCGATAGATCAGATCTCTCATGGCATATTTACCTGGCGCAAAGGAGAGGGACAGAAATATTGGTCAGATTTAATTCCCTGCACATCCTCCTGTAAATATAAAAAATTTTGTACAACGGAGGGGACGGATTGAGAGGAACTACTGAACATACTTTCCCATGGGCTATAATAAGGAAACAACTGTTTGTTATTCCCTTTAGGATTTCTGATTCAACTATTCAAAAACTCTCAGCAGAGTTTAGGAATAGAGCGAGAACAGAGGATATGAAGATTGGCTGAGGAGACAGGGCAGTCAAAGGAGAGATCAGAGCAAACGGGCGATGAGCAGAAGAATGGAGGGCAGGAGAAGAAATGAGAGATGCTTGGAAAAGAGGTGTTTGTGCTGACTGAGGCAGTGAGGAGTAGTCAAAAGGTAAGACATCATGAAACATCTTGAACACACAGGACAAGACCCTCAAGTCATGTTTCCTGAAGCATTCGTTTGGATACATAGGTAAAAAGAATGTGCTCTAACCTTAATTATGTTTGAACTAAATCTACCCAGTTGAGCCACTTGGACACGGATTCTCACTAAAAGCAACACTTGAGTCAGTCGAAGGTCTCCTTAAGAATGAATCTCTATGACACGTGTAGCTGGGAATAACAAAACCCTTTGAAACAGTGCAAGCCAATTTCTGGATAAAGCAGATAAGTGCCACTGCAAGCGTAAGAGCTCCTGTCGTATCCTCCTCAAGTGGACCATTACATTGTCTCTGGCAGCAGAGAAAAGTGAGGCCAAAATAAGAATGCAAAATATTTTTTAGATTTCACGGATCTGATTGGTTGCAAAATTCATTTTCTAAAATAATATATCTTTGGATTAACAGTGCAAAACAACAGAATTCTAGGGACATATTAAGAACAATCATGACATTTTGAGAATAATATCGTAGTATTACTAGAATTAGGTCGCAATTTAATGAACACAATTCGTAATATTACAAGTCATAAGTTAATGAAAAAACTAAAGTAAAGTTGGAATTTAACAAGAAAAAAGTTATATATTATAATAATAATAAATATTTACTTTATTTTAAAGCACCTTCCATACAAATAATGCAGCTCAAAGTGTTTACAATATAACATACAATATACATGAAAATAAAAACACATTTAATGTAATTCATTTGAGGGAACAGATTTTAAGTAGCATAATAACTAAGAGAAAGAGAAAAAGAAGGAAAGAAAGAAATTATACAAATGCTATCAAGTACCATATCTAGTTAAAAACTGCAGCAAGAGAAATGTTTTACGTTTTCTTTTAAATAAGTTTACTGAACTAGCTTCTCTATAGTGGCAGTCTAGTTCGCCGATTTTCTTTGGGCTATTTTTGGGAAGCTCTGATAAACTTGCTGCGGATAATCTCAGTGTTCTAGAGGGAACATAGTTAACTAGAGAGTCAGCTATGTAACTGTGACCCTTGTATGTAGGTAGGGGAACCTTAAAGTCAATCCTGTGTGTAACAAGTAACAATGCAAAGCAGCTAGAACTGGACTAATGTGGTCTCTCCTCTTTGTTCTGGTGAGCAGCCGAGCAGCAGAGACCTGAATGAGCTGGAATCTATTGTTTTCTTTGGTAGGCCTGTAAAAAGTGCATTGCAGAAATCAAGTCGGCTGGAAATGAAGGCATTACTCAGCTTTTCAGGTCTGTCTGATTAATAAATGGCCGAACCTTTGCTATGTTTTCTGAGGTGAAAAAATGGGTTTAGGTCACTTTGATAAAGATATAATCTAATATTCTATTATTATAATAAAATTGCAGAATGCAGTCGGCATCTTGACTTAAAAGTCCCCATTCCTCTCCTCCGTCTTTATTCACTCTTTTCTCACTGTATTTCAGAAATTCCCCACTTTTGCATACTTGGTATCTTTTCATCCATTTATCCAGTGACACCTTCGGCCTGGTGGTAAATCCCTCGCTCACGTTTTACCTCCTGCAAGTCTTTGTGATTTGAAAGTGGCTGAGAACGTAACGCAGGACAATCAGATGACACCATCAACCTTCATAATATAACATATACTTGCACGGAGAAGATTATATACGTCCTTGTCCAACAAATACTTTGAATTCCCAAATGCACATGAAGCTTAGAGTGTTTCCGCAGCTATCTCAGGCTGAGCAGAGGTTAAAGCCTCATTGTCTTTTGGCTGCGAGGACAAAGTTTAGCAACGTCTTAAGAATAAAAGTCATTATTTGACTAATTTACTAGCCGATGACTGACTGAATCATTAGCTGACGACTTGCTTTTTATTTAATGATGTGACTAATTTCAGCGTGAGCGAATGAATTATTCACTGACTGACTGCATGACTAATTTACTGACTGGCTAATTTACTGTCTGACTGCCAGCAAATTTACTGCCTGAATGACTGACAATTTATTGATTGACTGACTGACTGATTGAGTGAGTGACTAATTTAACAACTGACTGAATGTTGGGGATCCAGTAATAACAAAAGGAGCGTGTGAAGTACAGAGAAAAGACACAGGGAACTTTGTATGTGTGTATTTCTGGCTTCTAGACAGATGGTCTGATGAAGTGCTGTCAGCATATCCCTTGCATTTGTATTTCTGTCTGTGTGTGTGTTTGTGTGTGATTACACAGGTGCCTGCATGCTTATCCCTATCAGTCTCTGCAACGTCATCACATTCATCCACATTACGTATAGAACAGGGAAGATGATATGGACTTTAGAGAGGAAGAGTGGAAGTGGGGGACAACATAGCAGTCACATCATATATAAAGTCGGTTAGCTCAGCTAACATAACTAAATTCAAACTCTAAATATAATTTTGCAAAATTTGTGTCTGAACCTTGCCCGGCTCATCGGGACCTGTCAGCAATGATGCACTCATTACCCTGATGAAAACCTTTTTTTTAATATATTGGGGTTTAATCAATGCTAAATTAATCTCACAGACATTTGAGGAAATTTGCCAAGAAATAACTATCTGAATCTGAATGTGTCACGAAGTAAAAACTGTGATTAATTCCAATATTGTAATATATGCAACCAGATGCCAAGCTGCAGTCATAAAGCAATTATTGCTGTCACAGTGATGGGCAGGATTCAACACTGAAGGGGAAAGAAATAAAAGCCAAAGAGATTTTTTTATTTATTTTTTTCACGAGTGCGTGGTGCAAGTCCTGCTGTGACATAGACAGCACTTCAACATGCTGGGGTGCAATAGGCGCTCTCCTCTTACACCTACTTTCTCTGTCACTGAAATACAAGCTATACCTGGAACATGTCCTCGAGGAGAGCAACACACCCCGCGCTGATCACTGCACAGTCTAATAAACCTGTATTACACAGCTCCTCCAATATACCCGTCTTCACCTGGGAGGCAGAGCCGGTAATGTATTCCTCGCCGCATTCCCTTATGTGTCTCCGACTCCCAGGGAGCAGGGCGTGCTTCATCTGGGCCATAATGGCTGATTTGATTTAAAAGAGACGCAATTATCCCCGAACAATGGAGTGATTTGATTGTTTACTGGTGTTGAAGGGAGAGTGTGATTCAAGCAAAATAGGAGGTAATAGTCTCAGGGAGATGTGTGGAAAGATGACATGGCTTGATTAGCTGTGGCGTCCGGCGGTCTGAGAATAGAAGATGGTTATTACGCACCGTTATCGGTGTCTGAGTTGGGGTCTCTGAGGTGGGCTACTGTGTGCTTACTGGTAGCAAAAGCATCTGGTTAGTCTCTTTGCTGGGTTCTGTGAGTGTGTGGTGGACTGAATACAAACACAATGGAAGTTTACCCACTTAATGGTAGACACACATTTGGTAATTCAGCCTGCACCTCAGGAATCTGTTTTAAATTTGGAAAAAGGACACAGAGTTTGTGATAACTTTTGTCTTAGAGGCCCAATGCAAACACTTCAACCCTGCAGGTAAAAATAATATGTTTAACTGTTATGTTTTAAGATCTCTTTTGAAAATATATTACTGTTAGAACTTCCAATTGTGTTAATTTTATTTCAGCCAGTGAAATCTTAGCACAAGTTTGAAATGTATGAGTCTTTCTGTGGTTGTCATTAACTCTGTGTGATATATTCATCCCATCATCAACAGGGGGCGCCAGATTCAAAGGAACACGGTGTGGGTTTCTCCTTCTATTCTGTTAGATTATTCCTTTATTAAAAACATTAAAGTGATGTGTTTACGGTCTTGGGTGTCAGCCTCCAAGATCTCCGACTGAATATGAGCCTATAAAACAAAATTACCCCAACACACACACCCTAGAGAAAAAACAATATCGTCACTGAGGAAGGAGAGAGGAAGCATTTTATTGACTCCAATTTTACTTATTTTTCCTCCACTATATTCCATAGTGTAGAACAGTTCAGCATTCTAATGCATTCAGTGTTATGGACTCAATTGGAAATTCAATTGAAAAATAAGCCACATAGTGTAAACTGTACACACAGATGCTTGCACGCACCACACACACTGAGTTCCCCAATTATCAACATCCTGCTTTCCTTCCTGATTCTTGACAGTAACGTGAGGTGTATTCCTTTCAACTCAAGAACATATGAACATATATATATATACAAGTCATCCCAATGTTGATCCCAGCATTTTAGCCATTTTTAAATGTCGTTTCAGCTTCTTTGATTTTCATCTCTATACAAACCCCTGACCCTTGGTAGGTTTACGCAGCAGGTTTCAAGAGCTTCAAAAATGGGGGTAAATTGGAAAGTGCCACGCTGTCGCTTCCCCGTGGTAAAATATTCTGTCTCCCTGTATTTGTATCAGTTACATCTCGCCCTCTGTGTCTGTCTTTGATGTGAGCGGTTGACAGGTGTACAGCGTAAAGTGCATAGGAGAGAGATAGAGAGAGAGAGAGAGACGCAGAGCGAGAGAGGAAAAGCAGGAAGGTCCCCCCCCCCTCCGTGAGGAACCTGTGGCTTCAATAAAGACATTCTAGTGACATGATGATGATGCGTGATGGCGAAGACTTATGCACACACAAACACACACAAAGTGTTTTTTCTCACATTCCCAGTGATATACAGTGTATCTAGCCACGTAAAAAGGCTCTGTGTCAGTTTATATGTGAAATATAAGATTATCAGCCTTCCACCTGCATTAATGTGAGGACTATAGAGCCTCTTGTTCAGTTACACTTTAGTGTAGGTCCATCATCATCATCTAGTTGCAGCAGTTTGTCAAAAAAGATTGTGTTAATTATGAAAAAAGAACCACATGGATTGTCTCATTTGTGGAGGAGGAAATGTTTGGTGGTGATCGACTGCATACCATTGGTGACATCTGCATGATATTCAAAGAGGTTTCACATATTTTGGATCCAGAAAGAGTGAAACTCTGGAAATCTCGCATTCTTTTTTCTTCTGGCCCATGATACTCGAATAAGAATAAGAGAGGATTCTCATTAGATAAAGTTATACCGTGCAGCCTCTCAATGTTGATCAGGTGTCTCACAACAGGAGAAATATTCGACAGATGTTTACTGCATCCGTTGCCACCCAGGATCATGAGTGTGATTCCCCCCCTGAAAAAACCTCATCATCATATGACTGCACTTTCATTCTCTTTCTCTCTGTCTCTTTATTGCTCTCTATTTCTGTTTTGCTGTCTGATGTGTTCCCAGCCTGGCACAGTGAAGCAGAGGACGAAGAATGCCAGAGAGAACATATTGTGCTGATAAAAGACATGTCAGTCCCTCATACACACGGGATTCATCCTGAAGGCGACACAGACATTTCATAAATTACTTCTGCAACAGGGATAAAGACGGGTGTGTGTTGTGTGTGTGTGTGTGTGTGTGTGTGTGTGTGTGTGTGTGTGTGGGCCAGCTTTGTGTAAGAAGATGGACATGCCCACACTATCCCTTCCAAAGTTGTTTGTTATTACCACAGAGAGAGAAGTGTGTTGACAGCAGGGACGATAAAATACGTAAGAAGTTGGTTGCAGAATTAAAACTCTCTACTGATCTAAAAATATTCGGTTTGGCCGTGAATCCACAGACTGGGGTAAACATGTAATGTAATGTTATTGCGTAGTGCAATTTTTGCAGAATACTAGCATGTGAGTGTGTCAGACATTTCTTTCTATGCTTGTGAGGACCAATTGTGGTTAAAACCCATCATTGTAGTTCTCACAACTTAAGTGTTGGGATAACGCAATTAGTCGTGATGCTTGAGGGCAAGTTACGGGACTAAGGATCTGAGCAGAGGTGAAATTAGACTGATGACCTGACCAAGGAAAGAACATCAATTGTTTCTCTACCTTTGGTTACTTGGCGCTGCTAAATTTTGCATCACTGCCCCACATTACTGTCACTCTCCACAATCATCTATAATAGTCTCTATTTAAGCAGAGGAAATTTCCCATAAATTCGCTTTGCTTGCCCCGCTGCTGCATTAGTATTGCTGCATGTTGCTTCAGCCCACTCCACCACCCCATCATCCACCTGTAGGCTCCGATGGGGGGTTATAAGTAATTGCTCAACACTGGCATCATATCTATGTAACTGTATCTGGGGGAGTGATTAAGTCGGAGCTTCGACGCCAACACTGACATGTTCTACTGTTGCAATAAACGTTTGAACGTGCGTTGTCTGACTGAAATATGGTCACGTCTCTACTTTTGTCTTTAAGCCCAATGAGTCCAGACTTTCGTTTCACAGAACATAACAATGGAAGGCTTCATGTAAATGTGTGTGTGTGTGTGTGTGTGTGTGCGCGTGTGTGATCTACATACGATTTACTGTAAATCAACTGCTCTAATGAAAACACACAACGTGACATCAGCAATCATTCAATGAGCGACATCCCTGCGGTGTACGACTTTTGTTTCCGCAGTAACTGTCCCAGGCACTGATTTCATCGATAGACACAAAGAGAGAGAGAGAGAGAGAGAGAGAGAGAGGGAAGGAGAGAGAGAGAGAGAGAGAGAGGGAAGGAGAGAGAGAGAGAGAGAGAGAGAGAGAGAGAGAGAGAGAGAGAGAGAGAGAGAGAGAGAGAGGATGTGAGACATTATGAGCTCATGTCTGAAACGACACGAGCAGGAGACAGAGAGGGAGTTGTGGGATAAATGGATGAGGGGAGGAGGAGGAGAGGGAGGGAGGAAGAGAAGCAGGGTTAGTTGGAAAAGCCGTGTTATAATCATGTTGACGACAGGAAGGTGAGAGCAACATTGTGCAGTGAGAATGAGGGGAGGAGAGTGGGAAGGGAGGCTTAAGTCAAGAAAAGGCCTGGGAAAGAAAGACAAAGAAAAGGGAGGAGAAGGGAAAAGAGGAAGGAGAAAGCTAAGGAGGTGGATTAAGTGATTGGCTTTATTTTCTTTAATAAGTCGTTGTCATATAGTTTATGTACTAATCCAGTGTTGGTCGTGTTGCTTTTATTCATATCACGGCTCTTTGAGGTTTCACATTTAGCTTTTGATTTTCGACATGATGCTTTGGATATTTGAATCCACTCATAGCAAGATAGCAAGAAAAAATCTAGTATTCAGAAGTTTGTAAGTCACTTTGGATAAAAGCGTTGGCTAAATGAAATGGGATGTAATGTAATGATTGGTTAATTTTCCTTAATGTCTTTCTCAATACAGTCTTTTGCACGAATGTCAATTTTCTATTCATTTGGAGATTGAGATACAATGTACACCACAAGTATTAGGGCCATTTGAAGAAATAGAACGCAAAGAGTGAGACCGATAACATAATATTTCTAATGAAAACGTCCTGATTGAGTATAAAGTTGTAATATTAAAATAATTAAGTCATAATTCAACAAAAGTCATAAAAGTCATAATATTATGACCATAAAGATAAGCAGTCATGCACATATTCTTGTAATATTATGATTGTATCCTTGTAAATGTATGACTCACCCTAACCCCTAATATTACAACTTGTAATAACTTTACGGCTAGATTTCCCTTTAAGTGAGCCTAAAACTCCGTCCTACAAATGCAACACAGCTGTAAGGATTACAAACTTTGAGCTATTTAAAAACAACTTGAATCGATACACTTTTCTATGAAGAATGCCTCGTTTGTTTGAGATGTTTTAAAATAAAATTAGCTTAACAGTTTTACATCCAACTGTGTGACTATACATCATATATTTAATGTAATATCCACTCGAAAGACTTTTAAATTAACTGCAGAGACCCCAAACTCAATTAGATTTAACAGCCAGAGCGAATGACTTGGTACATAAAACATTATATTAAATTATTAAATATCTTGAATTAATACAGATTTTTGCATTAAGCACTCTTTCATTAAACATTAACTTAGGTTGGTGGCAAGCACAGCATGTGTTTATAGGAACCTTTCGTAAATTGCTGCTGTATTTGGGTTAAAAACAGAAAGAAAAAAAAAAAAGCTAACCCTTTTTGGCAGTCGAGTGCTGTTCCCAATTCATGTGTGTCAAATTACCGTCAGTAAGTAACTGGGGGAGAATTGTGCTGACAGACGGTGTATCAGAGAATGGGACTCATTTACTGCTACACAGCCGTACAGTACATTATGCAAATCAGAAACTATGAAGGAGATGAAATCAGGAGGGAGACAAAAACATTGACAGATGAAAAGACTGATTCCCGGCGACATCAATATGGCACTAAATCACATTACAGAGGGATGGGAATCTAAGCACACATATGCGGTTATCCCTATCACTGCTTGCTCCTCTTTTCTTGTCACTTTCATCTTCCACCCCTCTCTATTCACTCTCCCGAGCCTTACTTGGCCTCTCAGCTCTCTCCCTTCTCTCCAGCCTCGTGCCTCTCCTCTCAGGATTCGACGCTCTGACGTTATTGTGAGCGAAAGACCATTCTCGGCTCGGCTCGCTCTGCTGAGGTCTCGTGCGAACCAGCATCCCCCCCCCCCCCCCCCCCCCCCCCCCCCATGGTGACGCTGCCGAACTAAGCGGCACTAACAGCTTGTGACACGCTATCACACGAGTTTCAAGAGATGCTTTTCAGAAAGAGACGGTTTTCTTCAAGCGATCCGTGTGAAATGTTATAATTAGGTAGGAACTTTGATCTCACAAAGACACACCAAGCACTCTGTGAAATTGCTTTGCTGATGTGGGTTAAACTGTTGTTTTGCAGACGTGCATTGTGTAAAGAAAGGAGGCGTAGCACTCAGAGGTTGGAGTCAGTACGGCAAACAAAGCTCGGGAGCTTTTCTGTTCACACCTATCATCTCCCACTTTTGCCAAAAGCAGAGGCTCAACCCAAACTGCACCTTATCAATTTTCTCCTCCTCGCTCCTTTTTCTTTCGGCATCTCTGACACTTTCTGTCCGTCTGTGTGTGAGTGACTCTGTCATCTTATCTCTCATTTACCATTTGACCATGTGGAGAAGCTGACCGAGTTGATTTATGAATGGAAGCTGATTGTTTATTCCCCTGTTAGCTCGCTAAACAGAGCCAGTGTTATCATTGCAGTCTCATTAGGCTCATTGAGCAATTAGTCATTTTCATATTGAACAAATGAAACCCCGAGAAGGTTGCTGGTAAATACAATCCCTGCGAGAATCGGCAGCCGACCCTGCAGCTCCTCGCAGACCCTAGCTGCTTTTAGCTCATTATTTTTGTTTGCCTTCTGTTAAAAAACACAAAGTTAGTTCATACAAAATATTTTAGGACAAAAAGACAAAGAGAAGATTAACTGGTGGAAAAAAAACTCTCTTGAAATGCCATAAAATATTGACATTACTATTATTTAATCCCAGCCCCAATATAACATGTTTTTAGTTTTTTCCCTGTAGTGTTTTATACATGTTTTTTGTATATGAAAAAGGTCTTCCTCTCAAAATACTCTGCTCCTGAACTCTTCAATAGTTCCTCAATGTGATGTAAGGTGACCCACATTAGCCTAATGCACGCCTAGTGGCCAATCTTACAAAGTTAATAGCTTCTTTATAATAATAACTCCTTTATCATGACTATAAGTATTTAATAGCACTAACTGCTATGACTGGACAACTCATCGGGGAGAGCCACAGGAGATGTTGGGAAAGGGATGGTAAAAAACATCCTTGCAAATCCTTTAATGGGTAAAAAGCACAACTTAAAGTAATGCTGATTCTTGAAGAAACACACACTTAAATGAACAAAAACGGTCCAAATGAGAATGATACGTGTCTTGTCTGAGCATAACGGTTCAATCATCCCATAATCCGCTGCCATGCGCCAGCCACACCATCGCAGTGTGTGCGTACTGAGCTTTGCCGGTGGCATTCCTTGTTGCTCCTACAACACTCCAGTAAAATCCACAGAGGCTCCAGAGGCCCCCCTACATGAGGCCGAGGGTTGCTATAGAAACCAGCCGAGCCCACCAGGAAGCTGAGATAATCAGAGATACCAGAGACAGTGGGGTGATGTCACATGCGGGACACAAACAAAGAAACGGCATCGGTGCGTGTGTGTGTGTGGTGTGTGCAGAAGCAGATACAGCCACAAAGGAAGACCATGCATCACAAACACCTGCCCACACACACAGCAAAGATACATTAGGTCAATTAGTGATCCGTTACATGTGGCGATGCTACCGATCAGGAAGCCTGAATGAGGGTCACTCATTACCGACGTGCGCTGCTGTTTTCAAAGCCTAATGCAAAACCTTTGAAGTGATCTGCTGTGGTACGGCATCCCTCTCCTCCGCTCCTTCACCGTCTTTTTATCTCAAACGCACATCAACCACCAGTTTAATTCCCTGACACACGACTTGCCCTGTCTTTCCCAAAGAGACCAATTCTCTCACGCATCAAAAAAAAAGTTTTTATGTAAAATCAAAGACAGAAAACTCTTTCACCATCATCCTGTATAATAATGTACTAGCGCATGTGAAGCTTATAGGTCATTATATGGAATTGATCCCAGTTAATTGTAAATCAACAGCAATATATAATGGGTGTAAATCATGTTTAGTTCTCCATGGTCTTGCCATGTTAGCCATTACACTATATTACTGCTGAAAGGCAGAGGCTTTTATTATTACTTTTATTATATTGTTAATATTACAACGGCAGGTTATTATTTGTGTTCAATTACTTCTAATTGATGCGACTGGCCACAGGCTCTTTACCCTGGTGTTGCATCACTTTAACACAACGTCTTGACTTGTGTACGTATGAATGAAAGCAACCTGAGAGCAACAAACCACAAAAGAACAGCTGTGAAGGAATGTAATTAAATGGGCTCAAACGAAAACTATGGCAACTGAGCATAACAGTGCACGGCGTCTAAATTCATATGGCATGAATGCAGCGACCTTATCTCACAGGTAGGGGGATGATTCATCACCTAATATCCGCTCTAGGAAAAGTCTTTGTTAGTACTCACCAATGAGCTCCTTGTTCCTTATGTCCAGGGCCATATTTCTGAGCGCGGTGGCCACGGCACACACCACCTTGTCATTGTCTATCCTCAGTAACTCCACCAGGATGGGAAGGCCTTTCTCTTTGCGCACAGCAGCCCGGATGTACACCGACCACTGAGGGAGAAACCAGGAAGGAGTTAAACGGCAAAATCGGGCCACGGCAGGAAAGGGAATATATATGTCTGCCAAAGAGATGTTTTTTGTCTGCGTTTGTTTGTCTGTTATTTAGCGAAAACAACAGGTGGGTGAGAGAGGAACATTTTGAGCAGTAGCAAGGGCCGATCTAGGATTTTAACATTTTGAGCATTTTTCCAAATTTTTGTTGATTTCTCAGAGAATAATTCATGGATCTTGACGAAATTAAGCAGGCATCTTTAATAGTTCTGATATTGGGGTGTAGCCAAATATTTGGTGAATTTAAATGGGGTTTCATAACTCTACTGGGTGCTTTTTTATTTACAGGAAGATGGTGGGCGTTTGTGACAATTGACTGCAAATAACAAAACTACTCAGAGAATATAGGTTTTTAAAGCTTTTCTGTAACGCTCATCAAAAGCTGCGATATCAGTCTACTTTTGAATTAGAGAATGAGTATTTGTGACGACAGCATCATAACACTATCCTCATACTTGCTAATGGGACCATGCTTTTTTGGCTCACCTTACATTTGGTGAAACCTGGTTTTCAATCAATGCGTTTCTTTTTTTGTTTTTAACTGGAGGCTGTGATTTAAATGGTCGTGGTAGGAAATGGAAAAAGTGATGGATGAAGCACAATGGGCAAGGTCGTGTGGGAGACGTTATATTCAGGGGCGATATGAGAGTGGCGGAGGCATTGCGCTGACTCACAAGTGATATACTGCAAGAGGAAGAATGGAACCAGATAGGTTTGGAGCTAAGGGACCACTCTATCCTCCCTCAATAACCGTCAAAGTACACTTAAATGGATCCACTCGACATTAAGCAGCTCAAGAGGTGCTGCCATGTGGGTCAACGGCAGCAGACTGGGGACGCGTTAAACATCAGCCAAGATTGGATATCAGCTTCTGTCAAAAGAATAATTTACCTTGCTGGACATGTTATGGTTAAAACTGAGAATTGGGCAAACTGTGGTTCGTATAATCACTTCAGGAAATAATTCACCCTCGGAGGGAAATGATCTATAATATGTTTTTGCCAAGAGCTTAGTGAGCAGAGTGTGTGTCTGGCAGCAGTGCACCAACACACGGCTGCCTCTCCGGATACTGTGAGCAGTGGTATTCTCCGAGATGGGAGTGGGAGCTTGGAGCAGACACAACAAAGCACACGCATGTACACGCGCACACTCGCGTCGAGGCTAAAAATAGAAAATGTGATTTCCTGAAGACCACCTGCGCCCCTTTGTCGTTTTCTCTCTCTCTCTCTACTCATCTTAAAATAGTGGCCCTTAGCAAATCTAACTCAAATACACAAACATTCCTCACACCAGTGGTGGATCTTGAATTTTTCTAAATCAGGGGCTATAAAGGGGCCACAATTTACACAGAGGGGCCAATTATATGCCCAACTTCCAATCACAAGTCCTGATTCAGTGAGGTGCACATCTACTTCAACCCTTGTTTACTGTGACCTCTAGAGCTTTGAGTAAAGTCTCAAAACAATGAACATATTTTTTAAATTGTCCGTTTTTCCAAACCCATTGTGTACTTCAAACAGGATTAAAAAATAAAAGTCCTGAACACATTGTCCTATTTATATTTTATGATGAGCTAATTCTTCACTTCTAGTTCAACTCAGATACATTTGTATTGCAGCTGGCTATTTTGCTCTATCTACTCTTAAGGGCTGATTCCAGTTTCTGTATGAAATGGTCTTGAAATGTGTTAAAAACCTTTTTATCAATAAGTGTTTATTAATAATAACAATAATAATAATCTCTGAGTAACTGCTCCTTATCATTACCATCACACAGCTATATTTTAATATTCATTTACATTTTTAATTATGCTCGTAATTGTTATACAACCATTTTGTTGATTGTAATTTATTGGTTCGTTTGTGTCTGTGCAGGTTTTAGTTGCAAAAAATAAATGCAAAAACACGTGAAAAAACAAAAGGGGAGTAAAAGCATTTTGAAAATATTTAAAACCTATGCTGATACCTTCCAACTGCCTGCAGCCAGGTTCTGCAGAGCACCGGCTGCCCCCTCCAGTGTGTCGGGATTTGAGCATTCAGACAGCAGGGTGAGGTAGGGCTTGACGATGGTCGGGTGCCACAGCATCTGAACCCCTTTTGGAGGCTGCGCTGTGTCTGGAAACGGGCCCACGCCATCCCACTGCGAGAAGGACGACACAGTTTGGGAGTTTTATTCATGAAGAGCTTTACGAACAATGACATTTTGACTAAGGACAGGTGAAAAGTTTAAAGTACTGGAGGTCAAACAAGTGTGTGTGCCGTTATTCTTAATAAACCTCAGCAGTGAATTTGGAAAGGAACATAGAGAAAACCGCTCTTTTAATGTCCTTGCTCTTTCCATTCTCCATCATGTTATACCCATATCTGCATTGTTAGAAAGAAAGATCTGTCAATGAGCAAATATTCTCATGTGTCTAAGTCCTTGAGTTGTGTCAAACTGACGACATGGAGGTCTCCACCCTGTAAACCAGGGCTGCTGGTCAGTCAGAGATGGAGGTGCAACGTGCCTAATTTTTGTATTTATTTAAATTATATAATAAATTTATAATACTTATTCAGTTTCCAACATATTACTCTACAGCAGACATCTAACTGGAACACCAACTTCCTGCATGTGAAGGTAGCGTGACACGTCATTCACCTCTGGACAGTTCACACACAGAATGCAGTTTATTCCTGATCAGAAGACATTTTATTATTGACTGCGACACAGCAACGTTATACGGGTATAGCACAAAATGTATCGCTAGTATAGATTTGCCCGCTGTTAGCTAGCGGCTGCTGGTGGTGCAGCTCTCTGTAGGGCCATTATTCAAGATATCTGAAAATCTTATAAGTTATAGTGGTGAAATTCTGTAGTGACACCTGGATTTAACCATTTAATAAATAGCCATGATTAATTGACTGCATGCTCTAAAAAGTACATTCTGTTGAGTTAACTTTTTGGTTTTGCAGTTCCAGCCGCATGTCAGTAGGAGATGCTGCAGCGCCCTCGCAAACCTACTTCCAGCATCCCAGATTCAAACCCATAAGAAATTCCTAGAGCCTGTAAATCACTCCCTGTCAAACCGTTGTGATGGAGAGGAAATACGACAAAGGGCAAAGATTAGACAGAAGAGAGATGAGAAGAGACACTGAGACAAAAAATGTTACTTCTGCCTTTACTTTGAGAGATAAACCTCCACGCTCAACCTATACCTCCATCCTCTTCCCTCTGCCACACCTCTTTACTGTGAGCCTCTTTCTTCCCTTTTATTCCTGTTTCTCTCCTCTCTTTTTTCTCTTAACCCAGTTTTCCTTCCTCTTGATTATTTCTCTCTTGATTCATGTCCTTCTTGCTCCCTCTTTTTCTTTCTCCATCTTTCTCTCTCCACTCCTCATTTTTTCCCGTTCTCCCTCAACCTTCTCGGCTTTGCTCCACTGCTCTCCCCCCATCACCTTGTCTCAAGGTAAACTAGGCTAGAGTGTGTCTTTGGAGAGATGCCGTGTTTTTTTCATCTATACATAGATTCTCTGATCATGAAATCAAAGCCTTCTTATAGTTTGAAGTGTGTAGAGAAACTACTACACAGGGCTTCAACTCTTTCACAGGAGAGTACTTTCTGTTGCCTAGAGATATGAAGAAAGTATATATGTTCATTTGTGTAGATTTAACATTTTCACTTGTGTTTGAAACTGTTTTATAGGCGACTTCCGTACAATTTTTTTTACAAGTACTCAAAATTGTACATATCTTGTATCTGCATGGGTAAGACTCATAAAACACAAAAGTGGTTTTAAGCGCTACATTTCCTGCTATGTAGTAACATATCCTATACCTGTCCTTTTTGCCAATAACAGTAAAATATATAATACATTCAAATTCAAGTTATCCGCTCATATAACAGGAAATCAACGTTGTTATACATATATCAAGTTACAACATTAAATATTTTGTCATCTTCATTGTAGCCATAGGTGAACAATGTAAAATCCCTTTGGAACACAGTACTGGTACCTTAGGGTGTAAACCTTTTCCATATATTCAAAAACTGGTTTCTATGAAAGCATGTTCAATAAATTTGGTAATAAACTTAATATCAATACTGTCATTAACCAGCATTTTTCTGACTGAACCAGTGACAGCTGCAATTATCTCAGAATGCAATTTCCAAGAGAATTCCTATTCCTTTCTTTCTCTCTCAATACAAAATGCACTTGGGAAATTGTAGAGTGTTTTGCCAATGTGTCGCAGGAATCCAGTGCAAACACAGATTTGTTTTCCCCTTTTATACATTTGGTGCAGTGGGGTTGTCAGTTTTAAGAAAGCAACAAACACACACACACACACAGACAGCCACTGTGTCGTGCGATTACCAAAACAGGCAAAAAAACGTGACTAGTGAGTTAATATATAATAGAAGAAACTGTCCTAAATTTATATTTTCTTCCCTGTTTTCCATTATTAACCACACCTCCCTGCTGAGAGCGAAGTTGCGAGAACCATTGATTCCCGCTTCATCATGAAAGCTGCCCCATTCCCTTTTGAAATCGTGTGTATATTTACAGATGGTGGAAAAATAAAGGAAAAAATCTAGGAGAAACGGCACATAAGGAGTGTGAGAAATCACTGAATGGTTTGGGTGCAATATCATGTGATAAATAGGTTTGTATTAGTCATTTCCACCAGTCACACAAACACCAAAGAGGGAGCATCTTTCTGGAGAACGGTGTTCATCCATCCACTAGCGTACCACAGGCTCAGGCTTCGCCAATAAATAGACTTCAAGCTGTTCTAGTTGTTATTACGATGTCGTCCCCCTATGTTTTCCATCATCTACTTCCTCACCTGGTCAACCCCCTTCTTTTTCTTCTTCTTCTTGCCCCAGCATCCGGAGCTCTCGCCATCGCGACCGTTGGCGTCCCAAAGCAGGCTGTCCAGCTCCTCCAGCCCCCCCTGCTGGCCGTGGGACGTCTCGGCAGCCAAGCGGTACGACAGGTTCCTCAGAATGCAAACGCAGTTCTCTACGGTCTGGAGATAAAGTGAGATATGGGAGAGGATATAAGAAATGTGAGAGTATAGAACACGGAGATTTAAATTAATGGGGTGTGAAAGCTGAGGCGGAAGATTTGTGTTTGATGCCGTTTGATGAAACATCTTGCCTGGAAACAAAGCGCAAACTCACAGTCAAAGCATGCTAATAAAAAAACGCCCACTCTGGCACTTTCACACTGTCGGCCTTCCACCCCCACCCACGAGCCAGAGAGAGAGACAGAGAGAGAGAGAGAGAGAGAGAGAGAGAGAGAGAGAGAGAGAGAGAGAGAGAGACAGAGAGAGAGAGAGAGAGAGAGAGAGAGAGAGAGAGATAATCACAGATAATTTGCTTCCATATTTTGTTTCCATATTTTGTTTGCTCCGACTTCGTGTTGAGATGAAAAGAAACTCAGGTAAATGAGGAAAAATTACAAGTCCAATATATCATGTCACACCCCATTAAACACCAGGTGTAGAGGTGATGCTGCCAGCCTGGGAACACATGAGTGTGTGTGTCATATAGTGCACGTATTCGATTCTTGTCTTGTGTGTGAAAAGGGGAGTCATTGAGTCAACAGAGTGGAAATTAACAAAGGCATCCATCTTGTCTGACCGATCGTTTACACAATAAACAACCGAGGAGTGTAACTGAACAGCCCCGAAAGATGCAAAAAAATAAATAACGTCTCACTCCAGCGAGCTGCAGTCATGTCTGAAACTCCAATCACATGCCATTATAGAAAGATGTAGGAAAAGTTGCGTTATATTTTCAATTTACCTTGACATTTCGTATTTCGATCTGTTATTTCACATTAATTCCGATTGCTATTCTTTCTGGTTGCGTGGTTTATGGAATGAAAATAAGTTTTTGGTTTCAAATGATTACAAGGTACAAGAAAGTCAGGGGCCTGTCACAGTTAGAGAACAGCACTCCAAACACTGGGGTCTCTCTCAAGAATGCAAATAATACACATTCCAATAAACATAAAAAAAAAAAAACAGTCTAAGAATAAAATTTTGTCTGTATTCCCTTATTTTTAACAGATTCATTTCACGTCTCTTTGACCTTCGACCATTGGCCAATGAAATAGTTAAGTGCAAGTGACAACAGACCAGAATTTGAAGAGATTCCTTATAAGCAGACCTGAGATGTGATGTTCAAGAGGACCAAAAAAAAGATTTTTGTTTTGTTAGGCTTTAGTGATCTTGACCTTTGAACGCAACAATATAATCAGAACCTCTACGGGTCAAACTGAACATTTGTAAGAAATAAAAAAAAATCCCCTGAGGCAGTCTGGAGATATTGGGCGGAATTGTGAGCCTGATACTAATCCCCCACATTGCCCCTGACAGCTGTGCCGACAGTGTGTGAGTGATGCGTGTCCTCCGCATAAATGCACTGTATTAATGTGTGTGTGAATTGGTGAACGGCAAAATCATAATGTAAAAGAGTTACAAGTGGTCATCAAGACTAGAAAAGCCCATATAAATACAGAGCATTTACCCTCTAGATATTGTGTTTACAGGAATAGGACAGACGCACGGACGGAAGGACGCACAAACCGAAAACGTAATGTCACCAGCCATGCAAAAAGCCAAACAAAAAGAACATGTGGCTAATGTGCTTCAGTGCTGTGACTGTGACCACTTGCTGCTACAGCTGCCAATCAGTCTTAGTTACGAGCGCTGCTCTGATGACTGCAGTCAGAGGGCGGAGAGGGGCGGGCGTTTAAACAGTGATTAAAGATGGCCATTTAGAAAAAGGCTGGGGAGACCTTGAGGAGTCGGCCATCCACAACACTATTTGAATAGCATTGCCTGGCCCACACACACTGAGTCATGAGCGCACACACACATTATCCTGTACGCCAACGTGAACACGTCAATAGAAATAGAAAAAGGCAAAGTGAACATAAACCCACTCAGCTTTGACTACTAGCAGAGCTAAATTGGCAGCAAGACGTTTTGCCACTATTTATATTAAGAGTTTAATTTTCCCCAAATAAAACACAAGCTCAACTGAATTAAATACTTCTTAAAAACGTATTTCTCGTTGCTGCAGTTTGCAGTGAAAGCAGGTCCAGGTTTCCTAATCATGTGACAAATTGTTGACTTGTGTGTCTGTGTCTGTATTTACTGCTCTGTAGCTTTGAGCAAAAACTATTAACAAATTCAAACAAAGACTTTTGAGGAGAGAGGGAGGGGGGTGGGGGGGATTTCAGCTGGGGCCAGAGCCCCTCTGTTTGTCGAATGAGAAATAACAGCATGAATTAATTTATTCAGGCAAAGTCATGCAACAAGTCATAAACACACACACACACCTTGCTGTCGATCTCGCCACTGCCCAGCGAGGTCTGAATGACGTAGAGCAGAGCATCTGTCAGGCCGTCACACTCCCTCATCCTTCGTCTTGCCTCCTCACCTGCAGAGCTTACATTCCTGAAACACACAAACAGAGACTACAGGTCAGTGAGTGTGTGCGTGTGTCAGTGTGTTTGCCAAATAGTAAATCGAGAAAGAAAAGTTGGTGAGGAGGTAAGATAAGACAGTAGGACAGACAGAAGCAGGAAAGCCCATATGACGCAAGATGTAGAGCAAGGGGGGGGGGGGGGGGAGAGACAGATACTGGGAACCTGGCAGCCCTCCCTAAACTAAACAATTGAAAAGGGAGCATTAAAATTCTGGATACATCTCAATCTATGCCCCGAAGGCTCGCTTCAATTTAAAGCACTTGACTTGAGTCCAAAAAAAAGGGAGAGAAGGGAAAAGGAGGAGAGGGAAAAAAACAGCTGTAGTCGAGCAGTCGTTGCCTGAGCTTCACAGCCAACACACACACACACACACACACACACACACACACACACCAGCATTGCTTTGATAATTTGACAATATTGTTCCAGATATTATTAGCAGCTTTGCCAGTGTGATGCACAGAAACAATGAATTTTAATTAAACTGGAGGTACATGTGGGTGGTGTGTTTTCTTTTGGTTTCAGCACAAAGCTGTGTGTGATACAAACACACAAAGAGAAGGAAGCTGATTCATTCATCTGACCCTAGGACAGATATTGTTATTCCTCCATGTAAAGCACCTGTGGCAAATAAATGTATAAATTTGCACAATGAATAAATGTTCATCAAAGCACTTTACGAAAGTGCCAATCAGAAGAGCTAAGGTTGATTAATGCATTATATTAACATCACTCTGCAGAAGAAAGAATAGTCACACACATCTGAACATTCATATGACTGTAAGATCACGTCATATTAGTCAATGACCTGCAGTAAGTGTCTCGAAAGGGACACATTACGATGCCGTGTGATTTATTTAAATTCAGAGACGGGAGAAGTACGGTGCAAATCACAAGGGCAAATTACAAATCACAAAAATAAATTACAATTTAACAACCCATCACAAAACACAACAGCATTAACTTCTAACGGAGACTAAAGCTACATGCTATCGACAAGGCTTGTTGATAATTGGAGGGACTTACTTTCCACAGGTATATTTGCAGTTTTTTCTTTTCTGCAATCGCATTTTCTTTTTTGCAGTTTTGACATACAGTATACTTTGCACTTTCCTTTAACGACACAGTAAGAAGCAGTTTTAAACTAAAGACACAGGTAATGTCAGACAGCTTCTGTTCGGATTTCTTTTAGTCAAACGTCAAAAAAATTACCAGTGAAATATAAAAGCAAGAAATTATTTGTAGTATTGATGGTCTGTGTTTGCTTAATGCGTTTGAAACAGCTTTTAGGAAATCAATGTTAGGGCCCTAACAAGCATTGTGTAGTAATGTATCGTGTGTGTGTGAACACCCAAGCATGTCCACATGCATCTGTAGAACTCATTGTTACAACCACTCAATAGAATTCCTCTGCACAGTTACAATCAGCAGAATCAATATCTGTCAGTGTAGTCACACTGTTCTATCACAGCCATTGGTTACAGCTGTGTGAACATATAGTGTGTTTTACTAATTGAATTATTTCAAGGAAAATGCTGCAATAAACCTCCATTATGCCGTTTTACTGACACGGGTGCATGAGCAAGAAATCAAATGAAACCACAGCCCAATTATTGAAGTCTGGTAACATAAGTTAAAACATATTTTTTGAATGGTTGAGTGTAGAAACAAAAGCGGATGACACACACACACACAGTAGTTGCATGTACGAGGAGACTGTGATGTCATGAATGGATAAGTTTGTCCATCACGTCGGCGCAATGAAGAGATCACAGCTGTTCCACGAGTCCGTACGAGATGAGGTCGATCACTTATTGTTCCGATGGGAAACAGAAAAGCGAGGACGCAAGAACTCAATTAAAACTTCACGTCCACGGCTGCCTGCTTCAAAGAGAAGGTCAAATCATTTTTACCCACTTTGAATGCCAATGGGAAAACAAGCACACAATGGGAAACCCACTTAGTAGAGACACGATTCTCTGTCAAGCCAACATAAAACAACAGAGCAGTGAAAATGCTTCACCTTGACTAATGTTTACGCACCAAAGACAGGAGGCGGGTGGGTGAGTAAGAGGCATGGATTATTTGTTGCTTTATCACTCGGCCTTGATTATGTCGACTTCTACTGAGATTTCCTTATACACCTTTTATCTGATGTCTTATAATGGGTGGAGGCGAAAGGGAAAGATCTCACAAGATTGAAGATATCTTTGATTCTGGACAAGAATTTTAAAGTTCGTAAAAGATAGGTAGAAAAATAAATAATGTTGAAGGCTCTTATCCAGCCGAACTCTTCACCTGAAAACTACTTTCAAACAGAAACAGCAGTTTAAGTATAAGTTTGCATTATATATCGCTGCTTTCTTCTTCTGGGGTGAATGACTAAACCATGTAGTAGTTTAAGACTTTACAAAAAACCTGATTTAATGTCACAGTCAGATCTTTTGTAGCACGCTCAGTTTTTCTAAGACTTCAAACATCGGCTCAAGTTGGATTTGATCCTCTCAGAACAGGAGCTGCACAGGCAAAATTGTAAACGTCCTATTTCTACTCCAAATCATATTCTCAAGACAATAATAGTGTCTCACTTCAGAGGCTGCATTTGTAGATCGATTGATTCACAGCTGCTTGACAAGACTGTCCCATTTGGAAGACTCCTTCAAATGTGGCCGACGAATGAGTCTTCTACCATCTCAGAGAATTGAAGACTCAAATCGGTGGATCCTTCCAGGTCCAACCTATCCCAGGACTATTGTCCTTCAGTGACAAACAGTATTTCAAGAGGTAATGGCTCCGGCAAGCGACAAGACATCTGATGGGTGAGTATCAGGTTTCATTGGTACAGTCTAAAAAACCAAGGGGCTTTAAAGCGTTCTCGTTGTGTCCGACTACAGCTGGTAATTCCCTTTGTTTTGTTGTATTGAAATAACAGGTGTAAACAAGCTGACTGACTGTATCGATGGAAGAAGAATTGGGACAGGGCCTTAAACTTCATCTGATATCATTAATTCAGTCCGACCCATTAGCCTGTGTTGTTAAATAATTACCTCCAACAAGACAAAGACCCTTATTGAACATCCCATTTGAATTTAACTGTTGTTTTAGCCGCAATTAAGAAACAGGAAAGTAAGATTGATGGCAGTCCGAAAGATATTCTATTTCCTGACTCCACCTAAGAATATTTGGGGAAATACATTGTGTACTAGCTGTGCAATGATACAATTTTCCATTAAATGGTAATATTTAGTAATTACTGCATTTCTGAAATGTAATAAACATTTGGCCGACTCTCGTGGGAAATTTTGGCAGTAAACACGTAGATAACCGTGGCATGCACCCTCTTTCCGAAACAAATTAAAAACAAATTAAAATATTTATTGCAGTGCTGCTGCACAGGCCAGAAACAGTAAAACACAAAATACAGAAAAATGTAACTAATGAAAACAAAAAAAAAGGGAATGAAAAAAGGGATATCTGCAATTAAATTGAAACAAGTTTAACTTAAACCAGAGCAGAGAATGATAAAACATATAATCCAAGGCATACTCATAGAAGCTGAGTGTCACATAAGGAATTTAAGAGTAGTGAACATTTATATTGTTACAGTAGAGGATTCACTTTTGCTCAGCAGCCCCCCTGTGGCTTGGGGGAAGATCCCAACCATGAACCATTACCCTCTTCCTCATTTCCTCCCTACTGCCCAACAGGCATGAAATAAACCTCAAACCCTCTAACATTTCTGAAGTGGTGTCATACATACACAAATATACATGGAACCTGCCGGGATGAATTACAACCTTCTTCTTTTGGACATTGCCTTACTGAAATAAAGTTAAGTACTTGAGGTCACCCCACCAACTCCCATCACCATCCATGCAGTTAGTATCCAGATCTTGCAACCTGTCAAGACATTTTTATCTTTACTTCTCTGGGCAACACACTTTTTGGAGTGATTGTAGATTTGGTCCACTGCAAAAAAACAACAGTTTTAATAACCTATTAATAGTATCGTTCTAGTTAAAATAAGACTAATGAAACTGCAACCCATGCAATTTCCATCCATATTCAAATCTAAACTAAAAGTCTCTCCCCTTGTGAAACCACATTTAAATTGACTATATACAGATTGTTATTTCATCCTGCTAGAAACAAACAAAAATATCCTCATCTGCAGAGACAATCAGTGTACACATTGTCCACTGCTCCTCATACTACACTATTCAGCCACCAAAGAGGATGTTTCATTGTAATTACGGCTGTAATGCTAATAGTAAAAACATCCTTACGGGTAGTAAGACATATATACTGTGGTTCAGAACAATGCTATTAAAGTATCAGCCATATATGAGTGAGAAAAAGCTTGGAAACGATGTCCCTGGTATCTAGAGCTGCAGTGGAAGTCACTAAATCGCATATTTGGCAGCAGTTGTAGTTTCCAAGGTGCAACTGTGTGACACTGAGTCAATTAACAAATCACACTTTCAGTTGTTGAAGTTGTTTGAAGATTCATGCAACATGGACAAGGAGAGATGTGAACATGAGTGTATCTCAGACAGTTGGTTCACATGTGTGTGTGCAGCAGAGGGTCATCCCCAGGCGGCACAAACACACACACACCCACACCAATTAATATGAATGGAATAAATATGGAAACTAATTCCTTTCTGACAACGCACTCCGTATTATCGATTCATCTAATAACTCATCCAATTTCTCTTCCACATCTGTGGGTGTCTGAAAAGAAACAAAGTGAGTGTGTTTCCACAAGGTGTGATCCTGATGAGCACAGAAACACACACGTAACAAACATTGTGCGGCGCGGAGGTAGCAGCTTTTTCTTCCTGGGTTGGCAAGAAACCAACAACCTGCGGGGAGGTAAACATCCCCTGAATGGAGGCTGTGGGAACCCGTCTGTAGGAGACCCTGTGTCTGGCCTGATAACACGGTGTGTGTCTGTGTGGGTACACACACGTGTGAATAGACAACATATGTGTCCATCAGAATCATTAGCTGCTTGGCACACACACAGGGCTACACACATTCACACACGCCCGTTATCCAAACCCCTGTTGCCCTGACACCAGTTCATTTCCATTATCATACACAACTCCCCAAGCTGGCTGTGATTCACTTTAATATTTGCCTTTCAGTGGCCACAAATGTGTGTGCGTGTGTGTTTGTGTCTTTGTGCTCACATATGCAGATATTTTAATACACATATGTGTACACGCAACATGCATACATACATGTTCTTTGTGGCAGGCCAAGTTCTAAATGTTGCACACCAGGTGACATCACATCATTAGGATTGATTTAGGCAGCGATTATAATGTGCATCCTCAGTGCTCCTGATTCCAAAATGGACAAGTGCAGGCGACATAAGTGTGGATGACGATGTCCCCGACTTTCATGCTATGTTTTGATTTACTGACTCAGAAAACGTGATCATTAGGGCCTGAACTGAGCCGACTCTGAAGCTGCTTCCAGACATGCACTGAACACTAAAATCCCTCCTGTCGTAATGAGCCGATGTCAGGACACGGCAGGATTCACAGCCAGCGAGTAGGTGTGTTGAGGATTTTTCTAACAAGAGACAGACAATCGCATGGATGCACACTAACAGGTACACACTGACGCAAAGGCACGTGACGTGTTCATGTGTTGGACATACACACAGGCGCACACAGTGAAGGGTAATGAGAGAGGTGAGAGGTCTGAAATGGAGCTGAGATACACAGGGACCTGAACAATGTGGCCTCGTGTCATTTTAACCTCAGAGAAGAGACGTTGAGATCGAAAACAACCCTGGAGAGCAGCAGAAACACCTTCATTACTCTCTTTGTCTCAGCTCCCTTCTCTGAGTCTCTCCGTCTCATTGTTCCCCACTATCGAATTCTCTCTGTTCTCATCTTTCCAACTTTTAGCCATCTTTTCCTCCGCTCTGCGTTCTTTCCTTTTCCTTTAGCAGCTTTACAATTTGATCTCTAACTTCACAGTGTGGAGCGGTGCCCTGACAGCATCATTTGTCTTCCCCCGCAACTGTGGAGGTTCACACACACACACACGCGCACAAACACACACACGCGCAAACACACACACACACACACACACGCGTGTGTGAAACCTTAGTGAGTGAGGAAATAATAAACTTGACAGATAAGTCAAAAGTCTACAGAAGTCACAGGCAAAAACGGAGAACTTGGTCTTGAAAGTTTAAGGTGCTGCATCTTACTTTGGGATAAACATGCTGCTGAAAGAAAAGCAGCAAATAATGATTCCTTTGCTAAACAAATCTCATTGAAATCCAGGCATCATACTGTGTGCAGTCTTATCAAGAGTATCTAGAGATCTAATACTGCTGTCACCACTACATACCTCCTCTTTTCTTGTGTCTTGATTTAAATGTGACTTGGGCAATGGCCTGCCTTTTTGGAATGGCCCATTTGCTTGGCCAGTTTCTGAAAATGTAAAAGTCACCTGCAGTAATTAAGCTGCAGGGAGTAAAGCCCAGCTGCAGCACTCACTCTGCAGAACCCTGAAGCTGCGCCACTGCTGCTGCACAACGGCTGCTCACCTGTTTATTCAACGTTTGGTGAAGCTCGACTCAATACTGCCGACCAACTGTACGTTACTCAGTCCCTGCTGCATATGTCACTTCTTGAGCTGATAAGATTAACAGTTCTTGTGGTATTCAAGCCACAGACAGACAGGGAGATTTGGGAATATGTTGGCGGTATAAGTCGGTATGCTCGTTACTCATCATGGGAAGCGGTACAAATGTTGCTGTAGGTTATACAAGGACATAGAAGAAGACATGTTCAACATGGTCCGCTGCCCCACCTCCCCATTAGTTAAGATTGCACCCAATTCAACACTGCAATTTCTATGGCCCTTGACAAGACACATGCCAAATGTGAAGCTTACAAGATAAACGGTTCTCAAGATGTAAGTACCAAATACAAAAATGACAAACAGAGATTTCTGGAATTAGAAGATTAACAAACGCTCAGAAAAAGAGAATAAGTGTGATTAAATCTCAGACATGAACGGCATCTAATGGCAGCATGGAAACTATTTTTGCTGCTTTGTTTTCCAACTGAAAAACAAGTAAATTTCATAGATACTAGATATTACACAGAGTAACAACTACCTCTTCTATGCCACCCATATAAACCCATTAAAAAAATCTAGTATTTAGTTTTTACCCATTTTTCCAGCGGTAATAGACAATGCTGGTCCACACTCAGTCTCTACCAACACACAGGTGGACACATTTATTCCAGTTAACAATATAATGTTATCCAAAAACAAGTTCAATAATGGAAACCAGTCAAAGAGTTAGATTTGCACAGCTACAATTAAACCCAGAAACTAAATAAAACCCTGCAAAATCCCCCAGTGTGATATTTATTGCAAATCCAAAGCTATTAGTGGGCTGCACTGGTACAGGTGTTTGTGATATTGAATTATTGTGTATAATCATGTACTGTACCACAGACCCCCCCATGGCAGTTCCTGCGCTGTTCCATTATGAATGCCGACAACCAAAGCCACAGAGGTTTACAACAAAAAAAACACCATGCTGAATTTTACCTTCCAAATGCTTATTTATGCTGCCCTCTCTCTAAATGCACCCGGGCTACACGCCTGCTGCTGCCAGCTGTAGTTACATTTTAAAATAGAACTCAAAGGTGGTACTTCACTATACAGGCGAGCCTCTGAGGTGGAGAAGAGCTATGGTGGTTTTATTTGTTGTGGAATTAAATAGCAACTGTTGGATTGGCGTCTTGACGCTGACTTCTCGGCCAGACGTTTGACAGAAAAACATTCCTAACAAGAAATATGTAAATATCCAGAAACTCAATGTTTACATATTTTGAAAAGATTTCTAAACACCACAATTACACAAGCTGGTATTCATATTTAAAGTGTTCACAATGCTGCAAAGACTAGAGCTACGGGAGCCCTTGCTTTGGGATGTTAATTGCAGACGAACATGCACATACACACAATTCAACACCTTTCACACAAAATTATATGAAATATGTGCAAAAGCCTGTTTGTGATATGTTGTTATGCCACTTGTGAAGTTTTGGGTTAAATAAATAAAAATGACATACACAAGAAGGCTTCATGGCCAGCTTACTCATTATCAAACACGAATGCCATTAAAACTGTCAGGTTCACTGCACCTGCAAGATAACTCAAGGGATGGATTGTTTTATGGACACTGCAGTGTTACATTTGCTGACAAATATCATAACTGTTTGGCAACCCTATGTAAAGTTATAACGAGCTGGTAAGAAACCGAAAGCGTTTATATTAGGGTTCTTCGCCCAACCGCAGAGACTAACAGCTGCTTTTGCCCCTTATTTCATTGAGAGGTACATTATCACAACCTCCACTACCATGAATATGCTTGTTGTTGACAGAAACACTCGCTTCTTTGTTGCCTTCTAATGGATGTATCCCAACCCTAAAGGACAAATGGAAGTATGTGAGCAGTGACGGATACTTTGTTTGAAACGGAGCCTTAATACAGCAGTGTGGCAATAACTCCTACCGACGTAAAGGTTATGAAGTTCTTTTTAATCCTGTGTAGGAGAAGTTTTAATTCCAAGTGTAAGATAGGCTGCAGTTTGAAGTGCTTCTTACCCTTATTCTTACACTTACAAGGTGTTTCTCTGATATATAAGCTTACAGAATAAAGTAGGTTTGCTTGCAAGTGATTTGCTTGTTAGCGTACTATGACAAGTTTTTATATGTGTACTCACTGAGCGGTGTGTGCATTACAAACAATCAGGAGCTTCAGTTAATGTTCACATCAAACATGAGTAAGGTAGAAAGGTGATGTCAGTGAGATCGACAGTGGTGTAATTTTTGGTGTCAGACGGGCTGGTTTGAGGAGTTCAGTCTCTAGAGTTCATTCAGAATAATAAAAGAAAAACAAGATATCAGGCATCTTTTCTTTTAGGTTGGATTTGCCTTGTGGCCCGACATGGTTTGAGCTGACAGAGAGACCGTAATAACTCAAACAACCGGTCTTTACAACAGTGCTGAGCAGAGAAGCCTCTCAGAACTTGCAACACGTCAAACCACGGAGGATGTGCTACAACACTAGAGCATCAGGTTCCACTGCTGTCAGCCGAGAACATCAATCCAAAGGCTTCACCACAACCGGACAGTTGAAGGCCGGACAGTCAAATCCTCGTCTGATGAATGTGCAGATGGTAGGGTTAAAGAATCTGGCATCAACAGTATGAATCCATGGAGCCAACCTGCTGTGTGTCAACAGTCCAGGCTGCTGGTGGAGGTGTTGTGATGGGGGGGGGGGGGGGGGACGTTTTCCTGGCACACATTTAGTCCCTTAATAACAATCAATCATTGTTAGAATGCCACTACGCGAGTATTCCTGCTGAACATGGCCACATCCTCTATCACAACTGCAAGGTTGACAATGCACCGTGTCATAACGCAACTGGTTTGTTTATGTGATATCTGCAGAAATTACGTGATGCGATCTTGTTAACGTACCAAATGTCACCATCATCTTGTGGAATCCACACCGTGAATTAACGAGGCTGTTTGGAGACCTGACCTAACTTGAGTAAGCTTCTGCTAATAAAGAGTGTACGTCTATTTGCTTCAGAAAACATGATATACAGTGGTTTGTACCGATGTGCACCTTCCTGGGTCGACTGACACATGCACACATATTCATTGCTTTTTTTTTTTTATCTATTGTAAACAAGATGCAAACACTTCCCCCCCCAAAATACATTCACAAGTGCTGGATAAAAAAAATCCCACTAAAGGGAATAATCTGACAAATGAAACCACACACTAGAAGCCGGCAATTAAAATCACTTAAAATTGTAATTACTTAAAGGTAGGGTGTTAAAGGGCGAACGAGCCCACGGGAGGGAGTGGGATGTATCAGTTCCAGCATTACGGACCCTAGCTTTAATGAAGTTCCTCGATTCAAATGACTTGCAGTTTGTATTAATGCCTTTATTTTATTGTATTGGTCTGGCATTAGAAATATTTGTATTGTTGTTAGTGCCGGATCTTCTAAACACAGGAACCAAATAAAGTTTCACTGCTTAGGAAAAGCAACATTTTCATGCGATGAACCCAATTTCCGTTTGCAGTGTATCAAATAAACACTATGCTCTATAAAGCTGTGAGTTCGTCCTTCATTATTTCAAGCTGTAACAACTGAGGAACATATTTTATCAGCACAATGCACCAAAAAGAAAGTCTTGACACACAATGTACTGGGAGAAAAAAGTGGGGGAGATGTTGCTATGGTTACCAGCAAAAGTTAGTGAGAGAGACAGAGAGAGAGAGAGAGAGAGAGAGAGAGAGAGAGAGAGAGAGAGAGAGAGAGAGAGAGAGAGAATATTGGTTCTAGTTGGTGAATATGTGCATCAGTAGTCACTCAGCAGTGAAGATGTGAAGATCCAACAGATATAATTCATCCTCACGTGTTAAAATAAAAGTATATATACAAACAATGCCTTAATACCCACACACACACACAGCGTTTAACAAGAGTTTAATTAGACCATGGTGAATTATGCAGAGGTGGAAAGATTATTGAAAAATTGCAATTTAATTTAAATGACTCTTTGCTCAAATAAAAGTTTAAAGAAAGTCAGTAGAAAAGTACTGGGAGGAAGGGGGAGAGGTAAAAAAAAAATATATCTGCTGATATTAATGATATCTATGATATTAACTGAAGAACAAATTTAGGCTACCAGGCAGTTATGCGTTGATTTCAAATACATGCTGTTCCAGGTGAGATCCACATCGAAGACCAATAACTTCCAGTCAGGTAGTTCGCGACCTGTTCATACCTATGTAAATTAATAATTGGTAATTAGACATCCATGAACACTGAAGCAGATGCCCATCGTCCATAGTCTGCAACTTTTTATACAATTACAGACAGACTCCAAGAAAGACTCCTTGATGCATACACTATCCAGTTGATATTATGATACATGTTGACGTATCGTATAAAAGGATTAAAGTTGTACATAATTCGTATATAAGAAAGCGATAACAATATATAAACAATAACTAAACTGTTTATAAAAAAAAAATACACTGTGTAGAGGTGGGTATTTTCATATAAAATGTGAAAATGTCATATTTGAGATTAACTGAATAAACAATAAAAGACTGCGTTTTAAGGCTCATTCCTGCACTATTTGTTGATATGTCTGAAAGTAACCCTGTGCTCATCAATTTGCTCTAGATCCAACTTCTCAGCTTGTTTATTCTCGATTGGAAAATAGAACCAGTCACTCAGACTGTTTGACTGCGCTCCACGTGTTCAAACACTGAAGCTCTGCAGTCTCAACAGGGATCATCAAAAACAGCAGAAAGGTGGGGCTCACCTGACTCACTGTCAAATGGAAAAACACACAAGTAAAAGATGAAGCGTGGACTGTCAGTATTCTAGCTTTTAGCTTTTAGCCAGACTCAGCATGCAACTGCTGGGCAAGACACATGACAGGTGATTGGTTGAGGGTCGATTTTGGAAACTTGCCGCGGTCACCGGGTGTTTGAGTTAAATCTGTAGCTTCCTTTCTGCTGCACCTGCCTATCGGGTTCTTTTCATTTGATCAAAGAAATTATCATTTGATTTACTGTATATACTGTAGTTCTGATGCGTGAGGAAAAGATGAGTGACGAGAGAAAGAGAGAGGAGGAGAAAAACACAGTACACGTTCACATTGACATGGTTTCCCATCGCAGGGGGCTCATGCATGTTTGAGTGCTGCTTTTACCTGAGGCAACCGGTAGCGTTGCGCAGCACCTGCGAGGTGTGGAGGTGGTGCTTGCTGTCATCATGGTGATTGGGGGAGGAGTCCCAGCTAGAGTGCGGTATGATGACACTGTTGGTCAGAACGGCCAGGGCATCCTGAATGATTGGCATCTTCAGAGCATCACATGATGAGAGGTTCCATAGAACACCTGCAAAAAAAAACACATTAGGAAAGTGTTTTTTTATTCGCATAATTTTAAAAGAATACTGAAGAGAAAACCACCTCTTATGTGATGATATCAAATTTGATTGTATTTCAGCTAATTGCATTATGAAGCTTTAAAGATCCTGGCAGCTACATTAATGATAATGGGTACTACTATAACCTTTATCCTGGAAGGACAGGTCACCAGTGTATCACAACATATAGAGACAAACAATGTTTACTGGCAAATACACACCTAATCCTTGGTAAAACATTGCAACTGGAATGGAGTCAAGAATGGAGTCTTTCTGATAACATGAGAACCCTTTAAGAACTAATGAAACTCAGAATGCTGCTCAGGTTGCTGAACTTTGCAGAAAAGCTTTAATTAAAGACCATTGTTTTTCAGATTTTCCTTTAGTAAATATAAATAATTGAAAACGTTAAATCTTAAATATTTTTTTTTTTAAGAAAGAACCTTGCTCTCCCACACAAACATACATCCATATATTACATATACAATACACTCATAACTTGTGCAAAGTAGAAGTACACAGCGTAGGCAGAAATACTTGCAGGTTTGTATTAATACAAGGACATTCAATGACCTGCAACAGCAGACACACATTCTGTACACACATGCTATCACATACTGCATGGGTGTGCGCACTCACGCACAGGCACATGCACACGCTCACGCTCACACGCACGCACGTTAACTTGTCCCTGCTGCTTGTTCGGGTTATCCCTACTGACAGAGCAAGACACACAATAAAGGAGATAGTCTCAACACATGTGTGAAACGGAGGATGACCGAGATGCGAGACACAAAAATAGAAAACTAATCAGAGGGGAAGAGAGCTGCAGCAGCTGAGTGATGGCTTAGGAAGACGGGAACATATTGAGGCAACAGAGAAGCAACATGTTTTAATATGGCAAACTATAAAAAGCTGTGGTGTGGAAGGTCACCATCTCTCACATATTTGGTGTCAGACTCCAGATGTCTCAGGTCCCAGATGACAGATGTTACCACACAAATAAAATACGGGCACGACTGAGGACACACTGTGCTGCGTACGCAATGGACTGTGTTCACAGGGGCTGTCAGCCAGCTGAAATATGTCACATTCATTACACAATGCATTATGCACATTCCAATTTCTGCTCAGGACTTGTTAGATGTGACTGCAAAATGAAAAATAAGGGCGTCGGGGAGGTGCACACCGGTGATTAAAGATACTGTCATCTGAAATGACAGCAGTATTCAAGCTGAGCACAACATTGAGTTCCTGAAACCACTGTGCAGCTGCTCCGTAGGTAAATCTGCTGAGTAAATGACTACAATACGTATTAAAAAGATGGAGAGGAAAGAAGGGGCTGTGGTTAGCTGTTTCACTAATAATGGATACGATTAAGCCTCACAATCTTTACTTCCACTGAAGTGGTGTATGCAAACTGCCGTGGAGGCACAGGGCGTTGAATGGCAGCCAGTTTTGCGTCACCAGCAGCAACGCCGGTCTTGATGCCTTATCATGTCAGTCGTACTGACAACCCAAAAGTGACAGACAAAAGAATGAGGGAGGGAAACCAGGCCAAGGCAGTGAAGGAGAATGACATAAAAGAACTGCAGAAGTTAGAGTAGGAGGCAAAGAAAAGGTTATGAAACAAGACGAGAAATGTAAGAAATTGCCAGACAAAAGAAAAAGCATTTAGCAGAAAGGTTAGCGCCTAATTAAAGTTGTTTTTAAATCGATTTCTAAATAGTCATACCTCCAGGATACTACTTTATTCAAGGGAAAATCTTATGCTGAAACAACAAACTAAATTTAATTGCGGGAAAAAAAATTAAAAGATGCATTCGGAGTGAAAGGATATAAAATGGAATCAATGAGGCAGAGGAATGTATGAGGAAAAAAAAGTGTGAGAAATGTTGAAAGGAGAAAGAGTGAAAGAGGACAGTTTGTGTGTGTTGGTGTGTGTGTGTGTGTGTGTGTGCATACGAGGACAAGAAGATGAGGGTGATAATAAGGCGATGACCTTGGACGCTGTTCGGCAGCAATCAAGTGCTCACACTCAGGCTGTGTCTGTGTGAGTGTGTGTGGGGGGGAGGGGCAACATTTTTCTTTACTTTCACTAATCAACATCTTGTTTTGTAACGCCTGACTTTCTCGTTTCTCTCTCTCTCCTCTCTGGGGCTCGTTTCAAGGTAAAGGCTCAGACATCGACAAACAAGACACAGACGAACTCACTGGAAAAGAAACACTTCACTCATGAAACTGCATTTAAACATCTCTTTCTTTCTCTCCATTTCTCCCTTTCCTCTTGTGTTGGTCTGCTTCTCCAGTGGCGAGAGTTGTCAGTGTTTGATTGCCATCATGTTAAAACAGTGCCATCTCTGATGAAGTGACAACAATCTGTCTGTGAAAACAACGCGTGCACAGACAAGACAAACTGAGGATGTGTGAGAGTTCTTCTCAGCCAGAGATGGAGACAAAGACTGAGCAGAAGGAAGAACAAACAATACACTGCTCGTTCTTTGTTTTTCGCTGGTGAAGATATTGTGGATCTCACTTGTTCACACACACCCACCTGCCCTAGACACATAGATCTGTAACGCTTCGGTAAGTCCAGTATCCTTATGAGTATAAAATCAGGTGGCCACCAGACAATGACATCATACTCAAGCCTCTGTGTGTGTGTGTGTGTGTGTGTGTGTGTGTGTGTGTGTGTCTCTATATTTTCCATCTCTGTCTCTCTCTCTCCTCAGACTAGTTCCCCTCAGACGCTTGACAGACAGTTTCCTAGGAGCTGTGTGGTTTGGAGAATTGGGGAGATGATTGCATGAATTCATGAATAAATGAGACTATATGACTTGTAAGGGGAGAGTGAGGCCTGTTAGGCCTCAAGTGGCGATGTTTTATTAAACAGCTTTCATCTAAGTGGAGCAATTTAAATTAGTAAAGCCGCGGGGTCAAAACCTGGTGATGAGTAAAGCCAAAGATGACAAATTACACAGCCATGTGTGCTTGTCTACGAAAGTCTGTGAAAGAGAAATCACAAAAAGAAACACTGATTTCGGACGATATTGTAGGAGACTGCGTGTTAACAATTTCTGAATTGACCCTGGGGTCGGACCACTTTTACTCCTGCGGCGGGTTTGTGGAAAACATTTGACAGCAGCAGGTAAAGTCATGTATTGAGGGTAAAGTGTCACTGCCTGTGCTTGGGGCTTCATTCCCACCAGGGCTGCCCACAGAGAAAATGCTGCAGTAAAATTACTGCAGGACAGCAACAATTTTATAACATGGAAGCAGCAGAAATAAAACCATCCTGGTAAAGGTGCAGTCTCTTGTTTGCCAGCTTGATTCACGGGGATGACTTAGATGAAGCCTTGTCCTCGATCATTTGCGAGAGAATGTTATGAACTTTGATTTAAATTAAAATGGCTTTGGAAAATACTGTCATTGTGGTTTTCAAGTAAAAGATGTCAGCAGTATTGTTTGACTCTCGATCCAATTCCAACAGAGCAAAAATATCTGGAGCTTACTGACGCAGAAATATATCCGCCACACCAATACACTATACTCCTGATTTCTCCTCGTAATCCGTATATGCTTTAGTCAAGGCCCTGTTCAGACCTAGTATTAACATCCATCCCAAGAGATCTTATTACAAGTGGTTGGCATGAAGACTGTGTCTCCTGTGATCGGATCTCACTTCCCTGCTCTATATGCAAATAAAAATTCATGAAGAACAAAGAATGTTGCTTTACCAGGTTTTGGTTGTACAGATGTATCCGATTGAATCTGTTTGCTTGTGTTGGCGCATTCGAGAGAAAGATTCAGAGCACGAAAGATTGAGTGGATTCAGGAGGGGCTAAATGGTTGATTGAGCACAGTAATGGAGAAATATTTTACTTTTAATTTGAGGAAAGTATTAGTCATTTTGTCCGACCACATTCACAAATTGTCTAAGTGTCGGATCTCAGGACGTAGGGGTGTTCAGGGGGAGATTGGCAAGTCAATGCAATGTTACAAGTATGACAATATCAATTTAGAGGCTATTTCTGATGGAGAAATAACATTTTGTCTTACATGTGCTGTTGTGTAAAATGATCTAAAGCTGGTGTAAAATGTTTTTGGCCATTCAAATTGAGACGAAAAAACACAAATCTTACAATAAGCACTGTATTTAACATGACAACATTGGGACTGACTTCCAGCTTCCCTGTCCAGAGTGCATGAGGGTGTGTTCACACATGTACTAGTCACTCAGGACGGACGCTATACCAGGTCTGCTGCGCAAGCTTACGCAAGCCAAATCAACCAAACCAAAATTGCATATATCAGTGTTCAAACCACAGGCATTAGCGACAAGTTTCCAAAAAGTTAAAGACCAGCAGAGCATAACGACTTCCTCCATATTTTCAACGCATGACTTTCCTCAACAGTTCTCAGTTTAGAGACGGCAGCATCATCAGCAGCTTGCCATGGTCCACTGCCTCAAGGTGAGCCCATGAGTGAGGATAGCATCTTCTATTGACACCTGAAGCCTCTGCATCGACTGGACTTTGACTGACAGGCCTGCCGGCTTTGACTTCTCCCTATCTAACTCACTCCGAGACCCAGGAAGCCAATAAAGCTCGTCTAAATTTACTGACACAGAGATAAATTGTTCATAGAAGGTTTTTCCCGGTCACCACAAGAAACATACATTGCCAGGCGAAAACAGATTTTTAATCACAAAGAATACTAAACTACTTGAAGCTGACAACAAAGGGGTAACACTGAGGAGGGTGATTCAGTATGACTCCAGCACAGCCACTTTTGGTTATGTCAAGCAGTTGAGGATTGTTTCTTTTCATGTCATTTGTGCATGCAGCACTGCCCCTGATGATCTCTGGTGGTTACTAATTGCTACTTGCTTGCTTTCAAATCATTTAGCCACCAATTAGGCATGAAGGTCAAGCTCTGAGAAGAATGTTATTTGGCAGAGCAATGGAGTCAATTCCTTAATCACTTGTTAGCTCTTTCTAAAGACATTGTTTGATGGTATTTGCAGAACTAATCTGAAGAAGGAAGGTATTCTTGGTGCCCATGCCAAAACAATAGAAACTAGAAAGACCTTCAGTATAACACATACCTAATCCAAGCCCCAACAGTCCCCTTAAATTTACACCTGCTGCACCAGATTCATTAATTCATAGAAATCAGTTCCCGACACGTACCTGATTCTTTCATCAAAATCCGTTTATAATTCCCTTGGAAGACAATGAAGATGTTGAAAAATGCCCACGATGTTAAGAAAATGAAAAACATTCCAGGAAATGCCTACTGATCCAGTATATCTGTCGCTAGGCAAAGGCAGTAAGAGCGGAACAATCATGGAAATCCTCCAGATCATCTTATTTCAGTTCAGCCTTTTCAGTCTACCCAGCAAGCTAAGATCCTGTCTCCTTTGTGGGCCACGTAGACCTCGGCCTCTTAAGTATAAAACTGCTCAGACCCCCTTAGACACTTATGTTTGCTCACCATACGTCGTCAGTCTTCTATTTCATTTGTGACATAAGCCATAATAAGCATATGCCTAATTGAACTACCTCATATTTATGCAACAGTTTCAAGCGGTATCCAACACCAGCAGTGTTGTAATTCGTTTGCCACGAGGCAAAGGAGGATAGACTTCAGAATTCCGTTGTACAGACATGAAAGCAATTGAAATGTAGTGTTGGATGCTAAGGACCAGGGTAAACAGACAACAGGGCACAGTCAGGCGTAACACTGATTCACTCCGCCAACAGCAGGAGAGAGCCCGACAGAGAAGAGCACAGACAGGAAGAGGGAAGGAAGAAGGAAAATGTGTGTGTATTAGCTTTTTTTTTGTAGGGATGACTTAACCTAACAAAAGTAAGACCCCAAAATATGAAGCAGCAAAAAAAATATGACTTGCAGTGTATTTAATTCATTGGTTAATCTGCTCACTGAAAAAACACACGCACTCCATCTCCGGGCTTTTAATCTTTATGCCTCTCCAGCACTGTAGTGATATACTTGAAGGTGCCAGGCTGTCTCGATAGGCTCGCAGACTGTGGTGAATGTCATCGCTGACGTGCAGCTTCAACGACAAAAGCTCTTTCTGTGAATGATGATTTCCTTTGTGTCGGCAGGAGTCTGTACACTGAGCGCGTTGCAGGAATGATTTGGTAAAATAACATCCACTGGATTTCTCTTCATCCTTCCTTATTATTCTCCCTCCCATCGTTCCCACTAATTACACACATTCTCTTGTTTGCTGCTCACCTCGTTTCCCCATGCACTCCCTATTTTCCGATTGTATTTCATTATCTGCGATATCAAAAGTTTTCGCAGGAAAGAAACAGCTTGCTTCCATCCATCTTTCCCATTTCTGCTCAACAGTCCTTCCTTCTCCCTCCACCCACATGTCTCTTATTGTCTTTACTTTTTTCAAGCTGTATTTCCTACAGTTATTGTGGTGTCAATAACATTGACAAGGACTAGAAAATACGACCCCTCTTCCATTCTTGATTTTATTAGTTTTCCAGGGGGTCTATAAAGAGAGGAATGCAACTCTTTACTGATTGCTGCAGATACTTGACAGAGTTTCTCTTGTTAGCCCCCAACTAAAAACTCTGGATAATGTCAGAGAAAGCTCATGAGACACAGTAACAGATCATGTGGAGGATTCACTGCGAGCAAGTGGATGCGATGAATATATGTATAACAATAATTGACCTGATGAAGACAACAACAAAAAAGGTGCAAGGTATAAACTTAGAAAGACAACAAGATTCAAGTGCTTTTTGTGGAATGGGTGGATGTAAGCGTTGATGCTCTTCTCCGTCCTTTCTCCTGCATGCAGCGCCATCCTTTGTTCAAATTTCTTCTGTTTCTGTTGCTGAAAACAACTTATATCTGTGCATTGGTTAATGAGTGCGCTTGCTGTTTGTCGTCGTAGGAGTCAAATCCTCTTGTATGAGCTTGCACTATCTCTTTTTTCTCAAGAGTACCACAGTGCTTACATATGAGCAAAGAGAGAGAAACCATGGTGATCCATGTGCAGATACAGCAGCACACTGTGACGCAAGACACTGAACTGCAAAAAAAGTACAGTTAATGGATGAAGGAGAGAGAAGAATAGTCAGAGGAGGAGAGACACTGGCAAGATAACATAGATGTGAGACAGAAGGAAAGTGGGAGAAATGAGAAGCCAAAACTGTTTCAACTATCTGGTCCATTAATGCATCAGTCACTTTTCCTGCAGGAATGGTGGAACCAACCAATCAAATTGTGTTCAAACACTCAAGCCCTGGCACTGGCCAATCCAATACATGCAAAAGAGGAGCCAGAGGCAGCTGGTGAACCTGGTGTGTGTTCATCTGGTTGTGGATTTGATTTCTTTTTAGCATTGTACAGATAGCTGGCCTGGAACGTGAGCATCAAACCCAGCTATTTTGCGTGAAACAGTGATAGTTGTTGTGATGATGATTGCGCCTGCACCAAGTGTAAGGCACACCCACCATTATCCATTAATGTAACACATCAAATTAATCTATTATTAGAACGTAGTAATGCTGGAGTATAGGGTCGTGTTTCTTAAAATTGTTTACCTGTGACCAGCTCTCTGATCTCCACGTCTCCAGTCTTCCTCAGCAGCCGGACCAGTGCAGGAATCCCCCCGCAGTTCTTCAGAGCTATTTTGTTCTCGTCGTTGGCTTTGCCGTACACCAGGTTCCTCAGGGCTCCGCAGGCGCTGCGGTGCACCTCACTCATCCTGTGGTCCAGGAGGTCCACCAGCAGCTGAATGCCTCCCTGCCTACGGATCTGAGGAGGAAACAAATCAACGTGTGAGTGATTTGCAATGGAGTCCAAAAGTTGGACTGCACACTAGCGTCTGCCATCAGAAAGACACTGGTGGTCAGCAGCAGGTTTATTTGTCAATGCAAGTAGTTCATTTGTGTGTAGAGTGTGTCCTAATGTGTGTGTCCTACCAGTCAGATTACCAGCCTGATGTGTACTAATTAAACGTACTACAACTCAAATAATGACTGTGCTTTCACAACATGAGACTTAATTACACTGGTGAGGGAAGGAAAGGAGCAGTGACACCAGCTCTGTTTGTTATCTGTCTGTCAACTGCACCGTCTCTAACCTGCTTCTATTTTTTATACTTCTGTCTGACCTTGTGATACAATGTTTCCTGTATATATGCTGTTTAGCTTTGTTGCTTTGTTGTTTACTGAGCATACATATACTGTAACAGATAAATACTGTACTAACCAAATACTACTAAATGCTTCAGGAGGCAGGACTGCTTGTTTGTGTGTATATATGATGTTTAGGCTGGAACACTTGTTAGCATAAAATGACAAGAAACTTTACATTTGTATGATATTAATAGATAAATAAAAAATAATTGAAAGAAAATATATCCCTCACCCTCACATTAACAATAGAATTTGGAAATTTATTTTGTAGCTTCATGCTAAAAAATAATCCATATATTATTATGTATATATATATATATATATTATATTAAGATAATTTGTTATTATATTATTTCAGCTGCAGTTTTAAAGATTCAGTGTGTAGAATTTAGTGAAATCTAGTTGTGAAGTTGCATGTTCAGAATCGGAATCAGAATCAGGTTTATTGGCCAAGTAAGTTTGCACAAACAGGGAATTTGACTCGGTAAAGTGGCTCTCAGTTGCTTACACTGAATACACAACACAAAACAAACATAACAAAATAAAACAAAACAAAACAAAACAAAACAATACAAACAGTCCGAAGGTCTAAGAAAAGAAGTGCAGGTTTGCGTATTACAATTATCCAGTGAGGGTGAAATAAGTAAACATAATTAAATATAATTATAATATATATTATATATAATATAATATAATTTCGGGAGTAACTGTACAGTGGTTATTATAAGGATCCAGAGTTATTGCACAGTGCCACAGTGGGTTGGCTGTTCAGAAGTTCAGAAGTGAGACGGCGAGGGGGAAGAAACTGTTTTTGTGTCTGGTGGTTTTGGTGATCATGTGATCAGGTTTGGTGGTCATGTTGCTGCTGAAAACCCCTCACCTCACCATCCCCTTCCAAATATGAACAACCATCTGTGGTAACCTTCAAATGTGATAAAAACTCAAAGGGTGTCAAGTTGTCCAGTCTGGACTCCTGTAAAAGCAGGTTGGAATCTCAGGAGTCAGTGTCCAGACTTGTGAAATACCAACTCGCCTTCAGATCTGTTAACCAAGTCAAGTATAAATTAAATGCCTGGAGCTGCATGATTATTAGGCTTGAAATTTTACGTTGCAGGTTAAACTACAAAAGACCAAACTTCATTCTCCGTCACCTTTTTTCCACTTTAAACAGACGAGTGACAGCAAGTACTGAAACCTTAAAATACAGCGGAGAGAAGCCCCCTGGCTAATATGACTCTCCCGAAATCCAATATGACTGTCAAAGGTGTCACCATCTCAGCAGACACAAAGGTTATTTCTGTCTTTTTTGTCTGCAGCGACATTCTACCCTTTCCTTCATAATGATGTTTCCATTTTGGCCTTGTTTTGAACCTGTGTGCATGCTGACACAGAACAGGCAAGGTAGAATTAATCGAAGGAGCAAAGTGATTGCTGAGGTTTCAGTCTAACCTCTAATCTATTTTAGGTTTAATGTATAAAAAAACTCTAAATCACGCACCCTCTGTATTTTACATATGTTGATACATTTGCACACAAATACAAAAAATAAAATAAAATAAATGATTGTCTTGGACATTCTGAGTGTAATCAGATTTTATGAGAAAACATGGCAGTCAGGAATGTGAAGGGATAACAATGAGGGCACTCGGGTGATTCAGATTCTGCCTTACACCTTTAGCATGCGACAAACTGCGTTCCCCTCACGATGCTGCACGTAGTGCTTTTTATACCCTCCCAGGTTGCTTCTCCACTGCAGGGATCTTCATTAGCCCCAGGGAGCCCAAGAGCTTAAAGCAGCCTGTGTTTGGTCCAGTCAACAGGGGTGTAGGACTAATCACCAGAAACACGCTGCTGTGATCACCAGGACACTAGTGGGAATGTGGATAGAGCAACGAGTGTGATTGTGTGTGTGTGTGTGTGTGTGTGTGTGTCTGTGTGCTTGTGTGTTACAGAGAAAACCTGTCTTTCGTGCTTCCATTTTTATTTACTCTCTGGAGTGCTGCAACAGGTAGAGTCACTCAGGCAGATAACTTGAAAAAAGGTTTTCACAGTTAACTGCATAATCAAGTTTCCCCAAAGCCTCTTATTTACTGTAGGTTCTCCTCCACACACGGGACATTAAGGCCTTGTCCATACTCCTGTGTATATATTTTTCCTTTGTTTAAAAAAAGAATATCTCATCCACATGACCTTCTTTTACAAAATACAAACGCTAAAACACACGTGCCGTGCAATTAGGCAGTGATTTAATTGACATCTACGATCTGTGAATTACCAGAGAAGGAGGCTGTCTTTCAAGTTGGACAAACTTGCAAATCAGCAACCAGCAAACTGCAAAATGCAGTGTTAATCAAACAAAGAGAAACTGGTATATGTAGCTGCAACTGTTGCTGAAGTTTCTTGCACATGGTCATGTGTGAAGTTAGCTGTGATGCCATCGAGGAAATTAAACTTTGAGGAAGTGATGTAATGAAGGTGTCTGAAGACACAGTTAGTCCATCAAGCAAAATCACTTTGCTTATCTATTCAATTAAAATAGATTATGGAATGCAATGAGTCGCAAATCAACCACTGGCCACACAATTTGCTCAACCTGATTTGCTGTCCCTCTCATGCCCTCCAGACCTCATCTGTGCTCCTCAGCTTCGTCCCGTTCCCTTCACCGATCCCTCTTTATGCTCATGTCACAGTTAATCTGTTATTCTATAAAAGCCACGGTGCTATTACTTTGTATTGCCTCTGAGCTACCTACAAGGCTTGCCAATACCTCTGCGCCTATCCCTCTATTCCATGTAAAGAAGATTAGAGGCGCAGATTGATTTGTCTTTGTCTCCCGCTGTTCCGCGACGGTCACGGCTATTGGTAACCCATAGCGACAGCATTGCCGTGGTAACAGTTAGCAGCGGTGACAGCTGGGATTGCGTGAATTGGAGGGGCTGTCGGTGTGAAGGCTGGCGGCGGGGTGCCCGGGTGACACGCTCCCTGGAAGGTACCATGTGAAGCCTAACAAGTGCTTATAAAAAACCACCACATATGGAATGTCGACAGTGATCAGGAAGACACTGAAGACCGTTAATTGCTTGAATGTGAGTGAGGAGAAGGAGCTTAGCTGTGTTTCACCTTTCAGCTTTTAAAACCTTTTGCATTTAACCCATCAAACGGATTAGCGCTCACAGCTCTTCACAGCATTTTACGTTTGGCAAAATGCATTTACTGCCAACTTTTCCCTTTGGTGTATTCTATAATGGGCCGCACTTGACATCCACCTATGGCTTTGTGAGGCAGCACCACAGCTAATTTCACAGAATTATCAACTGGAACATTCACAGCCGGTGAGAAACCACCATGACAAATACACCAGGGGCTTTAATCTGTTGGTTGAAGAGTGAGAGCAACAGAGAAAAACACAAACCTCTACTGTTCACAGCAGGGGATCATGAAAGTACTTAATGTGTGAGTGTACAAGTGTATGGGTTGTTCAGTGTGTGGTCCCGAGGAGTTCGATCCCAACAAATGACCACCGACGGACCCATTTTGAGTTATTTAGCTGTTCAAAAGCTAAATAACAAAAAAAAAAAAATACGCACACACTTTGATCCTTGAGGCCATTGTGACCTTTGACAACCAAAATCTAATCAATTAATCCAAGAGTGTCAATAAATATTTTGCGAAATTTGAAAGGATTCTCTTGAGGGATGTTTATGATAATGAAATGACACTGTAAAAAAGTGTTTTGTGAGGTAACACTGACCTAAACCTTTGACTTCAAAATTCTAAGCAGGTTATTCTTGAGTTCAACTAAATGTTTGTACCGAATTTAAAGAAATTCCTTCATCTTTCATGCCGATGTACGTTGAACAGATTTTCCAAGATTGCAGTTTGCACAGTTCACGCTCTCCCAATTTAAAACCACAGTTTTCATTCTATTGACTTAAACTCATTGGCTGTCTGGAGAACAGTCAGAATATACTTTAATTATGACCACAACAGAATATGATCAAGCCTCCAGTACCCACAAGATATTTGTATTTGGTCTGTGCTGTATAATTAAGCAGATCTGTGGTGAGACAAAAAGAAAAAAGAAAAGCATTCGAAAGGAGTGAAATGAATTGGTACCAAAATGAAGTGAAAGGGGCTTTTAGTAATAAATGAGGTGAGGAAGAAAAGGAGAGGACTGACACAGAGTCAGAGAGCGTGTTCCTTTCCTCTCCTCTCGGGACATTTCCCTTTAACTGGTCTGTTGGATAAATGGATATCGACAAGCCAGCTACCCGAAATGCATCACTGATGTGACTGAACTGCAGTCTGACATCGATGTTGGTGCGGTTTTGTGTTTGTACGACAGACAGAACCGCACGACTCAGTCAAAATGCCTGAAGCCGTTGCTGCACAAAGAGCTGTTCGCCTGTTCAAAGTTCTGTGAAAGAACATCGTACACAGAACCCAGAACTGGAGAATCAGTTGTCAATATGGTTGTTGTGAACATGCAATTGTTGTGTTTCCCTGCAGGGCTCATCTGTTAATTCAAAGTTTATAACGTTTTCTTTTAATAACTTTTGGCTGGATATTGACAAGCAACCTGACCGGTGATGATATAACAGGGATGAGTTGATGGACCTCTTGCGTCTGGAGCAACTCTTACCTCATCTGTGCAGGACAGCTCTACCTCACTCTTCTGCTGCACCTCACAGGCATGTGTGTGTCTACACTGTTGATGCTGAGGAGCTACTGTTGTCAGCAATATATTTCTACTCTCAGTTTGCTTTGGGTAATGACCATCAGGGGTAAGAGTCATCCAGTGTTTATGAGTTGGTTGGAAAATGACGAGTTGTAACCAGTAAGCAGCAACAACTCTTATGTTTACCGTTGTTTTGAGAAACGATCGCCCTTCACTTAATATTATATTAACTAATTACAATTACCATTGCTTACATAAGATTTCTGCTGAATTGACATAATAGCCTCCACATGGGGTCTCCACTTTCACTTGAAATAACATCACATTTCTAAAACGGTTAAAAAAAAATCAATATGCATAATTGTACATATTTTTCACGGTTGTTGGTCAGTCACAAATGTTTGTAGTCTGGATAACTTTCTTCCTGGGCGACCATAGTGGCCACATTTATAACTGGTCTCGTACCGGTAACATCAACCAACAGGATTAGGAGACAAAATTAGCAGCATGATGTTTGCGTGAGAGAGGCCTGGGAGGAAATCAAATAATGCTTTCAAATAATTGTTTCAGTCCGCCGCTGGCAGAAGGCAATTTTCTCTCTTTTCGCCCGGTTTAGCTTCGGTCTCATCTGTCTCTGTTCCTATCTCTCCCCCTCTCTTTGCACCTGCTAAATATCGCTTTAGTGACTATTGGAAGTCATGTTGTGGCTGTTTTTGACTGCACAGTGTGTCTCCTCTCTGCCATCTTTGTCTGTCGGTCTGACTGAATATAAGCAAAGACAGTAAACAGTAAAATATTTGCCATCTACATTCAAAACAAATGTTAAGATGGCCTTTACCTCATATACAAGGTATGTCAAATATTTGATTGAAAACATTTCATTCCATTTTAAGAACTGAGGGCTGGTTCAATATATTTATTTTTCTTTTCTAGAAGTTGACATAAGCTTTTTACTTGGAAATTATAATTTTATGAAATCAATGAGCAACTTTTTAAGATTTAATTTATCATTTCGTCTGAATATAGCTATCAGTATCTCTGGTATCATGGCAAATCCTAAAGGATTGCTTTAGATATATCATTAGAGCATTAGATTATTCAATATCTTAAAAATATAAGTGGTATCTTAGTAAAGTCAAGTATTGACTTACATGAGCCAACCTGCAATACCACATCCTTGTGGTATTTTGACCAAAACATGTTACGGACATTTCATTAAGACCCCAAGGAACCGTATCAACTGTGGTCAAATGGGCATACAATGGGTCCTTTAAGAAAAAAAACGGTTCAGGGCACATTTCTGTGTGTCTCATTGCATCATAACGCTGAAATTTGCCTTTGCGTGCACATGTGGCAGTGCGTGCATGTAGATTTATGCAATGCAGAAGCCTGGTTTTATTTGATGTGATATGAAGCGTCAAGTTTTGGCTGGCTGATATCTCTTCCCAATCTAATTTGTGTAAATAGTGTTTACGGGGCCCTGAGCAAGACAATCAAACAGACTGATGAACGCAGGTCAAATCATCTACTGTCAATACACAGTCGCCATTTTCTCTATTGTTGGACACGTCCATTCATGCAGTAATTACACCCTTTACAAAAGACACGAACACTGAGGGTTCTTTCAGAGCTGCGCGGATGAGGGAGTGGGAGGGGTGTTAAGTATGATTTTTTTTGTATGCAAGAGGGATGTGTTTGTGTGTGTGTGTTTGTGTGGTTGCTTAAGTGGGTCATTGTGAGAGAGAATTAGCTGTGTCTTCATGTGTAATTGGTTGCATTAGAAGACAGTTAATACACTCTGTTTTGTATTGAGCTTTTACGATTGTATATGCATTTGCGTGCACATTATACTGGTGTGTGAACTTGTATTTATTTCTGAATTTGAATACTTTAACACTATAGCAGCTATCAACCGATTTAATACAATTTGCTAATGTCCTCACCTGCATGTACAAGTTATCAGTTCAGGGATAATATAAGGGGAAGGGGTGCAAATTTGAGAAAAAAATAAAAATTGAACATGTACAAATGTTTCACTGACAGAGATCAAACCAGACAGTGAATCCAGACAAAATTAACATGAGCACAGAGGAAGTGGAACAAATAAATAAATATGATCAAATCAATAGCAAAAATTAAACCCGAGTCAAACATTTATAAAAGCAAAGAGAAAAGTCTCAAAAACTGATTTGAAAGACGCCAAAGACTATTCAGAGAGATCCACATTGTGGGAGCTCCAGTAGAGAAAGCCTGGTTATCCTTTGTGACAAACAGTGGTGTAGGCGTAAGCAGCAACAAAAGACTGTATATCTGGGGGTTCGGGAAAGACTGCATCTACATATGCCACCGACATTAGCACTGTTTGAAGGGTTTATGAAAGAGTACTAAAGGGGCGAGACAATCTCATGACTTTAGGACTAATTGAACTTTTTTTGCCAGACACAACTAAATATCGAAGCTTATAGATTTAGAACACTGCAAGCTTCATCATACAGAGGCAATATACAGTTCTTCCATTAGTGTGGCAGCCAGCTATAGTCTAATTTGTCCAACCACGGATTAATAATTTTTCTTTTGTAAAACAAAAAAAATGTCTAACTTTTTTGCACTGTTTCATTGTGCAGCACTTATTGCCCTGCTGTCGCAACTCTATATCCCAAACACGTTGCCCCGTCTGTCATAATCAAACTGGACATCGGCAGCGCCCAGAGAAATCCTACAGTGTCAGTGGACCACCAAAACATCCATAAAGTTGTTTTTATATCAGTCCTCTGTTGGCAGATAGATCTCGTCATGTCACATGTAGTTTGCACAAATGGGCGTGCAGTTCTCAGCAGGCAGACAGACCTTGACTTAACACCTGCCCTCTCTGTATACCTGTCACTTGGTTGTGCATTGTTGTACTGCGTGCTTGTGCACCGCATACCCACAACAATGTCCCAAAACACACACACGCACACACACAAACCTCAGCTTTGATCTTGTTGTCTCCGAAGCAGAGGTGCTGTAGGTAGGCTGCTGCATTGGACTGCACCGATGGGAACTGGTGCTGTAACATCTGGATCACCTCTGGCAGCTCCGGATCTCTCCATCCGAACTCTCTGCAGAGATACAGACAAAGACACTTATTCCTCCACAACTTCACACTGGAAACATGGAAGATGGCCTGAAAGTAGTCGAATAAAATGAGAGTCTCCCTTCCCAACATACCCAGAAGTAAAGATATGCATTCACTTCAGTGGCTACACAGAACAGACAAAGAAAGACAGTCTGACAGCATGAGTGAATGAGAGATTTAAATGTCAAAAGCCACTTTGTTCTGTTTTCAACCAAGAGATGTATTTTAATAGCAGATAGCGCTACAAGCTAAGCAACACAGTGGGACAGAAATCATGCAAATTACTCACTGAAAGCCCATTTTGACAAAACATAGTCATTGTCACTGATCACAGGCACATAGGAAATCCAAGCCAGTGAAGATGAGGCTAGCAGGTTAAGCAGATGTCAACCTTGGACAATTTTATAAGTGACTGGGAAACATTCGGCTCAAATAGCATTTGAAAATGACTAAAGAGCAGTTTGGTTTTCCTTGAAGAACAACACAGTTATTCTGCAAACTCTTTATAGGCAGATCGAGTTTCTAAATACAGTAAGTCTGTGTTTTTGAAAATGTCACCATGCCCGGTGAAAACAAAAGTGTCAGTTACAAAAGCTCCAAGGAGATTCAAAGCAAAACAGATCAAACAGGGTTTTTTTCTCAATAGTTTGAGTGGCATTTCATTTTATTTGAAATGCAAAGTGCAATGCAAAAATAAAGTGGCTGGAAAATTTGAGGATTCCAGAGAACGTGTTGAAGGGCATTTCTGATGTAGTGCAAAACGCAGGCTGAGCGTTATTTTAACACAGCTGTGAATAAATACAAGCCCAGAAATATTTCAGAGTAAGTTTAGTAAATGGGGTTAAAAGTTTGAGGAATTGCACAACACAGCATTAAGACTGCACGCTGTCAGCAGCTTGAGTGGTGTGAGCTATGTTCTATACCTTCCACTCACAGGGGTTTACACTCATATGAGCACACTGGACAAAGTATAATAAATGTTGGGTCCCTTGGTAATACCTGGGAAATGGTTTCCTTTATTGTATTATCCCCCACTGATATTTGCTCTCCAACATCCTCCAAATCATGTGTGAGAAAGTGTGGGTGATTGTGTTTACTTGAGTGTGTCTGTCTCCAAAGTCTACTGCAGTTTTCTCCAATAACCACGCTATATATAAACAGTTTAACTGATACTTTATTTCTCTTGATTCCTCACAGTGCTGTTGGATAACTCTCAACTCTGTGTGATCTAAAACAAAATGTGTATCTGTCATCGATTGTGGTATTCAAAGATTGTTTTTGTTTTCTCTGCCATCATGCTCGCCGCTGCGTCCCTAAGTGCAGGTTGCTTTCATTCCCATCAAGCCATTGTGAAAAATGGCGATTCACTTAGCCTCCTAGTTCAACCGCAGCAAACATGAAAATATGCTAAGTATGGGACAATCGACCTGTATGTTTGTGTGAGACTGAGGTTTTCTCAGCAGAAAATGACGCCCTGACACCGTTCTCTCATCGCTGTCAGATCCAGCAAATACCATATACAAAACATCTGTGAAAAGCAGTGCATTCCCGGGGAGTAAACATGGCTCTTAAAGATAAAGCAAGCTCCGACGTGGACCACTATTTATCTGCCAAATGATAAGTGTTCATTCAGCCAGAAAGCAGGACTGAAGTAGGGGGGCAAAGGAGCTATAGAGGGAGGGAGGAAGAAGGAGGAATTCCCAAGGCATTCAGCGGATTTAAGAGGAGAGACCCTCAAACGACGCTCCTCAAGTCACACAGCAAGATACCATCAGGGCAGTTGTTTGTTTTCTAAGTGCGTGCGTGTGTGGCAAGATTAAGATAGGATCATGATGTGAGATGTGTGTGGACACAGTTGCCTCGGTGCCTGCTTGCCTGTGTGTGAGTTTGTGTCAGTGTGTCTGTCAGTGTGAACCCCGGGGGTCTGAGACCCGATTGCAATCTTATGCAAAAAGTGCGGCTCTGGAAAATCTATGTCTGTCTGTGGCTCGCCTATATCTCCAGAATTATTCAACTTACTTGCATCACTATCAGCGTGTATATTGTAAAGGGCCAAAGGGCATGTAGTGTTGACCCTGTGATACATACTATATACATACTTTATTCAAAAACTTTTGGGCATTCTATAGCAGCAGTGTCATGTACTTGTCCACATAAGTGACGTTTGCAATCGCGATAAAATGACAATCATGACAATGGTTACTACAACTGATTCTCTTTGCTTTCTGAGTTTAGCTTCACAAAGCTTTTAATGAAAAGGTGGACAGCTCTTTTACAGTTTCAGAAAGCAGCAACCGCAGTTGCAGGCCTGTTTGCAATGGGTGCTGCACGAGTAATGTGGAAAAAGCACAAGAGGCTATTGCAAGCAAACAGGAAACCGCATCTGTGGCCACATGGTAACACCACACAAGCTGAGTGTGCTCCTGCAGTGAACGTTGCTCCTCGGGAGGTGAAAAGAGCTAAGATTAGACTCTCAGAAAGCAAAGAAGGACAGAAAATTTGTATTGCTAACCATAGCAGCCATGGCAACGAACCAGCAAATGTTCAAAGGGGAAAAGTAGAAGTTGCCTGTATTATGCCAGAAGTAACAACTCTGATTTAAAGGAGTCATGTGTCATATTCACAGTGCTATTATATTGCATGGCCTTTCTCGGCTCTGCATGAATCTGGTTTGAGTGTGCACACACTTTTGGACCTGGGAAGACATTTACTTCAGTGTATTTAGGTATCTGATAATGTGTTGATGTGCATTCTTGTGTATGTGTGTATTTCAGTGCAAGTGAACGTGTGTGCGTGTGTGCCATCCATCCCCTGCAGCCTCACAGCTCTGCCAGTGTCGTTAATAGATAGCAGAGTGATCTGCTGATAAGATAAGCATCACGGCTCGCCATTAATTAAAACCCCCTGGTAAAGAGAGAGGGAGAAACAGAGCAGGGGAGAGAAAGAGAGCGACACAGACAGAGAATGACAATGAGGAAGGAGGGCTGATGAAATAACCAGAGCATTGCAAGGATACTGTGGATACACTGGGCAAGAGAAAGCCGGTAGATGTAGAAATAAAAAAGAGGGTTGCACTGCCAGGCGACAAGCCAACAATGTGAAACAGTGGGATGCAAACAGAGAGGAATACATCCCATAAACGAAAGACTGATCAAAGAGGCAGTGCCCAAAAAAGATAAAAACTGTCGGGTTCACACTAAATACCCACACAGCTTTTTGACTAGGGGGAGTCTGCAATCTCAGGGTTATCTGCGATCTTAGGGTTATTATCCATCTAGGGCAAATTAAACCTGTTCCTTCTGTCTCGTAAGACAAAGGCGTATGTGCCAAGGATAAGTCTGTGGAGGAGTTGCAGCACCTGCTTCGACGGAGCATCCACAATTCTCCAGCGCCAGTTTCCGTTACAGTATCTGCAGGTTCAGTCCGGCTGCCTCTGTGAAATACTGAGTCTGTCGTCCACACTCTCTCCTGTCCTCTCTCATAGACACTTCGTATTTTGTGTTGTTTACTTATTCTTCCCTATTTTGGTTATGGCCCTGTAAAGAAATAAGCAATATGACTCATAAACAGAGTGAATGTAAAGGATCTAAAAAAACTCCAGATTCAGTCGGATCTTTCCGCTACCTCAAAACCTATAAAAGCTGCTTGCACATGCCACAACCCGGGACAAGGCTGGAACAGGTAGAAAAGACCTTAACTAAAAAGAAGGTATATTTAAAGAAATGAAAAGAAACTAAATGCTTTCGAAGCCGTGGGGAGAGAGATTGCAGCCAGTATAAGCCTGGTGAAGTTACTCCTAATGACAAATGACGAGGATCCTGGAAGGAAGTGTAATTTCAAAACTTATTACATCAAAGTAAATGTGTGTTTCAGTTTATGGAGTCACGGGACAAGGACTTAAAATGTTAATAAAATATTAAATTTAAGAAAAAGTAATACAAAAATCGTTTGAACTTATTGCAATATTAATGATATAATGATGACTGTTGATTTATGTATAACTGATTTAATTGTTTCTTCTTCATGCTCCTTTTTATTTATTGGAATGCGCATAAGTGTGTTGATTTCTGTTGTTTTGGGATTGTAGAGAGCTAAACTAAACTTCTAGAATAATATAAGTTTATGATTTACATGTTTAATAGTGTTAATTGTGAAATGACAACAGCGTTTTGTCAAATATGTGATGGAATAAGAGCTCAACAGGCTGCACCTACTGCTACAGTGGCAGCGGATTGGAGACAGGTAATTGCAGTTCTGTTGTTGTGTTTCATGATGTAAGATGTTGACATTTGAAGATATATGAGTCTCACTTTCAGAATAGTTACACTCACTACTAGTTAGACTTTTTTTAATGCTGAGGAAACACTAGGTATGGCAGTCTGACATACTGAGAATAAAGGCAGGTGGCGAGGGAGATGGTAGAGGATGATATAGGAGTGATATAAATGGGACAGAGGAAAAGACTGCTGTGTGATGGTAGGGCTTTGATGCAGACGCACGTACACACACAGACACACAGAGAAGGGAGACAAAATGTGATAGAAGAGTGCAACACAAGAAAATACAGGGATTATCAAAGGACTTCTTTCATTTCATAAGACTTCTCTTCATCTCCTTCTCTTTTCATCTCCAGGTCCCATGAGTCCTCTGAACTTCTATCTGAAATCCCAACATGACCATTGATATACAGTACAAACACGTGGAGACATCTATGCACACACACGTGTAGAGAAAGCAAAGCTGTAGCCGTAAAAACTCTAGCCTGCGTGATGCTCTGGTTTTAACAATCTAGATTTCCGAACAGATTGGTCGATTGTTGCTGTGAATAATTCCTCTGCCTGGTCGAGGGAGGTTGAAGGTGGGGGGGAGACACGGGCGACAGCGATACATGCTGCATTGCTTATTGTCATAGTCCCTGTAGCCTTGAACTCAAATGGCTAAAACTGCAGTGGCAAAGAATGAATGGGTGAATTATGTAACAGAGGATGTGATAAATAACAGCAAAGCTAATAGAAAAAATGGCTTAAGAGGTTTATGAAGAGTCAAGCTAAAGGAACCGAAAGGCTGAGGGGCCTTGAGCATAGTCATGAAGAACTTGCACCTGTCAACGGACATAAAATACATTACAGTAATATAATAGAACCAAACACACATATGTGATCGGTCATATCAGCAGTTGTTTGGCTTCAACAACTCTGTAGCAAGGGACCAACCTTGCTATCTTGTATTGGCTGCTTTAGGTTTGGGGTTTGTTACTCTTCCGTGAAAACAAGTTCTGTGTCAACTCTGATCAGTTTCACTGTGTCCGAATAAAATAAAATTGAGTCTTTATAACAATGACTTATTTTGGCTGTGATGTCAAAAAAGACCCACAAGTTATACTAGCATTAGCATTATCAGACCAGTTTATATTTCACCTTCCATTCTCAAAACCTCAAAGGCTGCACGACTCGAGAATATAGGAATCTGGACTTGGACGGTTTCGTAGCTACACACAGGAAGCCTGTCCCACTGCCCTTAATGTGATTGGACAAGGCCTGTCATGTCTGTTCACTGATCAGGGGGTCCGGAATGGACAGACTGGCAGTGTGCATACAGAAGCAGATGCTAATTAGGACCTGAACATCAATCTTCATCAGCGTGTTGGGACGAAGGGCGGACGGAGAGATAGATAGAGGCGTTGTGAATTGATGACCATGATGACAAAGCTCGGATATATGGCTGCTGAAGGACAGGGCGGATTAGTGTTGCCATGTCACTACTGGCTATTTCATACCTGTAGCACGCCACAATAACTTACTTTTTTATTCCCAACAATGTGCATCCTCTCCCTTATATTCATATTCTACCAAATTGCGTTTTTTCCACTCCTGATATTTAATATTTTTGCGGTATGGATGTCTATAAAATAAGGGGATAGCTCAAAATACACATATAAACACATTATTGAGTAAATAGTTTGAGTTCCCATGTGTATTCATGCATGTGTGCCTCTATGCAACCTGACTGCATTAATCAAACTAAAGTCAATACAAACAAAAGACTTCTGCAATTCCTCCAATAAACCGCAGCCAAACTAATATGCAGGTGGAGATGCACCAACATTGACTTTAAATGCAGTGCAAGGTCTCTCTAATTAAAAGTGCAACTTAATTAAGATGCGATCCAGGAAAACAGCTACGACTATTAATTTGCCGTATACTGACAAACGCTTGTAAGAAAGTTCTCTCTTTGGCACACAGCCATCTTCAGATTCCAACTAAGAGACACGGAGAATTTCACCTGAATCTTTCTTCTCTCAAAGATGCAAAATTAAAATGCAGTATAAATTCAAACTGTCTAATATGTGTGATAATTTATTCCCCACCTTATATAGTTCCAGGTGGGACTATTTATATAAACTGAAACTGTGTCAGCAGACCATTCATTAAACCACCACATGAGGAATTCCACATCTGGTCTGAAATACAAACTAATTATCATTGCTTAATAACATTATGGTGGAGACATAATGTCAGCCAGATTATATTTAATGAGAAAGTCACTGCATAAAGCTGCAGAGAGCAGCCTGGGTATAAGGAAAATTACTTTGAACAATTCTGTCCAGTCTCATGTCAAGAGAATGTGGTCAATGTTTGAATATGACCATTTTCCAGTTAAAAGCATAGACACATTATTTTTCATTTGAAAAATACCAATACTGCTGTGAAAATACATTTTAACAAATACTTTATGTTCAATATTTGACTGTTAAGTGTAAACATAAAAACATGAACTCACAACTGTAGGAGTGGTTGCATGTTCTACCACATTGGATTTTCTGTGGTGAACTGGTCCCTAACACCTTAAGCAATATTGCATGCTTTGCACACGCTCTTCCCCCATGCGAAAATTTCCTCCGTGTAGAGCTCTGTCACGGCTGACAGAACTTAACACAAATCCCAGTCACAATAAAGGGGATCAATGGAAGGTGGGGGAAGTGAGAGGGCGATGCTTCCCAGGCCGCAGACAAATGGGAGGATAGAGATGGGAGGATGAAGCTGGGATGAAACCTATCCAGAAAAAGATGTGAAGAAAACTAATCGAGTCAGCTGCACCTGATCTTCTGTCATCATCCTCCCCCTTATACAAACTGTTCTCCACTTGAGGATGAGCAAACAAAATTACTGGTAATCACAGATCACCTCTGTCTATGCAAATAGAAAAGTGAGCAGGAAGTATTAATACCCCAGAGAGGAATTTCACAAACCATACACAGAAAGATAGAGAAGAATAGCAGAGAGGAGGTCATGACTAAGAGCAACCACTTTTTGTCCAGAAATGAAGAGGAAGAGGAGATCACCTCTCTTTAAAATCAGGTTGTGTATTCAGTGAAAGCATAGACATGTAGAAAAAGGATTGAGCCATGTGTGTATGATATAGATCACTCATTCACTATAGCCCCTTTTCCACTGGTCAAAATCCAGCCATAAACATCCCTCCATCTGCAATGGGAATGAATACAAGTGTCAATAACTCTTGGTCATTGACGCGGAAATAGCCACAGTTGTTTGTGCACTTATTATTATGTCAATCTTAGAGACAATGTGCGACAGGAATTTGCACATTGTTAACAAAAATAAAGCAAATTCAGTTTCAATTTATGAAAAACAATGACTCTGAAATGTCTGTTGCAGATAAACCAGGTAGGATGAGCGCAGATCTCTCTAACCACACTCTGCACCATGTCAACAAGAAAAAAGTGACACTTTATCGAAAGCCTGTTTCCTTGTAACACTGGCAAAACAGTGAGGTGAGAGAGCTTTTCAGTGTCCTGCACATTTGTGACATTGAACATGACTCACCAAGGGGGAAAACCGATAGGCAAGGTGAACTCCCCCGCTGGCACGAGAGTAGTGCATCAACAGATTTATAAAGGGTTTACCTGCCTTTTAAAAACCTGCATATACCTGCTTATTTAGGTGTAAAAGAGATATACGTTTCTGTCTCTTCATTTGCTCCTTTCGTTAGAGTATCCCCCACCTCTGTATTTCCTCCCCTCCCTTGTCGCTCTCTCTCTCTCTCTCGCTCTCTTCTTTTGGATGAGTTTTTCCATCAAGAGTCCAGGCAACAACCACACAGGCTAAGAGAAAAATCAATAGTCTTCTCTGTGGTGTCCTCCAGCTGGGAATAGGAGGCTCAGGAGGTTGAATGAAAAGCGAACAAAGGACTGAGTGAGAGGAATGAGAGGTGTTGAATGAGACTGACAAACACTGAATGGGACAGAGGGACAGGTGGTTGTGGGGAAAAAGAGCTGGTGATATTTGATGTAATGCAACCTTGAAGGGAGCTTGATCCATTATTAAGTTATAAGGATTAAGTGGGGACCAAGATCAATCAAGTGTACTGTAATACACAAAATACGTTTGTCCATTTAATTTATGAGGATAAAATACTTGTCATTTTCATAGTAAAGTGCATGTCTTAAACTATTTGAAGTTTTAAGAGTACAACTCCAAAGGAAAGTAGAAGGGGATGTGGAGCTTGTAAGGTTTAACGGGTTACTGTGTTTTCCACTGTATCGCTCTCCATTGAACTCCTCTACTGCCCAAACACTTCATCAATTTATTGCAGTTATGAGCGTTGATCTTTTCCACTCTTTGCCCTTTTGATAATTTGCTTTTGATAAGTGTGTCTAGTCGGAGATTAAAATGAAGGAAATGTCATGTAACATTCTCTATGTGTGAGTGTGTGTGTGTGTGTGTGGCTTGCATGGGTGGGGGTAGCGAAGGGGGGCATTAGTGTGCAGGTCCATGCAGCGATTTTTGCCAGGGTAAGGAAAACACAAAACACTGCCACTAGTCCTTGTAATTAGCTGAACACACAAAATTGGAGGCCTAATTTAATATGGTATTAAGCTGACAGACAGGTGCTTATTTATATACACACACAAACAGCGGACGGGGTGCAGATACACAGCATATTTAACACATACACACATTGCAGCAAACCAAAGATATGCACACTCACACCTGGTCACAAACATTCAATGAAGCACCCACACATACTGTACCCAGGCAAGTGAACATCATTGCATATGGTATGTTCATTAAAAACACACCCAAATACACTTTCATATTTACAAAGTAAAAGAAATTCAAACACACGTACACACAGCTATTATGTCACATTTGCTGATTAGTCATTTTCAGCCCAATTGCATTATGGCCCTGTTACACGGTGACAATACTGGATGTTTACACAGCCAAACAATAGGGGCACTGAAACCTACTATACACACAGTTGAATGCAGTATTCATTAGAGAGGGCCAATAAAGGCTGAAGTGACCAACACCATCACAATGTATCACACACACCATCCTCAGTAATATTGAGCTAAGTTCTCTTCTGTAGCAAAATAAAGATTAAAGTATATTGTATTATCCAAACAAAAGTAACCTACTTATTTCACAGTCGTCTGTGTGTTTGTAGAATGCATATCTCAAGAAGCGCTGACATATGTGGGAACTGTTGGGGTTCTCTATAAAATATTTTAAGGTCCTAACCTTCTATATAAAGTGCCATGAGACAATTATGATTTGGCGCTTTACAAATAAAAATTGAATTGAATTTAATTGTTCATCTTATCGCCTTCACTTGGCAGGTGTACTCTTAAAGGGCCGATTTAGACATGCCATGCATTCATTATTAATAAGAATTGAATAAACAGGCCAACAGCGCTCTGGTACCATCAGTGGGGGAGGGGCATTGTGCCTTCAGTGTGTAGACAGAGTTGACCGTTTTCTTCAAGTCCTCTAATAAACTACAGCAGTGGTCGATGACTGGGTCAAACTGTGGGTCAACATCGCTGACAGATCATTTTGATAATATGTGGTTTAATACCGAATCAGATAGACATTCGCCAGTGTCGCATGTGCTGATATCTGTCATGACAAAAACGCTGAAATAGCCTAAACGCAAACATATGAAAAAATAATGGCAGTTCAGTGAATCATTCAATCTTATATAAAAGCCAAAGCGATACAACAAAGAACAATAATAAAACAATTTCAGTTTCATTTTATGAAAAACATAGACTATAAAATCTTCAGTGCAGAAAAACATGAAGAATGAACTCAAAGTGTTCTAACTCTGCACCATCGACTGTTTATCAATCAATCAATAAAAAGTGACTGTGTATTGTCGACTCACTAATGACTAATGAATTCTGAAGGACACTCCAGAGTATGAACATAGGACCAGCAGCGGGTTAGCTCGTACACTGCACAAGTCCATTCAACTGAAGTTTGTGTGGTATGCATTTGCGTGTATTCTTCTATGCTACTTCTATAAAGTGGCAGGTATAGCAAAGTTTGATATTATTGTTCATATCACTACAAGGGGGACAGTTCACAGGAGCAATGACTGATTATAATGGTTTTCATAATTTCCCTATTTGCATGAAGGCAGGATATAAGTGGACCTTATGAGGATACTCATGTGTTCACTCCACTCCTCACAAATGGTCATGACACCAGCAAACCCCCATCAGCCGTATGAACACAATGAGACTGAGCGGAAACCACTCTAACTTTAGCCACGTTACAAAACAAGGGACCAAATTGACCAATCAACCCCCCACTAGCTACACTCTGTCAATCAAAGCACAGGCAGATGATTACGTTGGTGGATGGAGGAGAGATTGCTGAAAAATGACTGCCCCATTGTCTCTTGATTTGCAAGCTGAGATGCAATCATGTCAACGAGTCGGCTCCGGCCTCTGAATGTCAAACAGGGAAAGGTGAGCTATATTTATCCTGATGATGGTAATGATGAAGCTAGCATGTACTTCAAAATACATAACCAACAGATTCCCCATCCTGTCTCATCCCCAATGAAGGTCCCACAGTGACAGTTTGCGTATGTGTGTCAGGTAACCACAAATTATCCAGAATTATTCTGCCAAGAAAATCTTACACTGTTAAGGTCACGCTGCATATTAGTACCGTCTATGTCTGTGTGTGAATATGCATGTGTGTGTGTAATGCATTCATCAACTGTCAGATTCATATTACAGAGCCACACATTTACTGTAGAGGTCAGAGACCTGCCCTGAGGTTAAACAAGAGGACACGTGCACACTCAGAAGTGTGCATGCAAAAACACATACACTCAGTTTTGTTACTCCCTCTGCCTTTGGCAGGGTTTTTTTAACACAGAGGTGAACATGCACGCACGTACACACGCACACCTTGACTACCCTACTTAAAGAAACATTATCTTCACTCAACTTGTTCTTATTTCCTTCCCTCTCCCTGTACTCTTTTCTCTACTTCTCTCCCTTTTCTGTCCTTTCCTAAGAGAAAAGGGTAAGTGGAGGCCACAGTGACAAGTTGCACTGCTATAAATAAATGGATGAATGAATAAAGGTGGAACCAGAGAGGATGTGTGGTCAAGTTGAGGTCTAAAAATATTTTTTGTTCACAAAATAAGTTTGTAAATTTACTTTTTGGAAAACAAAAAGGAAAATAAATATGTATGAGAAATCCAAGCTTGTGTTTTAGTGACAAAAATAAACAAAGCATTATTCCCTTAAACAGTCAGTGACAGCTCCATTTCATGTTCAGAAAGTTGCTAAAACTCATGTTTGCAAAGTCTATCTATCTTACAGATATGTTATAATAGCCAAAAACATAAATAAAATTGTAATATAATCATACAATTTAAGTGTGTTTATCTGTGATTGTTTGTGGAATATAAAACCAATAGCCACTGGGTACAGATGCCTAAAAATCCCCCCACTGATATCAAGACATGTGTCATCCACAAACACTCCTCTAATGGGGCTTTTACCCATTAGGAACATTTGTACAAATTAAACAAAGTAACCTCACACAGCGGCTCTAGTTAAGAGGCCCCCCCCCTGATTTCAAGGTGTGTTTTATCCAGAACTTTCCTCCAAACCTGCATCGACCTTCCTGTGCAGCTAACGCAAACTGGCGCCATCATGTATTCTAATTAGCCTCTGACCAGGCTTTCCACTGGGATTCTGAAGTTAGTTTGTTGTTCACAATCAGGTGACTAAACTCTCCTTGGGCACTGTGTGGGTTTGGGTATATTAATGTTTTGTATTGCCTTGTGTAAAACCTGTGTGTGTGTGAGAGAGAGAGAGAGAGAGAGAGAGAGAGAGAGAGAGAGAGAGAGAGAGAGAGAGAGAGAGAGAGAGAGAGAGAGAGAGAGAGAGAGAGAGAGAGAGAGAGAGAGAGAGTGCAATCAGCGAGGTGACGCAAGAGGGAAGAAAAAGTAATAATCCTGTGATTAGCTTATGCACCTGCTATTCTCATTAGTTCACACTGGGGCAATAATACAGCACAGAGAAATGGAGGGAGTACAGTATCTGCTGAAGGCTGTGCAAAACAATATAAAGGACATGCTGATAACAATGCTTTCTATGGAGATGATGACATAACGAGTAAGAAGTCAGCAGTGATTATATGAATAAAACAACAAAACATGATGTAAAATTAATAATTAAGATAATTGAGGGCTATTGTCTACTTTATTGTTCACATCTTTCCTCTAAGTGCAGACATAAGTGTATTAAAGTAGATGATGATGGAAGGAAAAAAGAAGATGGAGGGGTAAGAACAACGGATTCTAAACAGCCTGTTTGGAATGGGCGGGTCTCGTTGGCCTGTGGTTATGCTGGTTGCATCTTACTGTCTGAAACTGTGAAAGTGACCTGTGACAACATCACTTGCATTGATGAGTCCATGTCGCTGCTGCTACAGATCTTGTGTTGTTTGGTATTTCAAAGTTTATTAAATTTAATTAATTAAAGTGAATGTTTGCATGTCCGATCCAACCAAATTCAACAGTGCATGCCCTTAGATCCTCACAATTACACATGCCACAAGTGTTTAGCTGCAAAGACTAACAGTTCTTGAGATAATGATAATATCAATGATAATTAGGATGCTATCGATGTTGCTATCATAATACTAATGATTATTATCTAGTAGGTTTGTGTTATATCTCCGACAGGATTGTATTATCGCACAACAAGGACATGTTTCATGTGAGAATGTGCGCCACACACACACACACACACACATATAAACAGATAAAGTGAGAGTAAAAGCGGTCAACCGTTTCAAATAAAAACAGAAAAGAGGCAAGAGTAGAATGAGGAATAGAGCTCTGCAATAGGAACATCACGTGATGGAGCTCCACAGTGGTTGGAGTCATACGATGCTAGAGATTATAGACGATATTCACTGACTCCACTGAACAGACATCTTACAGCAGCATACTTATTGAAACACCAGCTTATTCATTAAGGGAATCTAGGTGTCAGCCATGAGATTTGATCTGAGGTCTATTCTCTGCCTGATATTCACTAAGCAACAATTCAATGACACAGTTGACTGCATTCTCTACAGTCGTATAATTTGGTAAGAAAACTTGTATTTTCCGTGTTCACCCAACCTTGTAAAATGATTGCTGGCATTAGAGCAAGCTCCATCGTTGAATACAGGTTAAAGTATTACCTAGTTTGAGCAGTACTTGTTTGCCAGCTCTGTGACCAATCCTGTCTCCCAGGAATCATGTTTTTGTACAACTCAACGATAACAGCAAGTTGCAGGAAACAGTCAGCGGCTGGAGGAAACATTTTATTTGAATGAATAAGCACTATATTTAATTACATCAGTGAGTCTGGCAAGGAGTGGTTGAGGACGATTGTATTCGTGCACACCCCAATCCTTTGTGAAACCTGAGACACGAATAAAGCTAAATGCATAAATTGTAATGGAAACCATTGGAGGAGCATATGCTCAATTTTAAGAAATGGTTAATCTGAACAAGATAAATATCGTATCGCTACATTATATTACGCAATTGTCTACATTCATGGTAATATTATGATGATATCATTGATACCGCACGCACGCACGCACAGGTAAATATAGAATATCATGTCTTATTATGATAATATGAAACATAATCAAGTAAAAATTAAATTTTTACTAAATTGATTATTTGCTGATACAGTTTAGTTGTATAGAAACATCATTTCTAGCAAATGAAGCAAAGAAATGTGGTTAAAATTGCCCAGAATACCGTACATCTGACATATCTTGTGTATAACTCAGAGCAGCAGTTAATTCTGACAGTATATAAATGCAACATAGAATCAAACTGACATAAAACTCTGCACTTAGTATTGATCCATCCTGATGTAAATAAAAGGTCCTTCACAAGATTTATGTCTCAGCATTGAAAAATGTAACTACTAGAATAGAAAAAGGACAAAATGTTCACAGGGGTCAACACGATCACACATGAATGCACATGTTACTAACTGCAGTGTGTGCCGTTGCCTCCAGAAACATGCATGTGCTGAATACACACACACACACACACACACACACACACACACACACACACACACACACACACACACACACACACACACACACACACACACACACACACACACACACACACACACACACACACACACACACACACACACACACACACACACACACACACACAAACACACAGGTAAGACAACACCAACAACCTTGTCCAGTGACTCATATGACAGCCTGCCCTCCATCTGCATCACTCTTCTATTCTGGCCATCATTCTGCCAAGATTTGTGTTTGACTTGAGTCATGGTCAGAATGAACAATCTGACTGGCTGTAGGGCGCGGCCTTTATTCATATTATGAAGTGAAAGCATTGGTGCCAACACACAGATGTGAACGGGTTCAAACTTACACACAAGGACTGTTGTTAATAGAGTAGAGAAACAGGAGAGAAACACTAAGTAACAGGGAGGAGAGGGAGAGAGCTGGGAAGAGAGAGGGAAAGAGTGGATGGGATTAAAATAGAGATCGATGGACAGGCTGCTTTAGCAGACGCAAAGTAGAGGAACTGTTGTGTTTAGACTGAGTGAGAGTTAAAACACTTGAGGTGCTGGATGAACGCCTGCACCTAACAACCCGGCATCACTGTCAAGCCGCCTCTACCTGCAGAAGTGTGCTGTAGAGATGGAGAGGGAGAGATGGAGCGATCCAGTCATCTACAGTGCCTTGCATAAGTATTCACCCCCTTTGGACTTGTCTAAATTTTGTCATGGTATAACCACAGATTAAAATTTATTTCATCGTGAGTTTATGTAATGGACCAACACAAAATAGTGCATCATTTGGAAGTGGGGGGAAATATTACATGGATTTCACAATTATTTACAAATAAAAATCTGAAAAGTGTTGAGTGCATATGTATTCACCCCCTTTACTGTGAAACCCCTAACAAAGAACTGGTGCGACCAATTGCATTCACAAGTCACATTTGCAAGTCACATAATTAGTAAATAGGGTCCACCTGTCTGCAATTTAATCTCAGTATAAATACACCTGTTCTGTGACGGACTCAGAGTTTGTTGGAGATCATTACTGAACAAACAGCATCATGAAGACCAAGGAGCTCACCAAACAGGTCAGGGATAAAGTTGTGGAGAAATATGAAGCAGGGTTAGGTTATAAAAAAATATCCAGAGCTTTGAACATCTCTCTGAGCACCATAAAATCCATCATAAGAAAATGGAAAGAATATGGCACAACCGCAAACCTACCAAGAGGAGGCCGTCCACCCAAACTGAAGAGTCGGACAAGGAGAAAATTAATCAGAGAAGCAACCAGGAGGCCCATGGTTACTCTGGAGGAGTTGCAGAGATCCACAGCTGAGGTGGGAGAATCTGTCCACAGGACAACTATTAGTCGTCTACTCCACAAATCTGGCATTTATGGAAGAGTGGCAAGAAGAAAGCCATTGTTGAAAGGGATCCATAAAAAATCCCGTTTGGAGTTTGCCAGAAGCCATGTGGGAGACACAGCAAACATGTGGAAGAAGGTGCTCTGGTCAGATGAGACCAAAATTGAACTTTTTTGCCTCAATGCAAAACGCTATGTGTGGCGAAAACCCAACACTGCCCATCACCCTGAGCACACCATCCCAACAGTGAAACATGGTGGTGGTAGCATCATGCTGTGGGGATGCTTCTCTTCAGCAGGTACAGGGAAACTGGTCAGAATAGAGGGAAAGATGGATGGAGCCAAATACAGGGAAATCCTTGAAGAAAATCTGATGCAGTCTGCAAAAGACTTGAGACTGGGGCGGAGGTTCATCTTCCAGCAGGACAATGACCCTAAACATACAGCCAGAGCTACAAAGGAATGGTTTGGATTAAAGAATGTTAATGTCTTAAAATGGCCCAGTCAAAGCCCAGACCTCAATCCAATAGAGAATCTATGGCAAGACTTGAAGATTGCGGTTCACAGACGGTCTCCATCCAATCTGACTGAGCTTCATCTTTTTTGCCAAGAAGAATGGACAAACCTTTCCATCTCTAGATGTGCAAAGCTGGTAGAGACATACCCCAAAAGACTTGCAGCTGTAATTGCAGCGAAAGGGGGTTCTACCAAGTATTGACACAGGGGGGTGAATACTTATGCACCCAACAGATTCATCTCATTATTGTTTGTGTCACAATAAAATTTATTTTGCACCTCCAAAGTACTATGCATGTTTTGTTGATCAAACGGGAAAAAGTTTATTTAAGTCTATTTGAATTCCAGTTAGTAACAGTACATAATGGGAAAAAGTCCAAGGGGGGTGAATACTTATGCAAGGCACTGTAAATTGAGTCAGCACCCCGAGAATGCATCAGAGTTATTTTATCATGAGTCAGTGTAAAAACCTGGATGGAGTGTGGAGATCACAAGCGCAGGGGGGGGGGGGGGGGGGGGGGGGGGGGGGTCTATGAGCAAAACTGGAGAGTTTCCTGCAACTAAAAATAAACAATGAAATAAATAATGATGCAGCCAAGCACCTATTTTTACACAGTAGTGTTATTCCACACAGGAAACAATTATAGCTGGGCTCCACCGACAACCGCCACCATCAGCACTATGCAATCAACGATTTTTTTTATTCAACCAGGGTAGATTCGATGACCGTGCAGCTATGCACACAGGCTAATCTGACAGTGGCTGAGCAGCTCCACTGGAACAGTTTAGGGGTCAAGGGCCTTGCTCAAGGACACTTCAGTGATAGTTGGTAAGGAGGGAGGTTTAAGGAACAAAGTCCTTGTGCTTTATCGTTGCAGAATCGTAGGTAACAAGATTCATTATAACATTACATTAGTCATTGCTACTTTTTCTTTAAAAATTCAAACATTGATAAAGACACTATGTTTTCTCTAGATCAATGTGAATATTGTTAATTTGTGACATTCTCTGTTACACACAGCTTCCATTGCACTTCTGGCCTTCCTGAAAGACTGATCCCTCACTTGTGGCTAATCATTAGATCTTCAATTCCCTTGTATTTTTGGGTAATTATGGAAGTTCTTGTCGAGGGCTAAGAGACACGGATGTCAAACCTTCTTAAGCCCTATGTGACAAACTTGTGAATATGACCAGTGACATGTGAATATGGGCTATACAAAGAAAATTTGATTGATGGATGAATTGATAAGAGCCTGTTTCCCCTACTCATGCTAATTTGTCCTAGAAGTTTGGGGACTGAAGTAACAACCTTCCAGTCAAGCCTGCATCCGAGCAATTTACAGTTGTGCAGCAAAGAGCGGATTGATATTTAGTTTAATGTCAGTTTGAATACAGTGTATTGAGTTTGTAGACTATATTACAACATCTAGCACTATAACGACAGCGACTTTACTAGTTTAAATCAGTGTAGGACTTAAATGCTACCTGTGTAAAATGTTATTCGAGCTGTCGTCATTCAGCCAAGTTGAATCTCACAGAAGTACAAAAAGAGCAATAACTTTCAAGGATGCATAAGGTTAGCTCCATAATATACATTTATAAAAGCCTACTGTCAATATTTGAAAAGCATTTATTAAAAGCTTTCTTTAAAATTAGCTTGAGATCATTTATCCACAGTGAATTTTTTTTTGTGAGTCAGTCTCAATGCATTTTAATGCCAAAGGGTAACTAGATTATGAACAACAGTTGATTGAGTTGTTTGTGCATAAGTGAATGTGTGTGAGTGGGTTTTATTTATTAGGTATTATATTATAATATTATATATGAGATGATATGCTGTTGTACCAGCCGGCAGTAATGGCAGCGTTACTAAATGTGATCACCTACAACAAGAAAGTAAGTGAATTATGATTATTTTAAATGAGCAAGACAAATGTACCCCTATCCTAAAGTTCTACAATAGGTTTACCTTTGTACAAGCTCACTGTTTATTTAATAAAATAGTTTCTCTCATCTGCTTTCAAATTATTACCTCCCTCCACCACCCAGTTTCTGCTTTACCTGAATTCTGTGGTCATTACCGGATCCTGCTGGGTCCAATAACAAACACTTGACGCATGATTTCTTGCAAGCTACTCAACTGAAAGGTCAAGATACCTCTTCTGCACGAGAACAGTACATCTCGCTGACCTTAACGTCTGCAACCCCACAGAAGATTGTGCCTCGTACAACGTTAGCGGCGGGAGAGACATGCAGCTGCTTGAAATTCATGTCTGCGGTTAATGTTAATAAAAACGGTAATTAAAGAAGAGATCCATTTATCTGAGAGTTAAGTCGATAGCGCTGAGTTCATGCCAGACTGCACTGAAGTCCAAGGGAAAAATGTATCTTAGTAGCACCCTCCCATGAGGGTACTTATATCACTGTGCTACACATGTAACTGTGATAGCACTGTGCTACACATGTAACTGAATTCTGCTCGCATTCATGTGAGATGTACTCGACAGTCAAAGTGAGCAGTTTCCACAGACCTGCATGGAGAAAAATTGTCTCAACTGGAATATAGACTCATCATAACATATGCAAGGAGCTCTGATGAATATATATGGTCTAAGGGCAAAAGGAAACCATGCCTTAACCATACAAGCATGTAAAAGTACTTCAATGCAATTAGTATCACACAATGTAAAAACACACACAAATATTGTAATATTGATGATATCACCTATTTTAATAAGGTAGAAATAAACAATATCTGCTGTATAATCTGTTCAACCTCATATGTATGGCCCTAGATGTGCTTACGTCTGTTGATAGACTATGGTTTGGCTGTGCTGTCAAGTACTGGCTCCAGGAGAGGAGAGGTGAAGGAAAGCGTGGGGAAGAAAGGAAGATATACAGTAATTGTGCTGGTGTGACATTTTCCCATAATCCCTCCGAAATGCCGCCAGTGTCAGGCCACATGGCGGCAGACAAGAGGTGGGAGGTAGAGAGACGGCAACTAATGCCGTACTTTTGTTAAGCATGAAGTAGAACCTTTTTTTCACCCCTATAACCAATACATTAGTTTTGTTGTGCTGAATGGGGGCATTTGCATTATGTGTGTGTCTGGTCCTTTGTATGTGTGTAGAAGATTTGATGGATGTTAATAGAAGGGAATGTCAGTGGCAGTAATTATCGTAAAAAACAATAATGAAATGATTGGATCAAAAGGGACATGACAGGTTCATTACTGACTGCACACATCACACAGCCTGCCAACACACACACACAAACAAACACAAACACTGGATAAAAAACATGGTGGCCAATACAGTAACAAGATTGTGTGTGGATAGTTGTGTAACTGTATCTCAATCCTTGTATGTAATCAGATTTGTTAATGTATAAAATATTCTGCAAATGTATATTCAGAAAAAGCACCAAGCCTTTTCAGCAATTCATATCTATGTACTCATTTAAAGATTTATTAAAAAAAAATTGTTAACAACACTAACAAATCTGAATATACACAACGAGATTATGAATACACATCTACAGATGTATGTCCCTATTTGCTCATCCAAGCACAACTTTAAAGATATTTTTACACATTTACAAATGATTAGTGATTATGGACACATGGATTGATATGGAGTTAAATGACTCCACACACACATAAACACACAAAATAATATTGCTTTAACAATGGCGCCATCATTCTACTGCTAAAACGGCTTTCAATGTGGATTTCTTTATCTGCTTCGCAGCAAAAAATCATTTTGGCTGTTACCCTCAGCCTCTTTTCCCCTCAAATCTAAATGCTTAAATGTTAAATGGGTGTAAGTGTGTCTGTATATGACAACAAAAGAACCGCCTCAGTCACATATCAGTCCCTTTATCTCTCAGGCCTTAGATTGAGAGTCAAGCTCATCATAGAAGGGAAGGCAGATGAACATTGTTATCATCCCAAGGTCACACACACACACACAAACAGATAGGCTACCTCAGAAAAGGAAAATAACTACAATGGGCAATTTACCCAGAACAGACAGGGATGATGGCCAGGAAGCGCTCACGCACATACACATATACACGGTATACACACGCACGCACGCACCCCCCCACCCCACACACACAGACAGCTGTGCCCCAGGGCCAAGGCTCTGGCAATGCATCATTACCCTCCCTTGGAGGTGATTCCATATCCCAGCATGCATTTCTCATGCGGAGAGGAAATTACCCCTGGGCCGTGCTGAGAGCCAAAAGAGTGTGTCCTCTTTCCTCTATCTCTCTCTCTCTTCCCTCCTTTCTCTTTTTTTTAAATCCCTCACTCACCCCATGACTGTGCCTATCACACCCTTACTGTCCTCCCTCTCCTGCTCCGTCTCCCTGAGTCACCCAGTCACTAACATATCCATTTATCTTCCTTATCATCTTTCTGTCATTGCCAATTCTTTTTTGTCTCTTCTTCCCTACAGCTGATGTGGAGCCCAGATGAATAACAAAGGACAAAAATAGGTACTGACCGGCTCTTTCCCTCTAAGTCCTGCCCCCAAGTATGTTTTATTTAAATTACAATAATTTACCAGTTATGTTTGACTTCTTTCAGAAATGTATTGGAGGTAATCCTGGTTGTTACATGGCTAGAACAGGTGGTTCAGCTTGTAGCATAAGTTGCAATGCAGCAGTAATGATCCCCAACTCTTATCTCTGTCCAGGGTGCTGAAAGTCACAAATAATGTGCAGGGTTGTGTCGCTGTCCATGGTGCTGAAACTCACAAACCAATTGTCTTTGTGTAAAAAACACACTGCACTTGCACAGACAGTGGTCGCAAAAAAAAAAGGAACACACACAAATCTGTCAGTAATACACACAAATATACAAACACACATACACACGCACACAGAATCCCACGTCATTGTTCTGTCGACTGTGTGACACATGGGAGTCATTGCCTCAGCCTTATGCTATCACAAACTATAAATGTCAGACACAAAAGTAAGTGCATATACACACACATACTGTCTCCAGCTCCCTGCCTTTGACCCAGCCTTGAACACACACACACACACACAACACACACACACACAACCATGCACAGCACAGCTGACCATTACAGATTTTCCATTAATAGAGTGATGTGTTCAGCCTGTGAGCCGACAAATGCTGACATAAATAGCGAGAGTTGACGATGACATGTCATATCGGATCACGTCATATCAAGCTACTGCAGCTATTTCATGCCGGTAGCTGTGTTGTCTTAAGAGAATAAAGGAAAGAAAGGGGGAATTTTTTTTACATTTACCAATACAATGTGTGTTTTCCATCTATTTTTTCAGAGATGTGGCCTTAACCTTGGGATTCTGGATTATGGTTCACTGGGTTTTCAGTTCGTGTCTGGTAAAACAATCAGCTAAATGCGAAACGTTCACTGGAACAAATTAGTTTAGACATCAAACATCTCTAGTACTGCAGCTGCTATTGTTGCATTAAAAACTGTTGGATTGGTGAAGAAAATGTCAACATGGGGAGTTTGATTTATATTACCCCCAAGCTAAGCGCTGTGTCTCTGTTTAAGGCTGAATGATGAGATAAGACAAGCACACTCCTGCAGATGAAACAATACCGCAGTCTCGTTTTTTGATCACAAGTTTACACCTCTTCTTCTTTTTTCTTCACGTCAATCCTCATTTTTAGCACGCTGTGAATTCTCCCCCTCCACTGAAACTCCGCTTGTATGATGTTTTCTGCCCTCGACAAGCTTTGTAACAATAACCATTGGCCCGCATCTCATTGGTCCCCAAATCCCTTCCTCCCCGAGCAAATGTTCATCGCTCTCTCCCCGTACTCACAGACCTACATCACTCCCTCCTTCCTTTCATTATTTTTCGTCTTTCTTCAGTGCCCAAAGGGAAGTCTCCCTTATTCCCTTCAAAAACGTATCTGTGTGCTCTCTACCCCTCACTTAAAATCCTCCTTTACTTTTTACTTTCTATTTCATTTCCTCCATCATTGTTCTTCTTTTCTTTATTGGTTCTATAGCTGAACCTCAACACTTTGCTCTTCACCTTGCTCCCTATGGAGGATTGCAAGTGTCAAAGAAACCTTACTAAAGCATTTATTAAATACTGTTAATGAAAAAGCTATTTGTGATCAATCTAAATAAATAGACTAAATTACAGATTAATATATATTCTAAGGGACAATGAAAAGAGTAATTTACAAATCCATCAATAAATAGTTGAAATTCAAGAAGGGATTTTTAAAAACAACATAAATTGGTCTGAATGAAATTAATTCATTCATCCAAAATGCAATGTACTTTATGAAAATTCTGATTAAAAGCAGAAGTAAAAGAAAATGGATTCATAAATTGAATGAAGTATAACTGATTTGAATCCTAAAGGGCATTTATCTTATCATTTTAATTTCTGCACAGTTTATCCTGAACCTGTTAGCCATTTGATTTGCTCACTCATTTAGCCTCCCTTACCAACGGCTCTCCTACCATTCAGAGAGTTTGTTACACCCCGTGGGTAATTTACATTGTTTTACCCTGTTTGACCAATGTGAGGCCCAAAGCCTAAAAGGCTTATCTCAGAAGATAAGTGACTGAAGAAATCAAAACTAATATGAAAATTCATAGCAGTGGTCATTGATTAAAATCTGAATTAATAATTCAATTTGTGAAATTCATTAATAGATTTAGTAAATTATTGACTTGTGTTTATGCTTTGTTTAACCCATAAAAATAATGAATTTGTGGGATTTAGTCAATTTATACTATAGAATAATAGAACATATGTAAACAATGTATCAATGAATGTCTGAAATGTATAATTAGTTATGAATTAATTACATTATTTAACAGTATTTCCATGACACTTGTAGTCCGCCACACGTCTCTATGGCAATATTCAGTTTAAGCAGGGCAACCAGTTGGGTGTTAATCCTTTTTCAAAGAGACAGCGGAACAATGAAGGCTGTAAGATTTATCTAAATTATGCGTCGTCCTTCTCCACACCTTTATCCCATCTTTCTAACATTTACCTCCTCCCACCTTGATCTCCACCTACCAACCTCCATTTTTCCTCTCCCTTCCAAAACCTCTCTCCTCCATTTTCATGTATTCCCCCACCTTCTTATCATCATGTGCCTCCTGCCCCCCCGGCTGGGTTCATCCCTCCCTTTAACTTCATCTTCAGCAGACCCTCCTTCCAGTCTTCCTTCCCGCTATCTCATCTCCCTCTCTCTTTCTGCCCCCCTCTCTTCACTGCCATCCATTAGCGGTTATTGAGTTTTCTCTTTTATGTTGCTGTCCTCACCTCTGCTCTATCGCGCTCACTCTTCTGCGACTGTAATGGCCCCTAACTGTGTAACCGGCTGACACGGACACACACACACTCGACAGCCATATACACAAGTCAAAGAATATACATAAAAATACAGTCTCCTCTCAAACACACACTGCATTCTCCCACAGACACACATTAACACCGACATAACCTCTGCCCCTCGCTCAGTGTTCCTTGTCTCTAATAGCTGCTAACTCATTTAGCACGTCATGTTAGCTCAGCTAGATCCAATTACAGCAAGAGAGAGAGTGTGAGTAGGAGGCTATTTAACCTCATGGCATAGAGAAATGTAACACAAAGCTCAAATTCAACAATACCAAGAAGGATCATGCAAGGTTTTAAGAAATCAGCTCTTAGGGTTTTAATTAAATTTACTTTAAAAATAAGAAGAAACTAAATAAAACTAAAACTAAAAAAAGTGTTTTCCTGAATTAAGGCAACATTTGTGTTTAAAATGGACATAATAACAAGAAGCAACAGGAAGGTAACCGGAAATTGATGCCTGGATTGAGCCTGTGTCAGACTACCAATAACAAAATTACAACATCAATTAACTAAGTATTTGTTTGTTCATACCATATCTCCTCAAATGTGGATGTGACCCTTTATTTACCTCAGCTCCAAAAGGTAACTGGCCCTCATTAGAAGCAGGATTTTATTTTGAATTTGAGTTGTGCTTAGATGAGGTAAGGTGAGTTTTGGATAAGCCGTTTTATTTTTGGTTTAACCCATGTTTTCCACATTTTCACAGAAAATAATTTATGAATCTCGACCAATGAAATCAGGCACAATAGGGGAACTGATATCTCTGATTATGTGCAGTTTGTTGCAGCTTAATTGAATGTAAGGGGGCTGCTGGGCCTTGGTGGAACTATGCCCTCTACTTAGTGCCATTCTAGTTGGTCATTGTTTTAGTGCAAAGGTTATTTTTCATTTCCTCAACCCTTTATAGAACTGTTTCAAATTAAATGTCCGCTAGTGCTTCAGTGGACTTTATGTCTTTAAAGGGCTGTTATAGTCTTACAACAGCCAAAATAGCTAGAGCTAAAAGGAATTGAGAGAAGGCAAATCAAAGTGGATACACATATATAACCAACATTTAAAAAAAAAAAAGACAAAAACTTGTAATAGTTGTATTTTGGGCTGTCCTTTGTTGTGTCCACTACCTCTCTGGTCATCATTGCTGGAATACAAAGCATTGGGGCAGTGGTTAGCACCAACCTGCTTTTCAACCAGGGCCTGTCTATGTGTAGATGGCATGTTCCCCCCATGCCTGTGGTGGTTTTCTCCATGGTCTTCCACCTACAGTCCAAAGTCTGGTTAGATAAATTGATGACTCTAGGTTTGATTGTGAGTGTGAGTGGTTGTTTGTCTTTGTATGTCAGCCCATGATAGACTGAAGACCTGTCCAGTGTGGACCCTGCCTCTAACACAAATTCAGCTTGGATTAGCTCCAGCACCCACGAGACCCTCAAAGCGGTACCAATGATGGATGAAAGGTTTATAGAATTCATTTTACGTTCCTCCTAAAAAATCCGAAACGGTACGGTCAGCAATAACATGACCATGTCAGTTATAACGAACACTGGGCTCATACTTACAGGGATACCATATTCTGGATGGTGTTGGTATGGAAGTCTGTTAATTGCTAGGTTCTCTTTTCAGAGTTTCAAGTTTCACTTTGGCTACCTGTGGTTCGTAATGTATTGGTGCTTACCGCTGCCCTAAATTAAAAGTAAACAACACACTGAGTCGAAAGCAGTTTTGTATGAATTTTAAAGCAGTCCTTGAGAACTTGGTAACTTCTAATTAAATAAGGTTTTATTGGACTCTGCAGGAGGGCGTTAAACACACAAAAGAGCTCACAAAATACTGGAACCGTATCCGAGATGGCCACATTTCCTTAATCGTGGCTTAGGATACTAGGTTTTAATCTTTCTGTTGTCTAATATTAAGTGTTAAAGCAGGAGAAACAATATGTATCTCTGGTTGTTGCGCATGGAGTATATAAAGCTAAAAGCCGTTTCAGAAATAGAGTGATCACCTCCACTAAAGATAATATTTGCTCAGTGTTTTTACAGCTACTTTACTCCTCACAAATGTTTCAAGGTAAATGGAATATATTTCAACTAATGTCTCACAGGTGCCATCCCAACTAAAAAGCAACTCACTTGGTTTGCATATAGAAGAAAATGGGTCTTTCATGGGTAAGAGTCACTATTAATTTTACACAGTTAATAACACAATAAAATAGATATTTTAGGAATTAATTTGCATATTCTTAACACATTTTCTGAGTAGGAGAATTTTTGATAATTTGTGTTTGTGTGAAACATGTCTAAGGGCCATCAATGCTTCCTTATCAGTATCAGGAGGATTATTTGTGTATTTCTTGCTTTACTTTCTTTGCCATCGTTTTAACTCTTTTCCTCCACCCTCTTCTTTCATCTTGTTCACAGTGTCTTTCTCTCCTTCTCCGTGTCTCTTTCTCCTGTGACTGACAGCTGCTGCTGAGACTCAATCTACAGACGTCTCAGTCCCTCTCGCTCTGTAATTAAAGGAATTATACATCAAGAGTCCTGTGAAATATATATAAATAAAGAGGGAGAATGAGCTTTGCTTAATTGCAGAGACAAGAGGGTGGAAGTGATCACAGCCCAGTAGGAATCTTCTACACACAGCTTGACACTGAGGGAGGTGAAATAGAACTTCTGAAGCTACTGGTGTGCGGCTCGAGTGACACTCTCTTTTATTAGTCTTTTTTTGTCTTTATGCATATGTTGTACCTCTGCCTAGGACTAGTCCTGATGTAAATAAGGTGTAATGAACCACAGTAGCACTGTGTTAACGAGAAACTCAATTATTTACGTGAGGCCACTACATTGGTTCAGCAGCTCAGACAAGAATAGTCGTTTTACTGACTAAGTTGACCATTGACATCTGAAAAGGAGTTCTTTCCCGGTATGTATTTGAAAAAGTGAATTCTGCTGTTTCTCTGTAATGTAACAAATGCAATAAAGACCTGCAGTTATTTAGCAGGGCGAGTGAAGACCACCTGTGATATTCAGTCCACAGAACCCTGAGGCCCTGCCACCACTGCTGCACAAAGACCTGTTCACCTGTTTATCCAAAATGTATTCATATTTAACATGTCATGTGTCCAAATTTCACTAAACTACCATGAGCACTTAACAACACACATGCAGAGTGTGAAACAGATGAAAAGAATGGCACTTGAGATATGTAGTCTACACACAGACACAGACAATCCTTCACACGTCCCTTACTCTAAACTCGAGAAACACACACAGTCATACTCAAACTACAACAGCAGCCCATAAACACCTTTCATCCTGGTTATTTCATCCTACCTTGGGTCCTTCTGAATAGAGTCGATGGAAGGTGAGCGCTGCATGCTGCCTTCGGGCGGTAGGGCTGGTCCAGACTTGCTGTAGGGTGAATCCACCACTGAGGGGCAGTACTGCAGGGTGCGGTAGGGGTCGGCCACATATGGGTCTGAGCCGTACACGTCGCCGACGTTGCTTGAGGTGTAGCCCGGGCCCACTGTGGCATAGTTGTTGGTCCCACCACGGCTGTAGTTTCCTGTCCCGGTGCTGTGACTGGCTGTGCGCTGCAAAGGGGCGGAGTCGACACCAGGGGAGGAGGGAGCTAGGATAGGGAAGTAGGGACAGAGGACATAACTTAGGACCTGGTCATGGATACGCTGGGTGAGGTCTTCAGGGTGGAGAGTGGGATAAAGGAGAGGAGAGGAGGCCCAAGGAAATGAGGAGAGGCAGAAAGAGAGACAAACAGGTTGTTGGGTAAAGACGAGCGTGTCTCCATATGGATGGATAAATATTGGCCGCATGCCCAGGATTGACAGCAAGGAGCAATGTTCAACAGAGGGAGAGATTCAGGAGGGAGAAGAGAAAAATATTGACATATGATGAGTAGACTGAAGGTTGAGATCATATGAATGACTGCTCAGGAGAATATATGAACATACACCGATAATACAAAACTATTCTTTAGCGTACATAGATATACATTTTGTTACATATTCACGTTGAAGGCTTGTGATTTTCTTTTCCATGAAAAACCATAGTAAAATAGTGCCTATATTCATTTCAGCTCCATACTTATCTATAGTTATATTCAAATATGAAGTACAGTTACCTCATATGATAAAAAAAACACTTTTCCTTGAACAAAACCTTCCACCACACTGACCATTTGTGAACAGTGTTAGCCCGTCATTCCCATGCTATGAAATGTGGAGACTTTGCTTGTAACGGAGCTACAGAACCGTTGCAGAAACCGTTTTCCTTTTCCCGCCTGGTGAGCAACAAGGACAAAAAATACATAAAATAAAAAAAAGATAAATAACACACCGAGCTAGCTCTCTTTAGAGTGAGATGAAAATTGAATAGGGATTTGCTCAGGGGATGTGAGCAGCACTGCAGGGGCACAGTAGCTGTCGCCTCTCCCTTCCCTGTCGCGTCGGGAGTGGCAGATCAGCGATATATCAAGGTGTTAATGTGAGTCTGGGAGCCTCGTTTCTCTGGCTATAAAAACACAGAGACAGATGATGTGGCGGCTGAGGATGGGGATGCCGGGCAGTGAGGGGGGTTTCCATCCCATCCGTCATTACGACAAAAGGTATGTGTACACGGAAACAGACATGAACGCACATGCAAAAAAGAACAAAAAAACACAATAGATGTGTTCTTTAAACAAGCATGTAATAAATCATCAAGCCTCGGAATCAATATGTGGCCACGTGATGGACTAGGGCTTTAAAACATCCCGAGCCTCCATTTATAAAGAGAATTAGCCTTTAAAAAATGTCTGGATGGGACCAGGCGCACCAACTCCAACACACACTCCGCATACACTCTGGGCCAGGACACAAGCACTCCCATGCAACTCGTATACAAGTACAAGAGGGGCCTCATATAAACGCACACATTTACACTTTGTTTCAGCCCCTGCACAGAACTAATGAAGGCTGTGCGAATGAGTGTGTGTGCCGAGTCCATCATTGTTATGTGGCCAACAAACTTTGCTCTTAAATGTCGTCCTGAGTGGTGGCATTTACTTGACCTTTACAACCCACTTTCTCTTTCCTTTCACATGCACACGTTCACACACACAGGTTTGCACAGCGCTTCTTTTTAGGACTCTGCATTGAATTCCAATAATTGTGGACAGCCACGCACACGCTGTCTGGACCGTGGTTTTTACGACAGGTGACAATGGACACACTACCGCTTGTGTCCACAGAAGCGCCACACTCAACAAAAATGAAAGGCTCCTTGTAGGAGGTTTAACCATGACTAACTCATGCCTCACTCTAACCTTTACCAAACCACAATTTGAAAATACCACTGACCTTAACCAGGACATCACAGTTACAATCTCATAAGGACCGGGCTTTGACCCCCATGAGGTCTATTGGTCCTGACAAGACCAATGTTTATGCTGAAAGAAGGCCCTTAAGATGTAACAACAACTCTCTCTCTCACACAAACACTCCTGCGGTAGAAGATTAAACCAATATTTGGTTTAAAACAATTTCCAATCCTCCTGTTTTAAATTATTTGCACCAAGTCTGCTAAACTCCATTATTTGACCCACCACAGGCACGAGGAACCTTTTGGATGATGCAACAACATTAGCATATATTCATTTCAAAACTCTATAATCAGGTTAACAAAAATCCCCCTTCCAGCCAGACAGTGAAAAATCCAAAATTGAGATTGTGCCATGCAATGCCCACGAGGCGTAGGGCTATGTGAGCTCTTCCACTGATGCCCCACATTTGACAAAGATTGCCAAAGAATCATAGGCAAGGAAAGAGAAGTGAAAGAGTGAGAGAGCTCTGGAAATAGAGAGAACCAGTTGAGGGATGAGGTACGGGGCTGCAGTATAAAGAACAGAAATACCAGAGGGGAGAGGGAAAAAACAAGAGGTGACGGAGGAGAGACAGAAGAGCTGCATAGAAACCAGAGCGTAAAGGAAAGGTAATGAAGCAGAGTTATTCTCATCAGAAGAGATCCCCAGTCTTTTTCTGTGCTCTTTAAACGGTGTCTGTGCAGTTTCTGCCTTTCTGAACGTCTCATTAGTGGCCGAGGCTTCGGGCGAGTAGTGCACGCCACCAGTAGCTGTATCAGCACTCACATAGAGCGACACGACATCCAAAGAGGATGAACCTCAGAGGAAAAGGGGTGGTGGGGGACACGAGGAGAGAGGGAAGACACACACACAAAAAATGGCCTGTCAAATTATTTTTAGCGCCCGTGCTTTGACCGCTGAATAGTGATGTCCTTGGGAAGAGGCCGAGAGGCTGAGGGAAGGAAATCACAAATAGAGAGAGGAGGTGCCCAAAAAAGTGTCCTGCCAAATTACTCGTTAAGTCCATCCTTCTGTTTGCATAACATTTTCTTTCCTTGTCTTCTTCTCCGACCTTAAGTTAATGGAGAGCTGCTGAATTTATCATTTGCTCTGGTAATGGTGGAATCTGACCTTTGGAGAGAATATAGCCTGGGAGAAGAAGAAATTCAACAGACATGCATGCAGGTGGGCATGTATTTCACTGTGTGTGTAGGTGTATTATCGTGTTCCTTTCCTAGAGAGAAGTTTTCAGACATTTCCTCCAACTTTTAAAGCAGTTGTGTCAGTCAGGGCTTTGGTTAAAGAATAGCATTAGTTTCAGGGTTTAATTTTAGCGTGGAATTTAAAGTTTAAGTCTCACTTCAGCCCTGACTTTTAGCTGAAGTGTCTCTCCTTGCAGTGCTGGGGGACGGGGCAAACACACGCCGACAACCCTACACACATACACACACATCTGGCTTGCTCAGACTAAGTCTAGGTTGTCTAGTAAAAATATTGACATATGATGAGTAGACTGAAGGTCGAGATCATATAAATAACTGCTTAGGAGAAAATATGAACATACCTATAATTATATACTGTGAGCCACATGGCATTTCCAATGCACCGACAATACAAAACCATTCTTTAGCGTACATCGATATATATCTTGTTACATTTTCCATGAAGGCTTGTGATTTTCTTTCTATAAGCAATGACTCCAGGCTGATGTGTGAAAAACTGTTGAGGGGCAGGAGAGGATAGGAAACATCTCTGAATGGTTGACGATGTGTTGGGGTCTAGTTTCAGCATTAATTAAAACTAAGCCCAGCTTTCCAATTTTCCAACTCACGAGTGGTCGCTGGTGGCCGGGGGCTGCCAACCTTCGATTAGAGGGTGTTTACCTTTTCAAATAAATATAAATGTGGGTTGGAGACATTCCAAATGGTTGTCACTATGTTAGGAATAAGGTCCAAGATGGTTTGAAACTCCGGTTGGTGTTATAACTCAATACATTATAAATTGGGTTATAATGTGATTTTAAAAACTTTACAGCTCATAACACACATTTAGGTTTTCAGTTTCTCATTAAGGTTTGGTGTTAGAGAATAAAAGGGAAACAAAAGGTCCTCACAAGTATTGTGAAACCAACTAACAAATGTAAGGGGGGGTGTCTTTTCGAGCATGAGACAAACTCATAGCACTGTGTCATAAAGAATTAAACACATCATGAAACGTGTGCATAAGCACACACATGTGCGTGCACCGCTAATACACCTCACACCTGATGCTCTGGCGGTGTGAAATTGTGTTGGAGAGGAAATAAAAAGGGCGGGTGTGTCTTTGTGCTGCTCTGCTTCGACGCAGAGTAAACAAACGGTGGCTGCGCTCCTGCTGGTGGATTAGCGATGGGGAGGGAAACTCTATTAGTCATTTGACACAGTGATACCCCAGCAATTAGCCGGGCGAGGCCGAGGGGCCGGCTACTTTACAGCAGGGCTTACTTTTTTCTTTGCAGTACTGAGTGGAGGCAGCCGCTGAATGTTGGAGTGTAGAAAAACAGGGCGATGGGAAGAGAGAGAAAAGCAAGAGGGGATCAAACCAATCCTCTGAGCCTTCCATGGCCATCCTCTCTTCTCATTCTTGCATCTCTGCCTCCATTTCTTTCAATCCCTCTCCGTCTATCTCTCACTTTAACTCAATCGCTCCCCTCACCCTTCTCTTTGCCCTTTACTTCTTTCTGTCTCCATCTAGATGTGTCTCTCTCTACCCATATCCCATCCATCTTTCTCTCTTAACCCATCCCTCTTGAAATCTTTGTCCTGCTCTCATCTCTCTCGCTGTCGTTCACTCCTTCTCTCCTTGAAATGTTTTTTTTTTCATCTGTCATCACCATCCATTCATTTCATGTTTTTCTCTCCTTTTCTTCTTCTAACACCCGTTTTATCCCCCTCTCTCTCTATTCTGGTTGTAGTAGACTATGTGATCAGAGCTGAGGACATGTCCTTTCTCTCGACACGCTTCGGCGCTCAGCACGATTACACAAAACCCTTCAGTACAGTCTCTCAATCTCCCTTCGAATACACACACGCACACGCTCATGCACACGCACAAACTCGCATAGACGTGCACAAGGACACAAACATGCGTTTACAAATATGGGAGTGATTGACATGGACTAAACATGCGTTCCTGTAACACATCTTTTTCTAATGCTTTGAGGTCAACAGCATGCACACACAACCTTGCCAACAGCAACACACATCCACTCTCTGCCTGGATGTGGAGAGGAGTAAGGATTAGTTTCTCCCCCTGTTTATCCCTGGGAGAGCCTTCTGGCCAGCACACAGCTCTTGATGTTCCTGAGCTGGAAGCTCTCGAGGACATGAACATGCACAAACACACACATGCACACGCACACGCACACACACGTTTGTGTAGCTATCCTTCTTACAACTTTGCATTGACTATCATTCATTGTGGTCATTCCATCCAAAACCTTATCCCCAAACCTAACCAATTCATGTCCAACACCAACTTTAACCACAATTCATATCTTAACCTTAACCAGGTCATAAGGGTGGCTGTGGCTGACGGAGTAGAGTGGTCGTCCTCCAACCTGAAGGTCGGCAGTTCGATCCCCAGTCTGATCCATCTGCATGCTGAAGTGTCCTTGGGCAAGATGCTGAACCCTGAATGGCCCCCCATAGAATAACAAAGTACTGCAAATAGATGCACTGTATGAATGTGTGAGTGAATGGCTGAATGTAAAACTGTACTGTAAAACGCTTTGAGTGGTCATCAAGACTAGAGAAGCGCTATATAAATACAAAACCATTTACCAAAACCATAAGTAAGTAGGGTCTGCCGCACTAGGACCAGGCTATTGTCCACATGAGGTTTACTGGTCCTGATGACGTCAGTAGTTTTGCTTAAAAGGGAACGAAGAGGAGCGTGGGCATGCTCACACGCACACTTACACGCACACGCACTCCCTCAGAACACTCCATGTCCCTTAGGCAGTAGCTCCAGGCCAGTGACTGGAGCTGAATAATCATGAAGAGTAATACAATTCTATGGATTTGAACATATTTTCTGTGATTGAATATGCAGACAAATCTAAGAATGTGAAGAGGAACATGGCCAGTACAAATCATGCTGCTATTTATAGTTCCTATACAGTATATAAAGTATATTAGACTGATGGGAAACATGGTGGCCGTGACTGTAGTCTCACAACAATTAGAATCTAGGGCCTTTCTCCTACTATGCTTTTCCCTCATTTCCCTTTTTCATTCATGCAACTGAGTTGGATGTGACAGTGTTTATCACCCTGTATGGTGCAATGTGAATTTCCTTTCCCTTGTGTTCTCTGCCGCTCGCCCACTGTATACTGACATGAACTCGGCAGAAAATAGATGGCTTTCACACTTGCGTTGATCATGACTTTACAGGTCATTTACAAAGAGATAATAAAAATGTTTACAATGATAAACCGTGAATCAATGAATGAATAAATCAGGTTTAAACAGTAGACGAGAGCTGCTGTTTCCGTTTGATGAAGACAGTTGTTGTCAGAAGCAGTTTTTTGTGCGGACATTAAATGTATCAGGGTGCTCTCCAAGGACAAAAACAAATCAATCTTTCCTCTTTGCAGTTATGAATTCATTATTGCTGATGAAACAGAGAATATGCTAATCATGTACACTGAGACAGCACGGGACACGAGAAGGATATTTGAATGTTTGCGTAATTCAGTGAAAGCCCATATGCGTATGTTCGTCACCTGTTGTTGCCTTATGGATCTTAAATGTACTATATTTTTATTTGCTTATTACTTTCTATATGAAATGTATTTCCATGTTCAGGACCCCAGGAACACTAGAGGCACAACCATGTGTTTCTTTATGGGGATCCTTAAATAAACTAAACTAAACGTGGGTATGAACAGTTTTTGTGGAAACTAATGTGTGTTTTTGTCCTGCACACTTTTTGCTTATGTGCAGAGTTTATGAGAGGCTGGTGTCCAGTTACAGACACCACTTTAACATAAAACCTGCATTTAAGCGCCATATGTTTCCATAAGGGAGAGAAATTGTGCTGATCTGTAGAGTTAGTCAGATGCGTTGAGCTGGTAATTAAAGCTTTAAGAGGCATCAGCAGAAAGTCACTGTAAATACTGTGCAAGTTAAACCACATGGATTCATCTTCAGAACTCAGTTGTATATTAAACTGAAGAGTGCCGTAGATCATTTCATGTCAAAGGTTGGTTTGACTGTTTGAAACAGGGGCGAGATTTAAGTTGTTCCTGTAACAGAGCAACACATCTTTGAATATATTTTGAATTTTTTTCTTTTTTTAAGCACAGTATGTAAATACTTTATTTTTTTCAACAAATTGTCATATTTAGTATTTCTAGTAAGTGACAAGTTTCAAATTTCACCCTGAGGCCAGTGCCCCCCTGGCCCTGGCCCCTGGATCCGCCCCTGGGTGAAATCAAATTACTTATCATTTCCTTCCTAAATCAAAGTCAGATTAGACATTGTCTTTCAGTTTGATGTAGCTGGCTGCCGAGCGGCAGTCATAAACTGGGCATTTAACCAACACAAATGTTTTCACTGTGGAGTAAACAACACGTTATAATTAAGCTCCAATTCCCGATGCTTTGACTGTTGTTCAACAGACAGCAGGTTCATTAAGAGACCAACAGGATCACAGGGCGAGCTGGAATTGATCCTGGCCAAACAAACATAATCTAACATTACCGTCAGACGCAGCCTGGTGAGTGACTCGTTTAAGTGACTGGGGGAAGGTGCCGGAGCCAATAGGTCAAACAACACAACAAGTTGATTAAGGTCAACTGATGTCAGTCAATTTCCAAAGCTGGTTGTCAGGTGAAATAGTATGTTGGAAAGAAATATCATTATGTAACTTCTATGGAGTTTCTAGGGATAATTTTAAATTTTATTTACATTTCATTGAATTACACTTACTGGTGATATATTTCATGAAATGTACAGTTTACTACACCTCTCACTCTCCTCCACCAGGTGACACATGCAACCATAAATATAGAGTCTCACATTTCTGAGCAAATGCTTGGGACACTCCTCCTTCTATATCCGGTAAACAGTGATTGACGGAAAGTAACAACTGCTCTAATTGTCAAGATTTACCAATACATGAGCAAACCTTAGAGGCAAAGTTAAGATATGGCAGCCACATATGAGAAAAACCTGGCTTAGCTAAGGCGAGAATTCAAATTCAAAACGATGTAAACTACATTTTTGTACTGCGATGAGATGACAAAAAAAGTCAATGCAAAGGTATGAATAGATGCAAATTCTTGTCATCCATTTCCACGCGTCAGGCGCAAAGACTTGAGATTGTCAGTCATTGTCAGGTGTCAGGGCACATTCCCACATGCATGAACGCAGCAGTGACAAACCGTGGTAGAGTGAATCTGCAGCTTGGCTTCGCAAAGAGTTCAACTAGGGGAACTTTGACCTACTATACTCGCCTGCATTTGGATAGGTGAGACCATGCTCTCATTTGTGGCGTTTGCCTCATTCTTTTCACCTGCTCAAGTTTTGAACTTGAGTGAACAATGTGCCGAAATAATGCCGCGAAAACCAATCAGGGTTGAGAAAGAAACTCACAGAAGAGAGATCCTGGCACTTGTTCAAGCTAACAGAGCATCAAACCTGTCCCCAGTCGACCTCAGGTAGCGCAGGGAACGGCAATCGTCCAGCTGTGGTTCCTGGAAAGGACCGTGAAATTCCCCCAAACTGTGTGCGCCTCCAAATGGTCTTGTTGACCCACACACGACGGCTCTGGCGTTTCCACAACAGGTACAAAGCAGCAATTGTGGTCAAGTCAGCAGTTCCTCCTCTCCTCTTTTAATTGAATTACTCGCGTGAGTAAACACAAATTATCCTGCGGCCAAAATTCACATCTCGCTTGGTGAAAACGCCGCATAATGATGATAAAAAAATGAAGCAGCTTAAGCTGAAGCGAGTGGATTCTGCTGGGTTACAAAGAGCGCAACAAAAACTAAAAAAAACTCTTTATATATATATTCTGTTTGTATAGTTTTCCATCTTCAATTAGGTTTGGTAAGTATTGATTTGGTGCAAGGGTCATTCCACAGCTCCTTTTATAACTTTGAGCACATTCCCTTCTAAAGGTCTCTGCACAACCCTGCTCTCCTCCATCACCCGCTCTGTTCTGTCGCCTTCATTAGGAAAACAGATCTCATTAGAGAGGGAGCAGCACATTTAAAGGAGGAAGCAGATCGGTTTAATGGTTTGATGCAGAGCCTTCCTCATATTTCTTTCTCTCCTTTTTGCTCTGTGTGTGTGTGTAAGTGTTTGTGTGTGTGTGTGTGTATGTGTGTGTGTGACCGCGCGCACATTCACACTGGCGAAAAAGGACCTGTGTGACAGAGCTGCAACTTCAAACAGAAACAATCCTGATTTGCTTTCGAGAAAAAACATTTCCCACATACACACGCACGCTTTGTAAGAAGCTGCACTACAACGGACAAAGAAATATCTGCAAACTTCAGAGCATGCAGAGCAACATGGAAACCCACCTATGGACACATCAAGCCATTTACCATATGTATGTGTGTACCTGTAAGACCGGATGTTACATTTGTTACATCCGGACATCTGAAAGTATACACATCTTCCGCCGAAAACTAAAAACACACCTCTTCCGACTCTACCTTGAATGAATGAAAAAAAAAAAAAAAACACTAAAAAACACAACTCTTTGAAACTAACACTTTTAGTAGCACTTTGTAGTTTTGTTTTATTTTGAAGAAATTGTACTTTCTTGATTCTTGTTGTCCTGGGTCTGTACCCTCGGGGTTGATGCACTTATTGTAAGTCGCTTTGGATAAAAGCGTCAGCTAAATGAAATGTAATGTAATGTTTCTCCTGTTACTTTGTGATTCGCTGAAATACTCACAGGGAAGGTGGATTGCATTGTGGGAAATGTAGGTAATAAGTAGTGCTGTCAGTTAAACGCGTTATTCACGCGATAAAAAAATTAACGGCGTTAGAATGGGTTTGCGTTAACGCCGTTAATTTTTATATCGTGAGATTAACGCAGAGCTGCCAACTCTCACGTGTGTGTGTGTGTGTGTGTCCTCCCAGATAGCGCACCGGTCCGGCGGCTCCGCCCACCGCCACCGCGCACTCGCTCAGAGAGACACAGTGAGATCAGAGCTCGTTCACGTGAAGTCGGTCACGCCCAGTGACTGACTGCCTCTTAACTATGGAAACAGTGAAAACACAGAGTTTCTCTGGTCTCAGCTGATCAGAGCAGAAGCTGCAGTTGGTTTCTACCGATCTTCAGTATCTGTGTTTGCCTCCAGTCTGACCTGCTCTCACTTTTTGTTTTAATATTTCGCCAACTAAAATATTTATTTTTAAGCTATTAGGCTGCAGCAATGTGTTTTTATTTATTTAAAAATAGGGTACTTCTTATTTCATACATTTTCCACGAATATGGGGAGGACTCAAATAGCCCTACAACGTTCTGTGTTTAATTTATTTCAAAGTAGGTCGTTGTAACAGGTACAAATAGCAATAAAATGTCAAGAGTTTTCTTTATTGTCGTCTTTGTTTACCTGAAATGTGCACTTCATAATTTTATTTTGTATCGCCCTGTTTGGCAATGTTGTTTTTCAATAAAATAAAACATTTGCATAAAGCAAGCCAATTAACTTTTCCATGTTCATAAGAGCATTAAAACGGAAAAAAAAATTATGGGAAAAAAATAAATGAAGGGACATTTAGAATAGATAAAAATGTGCAATTAATTGCGATTAATCGCGAGTTAACTATGAAATAAATGTGATTAATCGCGATTAAATATTTTAATCCTTTGACAGCACTAAATAAGCCAATGTTCCTTCTATGCAGAGAACCAATATTGAAGCAGAATACAGCAGCGTTTCATATACAAAAACTACGATGAAAACATAAGAAGATCCAGAACCAGAAAATAAGAGTCAGGTTTAAAGAGGAGGAGGAAGAAATGGGGTCTGTGCGAAATAAATATGTTTAATGTTTATATTCGAACAAAGTGAAAAAGCAATGATTTTACAATGAAAGCCAAATACTTAAGCTGTCAAAAGTTTGTATTTCATGTCTTTATCTGCTTCAGCGGTTCAGAAATTTTAGTTTTGGAAAACGTTTTGTCAGCTCTTCCGATTTTTGAATGGTTGCTTTAATTCTATACGGTGCCTTACGTCTTAAAAGCATAACATTTCCCTAAAGTGTGCATTTGGCTTTTTCAAAACAAGTGATATCTACATGTGTGAATATAAATCCTGAAAATACTAATATTTTTATCATTACATATGTATAGGAACGGATGACCTACAGTAAAGTTAAGAATGTCCAAGATGAGCAAAGCTTTTGGAGCGGATGCAAAATGAAGCACTGTGTGTGGTGCTGCCTGTCTGGCAGGTGATAAGGTGTAAACACTTAAGTAGTGTTTCTGTCGTGATGTTGTAAAATGTGTGCAATAAATGCTACAAAAAGCAAATGCCCACCTTTTTTACATTCACTACTTTACATTCTGCCTCTGTTAAAGGTTGAGAAAATACAACCTTGTTTCACCAGAGCTTTTAATGATTCCTGATTGTTGAAGAATTTGTGTCTGTCTCCCTCAAAGATACTGCAGGGAGTGATGTTAAACTACATAACGGCCCCTTATCAGTAGCAATAGCTCAACCTGGCTACTAGATGCACTTGACAAATAGCCACGGCAGTGAATCTGCCCATTCGCACTGTCACCGTCTGAGCTATGTGCGGGCCTGATGTTAAGCTATTAAAGAGAAAAAGTGCCACATCCATTTAGAGTCAGTGTTATTCCCAGTGGTCAGAGTCATTAATATGGGCCAAGATAGCTCTCCATGACACATACTGTAAAGAGGTAGGAGGTACAAAGGGAAAAGTGTAAGAACAAAGGAATGGGTGGATGGAGGGAGAGACAGAGAAACAAAAGATTTCACTGACATGCACAGTCCATTGAATTAGTGGCGACAATGACAGATGAGATAAAGGGAAAAACACCAGTGAAAGAAAACAATACAGCTTTAGTATATAAAAGGAAGAAAGCAGAGGGAGAGAAAAATCCTTAAGTGAATTGAGAATGAGAACTATGTCAAAATAAGAAACCATTAAAGAAAAAAAGAAAGAAAGGGAAGCATAAGAATGTGGAGGTTGATTTCAGAAACACACACAGTGTCACTTTGGAAGAATAAACAAATGTGTGAACCATATCTCGAGGCGTTTTTTTCTTTTCTTTCTTGCTGCGATTCGTCTTTGTAGCAGAATGCATGTGTGCTCTGGAGACACTGTGACCATGGAGGAATTATCGCTCCAAATAGGCCACATTAACCTGCAGTCCTCTGGGGCACTGGCCTGGATTAATCCACCAATGAAAGAGTGCGTGCCACTGCCTGCACACACGCAAAGTGCAAATACACACACATACACACAATCATAATTGCAGTGTTATGGTGCTGAACATAAAGGAAAAAGGGAACAGGGGGAGGGAGGAAGGAAAATCCAAACCAATGAACGAACTATCAAACTATGGTATAAACTAAGAAGATGCACTGATGGACGGATAGATGCGAAAAGTAGGAAGCATTGGAAACAAAGCAGACAGACAGGTTAACCAATTGACAGTGTTCTAAACTGGACCTGACCGAATTGAGGAGTGTGTTGTCAAACCGCTGTCTGCTGTGCTGTAAATAAACTTCAGCGGACTTCGGAAGACTACACATCTGTTTGTTTACTGCTGCTATGACTCGATGGAAGGGGCAGGGAGAGCTGCAGTCGAGAGTAGACACAAATCACAAGGTCCTGAAGAATATAAAGTAAATCTGTGACTAACAGTGCCGCCGTTAAAACACAAACCAAGTGTAGACAGAGTAAATGATTGAGCACTTTTCTGGTTGTAAACAGACCAAATTCCATTCAATGTGGAGTAAAGTCTTGACCCCCCCAGAGTGTCTGCTTTACATGCGTCCTCTTCATATTTGCTGGGCTTTCAAAGACTACTCGACTAGTTGACTATAGAAAACATCTGGTCTACATTGGCCATCTTTCATCTGTGGGTTTAGCACGGTGCAATATTGAAGCAGTGGCACCTTCACTATGCATCAGGGGGCGGTGTTGTTACTGACATACAGCAAGAGCAACAGCCGTGCGACCATTTTCAGATCCTCGACTACAATCAGCAGCTTAGAAATCGTAAACCAAAAACCGTTCGCTGCAACAGCAGTACCAATGCTTTGCGTAAACATCTCAAGCTAGACCGGCCACAATCGTAGAATTACCTTAACGTCCCATCAACGACTAGAAAATGTCCTATCACTCTCTTTAACATTGACATAGGTTGGAAAAAATTAATCTCCTGCGATTAATTTAGACATTTTTGGGAATAGTTGACAACTACACAAATCCAGTAGTTAGGCCGGTCCCCATTTCTCTCCACGTCACAATCACTCAACAGCTCTAATAAAAACAAGTGACACTTGAATTGTTTTGTTCTACCATGCTGCCGCCTATTGAGAGATAAGTCTCCAGTAATGTGCACTCATTGAACTGCAAGTTTCTTGTTTAAATGAGGTGGAATTAGACTGACACTGCATCGTACATAGACCAACTGACTACAACCTTGCTAACATTGAAGTGAAATACCAAACGTCTTCTTTCTCTTTCCACCCAAATGACTTATGGCACCAATTACATTGATCCATGCCAGCTTAATGAACCAATAATGTGAGGCTGCCATTGCCAAGAAAAGGCACTATGACATAATTAATGACTTATCACTAACTGTGTCAGCAGAGCTCTTATAAGTTCATTATGTGCCACCACTCTGTGCATTATGAATCCTTATTACACCATCTCCTGGTCACACTACATGCGATTCACATGACTTTTAGAACATGCTGTGCTCAGGCGAGGCCTCAATTCAACGGCCCAGTGGCTCCAAGGGGCTGTTTGTCTTCAGTGTGTGTTGATTTACCGCTGCGGTTATGCTGGCCGAGCACAGCAGGGTGTGTGCGCGGTGAAAAAAAGCCTCACGCTGATACACGATTTAACTCAGACAAAATGAGACTATCTATGAAAATACTGTATCATAGCAGCAGAAGCATACTGTTATCCTCAAGTGTTGCAATTAGATGTACAATGTCTAATCCACGGTGTATTGATTTTTCGAGCTGCTGTGCAAATTTCCTTTGTGAGTTTTCCTATACCCATCTATTGAAAGTACAAATACATGGCACAGTAAATTAAAGATAACACCTTTGAAGAACACTCGTTTTATTACTCCCTGCTTGCAAGAAGACAATCCTATAGCTATATACACTGTTCAGAAGTTTCCCCGACACTAATCAAAGCAATAACTCACAATAATAAAAGCAAACCCATTCGCCCCTTGACTGTGAAATACGTTTCAAAAGCTGTGCCACAAGTTTCAAGGCAATTCTCATTCTAGAACTGATCAAGTCAAACACTGGTCTGGATATTTACTGCTGTGATTCTGACCCAAAAGCTAATGATAGCTATTAAGGCTCGGCTGTTTAATGAAATCGAGGGAGCTGTGAACGTGGCGTGACCGACTTGGGTGTTTTTGTGTGGGTAAGATACGGTAATGGGATTAACATGGCGTACCTAAACCCACATTGAGATAAGCTCAATGAGGCTCTATTAAAAACACACAGCTGGCAACAATGGAGCTATGAGGGGAGCGGGTGTATCACTGTGTGCGTCTGATCAAAAATTAACTGGAATTCATTCTCAACTGGAAAAACTAAATGAGTCGATGGAGTTCTTGACTCCACTCTTATGTTGTGTGGTGGAAGCTTCCAGTGATGCGGCAAACAGGTGTCACGAAATCCTTTTGTGTGAGCTGCATTTTTACAAAGAACAATAAAAGAGTAGTAAACAAAACAAAGACCTGCTTCTTACGTCTCGTGCACAGCGTAGTTAAAGTTGCGCCACTCTCAAATCACGTTACTAACAGCAGGAAAATATTACCTCACTTACTTATGTGTATTAAAACTGTTTTAGACTAAACAACATACATATATATTATTTAACCAGAGTAACAAGCAAACAAATTTCCATGTTTACATTCTATAATGTATTCTTTGTCTCTATGTTCTCTATGTTGAGAGTGGACCCCGCCTCTCGCACAATGTCAGCTGGGATTGGCTCCAGCACCACCCTCGACCCTCAAAAGAACAAGATGTATAGATGATGGATGGCTGGATTTCCCAGGGGCTGGATTGGTTGGTGGAAGTTTGCAGGACTTGCTACCCAGCATAAAGAAGCCTTAACCAAAGCAGGTAAATAACATCCATGCTATTTAAAACAAACGAAACATAATACCTCAAGAGTACTATTAGACATCACATGGTAATAAATTGTCCTCATTAGTGTTGTTGCATCTATACATCACATAAACCTGCCACTGGGTAAGTGAGGAAATTAGCATGAGGGGAACACATGCTGTGTGGCTGACACTGTGAAGTAAAGCTGCTAATGAACCATATTTTGCCTCAACATACAAGTTTGTCTCAGCTCTGGGTTTGTATACAGGCAGATTTCATCCATACTATTATAGTCTTTGTTGTTTTCATCCTGTGTCATACGACAAGTACAATAGAATGTGCCGAAGTCTTTAAAATCTGAGCAGTTCCAAGATGCATTTTGTGTTTAAAAATACTACAATAGTAAGATATAAATAAGAAGATTTTTCGTTTTCATTAGTGTAAAACATTGAAAAATGCGAAGCAAACAGGACGTCAAAGTGAATAAAAACACAAAAAAGATACTAGAATGAAACAGCATAGATGTAGATCACAGCAAGGACCTTACCGGTGTTGTTGCGATAGGGGCCTGTGTCCGGCCCTTGGCTCTGGCTGAGGCTCCTCATGGGGCCCTTGTTGTGGTAGACACGTTCTTCATAGATGGGATCTATGTGGTGCTCTGGGGACCCCAAGGGCCGAAGGGGCTCCTGACTATGCTGACTACTGTAGGAGCCACGAGAACCTGGAGAAAAGAGAAAAGGAGAAAAACAATGAAAGGAAGACACAAGGAGAGAGGATGAAAGAGAGTGGACAAATGAATGAGAGGCAGTTATGAGAAAGAGGAGGTAAAGTAGGGAGCTACAGAGGAACTGATCTCGTGAGTTTTACAGAGTCATGGACGTGGGAAGGGAATGAAAGGAGGGAGGGAAGATGGAGTACAATTTCAAACAGCAACGGTAGTAGATGAGTGTGTGTCCTAAGAAAGTGAGGACTTTTTGGGATAGGCAGGATATTTTGCCCAGTCCTCACACAGCAATATAAAGGTTGGCAGTGCAGTCATATACTGTCAAAGCAGAAAATGGCAATTAGTTGTGTGTTTTGTGTGTGTGCATATAGTTGTACTTTTATCTTTCAGTTTGAGTTATAGAAGTACCAGAGTAAGTGGGAACATTTTGGGACAAGGAAGATGATGTGGTTGAGTTAAGTGTCAGAGTTTGGCATTTAGCTGTGATGCTTAAGGTTAGCTGGTGGCTGGGCTCAGCCTTGGAGATAGGGTGATGAGCGCAGACGTTCGCAGGGAGTTGGGAGCAGAACTGCTGCCTGCATGTCGAAAGGGACAATTGTGGTGGGTCAGACAGGATGCCTCCCGGGGGTCTTCTGATGGAGGTTTACCGGGAAAGCCCTACAGGGGGAGACCCTGGTGTAAATCCAGTAAATGCAGGGTTTCTATATATCCCATCTTGCCTGGGAACACCACGAGCTCCCCTAGGAAGAGCTGGAAAGCATAGCTAAGGAGAGGGATGTCTGTGATACCCAACTTGGCCATCTATCTCAGCTGATGGATGGATGGATGGATGATTGGGATAACGGACTAGGGAATATAATATATAATTGTCCTCACTCAGTACAAGAATGTGTGTGTGTGTGTTTGTGTGTGTGTGTGTGTGTGTGTGTGTGACAGAATGGAACGGATGAGTTAGAGATGCACCAAATCAGAGCTCATCAAAAAAAATCACAGAAAAATAAAAAGAGACATGCATAGTGACACATGAGATAGGAGAAAATAGACAAGGATCGAGGGAGAAGAGGTTAAAAAAAGAAAAGAAAAGAGGATTGCATTCACATTACTGGTTGTCAGCTATAAAATAATGAGATGCAGTGTCCCCCCTCTTGCTCTGCGTTTGGCAGGACTCCCACAGACACGGGGCAGGGAAGTCATTGACAGCAGGCATTTGTTCATTACACAGCAGAACAAATGTAAGGCAGGAGCCTCTGTATGAAAACGAAAGTTAGGAGAGAGGAGGAAAAGAAGGCGGTAGAGAGTGCGGGTACGAGAAGGCGAGTCAGCAATTCATTGGTGGCACGACAGGAGATAAAGTGAAAAGACGTGCACATAGTCATATATGCAGTCTTAGAAAGCAATGAGTGATAAAGAGAGAGAGCCTGTCCAGTGGAGCGAATGTCGTATCATATCGCATTAGTTGCGTGCCAAGGATTTTCCAGTGGATGAAGGGGAAAAGTGTCGCACTCAGTCTCGGATTCAAACCACCTTGTGTATCCAGCATCAAGTTAACACAGTCAAAGCCCCCTCGACCTTTCAGATCATATCAGAAATCAATGCATGAGTGGCACTCAGCCGTGCAGTAGCTTTTTGTTGCAGCTTAGCACCGGTGTCTATTTCTCGTCCCGGCTGTCCAACAAAACTGACAAGGCCAAAAGAGTGTTTTCAAGATGAATCAGAGCAAGTACTCAGAACTGTGCAGTAGGGATCTATTATCCTTAACCGTCTTTGTAGAATAGTTTTTTTTAGGTAGGGTGATGCAAGCAGCCTGGGGTAAGAACAAAAGCCTGGTCGCACTCGGTGTACTCTACAATCGTCAGTGATTCAACTCTGGTTTGACTGTCTTGATCATGACTGTGGCGACGGCTTTTCCTGCAACTGTGTCCTCCATTCGTTCACAGCGTGTTCAATTGACCGGCCCGTTAACTTGCCCAGCCATAAAAAAAAGTATGCAGTATATTCACCTCCAAATAATATTTCTGTCTATATTGAATGTTTATATCATGTAACTATTCACACCTGCCTATTTGTTTTATTTTCTTATTTATTTCCTATTTTATTAAATTTGAATCTTATTGCCTTAATCTGATGCTGTAACGTGAGTTTCTTATTTTACCGTATATTATCTAAAGCTGCAAGCATAGAAAGCAAACTTCAAGAAAAGAGGGAATGAGAATTAGGGATGGAGGGAAAAAAAGAGGAAATGGTGATGGAGAGGACAAAAATGGAGAAGGGAGGGAGCTTTAAGTTTGGACAGTAAGGCACCTATTGAGCTAATTTGAAATGAGGTTAATTTCAAGACAGTTACCAACAAAGAAGCGAGAAAAAGACAGCGATGGTCAGAATATGCATGAAGGACTGCTAATTAGAGTCATGGACACACCCATTAACAGCATGACTCATCCCAGCTCTCCCTCCTCCTCCGATTCCCTTTGTCTTTGAAGTCGTGGTGATTCCGATTTATTTCTTTATTCAGTTATTTTTTGACTCACTAGGGCCCACTCATCGAAGTGCTGACCTCTTTCTTTCAAAGGAAGAGGGAACTTTAAGAAGGGAAGACAGAATGTTGCGCAGAGGGGAACAAAATAAAGATGTCCTCCTATGATCTTTCATTCAATAAAATATTTAAACAAGATAACAAAATGTAAAAGGCAAAAAAAAACAAAAAACTCCCTGGTCCCTGGATAGCTCAAAGTCCTGTGGTTTTCATGAAAAAAGAAAGAATATTGCCTAAATTAAAAATCTAAATAAAAACACAACTGACATCCTGTTTCTATTTGATTCTCTCTTTACACTGTGTTAAAGCATCTACTGTAATTTCACAGGCAGGCAGGTTTAAAATAGGCCATGCACTAGGATATCCAAGTGATCCCTGCTGCAACCAAGGCTCCATTGTCAACCACCATTCAATGCTGCTCATTCACCACCTATCAAACCATACCTAGGTTTTAATCACTAATAACTTGTTATCATATCTATTTGCTCAAAGAGGCTCAGTCATTAATTTCCCTCGGCTGTGACAATATTTATACACGGTGGATTGTATCGCTCAGGGTCGCTCAGGAAAGAAGGAGAATTTCTTTTTTTAGGTGATTTCTGTTTCACACAGCACGGCTTCACTCTAGAGTAGCTGCTGTAGAGATGCTAAGTACCACTTCAAACAGGCTACTCAGATAAAATGTACTGGGCTTTTTTTCCCAGGAGGATGTCACCCACTGGGAATAATCAAACCTCAAACTAACAGGGACTACAAAAAGTTCTTTGTTTGTCCAGATTTGGAAATACGGTGAGCGAAATAAATTGCAGTCAATCGCAGTGAAGTATTTGAAAGCAAATGTACAGGATTGAATAGTTGTCCACAGCATGGCCAAGCTCATCAGAGTAAATTCTGATAATCATATGACCAAGGTCTGCTCGTTATAGTTACAGTCTGAGATCTGTCAGAAACAAATCAATCCTACTCAGTCATTCAGTTTAAGTCTTCAGGGAAGATGAAACTCATCAACCACATCGCTGCCCTGCTCATATCTGGCATATGTGTCTTTGGTGAGATAAGAGTACATAATGCATTGAGATCAGATAGTTCAGACCTTATTTGGGGGGACTATTCTGACATATATTTTTATTTTCATTTTCCTGATTTCCGACAGACTAGGCACAAAAAATGCTGCTGCCTCCCACTGGTTAAGGACAACAATGCATTTGGTCCTTCCACAACATAAATGATAACCAGGATTTATTGCATACAGAGCAGGAGAGTCAACATTTCCTTTGAATAGTACATTTAAAAAACGCCAAAGCAATCAATAATAGAAATTATGTATTCATATGGGGAAATGGATGGAGTCCTCTGTCCGTACTCTGCTTTCACTTTATATATATATTTGTTCATGTCTTCTGAAAGCTTACCAACGACACAACAAAGCATGGGAAATCATTGTGCATGTATTGCTTAACAACCATGCCAATGTAAAGTATGTAGTTGGTTACACTTACATTGTTTGAAATGTACATATCTCTTTTCGTCCAGGCAGGTCATGAGCCTTTAGTCTGAATAGTAAAGTCCTTGAAACAGTGGGCTACCGACAGCATTTACACTAACCTACTATCATTTTGGGCTTGCCATTCAGCCAACTCAATTATGCAGAGTGAAGAGAGAAAGCCAATAGCAAGTCAATGCAACAGCAGGAGCAAATATGTTCTGACATCTCCCTCGATGTACAGCTGCTGTGAGACAAGGTAGACCTTGAGGGACCAAACACAACACACTGATATGCACATTCATAGACTGGCTAATTCAATAGACCTGAATGCAGCACTTGACATTTCTTGGAATCAAAGCGAGATGCCACGGAATAGAACACAGGGGTCGGTTATCGTGCAAAAACTCCACTGGCACTAGATGTTGGATCAGCAACAGCCACACACACACACACACAGTCAAAGATACATTGATGTTGGTGGAGATTTCCTCACATCCCTCAGCATAGGTGGTTGTGTTGAAGAGACATTTCACATTTGTTTTGAAGGGAAGTGAACCTGCACAAGTGTGTGAACTCCCACCTGCTAGACTGCCAGGTCTCTGCAGAGTAGCTGTAGCGTAGAGCTCGTGGGAGATCTTGTACTGGTCGGAGGCGTGGTGAGATGCCAGTCTTTTGGGAGACAGAGTTGCATAGCTCCCTATGCCTGAACTCATCTGAAAAGACAAGGAGGTATTTTTTCTTTCAAATGTTAACAAGAGGCTTGGGGAATGTACAGGGTGGTGTCTATATTCTGAAGCAATTACTTGTTTCACTACAATGTTATAACAGCAAAACATTTGACGTGATTGATGTGTTTTTATTCTGTCTGATTCAGAAAAAAAGTTGTATATACAAACCCCTTTTAGTTAGGAATATGATTTAAGTTTTAGATCACTTACATAAGAATCAAACAATTGTATTATTTCTAATCATGTTACATTGACATTAGAAAATATTATCCATTCAAAAGATGTTAACTGACTTATAAAGATCAGTTTTAGTTGGAGGATATGAATGAATCTGCATCACTCGCTGGCTGCAACACCCCATCCTTTGTCATAATCAACGATATAATTAAGTGGATATAAATTTGATCTTCTCTCCTAATACCCAACCACATGGCATCAATCAATAGTCTGACTGTGTGATATCATAATTAAATAGAAGGTAAGTGACAGCTTTGTTAGAGAAACAGCTGACATTGGAGCATGAATGTTGTTCTCTCAGTAATCTTTGGGGGCGTCAGATCACTTTGTAAATCCTCCTAACTGCATGAGAATAATTTGCTCTTGAATGAAAACCATGCTTTTTAATGGGTAAAGTCAATTAATTCCTCAAAACAATCAGACCAATTCAAATAATTATCAAACCAGAACAATATTTAACTAAGACTGACGAAAGGAGGAAAAAAACACATTTTGATGTCATAATTTATCTCACCGATGGAGGGAGAAGGTTCGGTGTGCACATGAGTTAAATGTTGACATTTTCTCACACACGTTCTGAACATCTTACATATTTCCGTGCACAAGACTGTGTGTGACATGATTCACTTATTTATCAATTTTTGTTTGGATTTCACCACTTTGAGGAGCAGAGTTTATAATAACACAAACTCTGGTGCAGTTACAGTTGCTTCACATAAAAACCTTTAATACTTGGTTAATGTTTCTGCTCTAAAGTTTCTGCTACTGTAAAGCTACCTGGTGAAGAGGCGACGATGATGAGCTGGCCCCTCCCCCCGCTGCTGTAGAGTTGGGTGGAGATGCCACCCTCAGGGGAGACCCGGCCCCTCCTGCTGTTGTCACGGCAACAGTGGTGCTGGAAGACAAATGGTAAAAAGTAACATCATTTGTCAGAAATAAAGACTCTGAATGATTAATTCCATTTAGCGCATACAGTGACTTGTGAGAAATATAATGTGGAGTGTGTTCCCCCGCATGCCGACAGAGCTTGGAGGACAATGAACATCAAAGGTAGAATTTCACATTCAATTCTGTTGTATGCCATCATCATGTATTTACTTTTTTCTCAAGCATGACTGATGTGTAAATACAGTAATTCCTTCATCTGCCACCCCCTTTATACACCTTCAAAGACTTCAGACTCTATTATACATCAGTGGCAACAGCGATACGTCAAAATCAATATCAGTGTAACAGCCACTGCGGCTCTGTACCTGAAAGACTTGGCCAGTCGATTAGCGGTAGACTGTTTGTTGGGAGAGGAGGAGGAAGGCAGGCGTTCAGTGGTGGCGTACCCAGGCGCATCGGAGGCTGATCCCAGGCGCTGAAGCTTACTGGGGGAACTGGACCCTGAGCCTCCTCTTCCTCCGGACAGAGGAGAACTGACACGCTGGGCGGGCAAGGTGGAGCTGGAGTAGTAGATACCTAGAGAGCAAGAGAATGGAGAGACTCAGTGGAGCGCGTACCTCCGTCAAGCCAGACCCCTTATGATGCCACTGCACCAACATTTTATTTAGATCTGCACCAAATTGCATTAGATATCCCATAAACATGCCTGATTGTTGTTTTTTTTCAACAATATTGATTTGGTTCTTTCCTGGGTCAAAGCCCACACTTCACTAAAAGTTTATAATTAATAAACTTGGGAATTAGAAGAACGAGTGGTCAGCTGATAGCGATCATTTGGAGTACATGGAGCAAATGCCTGATATTTAATAGTGGGGTGATATCAGGCAAGAGGCTCCAGTGACGGGATTTAATATGGCTTGGATATAAATTACACTGAAAAAAGAAAATTGTGGAAACAATTAAAAAAACTTACTTCCATTGATAAGACACAAAATAATTACGTTTGTTTGATTTAATTTAATTTAAGAGGTAATACTAGGTTAATCAATAACTTTAATTTCATGACTTAATTTTTCATTTGAGGTGTATGGAAAAATAATATTGTACACACGAGAAAATATACATACTACAGGCTCTGAAAACCCTTTCCTTACCGCATCGTTTTTAGTCCAATTCTCATGCACGTCTGTCACTGTCTCCAAATGTCATCTCTGAGTATCCACAGTGCTTCATGCTACGTCAGATCAATTTATAATAAAGAAAATGTATTTCCACAAGGGGAGAGAGATGAGGATAGGGGACTTCTTACCTGATCCCGCCCCGCTTTGTGATTGCTGATTATGGGCGGCACGGCTCGATGTCACCTGAGGGGCAGAAGGGCGACACAGGGCAAGTTGGGGAGGAGGAGATGTGACAGCGACGAAAGGAACAAATGGAGGGAGTTATTGGTGGGTGAGGGAGAAGTTGTGGAGTGGGGGAGGGGGAAAGGGAGATTGAGTTAAGGCAAATGGGATAAAAGAGAATAAAGAGCACTGGCCATCAAAAACTTTTATGCACAATGAGTTCAGTCGAGCCATGTCACATGAAATCTCAATTTATCGTTGATTGCGAATATTGTTCTTTTGTGTAGAGTTGTGCCTGCTCTCCATGTGCCATTGATGGAAATGGCAGAGCATCCACTGAAATGGACATAAGGAGTATAATGTGGTGGTGTTTGTATATTTTAAAGTTATGACTGTGTGAAAAAATCTGAGAATCCCTCTTTACCAAACGTCGTATACGGGTCTATTCTATTAAAATAACTCCAGCCTCCGGGGAGCGTGGGGATCATACGCCAGTGCTTCACTGAGCCTCACAGGCTTATGTTGATGTTAAACGCTGTAAAGGTGATTCAAATGCATTATTACAAGAGTGACATGGCTGCAGTTGTAAGAGGCCACATTATGCAAGCTCACAGTCACTGAGTCACCTTGGAGCACTGTCATCACTGAATATACAGTAGCTGCACTCCAACATGCACTCATGTTTGTCTGCTATTCAGAGGTCTGTACATTATATTATGGCAGAAACATGTGCGCACATTTATACAAACACACATTTGGCCTGTAATGTATAATGAAGACTTACATTTGATCATCCATTAAAATGAAAACCTACACACACATACACAATCTGGAGCTATGTTTTAGTTGGTCAGTAAGAAAGTCCGCAAACCTAAATATAGCAAACGATCAACTCTGATGTTCTCTGGTTGTATTTCCCTGCTTTGTGAGGAGCTACAGTGTGTCTGCTCAAGAAAACAGGCCTTTAGTTTAGCACTGCTGTGTTTGCACAGGGGGTCATGGCAAGTGTCTTATCGCCGGTTGAGTGGATTAGCAGTCTCCTCTAAAAAGAGAATCATAGAGTTTATGATGGCGGACAGAGGAGAAGCAGAGGCAGGGCAGATTCTAATAAGGTCTGATAATGTATTATTGAGTGTACAGTAAGCTGCGGTGCTTTCATTCCTCTTCTAACATGATCTGGCACAGCAACATGTTTTTGGATGTGTGGGGAACATTTGTACAATTTATATTAGAGATGAAAAAAAAAAATGAACAGAAACAGAAAAGCTTTATGAGTTTGTCTTGCAAACAAGCTAAGTTTCCACTTTCCCACACAGCAAAATAGTTTTGCCCAAGATTGGGCAGACAACACACTGTCACACTTTCATTGGTCCCACATACTGTTTAAAATAGTGATACATGAGTGGTCCACTCCTGTTTGCCAGATCTGGGCCACAAGTTAGCTGTTGCAATACCTCACGTCAACCAAAAGCCTTGTGCCTAGAGCACTGCATGTTTGCCACAAAAGGCCCAGATTTGTTTTGGGAGTCTATTTGGGCCATATTTGCTAATTTAATTTAGACTAATTTCCATTTTGTTCAGGCCCCAAGAAGGTGAAGATGGTGGGATTTATCCTGTGCATGTTTTCAAAGTGTAGCCTTCTCTTTAAAAAAGCTTAGCTCAGATTTTCTATGATTACCAACCCGAGCTGTAAGTGCAAATCTCTAAAATGATTTCCCAGGTCCTATAACTCGAACATCAGCTAAACATGGATTACTGCTATAATAGTTACAGTCTTTAAAAAGAGTATTTTATGTTTAAATGCTTTACGTATACAGTGTAACTTGATCGGTTAGTCTAAGTGCACATGGACAAAAGAATATAAGTAAAAAGTAATAGCCAGAGAGAGGGACTCTTGAATATGTATGAGCCAATTTATGAGTGTCCACTATAAAAGTCCCCCAGTGTTAATTTAGTAGGTTATGAGGCCAAGTGAGAGATCATGAGAATTATGAGATACAACCAGCACAACTGAGTTAAGGATTCCTGTTAATGGTTTATGTTGCATGATTTTACCCAACGCTGCAGCTCTGTCTCGCTCATCAAGATTTAAAGTGAGACTGAAATGGACTTTGGACTGATGAAGAGCTGCGTGGATGTTGTGGAATGAATAGGTGACTGTATAAACGGATAGATGGATATGGATGGCAGAATTGCCGGGTAAATAAATTATGAGTATAGATGAATTGTTGGCTGAATTCCCTCGTAGAAGTAACGCTGTGACACACCGTGCGAGGGAGAGCACTTTCTCAAGCTCGCTCTGTGTCATCTAGCAGTGCTGCTTATTTTCCCCGCCAGTAAAACACTGGGATGTTTGAGGTGCCATGTATCCATGCATTATTAAAGCTGGGCCTCTCAGGGTTATAAATACCCTACAGAGGAGCAGCAACATGCCAGACTTTCATTTTATCTCTCCCTGAAACAGTCACTTGCGAAAACTTGCTCAAAAAGAAACTGCACACATGGTTGAGGGCGTGCATGCAAAACAATCCCATGTTCATATGCATTTACCCCGAGTTGCACAAGTCTACAAACACACCACCAAAACATGCATGTAATGTGTGTATATACATGCTAGCGATGCTAGAAAGGCCGTTTTCATGCAAGCCGCATCTGCCTATCTAGCAGCACTGGCATGGGTGAAGCTATTCATGGGCAACAAGCTCTGCTGACAACACTGGCCCCATTACTCTGACAAGCCAAAGACATCAGAGAGAGGAATACCCACACACATGCACACAAGCACACACACACTCATGCTAACACGGACAGAGATGGTGAGCAGAGAGAAAAGCAAGGCAGAGGAGAAGGGAAAAGAGGACAGGAACACTGCAACACAAGGACAAGAAATATATAATTCTGACTCTAGAAAGAAAGAAGGAGAATTCCTTTGGCCTCATCTGTCCCTCCAACTATATGTCTGTCAATTTGTTTTTCTGTCTTTGCCCCCTTTATTTATTATTCATCAAGGGAAGGAGGGAGCGCTTTCTCTGAAACCAGAAATGAAATGAGCTCAAATGAGACTTGGTTTGACTGTAGGGGGGAGGGATTAATAAACGTGTTTAAGAAGACAGACCATGTCACTGTGTTCAAAGAAACACACGACTAAACACACAGACACACACACACAAAATTCAAAAAAATAAACACTTCACAAATAAACTCACTGACAACTTGTGCAGGTATTTACAAAAGCGTGTTCATGTATACGTGTGTGTGTGTAGGCTAGACAGTACTGTCATGGGGTTTCTCTCTTCGTCATCAGATGGTTAATATGTGAGATCTCATTGATAACTGTGAGTAATTAATTGTCTCCTCTTTTTGGTCAATGACAATCTGGTTACCTTCCTCTTTCTAAACATCTTTGAGGAATTCGTCCCGAGCTTTTCACTTCCTCCAAGATACAGACAAAGCTCTCGACTGCTTGAGGAGGACTTCATTAATGCTAATGAAAAGGGATTCTGTGTATATATGGGCCAAAACAAACCCACATTATGTGAAGGCAACACAAGTCTGAGTTACACTCGGCTGATGATGTTAGTGCATGAAAAAGGGTTAGGGGAAAAAGAAAGGTCTCTGACGAGGAATCATAGCATGGACATTAACACTAAACACTATGCTGGTCCTCAAAAGTCTGGATGCCTTCGGACATTGCAAAATTCATTGCAGTTGTACTTATAAAATGAGGAGAAGTCACTTCAGGTGAATTCCCTTCACAGTCAAAATCATGTCAATTATTTAGATACTCTGGTGGTCAAAGTCGTCTGAGCAAAAGTTTACCAATTCTTGTCCAACTGTGCATTTCATCATCATCATCATCATGAACAGCAGCATCTGCATTATCATGTGTGCGCAGCAGCATTTCCTACCTGGTTGTAGCTGTGCACAGCTCCTCCAACCTGCCCGCTGCGCTGAGGAGTTGCTGCGGAGATGCTGTCGCTAAGGGCGAGGGTCTGGTTGCTATGGTAGCTGGCAGAGTACTGGAGCGAAGCCTCCGGGGTGGAGTTGAGCTGCAAGGAACTCTGGGAAAGGAGAGCAGGTCCTACCGATAGAGATAGGAGCGGTGTGTGTGTGTGGTTGGGTTGAGTTGAGTTTGTGTTTGTGTATGTAGAGAGAGAGAGGGAGAGAGAGGGTTAGAGAGGGTTAGAGAGAGTGGGGGGGGGGGGGGGGGTAGAGAGAGAAGGGGGCAGAAGAGAGAGAGATTAAGAGGGAGAAAGAGAGGGGGCATGAAGAGGAGGGATTGAGAGGTGAAGAGTGAAATAGGGAAGAGAGAGAGAGCAGCAATTTAGAGCAGATAGTGCAGCAGTGCATCACTCCTTGAGTTGGCGATGGCATACATAATTTATTAGCAGAGGGGAAGAGAAACAGAGCAGCAGAGAGAATGGGAGGAGGAGGAGGAGCAGGGAGATGGAGAGGATGGGAGGAGGAGGGCTGAAAATAAGAAAGTTGTAATAGATGGAACACCTAACAACTCTAAACTTTACCCCCCTAAACATGCTAATTTCTACTTTGCTGCGTCTCGGGATGTTGCAAAATGGCTTCGTATGCCCCCCCGATTTCCGAGGCAAACTCAATTCTTTTTTTACAATTTGGGATACCTCTCTAAAATCTTTGCAGGTATAATCCACCTTATATATGTGATATGCCTATATATCTATGCCTTTATTTTTAAGAAGTGTGATCAATATCATTATCTCTACAGGATAATAAATCAAATGTATATATAATAAATACACAAGTATAGAAACAACCCCACTGATATCTGCTCACCAGAGAGCTGTTGAAGGTGTTCTGCTGGTAATAGTCACAGCACATCATTATAAATGTAGTTATGGCATTTCGATTTTGTATTGTTAATCAAAAGCATCATTAAAATGTTTAACTTTTAAAAGTGTGTGGTTATAAAATAATGATTTAAAGACAAAATAAGTTCCAGACCTGTTTTTATCTTTTTAAGACTTATTTTGCAGTAAAAAAACAGGTGAAAGAAAAATAAATACACTTTTGCCTTCTTTATGAATCGGAAGGAGAACAAGAGAAGAACAAGATAAATCTGTACCGCATTGAATTGCAGAGCGTCATAATTTTCTCCAGCTCATTGCATTGAATTGAAAATCTAGTCGTGTGGAGTCGCACTACAACACAGCGGGGGTGAAACATACTCGCTTCATGTGTATCTTTAATGTACTGGATAGTCATCGAGATGCGTATCCCATCGGCCTCAGTCATGAAAATGCATGGCTCTCACACACAGACAACAATCTCAGGGCCCACCGCCATAGTTCAGGAGGGACATCACCGCCACCACCTGACAGAGTCACTACTGCAGCACCGATTAATAATCCCTTACTCTGATTCCCCTGCTGGGCTCATAAAACTGTTATTGATTTGGAAGAAGAACATCATGAGGTCGTTTTGAAGATGGACAATCTTCTAAACTGCGAATTGGGTCATGAGGTCGACTGGAGGGAAATGTTACAAACCACTCGGTAGTCAATGGTGAATGTGGTTGTATGCATTATCTGTATGTGTGTGTGTTTTGGATGCACTGAAGAGCAGTTAGGTCTGTGACCTGTTCATTCAGCAGTCTATACATATTTCATTAAGTTGCTATTTTTACTTTCTCCCCCCTCTGAATACAACGTTCTAGTACACGAAATGTATGTAATTATAGTTTGTAGCATAAGGAAGCCAAACTAGGATATTTCTCCTTTCCTTACTTTTGAGATTTCAAATGTTTGAATATCATGAATATATCCTCACAGCGTCTACCACAAGTGTCTTCCCCAGAGCTCACTGGCATGTCGGTTCCATCCCCAAAATAACAAGGGGCCTTATTATTGTTATTCTATTTGCCTGCTCTCCATCTCTCTCCCTCTGTCTCTCTCTTCCCCCAGAATCCCTTCTTCTCCCCATGACTATGTGCGATGTGAACCAAGACCAACTCTGCTGCTTCTCCTCTTCATAAAAGACCTGTCTTTTCTCATCTCAATTCATTCCCAGCTTTTTATGAATTATTAAACAGCACTTTGTGTTACACGGCCTGAGTGGGAGCTCCCAAAGTTATTATCACTCAGCCTTGGTGTTTGTTACATTGTGTGTTATGTGGCAAAAGCTGTGTGCGTTTGTTTCCATGTTCATACGTGTGAGAGTAAAGTACGTTTTTGTGATGGTCAGTTGAGAGGGAAATCTTTATGTTTGTTAAAATGAGGGATGTTTAGCATGTGTTTGTGCTCGTCTGATACTTCACCATGTAGGTGTTGTAAGTAATGTGATGTAAGGCTGTGTGCTGTTTGTGTGTCAGGGTTTGTGTGAGAGGATAAAATGAAAAGAACACTGTCGCCAGAAGGGCTTTACGTCCTTTTGTGTCTCTGTTGAGTCTCAGTCCTCAGTTTCCCATGAAACATGAATTTTTCAACAGCTCAGTATAATTATGAAAGTCTCTCTCACACAAACACACACATATACACACACACACACACACACACACACACACACACACACACACGTCTCTCTATAGATGTGAGGACACTCACTGGCATAATGCTTTCTCTAGCCCCTCACCCTAACCTAACCCCTCAAACAAGACTTTGACATTGTGAGGAGCAACCAAAATGTCCTCAGAATTATGGTATTGAACCAAGATTGGCCCTCATCACCATAGAACACATGCGCGTTACGCACACACACACACACACACACACACAGTCATGTCTCCATGACTTCAGATAACATTCTTTGACTTTGTTGAGTCGTTGAGTTACATGTATGTATATATCTACTGTCGTGTGACCCACAAGCACCTACAGTGTCAGCTGAAAGTAAACAAAACAAGTTTGTTTTATGCAGCCTTTCACTAAAGACAGTGATATGTCATAATTGGGTGTATTTAACATTTAGCCATTTAAAGTGTTCCCTTATGTGGGAAACACACACACACACAAACTCACAGTTCCCCCTGCTGTTGCTGCTTTGCATTGATGAGAAGAAGGATGCAGTTTCAAGTACGGGGTACAATTGTTAGGTAAATATTCTAAACCCTGCCCAGTGTTTGTGTCATCCCACACAACTCCAGACTTTGAAACATTATATATTGTGGGTTGTATGCTCTAGGTGCTCCACTATGGCTAAAAAAAATTACATACGGTAAAGCCTATGCTAAACTATGAGTATAAATGTGCTGGACCCCACATATGTGCTTGCTCTTAAAATGCCATCCATTACAGCAATATCAACCAATATCAAAAAGGTCAGCAGACAATAAGTAAAATAGGAACGCAGTGTTCCACATCTAATGAGCTGCAAAGAAAATGCCAAGCACATTTAAGGACCTCTCACGCAGCCGGCCTCTCAAACGCAGCTTTTCCACCCTGTGAGCTTTGGATCAGAATCCAAAGCTCACAGGGTGGAAAAGCTGCAGGAACCATGGCAGTTGTTGGTAAAACAATTTGAGGAACATGAGTGTTGTTTCTCTGTACATCCACACATCAGAAGAGCAAAGACATTTTTAGCTAATTTGCAATAGGGTTTGCAACTTGGACTTTCGGTACCAAACTACAGTTCTCATTTTGTGTCTAAGGGACATATTCACATTTTATATTATACTTAATCTAACTTTCTAGATACTGTCTGGTCTGGAACAAAATCCTCCCTCGACTCAACTCGCTTACTGTAAGTAGAAATGAAATCTGAGCGAGAGCTCAATATTAACACAGGGACTTGCTGCACTTAGGCCAGATATCTAATGGCCTATGGGACTAATAAGAGAACATTTTCTCCTTTGCTTTCAGCAGAACAACATAATTAAACATTACACACCCACCTTGTATTTAAACCAACCATAGATATTATGTTTTATTATTAGATATCTTCCGGATATGCTTAGTCACTCTTTTAAGTCTTTGTCAGGAGCGACTGAGCAAGAATATACAAAATTTGAGAGATGGTTTTGAAGCTGCAATAAGTCTCCTTATATTTTCTAAGCAAATTGGGTTAGTATCCTGTCTACAGACATTAGCACACACTCATTGATGTTGATTAGTCCACTTACGTTCTCCACTGTCCAGTATCCCTGATTCCTGAAGGGAGCGAATGCAGGAATCCACCAACTCCAAACCCGTGGTCAACTCATCCTCGATATCCTTCTGTCCGTCCGCTGTGAAAGAGGAAAAACAGGATGTGAGCGACGGGAAATGAGGGAAGGAGACGATGAGAGATGGAAGAGATCTCCCTGCACTGTACACTTCGATTCTCTGCTCTCACAGTCCATAAAACCCCAAACATTATGTCTTGGTTATGAGCTCTAGGACATTTTGATTAAATATTGGAAAAAGACCCTGATAAGTCTTCCCTGGGAGCTGCCTGAGTGTAAGTTAAGTTGTTCGAAAAGTGTAGTGGATTGAATGTTAAGTTTGTGTAAGGAGATTTGGGACTTTGTGTGTATGCAAGTCTGTATGTTATCTTTAAAAAAAACTGGTTTGAGCAGTCACTTCATGCAACAATAACTTTACATGCACGGCTGAGCAGCAAGTGGAAGGGTTTAATCGAATGGTGAACTTTACCTTGAGCGTTCCAGCGAAATTGCTCATCCGTCGAACTGCAAAAGAAGGAGGCGGTCAATGTTAAGAATGATAAGAGAATTAGGACAATAAAGTTCAATAAAGTTGTACCATATATAGCAGCCACATTTTAAATACGTTAAATATTTACATTTAATATTATTTGCTGGACTGACAGCATCTGCCAATGGGCTACATCTGTTTTATTCAGAGAAAGTTTGAAAAACAAATTAGAAACAAAAAAATGAGAACAAAACTCCTAATGTCATTTCAGTTTTTAGTCAGCCCAGACCAATTACTGTAGATTTTTACAGCATGAAATCCTGACAACAAGTTTTTTCTGTTCTCAAATAGATGGTGTTATGGACGCATACACAACTACAAAGCACACGCACACATTCTCACTCACAGACGCAAACACAACCAAGACTTATTTTCCATTCTCTTGATCACTGTCAATTGATCTGATATTGATGGGAAGGGGGGTTGAGCGCAGAGAAAAAGACGAAGCCAGGTAGAAGGAGAAAGAGGCAGAAAAATAAAGTTGAAGGCGAGTATTGAGCCACCAGCTGTGAGATCAATACAGACACAGACACACTAAATGATACATATAGACTCATTCATCTGACTTCATCTACACCATTAGTCTGTCTGTCTGGCTGGTTTCTGTGCCTGTCCTATTAAGACTGTTTGGTATTCCACATGCCCAGAATTCTTTCTAATTGAATGTCTGTCCGTGTGTGTGCTTGCGTGATTTGAGTGTCATTGCACAATTTGTGTTTAAAAGTGCCTGTAAGCGCTCGTGTGTGAACAAATGTGAGGTCCATGAGAATGAGTGAATATGTTGACGTGTGTTTATTTGTCTATTTGACATGATGGTGATTATTATAGATTATTATTATGAAATGGTTGACGCAGTTTGATTTTAGACACAACAGCCTATTTCTGGGAGACTTACGTCAAAAGGGAATCATGTGTGGCAAAATGTTCGCAATAAAGTACCCAGCAATTTAGGTCATCATGTATAGACCGTGTATAAAGAAGGATATGATAGTTCCTCAAAAGTGAAGCCAAAGTGTCTTGACCCCAGTCCCCTGCTGGTTGGCTGCAGTATAGGAAATAAACCCCACCACCTCCATGTTAGTGAATGGTATTTGGGCCAAACTAACAAGTCAAAATGCATGTCAACTTTTCCACAGAGATGGTGTCTGTCATTGTAGTTCTTATTTCACTAATGTTCAAGTGAAAGGTTGTTTGGTGCTACACAAAAAGAGTGAACTATCATGATTATAGCCAATCACTACTGTGTTGAATCTGACTGAACGATCCAAGATGGCAGCCTTCGGATCAGGGATATTTTGACATCATTTCTGAAAGTGGGAGGAAGTGGAGATGTATCGTCCATCTTTATATACAAGTTTATCTAAATAAAGTAAGACAGTATGTTGCTATCCTTAAAAACCACTGGACCTATGCTGTTAACGGAAAAGCTGAATTTGAAGCACGATGACCATAGCAGAGTTCAGGGTTTGTGAGGACTGATTAGATTGATGCTCCAGTAGGAGCTTGTGCGCTACTGACGTTTCACATGAGTTAGCATGCACACAATAGCACACTAAAACCATGGCTGAAACCAAACCATAGCCATCTGTAACCTAAATGTATACCTGCTTGATTAGTGAAACGAGTTGAGACTATTACAGGGCATGCAGAGTAATATAGCTCATTGTTCTTAAAAGCACTCAGAAGGCAATTACGTTTAGGTTCCGCCCAATACACAACAACAGCAACTGTTTATATGAACAGTCGAGGGATTGAGAAAAGATGGTATAGAGTATTTGCAGAGGTGTAAAGTAACAAATTACATTTACTCACGTTACTGTAATTGAGTAGTTTTTTTTGTACTTTGTAATTTTTTGAGTATTTTTTGAAATGGGTAATTTTACTTTTACTTAAGTAGATTTTGACTGAAGTATTGTACTTCGCTACATTGGAAATTACGTCCGTTACTGAGTAAAAAAATAAAGTTCAAGGCGCAAGGCAACTCTCACTGCAGTGGTAGACGCTGCATAGAGTGGATGACGTTCCCTCAAGTGCACGTTCAACATATGAAAACTGATCGTAAAGTTCGCAGGTCGCGAAAAAAATGCGCGACATGCACAACACTGCACAGGGAGCCACTGCAGAGCGGCTGCAGAGCCGCGGGTTGCCGACCCCTGGCTCCGGTGAATGAGCGATTTGTTTACTGCTCTGCCGTTAAAGAGATGCGGACATCAAAACATTAGTTCGGCTATAATATTAGTTCATCCCCGCATTTTCCCCTCCCGGTCGCGCGCCCCAACTGTTATGCCTCTGTGCTCCGTGTTATGCCTCGATGGGGCGCACCACACAGTTTGAGAATCACTGCGCTACACAGGGCCGGCCCTAGCACATTTGGGGCTCTATGCAAGCTTCACTCCTGGCGCCCCCCCAGCTGTGATCCATGTGCCCCCCTGGCGCCCCACCGGAAAATAAAATTGCAATTTTCAGACGGTATTTTGCCCTGTAAGATTTATTTTCAAATATACACAACAACGATGGCAACGACATGGTGCAAGCATTCGATTTAGACAGAGGCTCTCCTCAGGCAAGGAAAACATTCTGTAACGTTTTAGCTAGAACTCAGATAATATCAAAGGGTTCACCGTTCAAATTCATTATTCGTCATTAAGTTGCGTTCAGTTCAACGTTCTCATAAAAATGAAAGTGTTCAATGAACACGTTCTTTAGAAACTCAATAGCCTACTGGCCTACCTGCCTCGGCCACCTGCGAGCGACTCTTCAGCTGTGCTGCTGTTCACTGCAAAGCGAGCCCAGATGAGCTCTACTCACCTTGAAAGTCAGCTGCTGCTTAAACTCAACAAGAAGTTTGTAGACTAGTGCTCAAAAGGTCGACCAAAGTTTAACCAACAGTTTAAATATACAGTGGGACAGCGGCATTTTTAGCTTTTATTTTAGCTGTCATGTGGTTCATGTCTTGACATGTCCTTCCAAAAGTTCTTAAATGTTGTGTTGACATGTTAAATGTTTGACATGTTTAATGTCATTGCACTTATATTTGTCAAGATTCACCTTTAATTAAAAATTACTGTTTTTGGATTGGATTTATGACCCCTTGTCCTTTTTTGCACTGTATAGGAGCGGCCCCCATCAATTTGTTGGAAGTAACTAAGTAACTTTTACTTAAAGTACATTTTAAATGAGCTACTTTTTACTTTTACTTGAGTAGATTTTTAGATGGGTACTTTTACTTAAGTAAAATGTCATCAAAGTAAAGGTACTTTTACTCGAGTACAATATTTCAGTACTTTTTACACCTCTGAGTATCTGTATTTTCACTCAACTGAAAATGTTTGCACTGGTTGAATGAAGGAAGGAAGGAAGGAAGGAAGAAACGAAGGATGAAAGAAAGAGGAAAGAAAGAAAGAAAGAAAGAAAGAAAGAATCAGTATTCACTTTTGACATCATCTGCAGGATTCACATTTATCTTGCCCCTGAGGATGCAGCATGTCCTGAATTTCTTCAGTTCAAACTAACAGTTACATAACCACACTAAAGAAGGAATGAGCATCTACTGGTGCAATAAAGCTCAATGGCAAAATCTGCAGATTTGTCCAAGTGAAATCTTTTAAACTCAACAATTACTCTCCAGCTGGGACTGAATGATGTAAGTAAAGGTCAGTTGGAAGCTAAAAGAAATGCTTGCAAGGCTAATGAAACACCATCATTATGTGGCGGCAACAGCCTGAAGGTCAGTAATGTGGGACAGTGATCAAAGGATCTTTCGATTAAATGCTTGGACCAGCGGAGAAATTTTCAATCATTAAATTTAAAATTCCATTTGTCTATCTATACTGTGTATAAGGATTACGTTAGGCAAATCTTTAAAAGGTTAAAATAAATAATCATAGGGCTAACCTTTGCCTTTCTGCTTGAGGATGGTAAGTGCCCTTCCAAGAGACTACAGCAGACACAATTGATGTGTTTACACATTAAATTGCTTATATTTAATACATTTTGTCTGAATGTAGCAACTGCAGACTTTGTCATCTAAATATATGAATTTAAATGAGGACTGGGCAAACACCATTAAAGTTGATGTGGTGGGATACTTGCATATACATTTAAATTATTTGGATATTGTTGGCAAAGGGAACAAATAAGTAAGATGTCACAAGGAAAAGCAACGTAACTTACATAAATGACTGTAATGTGTGTGTGTGTTTGTGTGTGTGTGCTTTCTTTGCGGTTTGCCCAATGCCGTAAACAGCAAGTTACAGTAACAATTCTACTGTGGTTGTATTTGGTGCTAAAAGAATGTCAGCAAAATATATGTCAGTATTTCTGATAGGGTCTTATTTTCACTGGCATCAGCAAATACAAGGTTTAATTGAAGCTTAGCGAGCAAATACTGATGCACATGGGACACACCGCCACCCAGTAGTAAAATATCCACCGTAGTGAAATATTACTCACCTTGACTATAGGTGGAGTGATTGCATTGCATTGCATTGGTATAACCTACATTTTGCGGATTCAGAGAAATAGCGCTGTACTTAATGAGAATGAAAACCAGGCGATGGGGAACTGTGCCTGAAGGAAATCCAACAGGGTATCGTAGTGTCACTGTGTTAAACTGTAGTTAGTTAGAGAGGGAAGGGCAAGACCGAGACAGAGAAGTTTGCATGAGACACTGAGAGCTGATAGACAGGGCAGAGAGATTTAATAAGAATTATTCCACAACGTTGCACACGCTCGCCTGCAATGCCTGAGTACTACATCCAGCCAGGCAGCGTCTCTTTTAACAGTGAGCCGGTATTTCAGGGACATTTTACCCTCACTTCTCCACTATTAACAGACAGTGTCCTCTACTGTCCCCAATGAAATCCACATGCACTCATATGCACCTACTCTACTTAGCATTCACAAACATAGAGCCTGGATGTAAAACACAGTTCTCCTGTAAGCCTACTTTGTGCATGGGCGTGTAATGTCGACTGGTAACATAAAGGCTACTAAGAGTATACCTTACATATTCAAAAGTAAGGCTAGATGTATTTACATTGAAATAAAAAAATATACATGGATGACAAATTATAGGGTCGTTTTCCCCTTTAATTTGCTTCATTTCATATACACATTCGATATGTGCTGCTAAAGGGAATGTCAGGTTCTGGGAAAGTGCACTTTTGAGATTTTAACACAAATAAAAGAAATAAAACCGGTAAACATGCTGACAATGTGCTTATGCCAAAAATATAAAGCCACCTAGATGGTATTCCCAGTAGCCACATCCTTCATGAGTTATTAGGTCTCAGCTTGGAAGACATTACTCTGAGAGAGTTACATACTGTCACACAAGGTTCTGCTCAAATGCTCCAGCTGCCTCCTTTCACAGATAGTAACACTCCCTGTCCTGATAAGGCTGTCAGCGTGAGTATGTGCGTCTGCAAGCAAACAACACACGTGCACACATCCACAGTTTGTTCTCACATAAAATAGAATATACAGACAAACATGCACTCGCTCTTGGAAAGACTTTCAGCTGCAAGCTCTTCAAAGAGCAACATTTTTGTACACAGATACACAGATTAAAAATACCCACAATTATAAAGGGTGTAAAATTCAGGCAATAATTCAACTAAAATCACTTCTGATCTTTGATAACTGCAACGAGTTGGAGCGAGGAATAGATGTAAGGCTTGGTGTGCACTTCAACTATTTTATTACTGCCTGTATTAAAACAAGAGCCTGATGGAAGCAAAGTAGGTGGTCATGTATAAGAGGGACAACAAATAACCAAGTGTTTGGATGCTTTGAAAGTGTAGGGAGATGAAGCTTCACTAGACAGAAGCAACCAACCACAAAAATGTAGCAAGCTAAGTTACACATACATGAAGTCTCTATTTATCCAACTTCATCCATTTAACTGTCAGTAAGATAAACAGGTTAAATGTTATGTTATCTTATTTATGTATGGCCTCTGAATGGATGGATGACAAAATGTGTGAATATGAGCAATATGAGTGGTTGTAAGGGATGTGTACTTTGTCTCCTCTGTGTGTGTGTGGGTTTGTGTACACTCGTGTGTGAAGTCTCTGATACTCTATACAAAAAGTCGTCTATTGTTCTCATAACAAGGCTGAGGACAAACTTTTGTGGATATGACAGCTGAAAGACAGTGGCGCTGGAGGTGAATTGACTCGTCACAGTGTTCATTGAGTTGACTTCCTGACAGCTGCAACAACAAAAACAATATTCCTACAGAACAAAAAACAATAGGGATATTTCATATGTGTTTTTAGGTATATGTGCATATATGCCCGTAAGACATGACAGCAGAAGTAGACTGAGAACATGCAGCTATACACATAGTAACATATGTTTGACATAAGCAGATACAAAACAGTGATTGTAATTGTGTCTGTATAATGAAAAAATAAATAAATAAAAAGGTCAGCATAAATAACAAATGCATCATACATCGTGTCATGCTCTTAGTTGTCACATCATCTATGTGCATATACCCACACATGCTAGTCTGCACAATTTCATCTATATAGGGCTTAACTGTTTCTAAACATACAGGCTAAACAAATACACAAAAACCAAACAAATATACAAAAATCCAACAAATATACAAAATATGCTAAATGAAATACAAATATACAAAACGTATTTAGAACGCAGAGCTTGGAGGGGCTGAGACAAGCCTACCCCGGTTGCTTGGTTACTCCATGGTTGGATTGTGTGCCCTGTATATATGTGTGTTGTCATTTGAATACTTTTGTGTGCATACACATGCACAAATGCGGTGAACCACTGTGAGAAGCACCTGCTGGTTGCACCATTGCAGCTTCATGGTACATCTGCTGTGTGTGTCTAAATCACTGAGCTATTATAGTTATTATGATAGGTGGGCTATCGCTGTTTTGCACCAGCACAGATAATGACAGAATACCCCCATGCATAATTCACCAGGGACGGGTGGCCTGACACCAGGTGTGCCATGCGTTATTGTGCCTGCCACACACACACGCACACAGGGGGGGGGAGGATACAGTGAGCATTCTACTCATCTAAAGAGGCTCACTGCGGCAGGACTGTTACGACACATTATTGAACTATAGATTAAAAGCCGTACTGCTCCAAATGTGAAATGTTATGGTAAGGTAATGGTATAACAGTATAATTGTGGCAAGACAAGGAAAGGCAGAGACGCAGGTACTGTTTACTGTGGTTTATTCAGTAACAAGGAAGAACTCCACATGTTCCCCATACGGGAAGTATATATAGCTACAGCCTCTAACATTACCCATCAACCCACTGGGTGAGAGGACACACCCCTGAGTGCACGCCACATAATAAAGATTTTAAGTGTGATCTTGTGCTTGAGCTAAAAATTGAGTTTATCTTTACATATTAGTCAACTATAAATTTAGCATGATCATAAATCCTGAAAATGTATAATACATGTTTTCCCTCATGATGCATTGAGATGCAAAAGAGCTACTTTATGGATTTGTCTGTGCAGAATACATTTTTATACACTTTCACTGGAGCACTTAGAGATCATACTGTAGATCATGCAGGGACATTGGACCCTCCTAAAATGTAAACCATGCATGTGCACAGAACACATCAACTCTGGTAAGGATTCGCCTGGCGTCCACACTATTCTAAAGTTTTATAGCCGCGAAAACAGAAAAGTCAGAGAAAACTACTGGTGCTGTTTTAGTTTGAATACTCCACAGGGCTGTGTTTCAGTGTGAACGAGCAGAAACTGAGGTGTTTTGAAACGATAATGTCGACACTCACACTTTGAATTTGATAATTGGCTCTTTTCAGTATCGCTTATTCGTCAGGCTCCCATCACATGACTCCCTTTCGAAAGTCAACAACCGGCATTAGCCTTTGAAACCGGAGTGGAACGCAACATGGATATCAATTTAATGCATTGCTGACCATGTTGTCTTTGCCATCAGCTTTACTCGAGGTATATTTGACAAAGATACAACTGGCTACATGTGTAGGAGACTAGCTTTTATTAGAGAAATTCCTGTTTACACCACTGCACCTTCCCAGTGGACATGAGCGGTGATGTGATATGCGTTTTCCCTTGTGTTTGTATGGACAGGGATTAAAACTGATAGCGGGCCAAAATGAATGCTTGTGCCGACAGAGATAATTTAGATATGTAACTGATGTTCTCAAAGTAAGTGTAGATTTATTTTCAGTAGTTTTGTATTTTCCTACAATTACATCTACTGTATAATCCCCTACTTGAAAGTACTCGGATAGGCTTCGTAGACTGTATGTTGCCTTGGTTGACAGCTTTTGAATTTTGTTTTTCTGTACTACACTTTTCTTCAATAGTCACAGAAAGACGTAACAAAATAAATTTAACAAGAACATAAAAACACTCATCAGCTACATTAATTGGGCAAAATGTATTGGCTCCATTTAAGGCCTTCTTTACTGAATCATAATAGCATGTTCAATAATATAAGCATATATTTTAGACATACAATAATAATACCACGGAATGTTAAGTACAGCGGCAAATAAAAGTCAAAAGATGATGATGATGATGTATTAGAACAGTGCTCGGCCACAAAGTGCGGTGAAAACAGTTGGCTCCTGGAGAACAAGTCAGAAGTGCTTCTATAGCACATCAGATGTAACACAAATCACATGTTCACACACGGTTTATTGAGGCTGTTGTGACAAAACTGTATGTCCACAGAAAATAACATTTTCAAATATTTCCAGCTGGGTAGATGGGATGTTGACCCTAATAAGTGTGTTCACACACCACTGTATTACTGAGAAGGAAAATCATTGGCAAAACAGCAAGGGATTAACAGAGATTACAGAGACCATCGTGAAAACACTTGGCCAGATTGTCAACTGCGTTGCTGGCTCGCAGTCGGAAACACTTTAGCCTCACCCAGTAAGAGTATTCCACATGTTGAACTGACTAACTGAGGTCTGGACACATTGTTAGAACTAGTTTTGAATTCTGAGAGGCAGATTGTGCTCTCGAGAATGAATATGCGACAGATCCTGACTTTGATTTCCCATTTATAATCAAATATCTGCTGTGTTGCGATGAACAAACAAATGCTGATTTGGATGAAGCAAACCAAATGTCGCCTACTTCTGCTTTGGCATATTGTCTGCATTGGGAATAGCCTACAGGAACTTGCCAGATTGTTTGTCGGTCTTCGTGGACAGATGGAACACTTTCAGTTTTTTATGTTTCTTATGTCAATCACTCCCATCCTCCCATTTACAATGACAAAAACCTGCTCCTTCAGATTACGCGGACAACAGTCTTTAGCTTGTCTGTTGAAATATAAATCTCTTGTACCCTGTAAAACCCATAAGCATATATTAATATGTCACTGATGCACACAAAAACTCACATACAAGGGCAGAAGTGTGATGTCATGGGCGGAGAGGACACCTCAAACGTTTCTGGGCTGCAGCATTCAATGATATAAATCAGTCACTGAGTCAATCTCAGCGGCTTCAACTCCAGTGGAGAAATATAATATAATATGTGTGTACGTCTTTCTACAGATACATTTTAGTTCGAATCATTGTCGTCATTACAACTTTACACGGCTGTTTGAATGTCGACACGTAGTTTTAAGGTATAATTAGGTTATGGGTTAGGATTAGGATACGAGTTGTGGTTTGGCATTTACCGGTGGTGAATAATGTTAGTTAGAGGAGATATGCATGAGGTCATTGAATGTCCTCACATCTATTGAAAGACAAACGTGTGTGTGTGTGTTTGTGTGATGGTGAGCATGCAAGGGGAGAGGTTATTCACCCTACACATATCTCTCTTTGAGGCCCCCATGAGACCAATTACCAATACCCAGTGGTTACACACACACGCCCATGTAATCTTACACCACACTGCTTGACAGTTTGATCAGTATAAATGCTCAACATGAGTCTTATACTGTCAATATTCATGATTCAGGGGAGACAGCTTTAAGTGTAGGATACTTACAACTATAAAAAAAACATAAGCACACAATGAAACTTACAAGACTTGATTTGCACAACATTCAACAAATGACAGAGGAGAAAGAGCTTGATGACACTAATTCTGTGTGAGCAAAGACTATAGAAACCTTTTCAGGATTGCTTATTGTCTAGTGACTAGTCATTTACAGTACAATGGACAGTAATGTGGTCTCAGTATACTGGGAGCTGTCAATCTTTCTACAGTATTGAACTTAATCTCGGCGTCCTTCAAGTCAATTGCTCAGCAATTCATTTTTGATCAGGAACAAACACCTCTGGCTGACTCACTTGCTCTACAGGTCATTTGTTTGAACTAGTGCAGTTCCCCCTCTAAACCTGCCTGTTTGGAATGTGCCATTTTCTTGTCATTTAGTGAGTCCTCCTAAAACAGTTCTTCGATATTCTCTCACTTTTTATTGTTTGTGTGCTGGACGTTTAGTGCAGAGGATTTTATTAACACTCTAAAGGTGCATACTGAATGTTTTAGTTTTTCAAAATATAAAATCAGTTTTTTGCCTTATTGCTGTTGCATGTATGGCTTTCATGTATGTTTGAATTATTTACTGCTGATACTATTATAACTGTTTATCAACCGACAAAATCTTCCAACCCATGTTAACGACTTTTCAAAATGCAAGCTCTGTAGTTCAGCTTGATATAAATGGTGACAGAACAAGCGTTGAGCTTTTCGTTTGAAAAAAAATGCTAAAGAGGAAGTGATTCTATGCTGTTGCCATGATGGAGATCAGCTCCTGCGACAGCCGTGAAAGTCTGTGTCAGTCTGATAGGGTGAAATATTGGACGGCATGACAGATATTATTGGCAGCAGGCTAACAGTTGCAGTCCAATGCTGTAGTGGATCTGAGGTCATGGAAAAATACTTGTTCACCTCTGTCAGCAGACTGAAACATGTTGCATGCCCAAATCCCACCACATTAAACTCTGCACTGCCCCTGGGCCATTTACAATACACAAGTGTGGCAAGTATGAAGCAGGTCAGATGAACAGTTCTCGGTATTTACATACGGATAGAAAGCCAGACAGACATTTGTGGAATTAGAAGACGATGTAATTGAACTTATTGCACTTAGAGTAGCAAGCCCCTCGGAGAGCTGTAATCATTTTCATCTCATTTAACATGTTGCCACATAGTCAGAAAAGATGTGTCTGTAATCAACAAGGTGGGCACGTATATTATAGTCTAGTAATGCCTTACTGGACCTATCACTCACTCCCCCGCTGTGATTAACAGTGTACAATGACTAATGTTCCACTGAATGGCGACATAGTATCTTTAAAGTGAAAGTGAATATTCATGATATAATAAACAAATAACATGGTGTAGGTGTGTGTGTGTGTAGGTGTAAACGATAAAAAAGTCGTTCACATAGCTTAGGGTGGATGCATTTATATATAGTGTTTGCATGGGAATTTGTGCATTATATACAGTTTGTGTGATTGATTGATGAATGATGTAACAAGACATGAACCGGGGCCCAAGGGAGCTGAGGTTTTAATTAAGTGGTATGAGAGGAGCTGGTTGGTCTGGCGTTCACAATATATCACCATGTCTGGTCTGCAGTGACTCCTACAGCGCGCACGAACACACACACAAAAGCCATCTGGCTACAGCGCGGGGTGCAGCTAACTGGTCCGTCTCTGTGCCTGTTAGTATTGCAAAGTTGTTAATTCTCATCATTTTACAGGCTGTCATTAACTGGCACGAAATGTGTAGAAGTCAGCAATGGATAACATCTTAAAAAATATTGACACAAAACAGATGACAAGATGTAATTTAGAGAGTTCATGGGTAAAATATGAAACGTTCAGGTTTCTTCTAGGTTATTTCCTATGCTTTTGTTCTCTTCATCCAACAGACGCCCCAGTATTGATTTTACATGAATCCCTTTGATGATTGATGATGTAATTTCTCCATGCATGAGGAGGAAAATATACAGTTTGTGGTAACGACTACAGGTGAATAACAGGCCTGCAGCTTGCAATCAGGGTATTGATTGCAGAAACATCTGTGATTGTGATGTTGCATTGAGGAAGAGGATTGACATTCAGTCCACGTCTCACTTCCATGGGGACAACAGCAAACAAATAGAGGAGCCTCTAAAACCTTTTCAAACGCGAAAAACCTTCCTGGTGTTATTTCAGCCTATTCTGGATTACACTCAGATGTATTTTTTGTCGTTGTAAGTAACTGGCACTGAAAAAATGGGAATAACAGTAGTACGAAAAATGTAGTAATGACAGTAGTAGTGGAGGACTGTGTGAATTGTATTCTCTCATTTTCCACACTGTACAGTGTACTTACTCTCTTTGAGAGAGAGAGAGAGAGAGAGAGAGCGAGAGAGAGAGAGAGAGAGAGAGAGAGAGAGCGAGAGAATAACACTGCATTTGGTTTGCGTCTGTGTTAGGATGATGATGAGTGGTTACAGTGACCAGGGGGGGCAGATAACAACAGCCACCTGTTTGTATATGCCAAGAGTATGGGACTCCATTTAAAAACCTCCATTTTCAATGTCACTATTTGCAATATGGGAATTGCTGCATTATGAAACAAAACAAATAATCTAGACCGGGAATTTGGTTCTTACTTCATCCTCTATAAAATTTACTTCATCATTAAATACCTCAATCACTTTCCTTTTGCTCGTTTCATGTCATCGGACTTATTTTGTGTGTAAAATAGGCAGGACAGCGACCTGAGGACTAGAACATAAGACCAGATGTCAACCTTAGCAGATTAAGGCAGAGAGACAGCTGGCTTCAACACAGATGCAAAATTTATTTTCTGAGTAAGACCAAAACAGGCCATTTCACAGTAGATATACATGGGCCATGTTCAACATGATTGAACGTTTGAGTTTATAAAGCCACTAGCTTTATATGGGACTGGAAATACAGACCAATGAAAGGAGACAGGGCCATGAACAAACAAAAACAAATTAGCACAAAGCAAGCTATCCTGCACCTTAAAAGCCTCAGGGCGTCTACAGCTATAAACGAGTTACGTTTAAGACTTTTTAACATCACTTGAAATCAAGTTCATGATCAATCTCTGTTAAATTTCACTGCCTTTATACCTGTTTTTCCTAGTTTGAAAGACTTTCTACACACACCATGTTCTTAGACTAGCAAGTAGGCTGTCTAGAAAGGCATTAGTTTGACCCATAAACGTACCCAATGAAAGACTATTGCCGCAGCCCACACTGGAACTACTGATTGATCTTCTCGAGTGTTGCAGAGTGGAGAAATCTTTGTAGAGTACTTAGGTGGTAATGTGTTTTAAAAACTAAGACCTATCCAATCTGAATATAATTAATGTTACTTTATATGGCTTTTTATTTGTAAAATTGAAATGCAAGACATTTTAAGACTTTTTAAGGACTTGCAGTCACCCTGACCATAAATGAAAATCTCAAGACACACTTCTGGATTTGTCAATAATACTAAACAAAGCATTATCTTTTTGCATTTTCCAACATTGCGGAACAAGATCTTCACAATACTATAGGTTTTGAAAAGGTTTTTGGAAACACTGTTGAAATACGTACATATATGCATGATAATAAGCTTGAATGAATATTTATTTAATTCCTTAACATGTAAACAATGCACAATCACAGGGGATTTCACATTCAGGGATCCCCTCTGTGCACAGCTCGTATACAAGCTGGAACCTGAAAACTGAAAACTATGACTCTCGACAAAATGTGTACAAGATTAGGTCAGGTTTGAATCATCGTCTGACTCTCAACGCCGAAGATGCCTTGTGACTCACTGGGTTACGATGCAAAAACAAAAATCGATGTAGAAGCATCCAGAGCAGGTGATAAAAGTCACAATGAAAAGTGTAATCAAAGAATCCAGTAATGGCTCTTGGGAGGATTCTGCCCCCACATCCAACCCCTGGCCCAAAGGAAATAAAACCTGCTTGCTTCTCGCGATCTAAATCCTCTGAAGTCTATGTGGGAAGATGATGCTTTGTTCAGCGCAGCACAGTGTACAGCAGTGCTGCTTTATGCTTCAGTTAATGAATCAAATCAATCATTTGTCCCGTCTTTTTGTTTGGTATTAAACTGCTGAAGGCTTTTGTATTCATGCAGGCAGCAGAGGTAACGAGGCTGAATAAAAGCTCGGAGACAAAACAGACACTTTGTCTTTTTTGTCGATTGTTGTCCCCTTTACATTGTCGTTACGTATTAATGACAAAGTGTTGGTATGTTGGCAAAGATAAAGTGGGAGAACTTGAGTTTGTGTAGAGGCCAGGCTCTATTGTGTCCACACGGATAGACACTAACACAAACTGTCGATGGAATACATGAACAACCTATTGCCCACATGACCTCAACTCCACGAGTGAAAAACCTTTCATAAAACTGCTCTAGGCATTGATTCCTTTGGCCTCAGGGTGTTGTTCCTGAGGAGGACGACCTCACTAACTCTCTGCTCTCTCACACCTTTCTGAAATACTGTACATATGCAGGTGAAAGCTTTCTGAGGACTTCCAGCATTGACTGAAAGGAGCCATGTTTCTGAGTCTCACATCACATCGGTCATATACAAATTCACTGGGACAAATATCTTCATTCCTGTGTGAGCATTTATCATTTAGCTTATCATTTACCCTAGTTCCTATTTAAGAGATCTCTGGGGCACATCAACTCTCTTATATTATCTCCTACCTCCATCTGCCCACCAGCAATCAACAACCTAGAGATATTTGTTTCACAATCAGAGAGAACTGAAGAAACCGGGTGATACTTTTATTCAGAAACCAAAGAATATTAACTTTGAACGCTCAAAATGCTTGACTCATCAAAAGCACATTTCTGTCAACTAATTGAGTTATCAACTAATAGGTACAGCTCAGATTGTAAGTGTTACATCAATGTCAAAATTATAACTGTATTGTACAGGTAACAGGTTTAATATGAGTGGCATGCATGCAACACATGTTACTGACTCGTCTTTCCCCCTCAAATTCCTCTACACACTCTTGTCCCAAACAATCGTGACACAGCAGGAAAACAATTACAACCACACACTGGAAAAAAGCAAAAAAGAAGAAGAGGAATCGTGACAGAACAGTTTTGGCACCGGCTTGTTTGAACGCGGAATACCACGACCATGACCAACCACTCGCAGAGGTCTATCCATAGTTTCCTGCAGAATGCTTTGTCTTTACCAACAGTCTATGCAATCTCCCTAAAGGATATGCTTCCTCATTATTGACATGAATCAGTATAGAAATGTCTGTGGAGATGGACCCGTTTGCAGACTCTTGCCTCCGGCTCAATCCATGCTGTGTTACACATGCTGCAAGACAAAAACGCTAGGAGGTGTGCGACCAGCTGAAACAACGCCGTGGGCAAGGACATGGATGACGAGCATTGGCTGGATGGAAAATCCATGATATTGAGTGGCTTTCCTTCAGCTTTTAGCCATTTTCTTAGGCCAGCTTATGTTGACAAGGGATCAAATTTGTGTACTAGTGTAATTATACAATTGTGAAATTAATTCAACGAACTATTAATTTAAGTTGGACATATCAAACAAATTGAATCAACCTTTTTAAAGGGATTCAAATTCAATACATTAAGTTGGACAAACACAATTGCTCGATGCTGAGAGAAACTCTATGTTTTCTGTCCAAACAAACAAAACACTAACTCATTCCCGAAAACCTATTAAGTGTCCTATTATATAACCTCTGGTGAGACATTACATTCCCCAACATTGGTTGCAATTTCTCTTTGTGCCTTTTTCTCTTTCCCCTGTGTTCCAACTCCTCACCTTGATTTTTTTACTCTTTCTTGCTGCCTCATTTTATAAATCTCAGTGTTTGTCTCAGAGGTTGTCTCTCCGCTTCTTTCTGTCATACACATAGTTTTTCTCCCCCTGTCTGTCTGGCATGGTTTCACTGGTTCTAATCTATTCTCGTCACTATCTAGTGCTGAGGGAAGATAAGCATGTATTTGCATGTTTAATGAAAAAAACACCCCGAATTCCCCACAGCATGAGCACACACACACACACACACACACACACACACACACACACACACACACACACACCCACCCACCCACCCACCCTGTGGGGGACACTCACTGACATAATGCATTCACTAGTCCTTTACCAACCTTGATGTCTATCTTTAACTATGTCTTTATGTCGAACCAAAATCTAACTCTAACCCTAATAAGTCTTTAAAATTGTCCACCTGTGAGGACCTCAAGTTTTCAGTGTGCATTAAGGTTGAAGTCCCCAATGGGCTATGAAAGCAACACACAAACACACACACAAACACGTTGCTACTGCTGCTGTTGGTCCTGCAGGCTTCTGTATCCTTGCAACTGACATGGAGTCACCAGCTGCTGACTCCTACAGGAATCAACATGGCCAACCTACTTGCCTTCACGCTGACAGCTGGAATGACAGGCAGTGGACAGAATTTAACTAAACTAATTTATATTAAAACAAAAATGAACAGAGTTATATAAGTTGATCTTGTGTGGCTGCACACTTGAGGAGTTGTATTGACAGAGATGCAACAGAATCCTTGACAGAGACTGTAGGACAAAATAATCCAATATCTACCTGGAAAAAAATACATCACCAATTAGCCGAATTATTGAATAGAGAACACATTTTAGTAGTTAAATAGGAATTAACCTGGCTGGTAGCAGTGCTGTCAGGCCCTTTTTAGGAAGTACAAAGTGTGATGAAGGGTTTCTTCATACACAGTGAAATGTGAGAAGATGCACACACTGAAATGCAAATAAGTAGTGAGCAGAGACACATAGATGTGAAGGAGAAATGAAACAACACAGATAGGCATACAGAAAGATAGACAGTGGGAACATAAGCGTTGTGAGGGATGTCGCCACTGGCCACCATTATTCTCAACTCCTCTAAGAAATGCATCATCAGTCGTTAGGCGGTAGCATGACTCGTGGTATCATCATCACTTACATGGACACGCACACGCACATGCACGGTGTATTTTAAGGTATATAATGCAGGGGCCTATAATTTGAGTTCTCTCTATGCAGCATTTTGCTGAGCTTGTAAAAACGCCTGCAGCTAATGGTGTGATGGATCCCTCTATTATAACCCAACGCAGGGGCAGAGAGTGGGGTAGAGTCAGATAAAGGGAAGTAATTGGGCAGTATTTTAGTTGTGTGAAAAACAGGAAGGTGAACAGGAAGAGAGCACGTAAAAAGAGATAAAAATAAGTTCATGATGAAGTCAAAGGGCTGTTTGAATGTGATAAACCTGACGTGATCACCTATGTGTGCAGTGTGTTTGAAGCCGTTTCACATTCAAGTGCAAAAATGATTACAATATTCAAGGTTCCTACTGTGTAGCATGCAATTGATTGTTGAGAACCAAATTTTGATTGGGTCATTAAAATGACAAAGCAGTAAATTCAAAGAACAAAATTAATTTATATTGGTAGATAAAACGCGGTACTTTAAACTTGTATTTTTATTTTATTTTGACAGCTGTGCAGTGGGGTGCTGTGAATTCCATTTGCTCGCTCGGTCCACCACATTACTCCAGACCTCAATATCTCAGTGATTGTTGCACTGTTGTTCACGGCTTGACATTATATACTGTGAAATTATTGGAATTCTGTGAAATGTGCCCACCATCCATTCGTGCTCCCCAATGGATGAATCGTAACAAATCTGGCATCATCATCAAGTCAAGTGTACCTAGTACCAAGACCTATCCGACAACACATTCAGTATGCATTCTAACGCCATGTGTGAACAGACAAACTTATAACTGTCCATTTGTGATCAAATTGCTCAGGATGGATGTTCACAAAAGTCTTAACTGGACAACAGAGCCACTGACATGGAGCTTGAGATGAGAGTTAATACACAGATGCCAGATGGGTTCGGAAAAGAAGAGAACACAAGAGCAACCAGAAGAGAAGCTGCAGCAAGTTGGACAAAAACATGACTGAATGACAGACAAGCGGGGGGGCTTTCTCTGAATGTTTCTGGCACTCTCTGTGTGCCTGGGGTCTATTAGAAGCTGTGATCAAGTGTGTGAAGACTAAGCAGAGGTGTAAAGTAACGAATTACATTTACTCACGTTACTGTAATTGAGTAGTTTTGTGTGTACTTTGTAATTTTTTGAGTAGTTTTTGAAATGGGTAATTTTGCTTTTACTTAAGTAGATTTTGAACGAAGTATTGTACTGCGCTACATTGGAAATTACGTCCGTTACTGAGTAAAAAAATAAAGTTCAAGGCGCAAGACAACTCTCACTGCAGTGGTAGATGTTGCATAGAGTGGATGACGCTCCCTCACGTGCACTTTGAACATATGAAAACTGATCATAAAGTTCACATTTCGCAATAAATATGCGCGACATGCACAACACTGCACAGGGAGCGACTGCAGAGGGGCTGAAGAGCCGCGGGTTGCCGAGATAGAGAAAGAGCGATTTGTTAACTGCTCCGCCGTTAAAGACGTCGGACGTTTATTTTAGACGTCATGTGGTTCATGTCTTGACATGTCCTCCCAAAAGTTCTTAAATGTTGTGTTGACATGTTAAATTTCCTTGCACTTATATTTGTAAAGATTCTCCTTTAATTAAAAAAAAACTGTTTTTGGATTGGATTTATGACCCCTTGTCCTTTTTTGCACTATACTGGAGCGGCCTCCATCAAGTTGTTGGAAGTAACTTAGTAACTTTTACTTAAAGTACATTTTAAATGAACTACTTTTTACTTTTACTTGAGTAGATTTTTAGATGGGTACTTTTACTTGTACTTCAGTAAAATTTCATCAAAGTAAAGGTACTTTTACTTGAGTACAATATTTCAGTACTTTTTACACCTCTGAGACTAAGCCCATACCAGTAGTGTGAATGTCTGCTCCTCAGGGTGGGACAACTTTATAGTCTAGTAAGTCTGTTTGCCTCTGAGAAAAGTCTTGGCCACAGGGTGAGGACATGTGTGTGCATGCATGTGTGCGCATGTGTGTGTGTGTGTGTGTGTGTGTGGTCATGCGTGGGGCAAAAACAGTGGAGCTGGCCAATGCTGGTGTGGAACTAAATGTCACAGATTGATTAGAATAAATAGTCCAAAAGAAGCTGGGCACTAGCATACAGCCGGAAAGTGTTTTTGTGTGGTGACATGATTTTCTTCACCCGTCCCCCACACTCTCACTCTCTCACCCACACACATACACACACACACTATTCTTGGATACCTGGGCTTTACCTTTCTCCGACCTCCCCGAGGGGTCTTTGGGCAGATGTGTGAGCTCAAACAACACAATCAGAAAGCTGTTACTGCCTCAGGACATGAACTTTACACCTCACACTCCCTCTCTCTTACGCTCTCCTTCACACACACACACGTATCAATGCACAATATGCATGTGCTGCCAAAATTAATTTATCAGGGATTAGAGGTTCTGACCACCCATACTTTTCTTTTTTACTCCTTGTCACTGTCTGAATATATATATATAACATGCATCCACCCATATAATACCATATTGTTATAAGCCTCTTCTCTGCCTTATGATTCTATGTTATGCACATAAACCATCAACAGCAGCAGAAAAAATAATCAGTGATGCCTGAAGCCATAATCCACAGGTTTCAGCCATAGAATGTAAATAAAGATGGTCAAAATGACTGCTCTCATATAGTGAAGCCCCCTGATGGCTGGCTGTGTTATAGGTCATAAATCCCACCTCCTTGTTAACAGATGGGAACTAAACAGGTCTAAAAAGTCAAAGTACACATTAAATACATTTTGAAAAGATGATTTATTTCATTTTAGTTCCTATCAAAGTGATACGATTATTTTTTATTTAATTTGATAAAAACGGAGTAAACGTCATTCCTGACAGCTGAGACTTATGATTCGTTGAGTATAAGTATCGATAGGGCATAACTACTGAGGCTCCACCCCCATCGCAACTGCTAATACAGTCTGGCTCCAAATAGTCAAAATGGCATTATATTTATCTGGTATATTTTGGGTTCATTTCTGGATAGTGGGAGATGATTCATCGGCTTCTAACCCTAATACTAATACGTGACAGCAGCAAACATAAGAGAACAAATATAAGGCCAACAGATCTCTTCAAAAAAGTACACATTAACACATCAACACATGCGCTTCCCGATATCCACAACATACAATATGATAAGTTGAGAGAACGCGTGGCGAATCGATTCAGTTCATCTGCACAGTGATAATACAGTAAAGCAAAAATAACATCTGTCTTACAGATGAACTTTAGAGAGGATAGAGAGATAGATGTGTTCAGCAAGAGAATGACAAATGTGAGAGACAATAAGACAATGAGAACGAGCATAAGACGGAGAGCAAGAGAACAGAAAAAAAATGGAAGATAATAAATCAATGAACCTATTCTGTGGCTGCCACGGGGTAATGAAAGCTATTTATTTGCCATCTCTCTCTCTCTTTCTCCTTCTCTTTCTTCCCGCATTGCTTTTCCCCCTGCACTCTCAGCATTGATAGTCTCATCTCTCTCCACTAAACACTAATAATTCCATGAAGCACAACAAAACAGTCTCTAAGAGACCACCTTTGTTTCGCAGAGCTTCCTGTGTCAGATACACACGGATGGGCGGCCTTCCTTTGGCTTGGCTTCTTGTTATCTGACGTGACCTTTCCGCCTTAAAATAATTGGCAAATTAAAATAGACTTATGTCCTTTTTAATTAATGGCATAGCTTTACAACACCATTATTCTGTCTCGTTCTCAATGTGGATTATTTGTTCTAAAGCATAATTGATTGCTGAATATCCAGATTCCATCATCTATCATTTAGTATATAAATACTTCAAATACTACCCACAATAGATCAAGATGGTACTATGTATGCTTGTAGACATTAGAATACAGTAAATCTGTAACCTATGCAACACCTTATATATGGCCTTGATATTCTCCTACCCCAAGTCACGGCTCGGTAAGTAAGTACAGTAGCTGTATTTTCCCACCAGTTAAATGTTCAAAACTAGAATGGCACTGCATACTTCTGCCAAGGCAACAAAAGTGACCTCAAATCTAGTCAAGCTGCACCAGAATGCACACAATGGAAGATGTCAGTGCCTTAAATATGCCTGATTTCTTTCATCAAAATCTGTATTCCCTTAAGGAAATAAAAGAACATTTGAAAACAGCCCTATGTAAACAAAAGTAATATAGACATCCTGGATTAGCCGCTTCATCCAGATCAATACCAACATTTAATGGATTCTAACTTGGCCCATGTCGCTTTCCTTATTCTTTCCACTGACAATTTCAATTATTACTGCTTAATGATGATCAATATGGGACTTAAAGTTAAGTGTTACTAGGCAAGGTGTACAAGTTTATAAAATCCTTTTTCATTCTGCGGCATAGCGAGGTGGTCAATTTAAAGTATATTACAGAAACTTATAATTCACAAATCTTGTCTGTAGTTTATTTTTTTGGGTGCATCCTCACAATGGTGAAAAAAGACTAATCAAATTAAAATACATCAACCTTAACTTCCCCTTCAGTAGAGCACTGAACGCTTGCACTGCACAGTCAGTCGGGCAGAGGAGACAGCAGGGGCAAACGTTTCCCACTGGCTGCTACTTACCACTAATGTTAGAAAAATGATGAATTAGTCTTGGCATGATGTTTGGAGTCTACGTGTTTGCATGTGGGTGTATATGTGTGCCAGAGTGTGTTTTCTTCTTCTAAAGTGTTGTGTCGCATGCCAACAGCTCACAGTGTGAACAGATGTTAGTCAGTAATGCCCTGGGTTTCTGCATCACAGTCAGGCATTTTTTATCCAGGGTCCTAAGCTCTGAGAAGGAGTCAGTGGAGATGCCTGAATTGCTTTTTCGACCGGAACTCAACTAAGGACACGCAGGCTCACAGCGGCTGCCCAAGAGCACACACAGACACAAACACAGCACTCGCTAAAAGCATGTGAAATACAAACCCACAAACAGTGACGATACACAACCCCACATATTTAGAAAAAAAGCACACAGATACACAAAACTACAGGTTAACATGAGGCACAGTTAACTTGACAGGCTTCTAACAAGGTAATGGAAGCACTGAGTGTTTAAAGAAGCAGCAGTCTTACGGCCACAAAAAAAAAAAATCTTAGAGAATCGGTAAGCAATTTGTAGGGTAAAGAGGGTAAACCAAATGGCTTAGCAAAAGAACCGCTACTCCCTCAATCACAGTCAGATTACCCCTGGAAAAATCCTAACCGCATCCATAAAGATGTAATTTTCATTGGCAGAAGGGCAGGATTCAACATAAACTTGTTTAGTGTGTATTTTTATATATATAAATATATGACATTTGTAGTCACATTTTGGTATTTTGTAATCCTTGTGACTCTTCTTCATGATCAACTTTGTGGCCAGTTTAATAAATACCGAAATAGTTGGCCGACAATATAAGCACTCAAATCAATAGAGTGGCCTTCGATGGAGTCCAATTTTCAGGCTGGATTATTGTGTCAGTCTGCCCAGGCAAAGACTCACATCTGCTTCCCTTCATTTTTACCCTTTGCTCCATTATAACACCTTTTCACTCAGATCCAGCCACTGCACTCTATATTTAGCTGCTGCCTGTCAATGAAGCCCTGATGAAGGAGAAGAAAATGAGTGGTGATGTAGGAGACCATGGGAAAGGTTAGCGCTGTCTCTTTGAATATAATCGGACACACTCTCTGATCATTCACAGTAATACTGCAGACTCTGATATCTATACTTAGGTTTGGATTAAAATAAATATTAGAGAAGGAAAAAAAAACTGTTTTTACAAATTGCATCATCAGCTTGGATCAAAATATGCTAACTCAGAAGTGGGCTGTAACATGTGTCATTTGTGTATGCTTAAAAATAAATGAAAGTTAGATGTACATGACAGATTTGACCACACATTTGGATGGATATGGACTCTGGCACTAGTGTTCCTAGATTATTACATCCAGAATCGTTAATATCTAAGTTGATATTGTTTGTCCCACCCCTTATCGAGTTTGATTGGTCAGAGAGGGGAGTTACATAGACGAGCTTGGTTGTTTCCCCGAAAGTTGAAATGATTTTGACAAAGAAGGCCACAATATACGCTGAGGATAATTTTTGAGGAAAGGAGATTGAGCAAGATGAGCCCTGAGCTTTATAGTACTGGCGACACAAAAACACTTTCATTAAATGAACTCAATCATTTACACAAGTTTAGAGGAAAGTGGTTTAATTTGATCCCTTATCAATCTACAATCAATAGACCATAATGATCTAATTGAGTTTGGCCTCAATTCTACACGTCATGTCTGGAGGAAACCAGGCGCCCCTCATCACCTGCCGAATGAAATTATGGGTCTGAGGGTGTTTTCCCCCAGCAGGGACTGAGATTCTGGTCAGTGTTGATTGAGAGCGGAACAAAGCAATGTACAGAGATTTCCTTAATGAAAACCAGAGAGCTCAAATTGGGCCTATCAAGTTGACCTTCCCATAGGACAATGACCCAGAGCACACAGCCAAGACAGAACAGGAGGGACTTGGGGACAGCTTTGTAAATGTCCTTGAGTGTCCAAGTCAGAGTCCTGACCTGACCAAAATCAATAGCTTGAGGGAGCTGGAAAGTGGCCATCCTACAAACAGTGTCCATCCAACCTGGCAAAGAATGGGAGCGAATCCCCAAATCCAGATGTGTGAGGCTTGTCGAGTCATACCCAAGTAAATAACTGAAGGGGCTTCAACAAAGGAATTAAAGGATCTGAAGGTTTATGTCAATATGATGTTTTAGTCTTTCCATTGTAATACGTTTGCAAAATTTTTGTTTTTGCTTTGTTATCATTGATTATCGAGTGAAGATGACAGCCTAGAGCAAAACTGTGAAAGCAAGTAAAAGGGTTCTGGATATATTTTTAACACACTGTGTTCATTTAAATTGGACATTGAGAAAAAAAACAATTGTTCTTTTTCTAAATATGTGAAAGAGAAAAAAAAAAAATTGTATTTGAAGTTAAACTTATTTACATAAGTGATTGCATTAAGATATTCAGTATCATTTGTTGTGTTTTATGGGTCATTGACGTGACGCCTATATTTTCTGTCCGACTACATTTTCTCAGTTAAAAGAAAGGTTTAAATACACCAAGAAATATCATATATATGTACTACCTCTCCCATATATGTACCCACTGTAATTTTCCTGAAAAATATTAGTTATTTGTAATGTTTCTGTTATTTAAGGTGTCAAATATCATGTGGTGCGACCGTCCGGCCATGACTGCCGATGGAAAACTTCTTTGTAATTACTCTAAATCTATTCAAATTTATTTTCTACCCTATTTGGCATGATTTCCAAAGTGTTTTTTAGTACTGTACAAAATTGCATAGCATTTGTATAAATATTTCCATCATAGTATACAAACAAACTTTTTCCGATGATGTCCATTTGATGAAATATCATGTGGTGCGACCATCAAGAAACAACCAATTTGGGACTTTTATGCTGAAATCCATTCAAAGACAGGAAGTTGCATCATACACCATTTTGCCAAGGACCCATGGAAGAAAGAACAGGTTTGTAACTCTCTCTCAAATTTGGAAAAAAATAACCTTTTTAAGAGCTGGTATGGAGTTGCCACATTTGGATATCATGTGGTGCGACCTCAAAAAAACTATGAATTTTAAGTTATTTCCTAAAATATATATTTTGATCATACATTTCATAGTGACCTTTTGTGCTAACTTAGCTTGTTTTCTTTAGGAGTCCAATTCTGTGCCTGTTAATTTGGACTGAACTAGAAGTTATCATATGGTGCGACCAAATATCGTGTGGTGCGACCAAATATCATGTGGTGCGACCATGCGATATATGTCCTAGATTAAGAGTTTTAGTGGTTTTATGTTAAATTAAGGATGTATATACATAAAGTACTTATTTTAGTATTATTTAGAAAATATTTTTTTGCAATTTGATAATTTTTTCCTTATATTTCAGAAACAATGGTTTGTTTAATGTTGTACAATATTTTGATAAAATATCGCCAACAAATTTGAGCATGTAATTTCACTTTTGTAATATTCCTTTATTATTTATTTATGTATATGTATAACTGTTTTAATTTATTTTACCAGATGCCACTTCCAAGCAAAATAAAAACCGCTCGCCATAGGCAGCGTGTTAATTCTGACCCTGCAGCAAGAGCGAAGTACCTTGCTCGGCGAAGATAAAGGTATGTTAAAACTTTGAAAAATTGAAAACTACAACTAAAGCCACATGAAGTACTTCTTGCCTTTATGTGTCTGGAGAAAATGCATTTTTTCCTTAAAAGGTTCATCTGCTGTCATCTATCATTAGTCAAAAACAACTTTATGATTTTATGGCATCATGATTTCAGCTTCCAGAGGAGAAAACAGCAGGGAAGATTCAATATGCTAAGTCAAGTGAGCTGACAGAGAGAGAGAAAAAGAAACAGAGAGAGAAATGGAGAGCTTCCTCAAGTGCGTACAGGGAAAGGAAAAATATGGCAAATGCTTTGCTAGAAATTACGCCGCCATCAATGGAGAACATTCCACAAGATCTGGTTGATGTGATTGTAACCTATGATGAGCTTCCATATGTAGGCCAGGTCCTTGAAGTTGTGGAAGAGAAAAGAGTTCAAAAAGGTCTGGGATTAAAGTAATGCCTGCGACTTAAACCAAGTGCACCACATTTACAGGTAAAGTTTAATGAAATGTTTGTTCACAGCTATGTGTGTTGCACTTCAATGTTTGTGAGTTTTTGTTTATTAAAAATGTATATATAATGTTTGTGTTCATAAAAGTTCTATCAAATTTGAATAAAATCTGGTTTTAATACATTTTTTGAATGGAATTTATTGTTTATTGGTCTCTTTAAATAATGGGAGGTTTTTATATCATTTGGAGCGACCACTCATCATGTGGTGCGACCAATAATAGCAAGACCTGTAATAAATTCTAAGTGAAATATACATTTTCTGTGGCTGAAATATTAATCACTGATACAATATGCATAAATGAATGAATTTTTTTTTACATTTTTTGTCAGTTTTATGCGCTCTACAGGAAAAATAAGTCTGTAAACTACATTTAACAAGGAGACTGTGACATTATAGAACAAGAATATGAGAATTATTTACAAAAACTCAAAAGAAATGCATCTACTTTTTTTCTAATGACTTTATAGTTTTGTAAAATTAAAAAAAAAAAAAAAAGCATATTAAGGAAATTAATTAATTTTAAGATAAATCACGGTCGCACCAAATGACATTTTTTAAGGCCACGGCCAATTCATCTAGGTGAAAAAACACTAAAATCAATTAATTTGATATTCTTATATGATTTTATGTGTGCACAACATTCTTAATGTCGGAACAATTATAATAGATTTTACTGTTTTTTGTATTTAAAAATTGGCCTGTTGAAAATCCTTATACGTCATTGACCCTTATGCGTTTCACAGTGGAATCGGAACATGGATTATTTACAACACAAACATACCACAGTAAATGATATAATACTCTATATAACATAAAAAATACAATTACTGTGTTTTTGACAGTGATACTCAACCCGGGTACATTAACAAATTACAGAACTGGCACAAACCGTGGAAGGAAGCCTCCAAACTTTTACAAAAACAGCTCTTCTAAGACTTAGCTGCAGCAAAGAGAATGAATTGGGAAAGTTCAAAAGTGTTTTTTTTTCCACAGTGTGCTCTGTTTCGCTGCCCCAGGGTTGTGTACTTATGCAATAAGCTGCCTCAGGGAGCCAGAGGGATGCTGAATTTATGAACTTCACTCTTTGACATGACAGAAATAATTCATACAAACACAAAAACATAGACACAAATGTAGACACACAAACACACAAAACAAAATGTCACAAAGTAAATAATTTATAACCACAATCTTTTACTTTATATACGCAGTTTTTTTACTCGAGGAAGGCAAAGCCTCTACGAAATAAAATATGAGAGAAGAGTAATTTAGTGAGAAAGGGGAGGATAATAAGCTAAAGGTTTCAGCTGTTGAGCATAAAATTCTAAATTTGCATGCTCACATATATCTCTCCCCTCACTGCTTCATCTCGATTGTCTCTCTCTCTGTTAAGAGCCCTCTTTCTCTCATCTGAAAACTGTTTGAGCAGCAGAAAGGTCAGACTTAATTGGGAAAAATAATGAAATATTTTCAAGGGTCTTGGGGCTGTGGCTGATATGCTAATTATTCTTGGAATATGTGGAGAGGGGTTCGAGGAAGTGTGATACTATGACCTGACCAGAGATTCTGTTGCAAAGCAAAGTCGTTTGTGTTCCTGCAACTCTGCAACACTGCAACACTGCCAATGGTTGTGATGCATTTCTGATGTATTGTCCTGGGAAACAGTGTTTGTGGGCATATTTGTGTGTCAGTGAAGTGTGTCATCATACTCACAACATTGTTAAGTCATGCATTTGTCTTAAATTATGTATTTTTGATCATAAGCTTAGTGTTATTTTAAAACATTTGTGTGTGTGTGTGTGTGTGTGTGTGTGTGTGTGTGTGTGTGTGTGTGTTTTTCTACAACCCCAGTTTAATCTAAATCCGTCCAGCTGTTGATTGCACCCCACAGCAGGAGTTCTCAGAAGAACACACACATGCCCTGGGTGTATTGCAGCTACATACACACTGAAGGTATTCTCCTCAGTATCTGTTGTGTGAGTCTGCAGTACAGTACATGAGGGTAGGGTGAAGGTGTATAATATGGAGGTCTGCGTTGGCAACGTAAGGGACATGGGGTCTGTTATGCTCTACCTTTACACAAGCACACAAAGACATCCTCTCTATGCAAAACCTAACCAGCACACACATAAGAAGGGGGCAGTATCTGTTACCACCCCACCACACTCACACAAAGGAAGATGGATAAAGAGAGAGGAGGGGGTTGCATGTTACCTGATGCTGCTCATGCTGCCTGCCTCTGATCCAAGTTTGCATCTCTCCAGCTGGGTGGCAACGATCTGACGCTCAGCCTCAAGTTCCCTGGTCAGCCGTTCAAACTGAAGCTCCTGAAGAGATAAAGGGGAACAAAGTGTGCGTTAGACAGAGCGAGAGAAAATGATGGGATTCTTGTGGGAAGCAGAATCGTGCTTATGCATGTTACCGCATGGAAGCATATCAATAGTGCAGCGAAGTCAAGCCCACTGAGGACAGTGTGTACGTGCAACTGAGTGTGTGTGTATGTGGGACCAAGGGAGAGTGTGTGAGCGAATAAGTAGGGAGAGTGTGCGCTGGTTTGATTGGTTTTCTCAAAGCCATTTGAAGCTCTGAATGAGTTGATCCCTAGTCTATCACAAGTCTCCCACTTCAATCCCCTCTCCCCCCAAAACACTACAGAGCACAATGCAATTCATCTCCCCCCTTTTCACACATGCTTACAGCAATTTACTCATATCTTTACAGTCTCTCCCCTCTCTCTGCCTGTCTCCCTCTCATACACACAAAGTACAGGAAACCCCTGAAATATACAGCACATATGTAGTACTAGTGGAGGTAGATCTTTTATCGTGCTGTGGCAAATTATTTATCTTTGAAGTATTACCACAATGTGCATAAACAAAATTAGAATTGCAATAAATGCTAAATATATACAGTTGCAATCAGAAATATTCAACCCCCCAAAGATTTTAAGGATTTATCAATTAAAGTTGACAGAATCTTGCTCTTTGAGCAAGAATCTTGCTCTTTGAGCAAGATTCTGCTTCGGATGACTTCTTTATGAGTTGAATGATACAGAAAATCAACACGGACAATGCATGATGTAGTATTTGTGTGTAGCAGTATATTTTGTTAAGATAGCCATGTCACAATTATTCAACCCCTATATAATATTGCTGTTTTTAAAGCTGTCTGACAGTTTTTTTGTCTTAAAGTTGAGTTGAAACATTATTAAGCCTTTGGGAACTCTATACTGATCCTTCATTTGCTTCAGCTGTGACGCATATATAAACCCCACCCATGAAGGTATTCAAGGTGAGTTGCAATCATGGGAAAGACAAAGGAGCTTCCACAAAAGCTGAGAGAGGAGATTATTTCATCACACCTGAAAGGCCTTGGGTAGAAGAAGATTTCCCCCAAAAATTATATTCCAAGAGACACAATTGGGAACATTATAAGGAAGTTTAAAACTGATGGAGCAGCTTCAAACCTGCCTGGCCGTGGAAGAAAGCCCAACATTTCATCAAGAACCCTCAGCAACTTAGTCAGAAAAATAAACCCCTGTGTGACTGCAAGACACCTAAAGGATGACCTGATGAAGGCTGGTACAAGTGCGTCAGTGCAAACTGCTTTGTCACCTTGCCTGGCTGTAACTATATTAAATCCTTAAGGTGTAAAAATGTAAATCCCTGCACCCTAAGTAGCATTATGCTAATTAGAGGTATATATAATACCTGAACAGTATAAAAACCTTCTACAGTGCCAGGGTAAATGCCTGAATGCCAAAGCAGACGGAAAATATGTTACGTCAAGTCTGTGTTGAGGTGAAATTTGTTAAATTATGCATAAACCTTTGTCACATCTTTTCTTTATACAATCCCTTTGGTTAAGGAAGGACTGTGTTGGTGATATTGTAGCGACCCTGTTCAGTCAGCGTAGCAGCATCTTTGCTCTTAGCCAATCAGGAGGGTTCATTTAAATCAGTATGCATGCGGGTCGGTTGAGCCGAGGGAGTTGGGACGGGCTCTGGTTTGTTGTTGGGATCTGCCTGAGGGAGCTTCCCTTTACCCAAGAGCTTTTGTGAAAGAGCACGCTAATAAAGCAAGCGATAAACTGACATCTGGTGTCCTGCTATGTGTGTCAGTGCTACACTGGTGACAGAAGTGCCTTCCAGCGTATATATGAAAAAAAAAGATGATGCTCGAAATTATTATCTGAATGTGATCCCTCTTAGAACATTAACTGTTGGATCAGTGTTTAGTAGCATCATCAACTTTACAATGTTATCTCTTTAACTTAATTTATTCTGCATGTGCATTTTACAAAATCCCCCACAAACATTTTCTTTTGTATACAGTATATTTTTACCTCAATATGTGCGTGGATCACATCCCAACTGATGGGAACAATGATGAGCTGGTTGTTTCAGCTCTTTGTGCGTTTCTATCAGAATGCACTAGGTGTGGGATTCCACTGTGTTATGCATGTGTGCTGTGTCCATGTGTCGCCGCCTCCCTCTCAGGAATGAGCAGGAAACAGAGCGCAGCAGCCAAATGAAGCAACAATGGTGTCTATGGTAACAGCAGAACCCCCATCCACAAGTCAGCATAACAAATGAGGTCCTGACTCCTCCTCCAGCCCTTGCTCCTTCATACACCTGCAATACTCTGACAGAGTTGATCTGCGTACTGTGCTTGAGTTTTCCATGAAAACACAACAGGTTTGGACTCGGGGACCGATCCCAAGAGCTTTGAGAGTGAACGCAAGTACATTACATCTATGAGCTGGCTCCCAATACAGGGGCCATTGACATTTCAAGGCCGATTGCGTCATAGTGCTGCTGTCTTATTTAAAAACCTCCTCCAAATGCGTCCTATCATCCCAGAGAAACTAAGGCTCCAAAAGGTGGATCATTGTCATGCCAACCTATTCCAAGATTCAACCATTTATCAAAGACATACTGGCGATGGCAAGCAACAAGACGTCCGATGCTTACACTTATAAATGTCAGTATCACGCTTCAACTCAACCAAACAAAGGGGAATTAAAACTTTCTTATCAGCTCTGTTGCTATAGGAGACAGCTGCAAGGGCGGGATGAGCTGGTGACGCATATCACACAAATCCTCCATACACCAGACCAACTCATTTCAGCTAAACATCTATGATATAGTCAGACATAGCATGGCAGTGTCAGTGAGTAGCCGACTAGCGGACAGTGTCTTATGTATAAACATGGCGTTTAAGAGGTATAAGTGTATATCTATACATATGCAGTGGCTTGCTAAATTAATCCCAATGGCAAATGTCATGTGCAAATTCAAGCCCATATAGACATGAACTAGCACCTGTGTATACACAGGTATATGTTCAAATAAAACTTCCATTTTGGGCCTTCAGTTAGGCATTGAAGGCCCAATACAAGGATGATATCTGACCTCCCTGTGGGGGAGGGCAAGAGAAAAGGAGACAGCGCTACAGGGATCCAGACAGCATTACATTATAGGATAGAAAACCCACTGAGACAGCTCTCTTTAGAATAGAAACATGACCGGGTTAATAAAAACAACATAAAAAGTGAATTCCTTTACAACCTACTTTAGTACTGAAATTGCCATTTGCGGCTTTTCATAATGTGACTCCGTAAAAAAAAAAAAATGGCTCCTGCAAGACAGAAAATAATGGACCAATTGTAAACCAGGTTGATTTCCAGGATCCAGCCTTGTACAGTGCTCCTTGGGATTTATATTTGTGTGTCTGCAGGAGTTTCTGTGTATGAACTTTTCCAGCTTGACACAGAGTATATTCTCATAATAAAGTGTTTGGGGGTTTGCCCAAAGACAATAGAACAGAAACACAGACAGCCTTTTAAAGCAATAAAATAGGGCTAAAACATTGGGACAGAATGCAGGATAACGTAGCTGTGGTCTGTGTATTAGAGCTTTAATGGGATAAATAGCCATCATGGCCTCTTATATTGTTTCACCACTGTTAGTGAAAGAACCAGCATCAATATAGTTATTCTTCTATTTAAGTTAAGTTGCTCCTATTATCACCATTAAGCGAGCGTGTGCCGTCTGTGTGTTTCAACAGATAAAGTCCAATCATTATAAAGTGGCCTACGGGCAACTATTAACACTGCTGTTTTTTGATGAGAAACAAAAGGCTTTTCAAAAAGAGATTCGACCTTCTAGATGGGAAGAAAAAACTCTGTCTCTCTCTCGCTCCGTCTTTCTTTCACTCGCCTTCCTCAATCAGCTCAAAGGAAAGAAAAAACCTGGATGAGTGGGATGAAGGAGTGGGAAAGAGAAGTGTGATTGGTCGCTAGTAAAAGGTCACTCTCCTCTACTCGATCACTTCCTTTGCATATTAAACTTCCCGACAGCAACAACCCCTGTTCCTCCTTTCTAATATCATAGCTTTGCGTTCGTGTGTAGTCTGTGTATGGTTCAACTTTAGCCGAGATTCATTTCCCACCCTACTATTTGTCCGTCATTTTATTGAGAGTGAAAGGTCAACCATGAGTCAGAAGGGAAGTAGTAGGGGAGGATGAAAGGGGACAAAGACTGGAGGACAGAAAAGACAGATGAGACTTTGATGACTCGGTTGATGATAGTTATATGAGAGGATGGCTGAGGGAGGGAGACCTGATCCGCTGCCTCTGCATGTGTTTGCAAGAAAGAGAGAACAAAAAAAATGGAAAGAAAGGATGACTGGTCACCACATTGACCTAATCAAACTCAAAAGTATAAGATTTATCTACCATTTGATTATTATTGTATCCAATTAGGACCAAGGGAGGTGGCACCTTAATGCAACGGTAAGCAGTGTCGCCTTTCTCTGGGTAGAGGTAACTTGAAACTCATTTAATGTCTGTGTGAATGATTGTTTGTTTCTCTAAGTCGGCCCTGGCCTCTGGCCCAATGTCAGCTGGGATTTGCTCCACTCCTCAAAGGATAAGCAGTATAGATAATGGTGCTGTGGAGGCACCATACCCAAACAAAAAGATACGATCCAACTTGAATTGTTTTATAAGGTGAGAGCTGAGAGGTAGGAATCGATGGAAAGTCGATATTTATCTGCTCTGGCTTCATTCGGTCTGTTTGTTTAATAACATGTGTTTTTTTTCCATAAGACGTGTTTTGTTATTGTTGTACACAGGGATGTTGCTCTTTCCTATTACAGTGATGACTGGCACTTACCATACCAGCCTTTGTCTAACACAATATAATTTACATTAGCAGCAATACCTGAGGGGAGTTCTTTAATGTGATAATGGGTACAACAGTAATGCAATGGACAGCACATCAGTACTGATCATAGCAGTGAGTACTTGCCTTGAGGGATTTGTGGCCCATAAAATACACACAATTAATGACAATAATACTGCCAATGAAAGTAATAATCACAAATAGGGAAAAATAACAAATACTCAAAGCTGCTCTTATAGGAAAAGGGTACAAATCTCATTATGTCTCCGATATGAAACTTTAATATTTCCAGTGATGCCTCCTGTGAACTTGGTTGAAAGTAAAGAAAGGGTGGAAAATCAGCCAGGAACTAAAAACAATTTTGGTGTACATGACGTGTAAGAGCGAAGGCGGGTGACAAGCTTCAATCTCAAAGCAGATGAATGAAAACTGATCTAAAATATTTAAAGAACCATATTCTTTGAGCTACTGGATTTTCTTATATATATTTGCAATACATTATAAGCAAGAGTGAACATGAACGCTCCTTGGATTCATTTGTAAATGTCTGAGTCTGACAAACTGGTGAGGCAACAGGACATAAGGAAGGGAAAAATATGTTTTGGAACTATACAGTATATGCTCTGCTCTGGATATGAACTATTTTTAGTTCAACTCAAACTTTCACTTTGAGTCCTAGGAGGGATTCAGTGTCATTTAGCAAAGACAAATTCAGGAAAACAGCTTCAAAGACAGCCAAATCAAAGAGCCACATCATTAAACAGATGGAAATAAGATGAGGCTGCATCCAGGCTAATGGTTTGTCACTATTCTAACAACACTGAAAATATGCAATCAATCCTTAAGGTAAATTTCCAAACCCTTTTCATACTGATAAACTGGTAAAACCACTAGTGATGCACCAGAAGCCATATGTGTTTGAATTTTGGTTCCTTTTAAAAATAACAGCACAAGCCGGAGCCACATGACTGCCAACAGCTGGCCCTTTGCGGTTTTATATGCATTATAAATATTCAACACACAAACACAGCAATACAGATCTTTCCCTCATTAAATTATTTAAGGGCTCAGTGTGCAAAAAGAAATCCTCTCCCAGCCTGCAATCTCACTCCCGTGCTCACTCTGTCACACTGTCACTTTCTCTGCTCCTTGTTTCAGGACATCTCTTTCTGTTTCACCGTCTCTGTCAGCTGGAGATCATGAGCTGCAACACAAAGCTCTGAGAAGCCCGCAAAAAGTGCCGTGGGTATGTGGGATGTCATCCTGGTTAAACATACATGCAGGCAAAAACGCAAAGACCCAACACAGCCCTCTTTCCTAAATATGGGTGCATTTTAGCATTGATTTGGTCTTTAAAAATTCAGAATAACATAAAATGACAAGTTGAGAATGGGGAAAAGGCTGAGTAGGTTTGTATATTGAAGGATGGGCAAAGAGCATTCTGTGTTCTCATTACATGATTGTCAAATAGAGGCATGTAAAAAGTGGCAGTGTTTGCATGTGTGGCTGCACACATGCACGGTTTGTTTAGTTTAATGTCAGGCTTATAGTATGGGTTAGGGCATTCATACATATCCACTAAAGACTAAACGTCCTCTTTGCTGATCTTATTATCTCCCCCAAGGAGGATATGTGTTGGCTTAATTCTCTCTCAGCAAGCATAAGACTATCTACTATATATCAAGACCAGAAAAGCGCTACATAAATACAAAACAGTTTTACCATAAGGATTACTCAAAAATTACTGGACAATGGGGCATTAGCCTTGGCGGAGATATCACCACATTTAAGGACTATGCCAGTAAAATGTTGTTTCCTCTCTCAGCTGAGTGAAAATGTTGTTCACAATAAAACTTTTAGAAAAAACTCACATACGATAAAGTGTTCACTTCCAATCATCTGTAGGAGTAAACATGTGCTCCTTGAAAAACAACACGTATGTGGTAGCATTTGGTAATTATTATTACTTTTTAAGATACATCTCTTTAACGTCTTTGTGTGTTTGATTGAATGTGGGTGAGCTTGTCGGTGAAGTGCAACATTGATTAACTTGTTTGTGATGAACTGTGCGGTGTAGCAGACTGTTTAGTTTTCTTATGAGTAACACAAACTAATCTCCAACTCTGCCACTCTTTGAATACTGTGTTGAAAGTTCTACTGTATTTAACTTGTGATTTATTGTCTAATTAGAGGGCATTATATAAGGAGGGCTAACCACTACCGATCCAACGGTAAATACTCTCATTGCTCATCTCTCTTTCCCTGACTCTCTGTTTGCTGGCAAATTCAATAACAACCACACAGGCGAGCAGCCACAGACAAACACATTCTAGTCCCTTAATGCTATATATGCACATCTAGTTGGTATACACAAATACACACTAAACAACAGAATGATTGGAAGAAGGAAGCAAACAGCAATTGCACTCTACAGTGAGCTAGCACTTCAATATACAACATTACATTTACAATTCAGTTTGGTTGTCGAGCAACATTTGACAACACATTTTTATGATGAAACCTGCTGGTGCCAGGATTGACTGTAAAATACATTGATTTCAAAGAAAAATGAAGAATCTGCTTATTTTGTTTCTGTTGAATTCATCAAGACCAGGTTGAAAACAGCCGTTCCAGAAGCCCAAAGCGGTTTGTCATTTATTTTTCATTGCTTAGCCTCCACATCAATAGACAGCTTTAGCCATTAAATGTGAACGAATAATTAATACGAGGAGTGTTCATATTAACACGTTTTTACACCAGGTAAGCAGTTGATCTAACTTGAAAAGGACTACTTCATACAGACCTTATTTCATACTTGATGCATTGTAATTCCCAAAATACATGAATTAGAAAAAGATGTGTGGGACTTCCATGAAAATGATTTTCTCTGTCTATGTGTAGGAGTTTGTAGCCCAAAAAAGCATTTAAATGATAACTGCATGTGGGAAATGCTAGGGAAAGAAAGTCAAGGATGTCAAGGTCAAGACAGTTAGGAGGGTAGAAAATCATGACTATAGTCCAAATCACTATTCAAAATTTGATCTTTGGTTAAATAAAGGATATAGTATTATAAAAAGAGGTTGGAGAGTTTAAATTCTCCACCTGGAAGTCCATGACATCCGTTTCCTTTGTGTGTGTGTGTGTGGTGGGGGGGCACATTTTCGTGCCAGGTCACATCTATGCGTTAAGTGTTGGCTCCATGACAGTGAAGCAGATAGCATGATTGGATTCACACTCAGTGACTATGATTTGGCCATAGACAAAATGTCACTTGGAAAATGTCACTGCCTAAATGCCACCACATCTTTCCGTGCCTGTGTGTGCATGTGTGTGCGTGCGCCTGTGTGCGCACGCCTGTGTGTTTGTGTCCCTATGTTTACACAGTCACAACATGATAACATTTCTTTATTATGGGGACAATGTTTCAAGTTAGAATAAGGTTTAGGACAATGTTGAGAAAAGTAGTTATAGCTTAGATTAGAATAACTCTGACATAAATGGAAGTCGATATGTCATCTGAAGTTAGAGATATAACCTAAGAAGACCAGACTCAGTGTGTGTGTGTGTGTGTGTGTGGGCGCGTGTATGCGTGCGCGTGTGGGTGTGTATGTTAAGATAACGTAAAACAGACCTATTCAGTTGTTGTCAATCTCTAAGAAGCTTGCTTGCGTATGAGATTATAGTAACAGCACACACTCTGAAAGGTTTCATTAGAAAACAAGGTAAATAAGTCAATGTAAGTATGCTATTTTCTTAAATATAAATCAGAAAAGACATGCTGGCAGTGTTTGAGTGCATAAGGTATATGTATGCCATTTGATATTCAAGAGAACTTTTATTCAGATTCATATTAGAGAAATTACTCTTAACCTGAAAGCTGCCATTTTTAATTTTCTCAGACCACCTGGGAAATTCTGGGCAAGTAAAGTGAATGTGTAAACACTGTGTCTTCTCTCAACATTTGCTGGCAGTTTGCCCTTGAGCAGGGCAGTCGCTCTCGGTTTTGGCTCCAGTGGAGCAGCTCAGTGATATAAAGTAGAGCCGTAAACCTTTGCGGTACTGGGCAGCTGCCAGTTGAAACTCTGTGCAAGTGCATGAATATGAAGCAGGGGGATGCTGATATAATATATATATCTGTATATATCGTCAGCAAAAACAAAAAGCTGAAGAGCAAATATGAAGAAAAAAAAAAACGTATTCACTAAGGAAGTGTCTTTTCTACCTTCTTTGTCAGCTCTTTCCCCTCCTGTCCTCTATCTCCACCACACAATGTGACAGGGGACTCCACAGAGACCCCAAAGGTCATCCATCCACTGGTAATCACAAACACTTGTTTTGATAGATTAGCCGGAGCAAGCGCTTGCATGCTCCTACAGACAAAGGATAAAACATGCAGACAAAGACGCAAGGGGCTTGCTGTAACAATACACACACTCACGCACCCTTCTGTGCACATACGGATGGTTAAACTCTAGGCTGATGCATGCCACAGCCATGTAAAGAGTGAGTTGCCACCTGAGGTAGTTGTAATGTCTCATGTGATGTTTATGTGGCCTTTAGGGAAACAATTTTTGTTCAGAGCTCTGAAATCTGTGTGGTGATTCGGTCTGGTGGCACTGGCTGTATAAGAACTTGTGAGAGCAGCTGATTTCAATACCAAAACCTGCCTTACACATTGGGTCTCATTCTCCCCTTCACACACACATTCATATAGCTAATACACACTGATATACATGGTTGGGGTTTCAGTATCTTGCCTATTTCGACCTGCAAACTGGAGAAGCCAGGGATCGAACCGTTAACCTTTATTAGACAACCCACTGTAAATCCTGAACCACAGCCGCCCCTGGCAATAATGCGGACAACAGTGCAGCTCCACATCATGAAGTTGAGGCCTTACATATTCACTGCTTGCCCGTATAAACGACAGCAGTTGGCCACTTTTCTTTAAATGGATTTGAAGAAACGAAAGGGAGAAACAACGTTAAAGGGTTTTGGCCATTGTGAAAGATAAGGTTTTTAACAGGACATAAACGGAACAAAGAAATATGTTTTACTCTGTCCCCTTAAAGACTGTTTACACGCTTACACACAAACACAGTAAATGAGTGTAAGAAAAGTTGAGGGAAATGGAAGCAGGTCAATAGTCAGTGAACAATGGCTAAAGGCGTCAAGTGCATGTTTGTCTGTAGCTGTAATATGTGTTTGAGGGGGCGACTGCACAGTTTCCTTTATCTGGCCAAATTGTCTGCATATCTGCAATATGAATGAGCGTGTAGAAACATGTGTAGAAGCAGGTGCATTCTAGCATTTGAGCGTGTGTTGCTATGTATATGTGTGTGTAGAGCTGTCTGTGTGTTTGTGTGTGTGTCAGTCCCTAAGCCTAAACCAGAACGACAGGCATGACAATGATAAAATCATAGACAGGCCCTTCGGCATAGTTTCTCCATGATGGGTAAAGGGTTTAACAAGCTTCCCAGCCAGCTCCTTTCTTTGGAGAACATTTAAGCCATTAAAATAAATCATTCACAATTCCAACAAAGCGGAAGTGTGTGGCCAATTTAACATGAAATGAGTCGACACAATCCTGCACGCACACAGACAGTCTGTGTAGGTATGTACACCGAGTAGTGCGTGCGATTGTGTGTAGGAGATACACAGCCAGCAGATGCTTTAAACTGGGCTGTTGTGGTACTTCTGATAAATCCCTCGCTGCCTTTTCCCCCCCCCCAAACCTCCCCACTTGTTGTGCAGATACCACGATGACTACAAGTGTTGCTGATCGTCACAGCGAAATGTCAAGTGCGCACATTCATTTAGAAGTAACAGCAGCCGCTTAGCCATCAACAAAAATGTCACTTATATCACACTGTCATCCTCCCGAGGAGCCGTTTCACCGCTTATCTCATTCGTTTTTCCACGACACTGGCCGTTCGATGTCTCACGACCTTGGATTCAATTTTTTTTTTGTTGAACTACTTTTTAAGAAGGACATTTTACATTACATCTATTTAACTGCATTTAAAGCTGCTTAATAACATGCACGTATCACATATTTGCATTATCATGTGTAAATCATCCTTTAGCCTCAAGTAACCCTGAGAAGTTTCTGCAGGCTTTTCAATCATTCTTATTCTCGCTCTAATAGCGTTTCGGTCTCAGTTTTGAATAAGTAGTCCCAAATATCCTCACAGTGTTCGCATGGCGCCTTCACAATATCTGTGCTACCATGGAATTTTATAAAAACTGAGCAGGGAATCAGATTAACTGCTTGTTTTCAGTGAATCGGAAGGTGTGATGATTCACTGCGATGAGAGGCGTTATATTTCTGCTGGGATGCAGCGCTGAACAGATTGCCATTTGCCAGCACGTGAGCGGATGTTCATAAATCTCTAACTGGCTGCTGCTGCCTTAACACGTCCCTAAATCAAACAAATTAAATATATCAGGAGATTTATTGTTGTTTTTAAACAAACTCAGATGAGTTTATGAGCAGGCGGTGACGGGCGGTGTTTGGGGCCCTGTGATGCCCCGAGTATGGTGGTGGGTGTGAGGAAAAAAGGATGCTACTGTCTGACTACTACTTTTGATGATGATACTGTTCTCTGTTTGGAGCAGGCGTGTTTATGGATTATATTATAAACAATAAGGGACTAGACGTAAATATCCATCACAATTTCCCCTATTATAAAGAAAGACAAAAACATTTTCCAAAGCAATTAACCTATTAATCTTAGGCTTGAATAATTCATTAGATGTAACTGCCAGAATTCTGGGTATCACAACAACCACAATATTAAATGGTTTTGTAAATCCTTTTACATAAAAATTGTGTTCAATATAAAGATAATTAAGTTGCTAAACTATAAATTGTTTCAGTGTAGAAAATATTCCAAGGATCCATTAATGTATGATCCTTGGAATAATTTGACATTATCTATTATTTTTATACTAAGTTATGTAAAAGAATAACACAAAATAAATGTCTTCGAAAGATATTGGACATACATAAAATATATATTTCATCATTCAACACAGGCTATACCACAATCATTTAAATGGATGAATGTGGAAAACTGTTTACCGACCCCCTGTCAGCAATGGGGCCCCGGGGGTCCGCTGAACCCTGTTTGGGAAGCACTTTGCTCCACCACTGACATACACCAAGTGAGTTCATATGGAAATATAATAAAATAATTGACATATCTTGGCTCATCATCTACATATTACATACATCTATCACTTACATATATCACTGTAGCATGAGTATTAAGCTCATCCTGCACAAAATGACAATATCCTGAACCTTATCCTTTTGACTGGATGTAAAAAAAAAAAAAAAGATAAAACAGAGCGAATCTACAGTCTCTGCTCAGCTTTCACACTGGGCTGAGATGGATCATTAAAATATGAACCAAAATGTGTCACTACCGCTGTCCGTGGTGCTGCTCCTTGGACTGCTTGGAATACACAAGTAAAAGAGGGCAGTACATTCAGCAGTTTCTCTGTGTGTTCCTGTTTCTGAACGCCCCTTCATCATGGTCTTGTGTTACACTGTAGTACTCTTACTGAATTTAATTTACTCCCCGACTGTTCAATTGGAGCAAAAGTCATTAATGAATAGTGTGTCTAACAAAGGCTGAATAACCTTTGATTTTAAGTTGAGTCGTATTTTCTCAAAATGTCACTTATACACATGTGAGCCCTGTGTAATTTAACTCTAATTCATCATGGGTCTGCGGCCCTTTATACAGCTTTGTACTGTTCTGCAGTGGGGCAAGTAATTTACAGCTACATTAAAGGAATATTATTCCATTGAAATGGTACATCAGGATCACTCCTCACAACCCCCGACTGTGCGTGTGTTTGTGTTAACATACTTTTAACCCAGTGCAGAGTGTAACGATTAAGTGTTGTTTCATCTCTACACTCAGTTGTGCTGACATACAGTGATACTTGTCACGAGAGGTTGGACTTCTTCAACAAGTGCGATCAAAGTACTGACAGGTGTGCACCACTTGTACTGCGGCACAATTTTCCACAAGACAGTTTGAATGCTGAGTGTCATGAAGTAATTTCAGATTTTAAAATTTGTATTTCTGTTTATTTCGGTCCCATTTCCTCCTCTTTTGATGTAAACACTATCATTGTGGATGACAGAGCACACATACAGCAAAAAGGGATTCACACACAACCATGCTCTGATCTACTTAAAAAGAAAACCAAAGGAAGCCTTCAGGTGTTTATTAACATACAACATATAGATAAAGAAAATAACTATTTGATGTGTATAAATATACACCTATACATGTATGATGTATGATTTAATGTATATGCTCAAGTCTTGTATAATACACACACAAACACGCATCACTTAACATTTCCAGCTTTTGAGTGGATTGTCTCATTTGTGGGTTCCAATGAGACAGAGATGTAATCTCTGAAGGCTAACTGAGAGCTGGCGACTCCACCACTAATTGGCAACATAGAGGCTGTCACTGAGCGTAAGAAGAACATCTCGTCACAAGAGGCACTGGAGCCATGTCATCTCAATAGAAAGAGAGAGGGAGAGAGATAGAGAGAAAACTGAGAAAAGAAGTGTTGAGCAAGAGGAGGGAGAGGGATAGTGTAAAGCTAAATAAAAGCTGGGAAAATCTGCAAGCAGATTAACAGCAAACAAACAATCCCACGTGTGTAAATATGTGCACACATATGCATCGAAGTCGAGAATATAAAATTATTATTAGTGTGTTAATTGCACTTGCATGAATCTTAGTCAATCAAAGAAAGAAACATCTAACAGCAACGACTGGCAAGTGTTATTTTTCAACCATACTGCCTTCACTCTACTACAACATACTACAATTTACTACAGAGAAGGATGCATTTTTCATAAAAAATATAAAAACATTCCACCTTACGTCAGGTTAAATAACAAAACTGATAAATGAAATATCATCTGTAATTATTTCTGCTCCTGCAAGTTGGTCTTTACACAAATGAACCCATGGAATTCCAGAATTCCAGACTCCAAAAATATATATTATTTTATTTTGCAGGTAGTTCACAATTAGAATCATCTGCTATCAATTTGAGCTATGCTAACATTCAGTTATGGTGACATTGACAATGCTAATACCTGCTATCTATGAGTGTGAAACAAATACAAACAAATAGTTACCGTGTCACAGTGGAAACAAAAATTGGTTAATTAAAATCCACTCTTTTAAATATAAAGTTAAACAACACACTGAGAAAGGGGATGCAATTATTGAGACTGGGTTTGGAAATTGAAGGATGGGCATTGAGTATTCATTGTTTGCTTTTTATATAAATGACAGGAAAGTATAAATAAACTGGAACAGCCATCATTAAACTGCCTTCCTCAGTCAAGGCTCTAAACTCCTCTTAAATTCAATGAAGCTGCACCGAGTGGCACACACTCTTACACAGCATTCTTCCAAACGGGCCTGAATTGAGTTTCATCAAGATCCATTAATAATTCGCTTGGGAAATGGTGAAAATTCAATATTAAAGAAAGTGAAAAATAAATTCCTGGATCTGCTCCCTGATCTGGATTTGCACAAAAATTTGGCTGATTCTTCACTGAAGCATACTTCCATCCATCTAGGTTCATGAATTTTTCCCTTGCAAATTGGTTAAAATGTCAAAAATTGTACAATCAAATAATGTTGAAGACAATTTCTGGATCTGCCTCTTTGTCAGAATCTGTGTAAAAATTGTATGCGTTCTTTCTTGGGGGTTTTCATTCAGTCGGGAGGGAGATAGATCGTCACAGGAAGTTGTGGAGTATTTGGCCTTCAGAGTTATGCAAGTAAAGGAAAATGGCCTTTTAGAACAGAAAACGTATTAGAGGGCCCAAGCCTAATGGATCAGGGTATGCGGTGAAACGATTGTGATAGAGACATCAATCTATGATACAAAAGTCTACACAATTATTATTTTCAGTCTTTACAACTGTGGTGAGAAGAGAAGCATATTAAAAAGCACAGTGCAAAACATGTCCAACATTGAGGCGTTTGGGCATCAACAGCACAGGAGCCACGAGGTTCTACTGCTGTCAGCCACGATCATAAATCTTAGGCAGCAGTTTGCGCAGGCTCACCGAAGCCCGGATGGTTGAAGACTGGAAAAACGAGGCCTGTTCTGCTGAATCATGATTTCTGCTGATGCTGCAGATGGTTGGGTCAAAATTTGGCATCAACAGCTTGAATCCAACCTGCCTTCAGCAAACAGCCCAGGCGGCTGGTGGTGCATCAGTGTTGAGAATGTTTTCTTTTTGGGCCCCTTGTTGATCACTTAATCATTGTGTAAATGCCACAGCCTATCGTTGTTTACCACATCGACTTCAATGGTCTCCTCATTACCTCATCGCAAACCCAATAGAAAACCTTAGAATGGGGGATTTGCAGCCTGACATATACACGACTGTGCTGCCTACCAGGCAGAGCATGACTGTATTATAGTCATGAATGTATCTGACAAGTCTGTGAAAAACAGCAGTATAAGACACCAGGGGGTTGTGTTCAAGAAAGCAAGATACAAAGATCAGTGATTTTGTCAGGGATCCAGAGAAAAAGGACGAGTGAGTGATGGAAGAAAAAGAAGTGGAGAGAAAGAAAACTGATGAATTAGATGGCTTCATATTTTTATTCTTCAAAAATCGTACTCTTTAGATGAATTTGACTTGTCTCTTACACGAGCGCTGATTCCCAAATAGTTCGCTTGAGCTGACATTCACTTTTCAAGTTGAAACAACTGAATAAACAGACTATGTATTAGACTATGTCTGAACATTTTATTGCTCCGAGGGGAATTTTGTGGGAGAGGGTGTTGATGACTTACTGCTATCTCTTTGATGCACAGCTTCACATTGCTTTGGTCTTTCTATTACTCTGAAACAAAAGTTAATAGATTGATATACAAGAGGAGACAATTGAAGAGAGACGAGATCAGAGTAGTGCTATAAAAACGCTCTACATTTCATTCCACACCGTGCACAAAGAATTACGGTAAGATTGGCTGAAAAGGGGGGGCACCATAAAGTATGTCTACTTTAAATGCAGTTTGTGCCTTAGATTTGTCATCGGACACTATGCCTCACACTCAGCACTTTTAGTGGAGAGAGAATGTGTGTGCTTTGCCTGGAGAGGTGGGGGAGAGACTCTGCATCACTGTGTGTTGGCCAGACTTTCGTCTTCTGGAATAAGAAAAGCTATTCTGATTCCCCACAGGGAAATTGCTCTATTACAGTTGCTCAACATTTAGTTAAGAAAAAAAAGTAATAAGTAAAAACGTATTCTTTTTAATAAATAAACAGACTAAAAAAGACATGTACAAATATAAATGTGCGCAAAATAAAACGGGTGTATGATATAGAATCTCAAACGGGAACAAGAGTTCAAAAAAGAAAATTAGCAGCAATTTAGCAGTAAAGTAGTTGCAATCTGCAAAGGTAAATTAAATAAAAAAGGCTAATGGAAATGAGCAGAAAGGGGATGAATTGTATTTCTGGATGGTCACAGGAAGGAATGACCTCCTGTAGCGTTCAGTGGAGCACTTAGCCATTCTCTGAGTGTCTAGCTGAACCTGCTCCTCTGACTAACCACAACACTGTGTGGAGGGTGGGAGACATTGTCCATGACGGAGAGGAGGTTTGACAACACCCTCCACTCCTGACTACATCCAGTGGTTCCAGCTCCACCCCCACAACTGAGCCAGACCTCTGAATCCCTCTGTAGAGTCTGTTGGTGACGGCTACTCTCAGGCCTTTGCCCTCAGAAAAACATCTGCAGCATGGTGCCAAAGACGTTGAAGGAACGGAGCACCCTGCAGGAAAAAGTGCAGTCTTTGAAACTTCCTGTAGAGAACCACAGAGTTCCTGGTCCAGTCCAGTTTGATTTCTAAGTGGACACCCCGGTATTTGTTCTCAAGAACGTTTTGCTCCATGTCTGCCCTGTTGGAGGTTGAGTAGCAGGAGTCCTGGATCTCCTGAAGTTCACCCCCAGCTCATTTGTTCTGCTGATGTCGAGCTGCAGGTGACTCAGCCCAGACCCAGACCACTAAGTGCCCACTACCCTCTGGTGCTTGAACCGATCCTCTCTCCTGATGCATCCAACAACTGCTGTTTGTTGGTCAACTTCTGCAGGGGGCAGGTCAGCACACCTAGCACCTAATGTCTGAGGTGTACAGGAGATAAAGAGATAAGGGGACAGGACAATCCCATGTGGTGCTCCAGTGATACTCACCGTTGGATCAGACACATGGCTCTGAGGGGACACATGCTAAGCACTGCAGGTAAGATATTCTGTGATCCAGGACACCAGAGGAGCATTAACTTGCACGGCAGTAGTCTTCTTCCCCAGCAGGGCAGGGTGAATGGTGTTAAAGGTATTGGAGAAATCAAAGAACATGATTCTAGCCTTGCCCCCTGGCGTGTTTAGCTTGGTGTAAGATAGGCAGAGCTATGGACTTTCCTTAATTTTTGGGCCATTTCCTCATCTCATGTGCATTTTGAAATGCCTCCGTCAAAACTCTGCCTCTGCTGTTTGTCAGCACTCAGACAGTATTACCACGGATGTGTTCCAATGCTCAAACAGGACTTTGCTGTAACCATCCATGCTAGTGAGTGATCACGGTATATCCAGGTAAAATAAGTAAATTGAACACACCCACAATGAGGCTGTGACGTTGTCGTTGGTCAAGCACACGACACTTGAGCAGTTAACTTATATTTCAGCACAGGAACAGTTTTGAGCAGGTGCAAAGTAAATCTGCAGCCCCTCCGGAGAATTTCAAGAGAATAGTTCAGTGCAAGTCTGGAAGCAGCTATACAGGGCAAGAACATGACAAAATCATCCACTCTGACACCTGTTTAGTAAGTGAAATGGAGGGGTTCCAATAAAAGCGTCACCAAAGGATGGAGGGAATTCAAGATTGTGTGTTTTTAATTTGGATTGAACCTGGTGGCTCTGTTGCCATTAATAACTGTAGCACTTCCATTCATCAACAAAAACAATGGCCAGCAGTGCGATGATGGTTCCTAGAAAACAAATTCGCTGTAGTTATTCAGTGGAATCAACATTTCTATGTGACAGTTTGCTCCCCAAAGAGATTGATCGAGCAGAGAGGAACAGTATCAGAGTGTCAGAACAAACTGTCATCTAATCACTTTGTTTTATGACTTCTCATGTGTCTAGTGACTTGCTATTAGTGATTTTGGCATAATTGATCAAAGCTGTCAGAAGGCTACAGGAAAATTACAGTTTGAACACTTACTCAGCCAGCGAGCCCTTGTGGGAAGGTGAGCTCCAAAACCCACACTGTGGTTTTCTGCAGCGGTCTCTTTGCAATCTAATTTGTTCAAACAGTTCAGCCTGTGAGGAAAAGAAATATGATTTCCTAAATCCTCCGGAAATTAAAACGTGAAGGCGTGGGTATGTTGACGGAAGCAAGTTAATCCTGCTGTGATCAGAGGCAGAAGTGGGCTTGAGAAAATGGAAATAATATTTCAAAATTGAGAGAACAGTCCATTTTATACACAGAGTAGCCTAAAAGCATACAGTGCACACATAGAAACACTCTACTGCACACACACCAATTAATACAGTGCAAGGGGATATGAAATATGCATACTTATACACAACGCTTTATACCTAGAAATGAGGTACAATGCCTGCATAAATAGACAGAATGGGTATGTATAGTGTAGATAGATGGACACTGTAGATGTGAGGCTCTCTAAGGATGTTTTTCACTTAACTTTTCTAAGCTCTATAAATGCAGTCTTACATCCAAGAGAAGAAACGCATAAAGTAATGGAATCGTACAGTTTTGCAGTTCTGGTTATTGCTTTGCAAAGACACACTGCCGATAAGTGGCGATAGTCGGAGTGATGGGTTATCTGAAATAAAAAGAAAACAACCAAGAGAAAGTTGTGAATCAGGCAAATGTTTTTTTGGTGCAGACTTGGACCCTGATCTATGAGTGTGCCACTGGTTTAACACATTATCAATTTATGCTGCCCTGTGGAAAAGCATCTTTGTTTCCTTCTCCTAGTGGTGAGACTGAACCAGGGTCGGCCTGGAAATACTTTTCTCTGGAGATAAACTTTATATCTAAAGCAACTACATGGCACCTATCAAGGTGAATGCACTTTGGACTGATACATTTTTTTACCGTACAAATCCTTGAGCACTCATGCCTACTGTAGAAAAACTAATGATCAAATGTTCTTCAGTGTTTGAGTGTTGGTTTTGTTTGGTAAAGTAATGGAAGTTGTGGTGAAATGTTTAACATGTGGCAGCACAAGAAGAGGTCAGAGCAGGATGAATTTACCGTTAGACGTATGACTGCACTATACATTCACATCTGCTGAAGCCAATCACATCATTTCCTCCTCTCTGCTTTAAATGAGGTAGAGCAGCAAGAAGCAGAGGAAACTTAACTAGGTGATCATCTCAAATATTTGTTTCCAGAAATGCGTGAATCAGCAATTAATGTCCCTTCCTGAAATGATGGAGATGTTATAACTACCTCATGCTGTGTACAAGTTATTTTATAAGCCGAAAGTGTCTGTGCTTCTAGGCTACAATTATAATACCTTACTACACAAAAATGTTTTTCCATTATTACCGTCTCTCGCCTGTGGTTTTGTTTACTTAAGTGATTAAAAAGTTGCATTTACTCAGACTTGTTTGGGTAAATTCAGATGCCCACAGTGATATCAGTGCTGTAAATGTGAGTAAAGCAAAACACTGTTTAAGCTGTTAGTCTACATAAACTAACAGTGCCATGTAATTATTCTCCTGCTGCACCTTTCTACACTCATCAGTGTAAGCCAGTTCAGTCTAAGCCACACCATCGAGGAGGAATTGTGCTGGTGTGACCACTTCTAACCGTTCTGGATGAACTCGTCTTTGGAATGGGACATTGACTCGGCTTGTGGTGATGCTAATTTGCAGCTTTCTTTCTGGAACTACAAAACTGACTGAGCTGCGGTGAGTAACGATCGAATGCTCAGAGACTGGGTCCGTACAACCCTGAAGCTGCACCAACGCTGCTGAACAAAGAGCTGTTCAGCTGTTTATTGAAAATTTGGTGAAGCTCGACTCAGTACACTATTGTCGTGAATGTCCCTATTGTCGTGAGCGCACCGGTTGTTGTGGCCAGCAATGTCATGTAAATTGTATATATGTATATTAGCTGTATCTCAATTCAGGGGCTGCATCCTTTACCGTCTACATTTGAGGACTGATTGCATTACAGTAGTGTGTGTTGTCTTTCCCATTTCATTCCTGAGACACTAATGCTGCAACCTTCTGATCTTTCCCAGGCCAACCAATCCCAAAATGTATTGCACTTGTGACGGCGCCACCGAGAGACGAAACCTCAGATTCTTCACGTAATTAAAACTTCCTTGTCATGTCCAACTACAACTCTGTTGCCTGGCGACAGCCATAAGAGCAGGACAAGCCCGTGACGCAGATCTTGAAAATCCTCTGATTGTCTCATTTGGTTTCAGCCTACGCCGTCTTCTTAGCCGACCGCCTCCTTCATGCCATGTAGACGCCGTCCCCTGAAGGAAGCCGCTCCTGAATTGAGACACAGCTAATGAGTCCCAGCTGCTGCTGCTACAGAGCGCTGGTGGCCTGTTTATTTAGATTTCATTAATATTGACCGTATGGCGCGTCCAAATAACATCAAATTCAACACTGCACTTCCTTAGGCCCTTTACAATACACTTCCCAAGAGTGAAGTTGATAAAATTGAAGATATTTGTAACGCAGACGGACAGATTCCTGGAATTAGTTTATATAACAAGTGTATTAATCAGTTTCTCTGATCTATTTCAAATTATAATACATATAACATGTGTATATATGTATATGATCAAATTTATTGGTGGCATTTCTATATTGCAACTAGTGGCCATTAGTGAGGGGGGGGTGGATCAAAAACATGCATGGTTCCCCGTTGACAGGTATGAGAGCAGAAAGTGTATAAGGAGCTGGATGATGTGATGACCCACCATCTCAGCCCCTTCTTCTTCACCGCTGTGCTCCTGATTTCATACTAGCTGGTGCAAAGAGCAGCCGTATAGGACCCCAGTTATCTAATGAAGGCTGGTTTGAAAGCACTTTTAGTATTAGCTCCATAAAGGGAAACGCCACAAGAGAAGACAATAAGGGATGGAGATGCAAGCAGTGGAAAGCACATATATGTGGGTCTGTGTGTGTGTGTTTATTTGCAAATTATACAGAGGAGCGATTGGCCAGGTGAAAATAATTTACACTCCTTCGACATTCTGTTAGTGTGCATTTTCTTTTTGTCCTACTTCCTTCAAGTACTTACTTGTATTCTTCTCTTATCCATTCATTCTCCGATGCCCACTCATTCTTCCAAGCATCCATCTGCGTCGCCATGTAGATCCATGTCACACATGGGCACTGATCTGTCAGACAACCTCGTGCCACGGCCTGCAGTTTGTCCTTTTTATTTATTCTGCCTCAAAGTGTCATATTCCATTTGCCATTTATATACTTAATACTGATTGTCACCATTTGAAAGTAGAAACATTTGTCTTGAAATGTGCAATGTGGAATGTGCATTTTCAGAAGTGTATTTCTATAATAAATGCAACCAGAACAAATACTGTAAATCTAACCAAAGTTTTTGCTTTTCAAGGTTTAAAAGGTAGCTCCACACTTTTCTCTGTGTGTTTGTTATTTATCCCACCTTTACTTTTCCTACATCCTTTCCTCTGCCATTCACCGTTTACCCCTTTTAACTTTTGTCACACCTAAGTCTTGAGTTCCTTCCTGCCACCTTTCCTTCTGACCACCCTAATTTCCTTCCATCCATGATAGAAGGAAAAGGAACATGGAACTCTTTCACACTTATAATCCTCTGCTGTTTACTGGGTTCAACGATAACAAGAGTCCAAACAATTCACTTATAATAGGTCAATCTAGGAAGTAAAGAACTGTACAAACTCAATATGGGTGATTTCATGACAAAACTATTGATAGGTTATCTTCTGAGAACTTGAAAATGTTTCCAGGTTCACATAATTCACTCTTTAATAAGGAGAATGATGATTGAAGAATCTTGGAACCAACCCTTTAACTGGATCCACAGATACATTTAATGTGTTCTGTACTGGCATCACATTGCCAATTCTTTCCTAATCCTGCAAACAAATCAACAAACAAACAGACAGGTGATAAAAAAACATAACCCCCTTTGCGAAGGTAAGTATGTTTGATTCCAAATGTAGCTTTGGTGCAGTAGATGAGCTACAGTTCCTGAAATGTTTTCCTCCTAGAGTTTGTGTTGGGGATTATCCATAAGCAAACAATGGGCCTAAGCCTTGTAGACAGTTTGTGTGTGTGTGTGTGTGTGTGTGTGTGTGTGTGTGTGTGTGTGTGTGTGTGTGTGTGTGTGTGTGTGTGTGTGTGTGTGTGTGTGTGTCTGTTTCTGTCACAAATTGCAGCCTAAGACCATAAATTTCAGGTTAGACAAAAGCTATGCAAAAGAGCCAATGGTTAAGCTAAAGCTAAAGGTTAGTTTAAGAATAGACGGAAATAAACTATCACCTCCAGAAACAATATGAAAGAAAACAATGTAAAATGGTAAAGGCTGCATGCCTGTCAGGGAAAACGCAGACACACACTTGTGGCTGCAGCTGCCATTGCTGAAAAGCATCATGGCCACTGTCAAGAAAAGCAGATGCGGAATGTTGTGCTTCCCAAAAGTTATTGTTGATGAAAAAGACGCCACCAAAAGACCTTCAAGGACAAATGCACTTGGACAAAGCTGGTGCTCTTCTGTTTTACCTCCCAACAAGCATCTTTCGGTGGCGATAAAGCCAACAAGTAAGAGGTTGAAACTGTGATGGAGGACCTAGTTGAGCTGCAAAGTAAAATTTCCCATCATGTATAAGATATTCTTTTGCAAAAAGATCTGGAAAAAAACTAAACATTCGCTCTTGACTAACACACACGTAAATGCTACAGAAATCCAAGAAAAAAACCTTGGCCCAGGTCACTAAGGTAGAAGCTCCCGTCCACCAGGAATAACTTGGCATGTTGCTGATAAAATGTAGAGTGACACGTTGTGCTATGTGCCGGCTTTACCTTTGGCCAGCCTGGCCCACGGGGCAAACACTCAGTCTGCACCTCAGCCCCATCTCTCTACCTCTGTTTCTGAGTCACACGCTGTCATTCTTCTCCTGTTTACTCCTCCTCAGCTGTTCACTCTCTTCTTCTTTATCCAATCTACCTCGCCCTGCCATCCCTCCTTATGTCAGAGTTATCACAACATGCTTTAGCATGCCTGTATTTCTGGCATGTAACAAGATGGCGTCATTGTTTGGGAGAGACTGAAAAGAGGCACAGAGAAACTGTCAAAAATAGAGGGGGGCAGATAACGCAGGAAATTAGGAAGGGAAGAGGAGAATGAGGGAAGTAAAGTGGGACAAAAGGTTGGCAATGACGGGTGAGGAGAGGAGAGAACAGGTGAGGGGAAGGAAGGTGTCGACTCCGAGCTCAGGTGCTACAGTCCTGTTAGTGGACCTCTATCGTAACTCAACTCATTTCAGGATCAAGCCTATATTTGTCCAACTGGTGACGCAGTTCAAAGTCCTTCACTTTTTTGTGTGTGAGCGCATGTGGTCGGGGAATGTGTCGGCCATCGCTTCCTCTACCCTCTGAACGAGGCATAATTGAGTGTTTCGATGCACAAATGTCTAGGTTGCAGTTAACTATCATGGACTGATTGGTGACAGACCTCTAATTGCAGCTGCTTCATCAGCGAAATATGTGATCTGACTAAAAGGGACAAAAAATACTAATTTGCAAAGTGGCGGGATTTTTTTTTAGAAAATGCTTGATGCAAACTCCCACCTGTTAATGTGGACAGTTTAACCTGAGAACCAGCTGCGTGATAGTACAGCTGTAGTTTTAACAGCTTGTTGCAATCAGCAGTGATGGCAGAATCATTTAAAAGCTCCTTGTCCTAAAGGAGCAGTTGTTGGATATCACAGCTGTGGACACATGTTGAAAGCTACTTAGTTGAGGATTCTTATGGATGAAAACGACACATTTATGTTCTACATTTTCACAACTTAAACTCCAAACCGTGATTCAAACCAAGGTTTAGGTCTTTGTCGTATTTTTTTTATTTGATCCTGATAGTTTTGGTTTCACGTTGGAACTTAAAGAGCGCACTTAAGAATTTTGTATGACACACGTACGTCCTCTTCGTCAGGAAATTATATCTTCTGAGGCAAAAACTATGCACAGTCCTTCAAGCTGCTTCTGATTCGTTTTGTTCAAAAGTTATTTCACACTGCAAATGAACCCTGCTTTGGTTCAGTTTGATGGGGAGAGAGACCATCTCTTTTGGTCAGACTAAATTTAGGTTTGTTGTTCCGTACCGGGGTCTGAGGCACACCTGTTATTTTGGTTCGAACTATAAAGTCAGAAGGTTCAGGTCAAACAAACTAAAAGTGAATGCCCCCTTAGCAAACAATAAATACAGACATTCCCAGTCCCAGTGTGACTTAGTTGTGCAGGTCTCTCTCCATGTTGTGCATTTAACTGCAAATGACTAATTTCTTTCAAATGAAGCTGTGCTGTGATGGTAGCATTATCAAGCGTCTCTGCCTCAGCATTGGCAAAGCTGCACGTTGGCATATTTCTGTCAACTGGATTGAATCTACTGGCCCATCAGATCAAAGTAAGATTATTAGACTGTACACTGTTCATTTAAGGACAGATTTTGGTCTTTATCCATGAAAACACAGGGGACATCAAAGCAACAAGTACCACCTGGAAGAATTTTGTCACCGAGATATTTCACTCTTTTCTATTCAAGTTATTGAAATGGAAATTAAAGTATTACCACAATATGGGGTGCCACCGGTTTGTAATGTGTCCCCGTGGCCCAGAGCGGCAAAAGGTTATCATCTGTGCGCATGTAGCTATTGTGTCTCTCCGTATACCAGAAAATGACACGAAGAGATTTTTTCTTCTTTCTCTCTCTTTATCAGAGTCTTCTGACTGTCTCTCTCTCTTGTTCTCATCTACTTCCCTCTGTGGATTCCCAGACTGCTGGCTCCATTGCTATGCTTCAAGTGATATTCAGACCAAGTTTTTAAATGTTTAATGCCACGTTGACAGACCCGGTCCCCAGCCATCTATCTGGGAGGGCCGAGGCAGGCTGGTGCAGAGTGAATGCCTCACCTTTCAAAAGGCAGATTATAGATGCACACAGACCCTGATCAAGAGCTGCAAAAGGTGAGGGAGTAAATATCCCCTGACAGAAAGGTTGTGTTAGCCTTTGCACCCCATATCGCAACGGAGGTGAAAGGGCAAAGTTGATCTGAGTTGGGCAACACAAGGGAGGGATTGCACATCAACATGGGATGGTATGAAATGAGAGCAATGTGGTAGTAAGAGAAATTGGGAGACAGATAACAGAAAAAGAGACTGATTATTTATGGAGACAGATGAAGGAAGAATAGGAAGAAGGAATTGTGTGGGAACGAAGAGAAAAGAAAGGTGTGTGGGTGTGGGTGTATTTTAAAAACACATCACATCACAGGCAATAATTAAGCATGTAAAGTTAATGAAATTGAAATGAGCTTAAATTCAGAGAAAAGCTGAAAGAAAGAAAGTTGACAGACAAGTTGGTGACAAAGAGAGATGTACGACAGAGACTTTAGGGAGATGGAAATCATCAAGGGAAGTGTAGAGAGATAATATATAATGGAACAAGAGATAAAAGTAGAGAGGCTTACAATTTAAAGATGCGTATACATGATGAGGATCAGATAAAGGGGGGATAATCAGGGAAAATAGGACAATAATTGAGAGAAAAGGAAAGTGAATGAAATAGAGAGTAAGAAAAAATAGAGGATGGACAACAGTGGAGAGATGAGGGGAAGAAACAAATAGAGGTAGTGAGGGGGTGTGGAAAGAAGAGAGATGGGATTGAGAGATGGGACGGGAGAAAGAAGAAGGGAAGAAGACAGGAAATGAGTGAAAGCGACAGAAGAGCACAATCTTTTTTAGAACATCTCTACTGACATTTATATGTGGGCCACACCGCTGCCTCCATGGGCATATCCCACTGACAATGACATTTCTACCCCAAAGTGGTGGGGAAAATAGCAAATGAGTTTTTACCCCCCCACCACCACTAAAATATTTAAGGTCCAGAAACACAGTTTTAAAGGAAATTCCTTTATGATGAGATAGCTTGTCAAAACTCTGTTAATCACAGAGGAGAGGAATACAGAATTAATCCAGTTTTGGAAAAGGCCTATATTTGCACTATTAATATTTTTTAATAAATGTAGAGCATAAGAAAGAAGGTCAGTTAATTTCGTATTAGGTTGTATGCTTGATGGTACTGGTATTAAAATATTTGCATACCTTCTGTCATCACAGGACATTGAATGTGAATTAAAAAAACTAAAAACTATCTGTATATTAACAGACCAACTGGGTTTCCGCAGTACGATAACGGAGAAATGATATCAAATCATATTAATCACATTTCATTTGCATGCCCGCTTCCAAGCCAGCGGCTATGATAGTTTTAAGCACAAACTAATGACGGGCACATTTAGCAGAGACAATCTCTATGGCAACCGCAAATCACTTCACCGTAAACAGCAACAACAACAGCGTAGAACACGAGCAAACTCATTAGAGATGGTTAGATGCACATCTCCAGCTGCCGCAAAGCCCTATGGGTGGAGGGGTGGGGTAGGCGAATGGGGGTGTGATGCATTTGCAACACCAAAACCTCATTAATTCCATACAGACAGAATCCGGTGACAGAGTGAAATGCAAGGAATGAATGATGAGTGGAGGGGCGATGGAGCAATACGGGACTAACAGGAAGAAAGAGTGAGAGAACAACAGGAAAGACTGGGAGTGAGGGAGGGAGAAAGAGAGATGGAGCGATCCGCCTTATTTCCAAGACAACTCCAATGACAGAGCCATTCTTCATTAGCCAGTCCCTTTACACTGTATATGTCAACCCTGGCGGCCAGACAACTTCAGAGGAGTGCGATCATACTTTATCTATTTTGAATGCCTAGGGGAGAAGGGTAAGGCGCCGCGCAAAGCTGTTAGCTGAGCATTCGTGCTGCGCCCTGCAGTATCAGGGCTTTGACATGTTACGACGAATGTGATGATGGAGATAACGGAAGTCAAAAATTAACTTCGCAGGAGCGGGGTATGGAGATGGAATGTTGCATATAGGCAAAAAGCCATCCTATGTTGGGGAGCTAATGCTATATAATAGTGTATGATAGAATCATGGACATGCCTATAGTACAGATCTGCTAGTGCGAGAGGTACACTCAAAATCACAAACCATGAAAATAAAAACGGAACTACTATTGTTTGCGGCTATTATTGATGTGAAGTGTGCAGTCTATATGTTATGGTATTATGTTTGTAAGTTATAGTTTCATAAGCCGACTTTTGAGTTATTCAATTTGTGTAGGGGCTCCATACCAGTACAAAATTGACCAGAGGATTTTGTGCTTTGGCTTGTTTTGTCAGAATAAACAGAGATCGCCTCCAAAGACATTGACGGCCCACTTCTTTTCATCATATAAATCAATGTAGACATCGCTAGACTCAACCGGTTACACTAGCCTCAACAGTTGATGAAAGGGGAATCAAGCAGATCGCTACAAGACCCTGCAGGCGGGAAGCTGTAGCATGTTAGGCAGCAGTAACTGAGTAGACAGTACTCTGACATCTCCTATAGGCTGTGGAGCAAGATAACTCTTTTTAGAGTGGGATTACAGTCAGTCACGTTTTAGAGCAGAAACACAGACCGGATCGAACATTCCCTCAAGTGTCGCCTTTGGGGGCAAAGTATGATCGAGTAGATGCAGTCAGTCTGACGGTAGCACAGTAGTCAACCAAGGGTTAGCAAAACAATGTTTGATGGGGGAAAGCAAATGAGTAATACTCTATATGCTCCCTTAACAATTATCACAGAAGTGGCCTCAAGCAACACACTTGATCTCCATCTACCCCAGTGGAGCTGCTCAGTGTCCAACAGGGGAGGACTATTTGCGCTGTGGAGTTCCCACGAGTGACTGTGTCCTAATTCATTGGCTGGATTTCACTGAAGGACATGGCCCACAAACCCGGTCCTTCATTAGACCTAAACACCACACTGAATGGCGCTTACCTAATAAGATGGTCTCTACCTGATATGGATAATAAACCCCAAGGTGCATCCAGGCTATGTAGTGACAATAACCGTGTTGTCAATACTACTTAGAATGTGGGGCAAAACCAATATTACACCTGATTACAATATTAGTCATACTGTTCCATTTTGACGTATTGTGACAAATAGCAAGGTGAAGGTTATTTTGGATGTAAAACCCAGCCCCAGAGTTGCCAAACTAAAATTGGGCAAACAGCATTTCTAAACTTCTCAGTGTTAGCGGCTCTAAAATTGACAGATGTGGGCCATAGAACTGCAGGCTTTGAACGATCCAGGTCCTACATTGGTAAACAGTAACTATCTAGTGGATCCCCATTCAAAAGGGTTTTTACAATCAGGGAGCATTCCCCTGGATAAATAAGATTAAAAGTGTCCGTGAACTGATAAATACTCTGGCGTTTTCAGAGCTCTTTGACTCCCCAGCTCTTAAATAGCTCTTCCATCACAGAGTAATCTTTCCATTTTCAAATCAATAGAGACTCAAGGAGAATGAAAGGTCTATTTCCTCTCAAACAGGGATAAAGCTTAACCACACTGGGACATCTCATGTTTTCTAATCATGTCAGCAAGACTGCAGGACCAGATGAAGAGATACAGAGTGTAAGGAAGAAGTCAGCCTTTAAACTCCAGAACAAACACTAAAGTTATGGGGATTCCAGGCTGCTGGAAAAAAGATGCCATATCGTTCAGTTGATATAAATAACATCATACATTGCAACTTTAAAAGCAGAGTGAGAGAGACAGCCGGTGAAGTAGTAACCCACACAAACGGCTGGAAACAATGGGGCTGGAAAAGTGGAAGCAGTGTGGAGTCTGTGTGGGAAAAGGTACCCTTCAAAACACCCACTCAACACCATCTGCAGTGTCTGCGGTGGTTTTGTGTCACGAGGGACTGAGGATGATGGAGCAACTGTTGGATTTAGCAACAACGTTTCTCCACATCCCTCCAACAGGAATATCTCCCCTGGTGCCTGACCCAAACGCTTAGCTTTGCCTGTGAAGAAAGGGCCCGACAGATACGTTCAATTAATCAATGCTATTCTCTCACCATGTAGTTTTTTCTTGTTCGTAGCCCTAGGTTACTAACTCACTGCAGCATTATCATTAATGGGTCAGCGGTAGGATTTAACAAAGTACTTTTACTTTGTCACTGTACTTGAGTGAAATTAACTATATTACATTTTTGGGGCGTAATTTTTTCTTCTTACATGACTGCATATCAGCAAATACCTTTCTACTCTGCAGTATTTTACAAGGCATTGCGTTACATCTTCACATTGCTTTTATATCTTTAAAGTAATCATTAACGAGAGGGAGTTGGGCTATTGATCCAATCAGAGTTGTCAGGTAATACTTTCACTACAGAAAACCCCTGAAATGGATTCTTTAGGGAATGGAAAACACTCTAGTTATTACTTTTAATACTTTAAATATTTGAAACCAACTTCTTACTTACTTTTACTCAGGTAGAAAAGTTAATATGATACTTCTACTGAAGAAAAATGTGTCCATTTATTTGTATTCTGACTGATGTAAAATGTTTAAGTACTTAGTACATTCCTGCAGAGTGCACAATCTACTGCTTTAGACCTGCTGAGCCCTGGACATTGACACTTGAAAAAGAATTAATGTAAATTGCCACAGTAAAACTAAATGTAAGTCCATCTTACTATTCACTACATTAGCTGAGGTTATACTTTTTACAGAGTCATCCTGAGAACAGTTATGTCCTCCTGCTGGCAGGTATCCAACAGATCACTATTGCTCAAGGAATGGGGGTTGAGAAAAGCTATCTACAAAATGTTGCCATTAACATTAAAGTTACAGTGCTACCTGCTGCTATTCCAATTCAATACATTATTAGCATTCAGGATACACATTAGCCCTCGGGCTGTTGCAATATTAGCATTCAAGATTTTGCTAACAAGTTCATCAGCATGCGGGTGAATGCGAGCCAGGTCTGCAATTCCAGGCTCAGGCAGCATTAGCATGCAGATGGAAGTGGGCCTGTGGTGGGGATGGAAGAGGGAGTAGGCTGCTAAGTGATTAGCAGGAAGAGCTCTTACTTCACATGCAGGATCAGTATGAGGCTCTGTCGCCGTGTTAAAGGCTAATGAAACAGAGCGCAGGTGGAAGAGAAGGAATACGCATGAGGGGAGGAAGGAGCACAAAGGAGTTCATTTTGATCCTTCCAGTGGCGCCATGATCACACACTCATGATGTGGGTCTCACAGTCCAACTCATACTCAATTCATGCAGTAATTCACATTGCTGTGTTTTCATTTCATACAGGTACGGGTGTATGGACCCGGCTTACTCTAATTATGTGAAAGTAATCAGAGATACACACAGAACCACACACACACACATCTCGGGGGGGTTGCAGTATTTTGGCAGTACCCAGCTTGTTTACGGGTGGATATTCCAAGGTCCTTGTGATTAAAACAGCTCCAAAGCACTCCTGACACTCCATTACCCAGCATGCTCCGGGTGAGGCAGGATTGTACATATTGATTTCATGCCTCATTAGACTTCCTGTCTAACAATATCATTGTTCTTCCTGGTTCTACAGGATTCTGCAGCGTTCAGAAATGACCAGATATAATTCTGGGAGGGGAAGGTGGACACATAACAAATGAACACATTAATAGCGAGTCTGGCCTTGTTGGAGAGTGATGGGGGAACCTTGGCAGGCTGCAGACTTTTGACCCAGTTTTCAGTTTATTGCAGTTGCTATCGACGTACTGGTACGGGTCCAGGCCTAGCATATGCTGTCTCAAGTCGCATATTTCCATATTTAAATGACATTTTAAGTGCATACATGTGTTCACATTGACATTTATGGCCATGTATAATGGACTATAAGTAAGCAGATGGTGCAAAGTGTGAAAGAGTCTGAAACCAATGGACAGTGGAAGGACCACCAACAACACACACTGTATATAAAGATTGACGACACGGCTCCCTGAAAGTGATACCTAAGCCTCTTAATCGCCCCCTGGTGCTTGGCTGCAGAATATTCCATAGACCCTGTCTATTCCGTATTTGTGGTATCAGTCAAAGTAAAAAGTCAAACTAAACATCAAGTAAATGCATTCGGAAGATGGACATTTTTGATAGTTTTTATTATATTTCTGTAAAAGTTGGTATTAATGAGTTGTCTCATCCCATAAAATGAGTTGAGACAATGTTTGAGCGCATGCATCAGCCCCTGAATGCTACTGCAGAGTGTGGCTCCAAATTAGAATATTTCAGTTTCATTTCTGGACCAGGAAAGCAGGTGGAGACACTTCATCCCCCTTTATATGCAGTCTATGAATCCAATGTCGGCGGCAGGAGGCTGTGATGGCAGCATAATTCCCATCTGGCTTGACACAGGGGTCTAAGCAAAGCACACTCTTATTCTTTGTCATCGGTGAAGGAAAAGTTTTCACTTTGTGGTTGCTTATCCCAGAGTTTTTCCTCTGTTTTTATGAGCTTTTCAGCAGTTTGAGAATATTTGTACTTGATCATTTATCTCTGCCGCAGAGAGTGTACAAACAGCCATATTGTTCTATGATTCCACTTTCACTGATTGACCTTCAACCAGTAATTGGCGAGTCTTGTTTGGTAGTTGTCTCAGAGTGCTGGGTATTGGATGGCTGCCACTGAAAATCCGCTCTCTTTCTCTTTTGACTCTTTTCATGCACTCTTACACTTTTTAATTCCCTTCTCTCTCATTTAATTTAGTAATGCAATTCTACAAATTCCTGCACCTTCTGCTGTGCCCTTTGCACAATAGCCTCGGTCTTTCTCCCTTTCTCACACACACTTTCATGTTTAATCCGTTCTCTCCCTCGCTCTCTCTTCCTGTTTTCTCTCTCTTTGGCCCAAAGGATGACAGCTGCAATAGCATGTAGCCTGCCAGCTGCCAGTTATGATGATGGTGACAGTGCAGTGGGGGTGCTGGCTGGATGATGTTGACTAAATGGAACACGGTAGCACCACTGGCAGACACAAACTCCAGCATGTACACACACACGCACACACGCATACGCACGCACACGCACGCACGCACAACATAGCCGTTGGGCCGACTAAGGATTCTTCCCTTGCCAGACCACTTCTGAGCCAGGGTGAGGTAGCTGCACACCACCCTTCTCTGCCCGAATGTCCCTCAGATGCTCTCTTACAGTGTTAATGGCAAGTGGATACTGCGGTTGAGACACATCTCCCACTCAAGTCATCACCTTGGCAGCTTACATTAAAACTACACCTCTAAATTTTGAGTGACTTGTGTTTTGAGGGCCGCAGAATTTCACTGTCAGACTAGATAGCACATACAGCACAGTTCTCTACTGAATGAATGACTGAAAAGGCAACCGCTTTACTGCAGATCGAAAGGTTTGTCTTCACAGTGTAATCAGATATCTCCATGTGGGTGCGGTGTAGTGGGTGCAAAAAGCTGCCATGTTTCCCATTCTTTCCTGGCAGAGGTGAGCGATTTCCTCCGAGCTGCTTAGGGATTTTTTTTTTATCTAAAAGACAAGCATTTCCTACATTACAGTATATCCACATGACTTACACACTCACACAAAAGGCTGGCTGAAACCCATCCACAGCCATACTGAATGCACACACACGCGCACGCACACACCTCAATTTTTCCGTTCAAAGCACAAACTGCTTTGAGCCAGAAAATCCACTTTTTCATGTGCCATCAAAGTGCGACTTGTAAGGTAGTATGACAGTGTCATTTCACCACTGTCACAGCCCAAAGAAGTTTGCATCATGCATTTTAAAAGCAGGGTTTACTCAATATTGTGATAGGGAAACCCTACGATATAAAATCAATCAAATGCTTATATGGACTTCTGTGTGTTCAGGGTCACAAACTTTTACAAATATTTCAAACCCGAATTAAAAACATGAAGAAGGACAAGAGAGCCCTTTTAAATGTGTGGGTGTGTGAGAGGCTTCATTTCTCCACTATCCTCCTGCCTCTGAGACAGAATGAATTAATTCCGGCTCCAAAACACAGCTGTCAACCCCAGCAGCAGATAGGGTATCGATAAAGGGGAGATAATCGGAGAGGCAGAGACGTACAGTGAGACAGAGAAGCCTTTTGGGGTACACAAAAAAAGAAACTCTCGGATTAAGTTATAATTAATACACGGACACCTACACAAAGCAATGCAAAAAGAAACTTGTGGACGAGTGTAAAAGGGGCAAGAATAGGCACGGTCAATAATCACAGTTGTAGTCGAGCGTCTCAGCAGAAGGAACGTTTTCAGTTCACTCTAAAAGCCAATGAAGTGCACTTGTAACTCCAGCGAAGAAAAGAAGGCTAAAGAGCAATTGGCAGTCTAGAGGATAAATACATTACCCTCTGAACTCTGAGAGAGACCTGGTTCCTTTTGAATATGCTGTACTGAAAGTCGCCAATAGTTGTGATCCCTTTATAACTCAAGTGGTTTATGGACACTCTACACTTGCATGCAACAAACTTAAAGTGAGATGAACGGGTGTAACTCAGCGGATCGCAGCAAGATCAGCTGGGTTTGTAGATGTGAGAGAGGACGTATTCGACAAAAGGTGTCAACAACAGCGACGGCCACAACTACCTTTCCAACAGTGACCCTGAAAATACACCTGGTTATAACACTGAATTTCAATCGGCTCAAAAGGAGCCAGACACTTAGGTACGTATAGAATGACTCATAACAAGGCAAACAGGAATTCTGATGCGTTAATCAATTCAAACACTGACGTGAAGCAAACAAGCAAATATATTGAGTATATTTAATATTTCTTACACATCAAAGAGCCACATATGGATCATTATCATTAGAATATTTATAACCAGGCAGAATAGCATTGATGAAACAGGTGAATGGATTTTAACTGAAATCCTCTCATCCTCCCACAGCCATCTGACAATGTACCAATCTCTGGCGGCTCACCAAACTCTTTGTTCCGCTGGAAGTGTGCAGACAGCTCACTATCCCGGTGGCCACTAGTCAGCAGACTGAGTTCCTGTAGCGAATCGATTGCTCTCTGTGAATAAGTTGACAGTCTTCAAGTCTATTTTGCTCATCATCTGTGACAACTGTAATTGTTGGATGTTTGACAGATGTTTTTGCCCCCTGGTTTATTCCTGTAGCTAAAAATATGAATGAAATTAGTTTTCCCTCATCGCTAATTTATTTCTTTTATGGTAGCCAAACATGTTACACTATCTTTCAGACACTGCTGCATGGTAAATATAACACAAAACTTTTAAGGCTCCAAAAACTCCAATTTGTGTGAATCTGTGTTTTCACTTAAAACTGAGCATTTTGTCATTATTGTTTATTGTAATCAGATAATCTGTAAGTATAAATTACAATTTGTGCCAAATTTGGTTCTTGAGATATCATGTACACGAGAATGAGAAGGACAGGCGTCTGGACAACACAAAAACATAATGTCTCCGACCACTTGCTGTCCTTGGCATAAAGGCTTAAAACCTGCAGGTTTAAGGGAAGGAGTCTATGGAATTTTCTAGTTCCAACATGACTTTAATAATACTAAAGATCCATCCTGTTTCAAAGAAATGTTCTGGCTCAATAAACCTGGCAATTTAGTAAGTAATCTCAAAACATCCCGTCATGAGTGACATCAAAAACTACTTCCACTTTGTAACTGTGTTTCATTCTTGAAATCCTTCAACGATCGCCACGTCTGACAGTGGACTTCAGCTATCACATAAAACCACACCATCCGTTATCTGAGTACATCAATAGGCGTCTGGTGTATAAATGTTATGAAATATGACGGTGCTGTGCAAACTGACCAACTGAAGGCAAGGGTATCAAGTACACACGACCTGAGCTACAACAATTGGTGTAGGACCACAAACAGAGGAATGTTTATATCAAGTGCATTCATCTTTGCAACTATTGATTTCAGACTTAATTTCAGAAACAAAATCAATGTTATAAATGTTTTTTGGTGGAAATACTATTTGTGGAGAAATTGCAGCGTCTAATCTGATCCTTTCAATTTCAAATGAGCCTTTCTGAAACTTGAGGTATTTTCCACATGCTGAGTATTTACTGTTGACCCAATCAGATTTGCCAACTATCCAGTGCAGCTACTGTCTTCCAATACTGGCCACAAATAAGCTGCCATGGAGCACATGGAGGACAAATCTGGTGCTCAAGGATATGCCAGCAAACATGTCTTATTTATTTTCCCAGTTCCAGATATCGAGGTGCTCTGTAACAGCAGATTCAGGTTTATTCCTCTTGATACGTAATGTGCCTCAGAGAAAAAAAAAGGAGAACAGACCATCTAGTACATTTCTTTAAACAGTATGCAAAAATGTTGAAGGCTGAGGGAGAAGGATGCAAACACCCAGAGCAAAAGAGTAATGTAAACAGTGGTGGTTGTTTTTTAAAACCTACCATGTTGAATTAATGTTACATCAGTAAAGCTGCATGGATTTGACTGAATCAGTTCAGTTCAGTTCAGTTTTTTTCTGGCGGAGGGAAATACTTTCCCACGGTCATCACAGCCGTTCTCTTCCACTGCGCTGCTATTTGAAATTATTGTATCATAAAAATCATGCGAGTCGAAATTCAGACTGCAACTGCATTCCATCTTCCATCTGATGATCAAGATATGAAATTATTTTATATTATTTAAATTTGTCCTCAAGGCAAGAGATTTTTAGAGCCGATCTCTGCAGAAATCTTAAACAATGGCTGCAGTCTATGATTAATTCCCTTTCGGGAAATGCATGTACAGTATTTGTATTTGCTCCCCCAACAGTAAGCAACAATCGGATCTTGGCAATGAAACGTGCGGAGTAACTGTGCAGTCAAGTGAGCAAAAATGGTTTGTTTGCATAAAATTTTAAGTTGTGGTTGTTTTGACGAGGTTGTCACAGATGCCGACTCACTGGACTGCAGAAACGAAACTCAGCTCGTCTCATTGTCAACATCCATTATCGCTCACTTCTGTTGTGATGTAAAATGTTGTAGTTAGTTGTCTTTTTTGCATTTGTGTTGTGGCGTTTGCATTTGTGTTTTCAGTCAATGCGCTTGTGTGAGACATCGCAGCCACCGTAAAAATGTGCTCCAGTGCTTGGACCGGACTAAACCCATTTTGCATCACTGGTTCAGTAATGTGAGAACACTGAGTGGTTCTCTGGTTGAAGAATTTTTTTTTTCTATTTACAAGGGAAGAAAAGGCTAAAATTGCCATCAGCGCTTGTCCTTCATTCAATAAGGTTAAATGACATACATCATGGTATTAAATGATAAAGAGCTTCAGCATCAATGTATAGGCAACGTGATTAACCTTTTTCTGTATTGCTTTTTGCTTTTGAGTTTTTCAGAAGGACGGAGAAATGCACATTTGACTGTGAGATTAATTATTTTACTGTACACTTCAGTATAATATAAAATAGACAAAACAGAAGTTGAGTGATTTAATTTTGCTAGCTATTCTCACTTGCACACATACATTCAATCAGGCCTGCAAATCCACATCTCATTCCATCATTCCCCTTCTCTGTCTCTTTTCCTTTCTGGTTTCTCTTTCTTCTCCTCTCAGTTATTATTGCCCTTCATCCAGATTCCTCCTCACCTACCCCTGACATGCATCATCCCGTTTGCCTCTCCCATCTCCACATCCCCTTTCCCCTTCGTCATGTAAACCATGAAAAAAGGCAGCGTCATGTCCCACTGTTTGTCCTCCTGTCCGGCTGCAGCTACCTTCACACACTTCCCATCAAGTAATTGCCTTGATTTTAATGACTGTTTCAATTATGCCTTCTTGGCTACAGCTCTCATCCTGTAATCTCCATCATTTCCATCCATTACATTCTTGCATTCCCTTGGCACCAATCAATCTTTGGTTTCTTTTAAACACTTTAAAACAGCGCAGCAGCTCTTTCCCTGAACAACAGTGACAACCTCCCGATCCCCCCCAGCAGCAAAGCTGTTCAAGTGCTATTAGAGGGGAGAAGATGAGACGAGCAGGAGGGAGAAGCAACCAAGAGCAAGATTGTGCCTTTCTCCACAAAGTAAACGGCACATAGGGTTGACATGTGTACATGGGAGAGTTCCTACCTGCTCTTTGACAGAGGCGAGGATTGAAGAGGTCGTCTCCGGCTCAGATCTGTCGCCGTTGGACGATGGCATCACAGGGGGAACCATGGCCCCCTTCTCCTGGTCTGCAGGCTGATCGGGCACCGGCATTGCTAATTTAACAAGCACAAAAAGGAATAGTTATTGTCTAGCCAACAGTTATAAAACAACAGTTATGCAGAAAAAAAAGAGTAGGGTACAAATGGGTCATATCAATGTCAATCCACTGGTAAAGCTGTATAGCAATCTACTGTAGAAGGGATGAAACAAATGCTGCCAGCCCGGCATCTACATCAGACTCTCCAATTAACTAAACTTCGATTAAAAGAAGCAGGACATCGTTAAAGACTGCATCTGTTATATGGTCTATTTCTCGAATACAGTATTACTTTTGTTGGAAGATCGTCACATTCTAAAAGCAAAGTACTTAAAGTACTTTAAAGTCTTCAGGCATCCGGTTTTCTATTCTTCAAAAGGATCTGTAAATCTGAATGCAGACAGGATTCAGTATTATACATTTTTAGATGGAGATTATATCATATCTGATGTAAATTGGAAAGAAATGTCTTTTTGATACCGGCAACAATTGCCCCTACATCATGGCTACATTGTCAATAGGAACGGATCATTTGGCATGCATATGCAATAAAAGGTGAAGAGAGAGTGCTAGTTGGTCTGAGGACGCCAACAGTGTCAGACTTTCTTTTTTGGAATAACTCACTCATCTGCCAGCTCTATATTTTTATTCTGGGAATCCACTAGAATAACTTTGCATGATTCACACTCCACAAAAATGTATTATATTGGCAAAACTTATCTCAAACAGCCTGTTATGCAGCCCCTCAAACAGGCACACAAGTCCATACTAAACCTTTACCTCTGTTAAATGTACATTTAATGACAATGATATAATTTAAATATTGTGAAGAACGAGCTGTGATTGGCGCAGATGACTGCAAAGGCTGATATCAGTTTATCATTTCTACCCTAATTAACAAACCAAAGCAGTCTGATGCAGGAGCTATTTTCTAACATTTTCTCTACACTTTCATGATAGAAAACAAGAAAAAGCATCATAGAGCCTATTTTTTTCTGATTAAGTACAGAGGTTGTAGAAAATTACGTTCAATCTGCAGGTGAAATCAAAGCTTTACACGTGTACACCAAGTCGACAATTGTGTTGAAACACACACGCATGCACCTCACAAATAGGGACCCTTGTAGTCTCATTAAAAATGTGATGCCCCACTTATGAAGATTTTAATTACTTTAGGAGCGTGTCTCTAATTGACAGGTCATTTCAAAGAGATGAGTCACAATAATTCAGTAATGTCTGAGGTCTCCACCTTCATCATCAACCACCTCATCAACCATCAAAAATTGAAATCAGCCATGCATGGATAGATTGGCCTTTTCCGTTTGGTGCACTTAATCTATTATGATGCACTGTAGGCACTGATTTTTTCAAGGTTATATACTGGTTTATCACTGTGTCAATTTCACACCAACTACCAACATCTCAAACCAAAACAAAGGCTTTGTTGACCACATGTCTGGTGTTGCACAGTACATGACAATCAAACAACTAGACACAACAAAATAACGATAGCAAATAACAAAGGTAAAACTAGTTGCTGTGCAGACTTAGATACGAAAATAGATATAAAGAGCTGCAGGCACTTTTGGAACCTCTGAGACGTTTCAGTCAGTAAATATGTGTTTTTAAAGTTTATCAAGTGGCTGAACTCACTCTCTCACTCTCTGAACTGCCTGTAGAATATGACAGAGACACTGCAGGTCTGAGGTCACAGTTCCAGAAACCTCATTAACCTAATTAGCCTTTAAAGTCATTGTTCGTAGTTCAAGAGAGAAACTAATTTGGAGGAAGAGGGGAAGTTCTGTTGCACTGAAACACCATTTCTCACTCAAGAAGTTCTGTGGTGACTGAAGGTTGAGAGAGACGGCATGTTTTTTGTTTCTCCTGCATCGTATTACTCACATTGTTTCAAAGCTCACATTGTTAGGAAGTCATACAAAGAGTTGTTTATAATGATTGGCGAAATTGCATAGGAATACTTCTGTAACATTAATTGGAATAGTTTTAAATCACCATGTCTCTTTCCTGTCTAGGAACAAACAGGGAGCGAGATGAATCAGGAAATTGGTCTGTGAGTTTGAGTTAACAGACAAAAGGACAGGATTTTGTCAATACAATGAACCCGACTTCAGTAAAAGACAAAATAATGACCTGATTGAGAGTGGGATTACATAATGAAGTCTCTTACTTTACAATGTGCCTATTCTGAGCCCTTCACTATTAACATTTGATGAAATATCCAAATCTCTTACTGTCTATACACTCATTGGTGTATGTGCACTTACCATCTTGAGTGTTTTACAGATTTAAGCAGTTTTTTTATGTTAATGTCATTGCGAGAGCTAATCAGACAGTGATGGAACCATTAGCACCAGTCAAGCTATCCAGCTCACACAGACAGTAAACAAGCCAGTAAAGATGCAGACAGCCTGCAAATCAAACATCCAATAAAGTCTATCAGCCAGTCAGCTAGCCAGCCGACAGACTGCAGGCAAGACAGGGTGGTGTTGGTAAATAAAAGATGTTCGCAAGATGGCCTGCATACTGTTATTTTCACTCTCACTGACAAACACCACTTCTGTGTCTGGCAACTTCCCTCCTGAGTGGAGATGAGTCACCAGAGTTTAGCTCCTGAGCATCTCCAGCAAAAACCATATTGCACGATCTGGCCTGACTATTTCTCTTCTATAAAACAAGTCAAGTTAGGTTGTACGTTTTTGCTCAAGTCTGAATTATTAACATATGGACATAATCCAAATTCATTATGGCCTTCCAAATTGCTGTTTTGCATTTACTGATATTGAAGAACTGAGCTTAGTGGCACTGGCGCATCAGATTACCCAAAAGCTGTCCAACACAATACTTGACGAACAATGAACTGACAAATAAAAAGCAAACAAATACGACTGCATTCTGCATATGAAACAAAATTTAATGATTCTGATAAGACGCAATCATCTGAATTAGTAAAAGCAAAACTAAATGTTAATCCAAAACCCGAAAATGTAGTTTTGTGCCTCTGGGTACAGCGTGCACCATTTGTTTTCTGAGGAAGCCAGGGCTCGTGTATTGAGAGGACGCAAACCCTTTGTGATTAGTGTCCAAGCAGGTGCTGTGTTTAGAAAATTGCAAAGTTGGCTCACTGTTTATTGGTGGCTGCTGCGGAGGTAATCCTCGTACCAAAACATTCATCATCGAATGTCACAATCCTCCACCAGCCCAATATTCCTCTAAGGCTATTGTCAGCAGGCCCAGTTGAGCTGCTATTGAATAGACGTGTTACGTGCAGATGGGTACAATGTAATAGGATCCTCAGCTTAGAGGGGGATTTTGTAGCTCGGGGGACCCATTTAATTGTAGCACATCCGGGTTTGAGGTTTCCTCTTGAACTGAGAAGGTATGATGGCCTGTCACTTCAGTTTGCTCAGGCCTGGGGGAGAAAAAGGCTGTTTCTGACAGTATGGCAGACAACATAGCGTTTACAAGATGTCTGCTATTTGGGCTTAATCCATGATTTTTAAGGATATTCAACACAGTTTAAATGAAACAAAAAGTTCTCGGCGGTACAAACCCAGGCCACCTTCTTCCTGTCTGGTAGTACAAGAGATCTGGGAGATCTAAGCTGGCTACAGATGTACAGCTGAATCAACTCGACTGTAATGGTAATGTTCCACCTAACTGTCTTTTTGTCCCAGGTGCTGTTTGCTCACAGGTCCAAAACTGTTTCCTTTCCAACTCTGGAAACAATCACACTCTCTCCCTGCTTCAGAGGAGTGTTTGTTGGCATTCGATGGAGACCGACACTTGAGCATTGGTGGCAGCCTGCTCAGCCTGTGCCCGAGGGAAAGCTTGCGACTGGTCTATTACGATCTCCACCTATTCCCGATATGAGTCTAATATTGCGTTGTATTTTGTTACAGACTTGCCTCAATCCCAAGGTAACTCTGTCTTTCTATCACCACAGATCAATTTCCCATAGCTGTGCGTTTTCCTGTGTAAACTGCAGATCTCCGGGGTGGAACATGTATTCCATCTCTACTGAATTCCTTCGGCTAGTGAAACCCGGTTCATCTCACAGGTATGGAGTGAGGGGTCAGATTTCCTCTGGTTTTCATACTCAGACTAATGGTCCAACCGAGATCCTAATAAAATATGTTGACTATTTGTCTGTGAATTTAATTCTAGTTAAACAATGCACAATCTAATCAGTCTATTGATTTGGTTAAATGTAGGGATTATGGTCAAGGGGGTTGGAGAGACAAACAGTAGTGCAAGTAATCTTAAACACTTAAATCTAACCATCCACTTAAATAAACCCGTCTATTAAGTTTTAAATATTTGTTCATATTAAATGTAGCCACCCGCTTAGTCGTCCCTGTCTAACTACCACTGAAAAATCTACTTTTGCTCCACACATTCGTACATGCACAACCTCAGGGGTTTCTCACACCATGAGTGGGATTTAACCGGATGGACAACTCTGACCCATGCTCACACCGCGACCGGACAGGCCTTCACACCAGCTCTCTTCCGGCTGAACACACCTTACATAGACATTTTTTCTGCCAGCACACACACGCACACGCACGCACACAGGCACACGCACGCACAAACTTTCCCATGTGATTCTAACAGAAGAACTTTCTGTTTCTAAATTGAATTGCTCTAACTGCCTGGCCAGCAGTTTGCAGCACCCGTTTCCTTGCTTGCCATAAACACAGCAGAAGGATTAAGCATTAATGATGATGTACTATTTCACAGAAAACTACAGAACAAATGCTAAAATCTTAAGTGTCTGCTGAAAAATGTAGTGACCACTTTAAAATGTCAGGCTAGTGGTTGATTATTCTTATCTCTTCTAGGCAAGATCCCAGGTATTGCGTGTTGAGGAATCTACTTTCCTCAGTGTGTGTGAGTGGGTGGCTCCTCTTATAAGGAACAAAATCAAAAGCGTGCCTTTTCCCCTTCACATGAAATGACACTGATGAAATATTTAAAAAGCCTTGACATGCAGCCTGAGTTGAAGAGAAGGAGATACCTTTGGGGATTTGAATCCTCCTGCAGGTCTGCCTTAACACATACGTGGTGCTTATCAGGGAAGACATTTTGACGTGGCACAGTAAGAGAGGTGCAGATGTAAGTAATAAAGTAAATAATGGCTGAATTAGCATTTTGCTGCATCAGTTTTTGGGTTTTAGTTCTGTGGGTGCAGGCACACTGTCACATTGACTGTAGAGCCTGAGCTAATGTTATTGATACCTGTGGTATTCCCAACATTGGCAAGTACTTATACACGTATAACAAGAAATACGCAGGCTGGGCAACATGATGGCTCGAAGGAGAAGTTAGCAAATACTGCTTCTTCTTTTTTTCTAACTTTAACTTTGAATTTCCACCCCCATATGTCCTTACTTCCAATCCTTCTCTTCCAAATAATAAATATAACAATTTGTTACAATTCAACCAAAATACATGAAATATGACTGGTTGTAGCACTAGCCCTTACCTGGTGAAGAAGATAGAAATTAAGATCGACCAACAGTTGTTTTTCACAGCAGCCATTTTGAAATGAACTAGTCGGTAACCACAGGTGTTACCAATCACATTAACGAAGGCTCTGGGGCTAAATACAAGTGACATGACATCTCATCAGTAACACCTGGGTTCACCTTTGATTTCAAAATGGCTGCTGTGAAAAGCTATCTTTAAACTCCTGACTTTGCATCTGTAACCATATCTGTAACACAAAGTACAATCAAACACTCACTCAGCACAACTCAAAATACACCATTCCTGTCATATTCACAGAAAATAGTCTCCCACCTTCATGCACACTGTGCCAATTACACAGAGGTGGCAATAATACACAGTCTTTAACTTCAGGTAGAGGTGCTTGTGTTAAAAATGACTCAAGTTAAAACGGTACTGATTCAGCCTCCAATTACAAGCTCTAAAATCCACTCAAAGTATAAAAGTAAAAAGGACTTGTTGCAACACACAGAAATGTAGCAATGATTTTGAAGAAAAGGGGGAAAGAATTGAGAACAGAGGATTTTTGTTTGCGGTTTCAGGCTGCCTTAAAAAGTGATTTATCATTAAACCACTCTTTGAGGCAGCCTGAACATGAGCATAAAAATGTAAAATAAAGAAAACTATAAATGCTGTCCGTCCTTCCACACACAAGTAGTTCTCCTGTCCTGGACATCCTATCTTGCACAGCAATAATAGTTTACGAGCTTTTGTTGGCATAAAAACACTAGATATTTGTGTATGTGCATTAAAGTTGACTTTTCTCCCAGGCGGTAGTAAGTGTAAATCTAAATTCAATTTCCCCGAAAAGCCAGTTCCCATTCAAGGCTGGTTCTTGAGTCCTTCCTCAGTGTTTCCCATTCATTATCTGGACTGTGGCAACACACCTTCATCCAGTTTAGGTTTCAGTTTCATAATGAACCAAAACATTGTTACACTTCTCTTAATAACATTTGAGATTTCTAACTATTTGCCACGTCCTCACTCACGCTGTTGCTCTACCATGTGCTTGTACACTGCTCGCTCTACCGTTCATAATGTTTTTTACCAACCACACATACCTCGTTATTTCAGCTGCAGTTGTGGCATGCATTTCACTTCTCCTTCCCTCTTTCGTCTCTGTACCTGTCTCTCAGAATCTGTTGCATGTGAGGGCAACCTTCTTGTGCATGTCAGCTGATTGCTTTGTTTTCCTGTTTTACTAAGAAAAACATCTTCTGCACTGGATAGAGAGTTTTCAACTGTTTTCTTTGACAGGGTTAAATTGACCTTATATGAGCTGCATAATATTTCAAAGATCTTTTCTTTAATGCTTCAGTGTTACAGGACTATTCATGCATATTCAACCACGTTTTGATGACTGAAAGCCTCTCTCTGAAAATGATGGTTTCTGATTACAAAAAAGTCAAGCATTCAAGACTCATTCTGGGACACACATACATATGTATACACACACTATTGCTGGGCATATGAAGCATTTATTAAAACTGACTCGCAAAAACCTTTTCATCTTATTTGAATTTCAAATACAATCTGATTCCTATCAAACCTGTTTATTCCCGATCTACAATTTTTATTTCAAAAAATGAGGTCTATATAAAATAATGGATAAAATAGACAGAAATATGGAAACTTTTAAATATCGTGTTGCTCATAAGCTGTGTGCACTTGAGAGGCACCCACAAGAGCTCGAACAATCATCTCCCACAGAATGGAGGCAGAGCTGTGAGAAATGAAGAGAACTTTAATTAGAATTTCCAGGATTATTACCATGATTTCTTGGATGATTGATAGATCCGTTTTACCTCCATGTTAAATCTAATATTAAACTCAGAATGATGCATAATTCATGGAGAGGGTGCACGGTACATGTGTGTAGATAAATGCACACACTGATGCACACCACGTATGTGCTCAAAATGTACACCTGTGCATCAAGCAGAGAGTAAACATTTTTAATTATGCAGACACACTCAACTATAAATAGATAGTGTTCTCTTATGGAGAAGATCCAGGCTAAATAAAGTGGGACATAACAACTTAAATTTTATGTTTGGTAGCTATTTGACACCATTAATATTATTTGCAACAGTAATATTCAGTTTCATACAGAATAATAAGACCTCAGATATTAATAGGCAGAGGGAAATATGTGATTATTACATATGCTGTATGAAGGTGGACGACATGGCCGCTCCACAAAAGTGTAGCCAATGCATTTTGTTAAAAATGTGTGTTGGCTGGACCTTGATACCACAGGACGATCATACTGCGCCGACTCTAAATAACCTCAAAACTGCAAAATGTAATAAAATGTCATAATATGTTAATGGTAATAAAAGTGTCAACGTCCATATGCAAATTTAGAAAATGAGCGCCGGTGGTCTGTCAAACTGAGATAAGAAGGAGCTCAGGCTCACATTCGAGAGGCTGGTCACAGGCATCTGGGATCTGATGCCTGAGGCCTGTTTCGCTCACAATCAAAAGCACCAGGGCAAGCAGTCAACAGAGACAGCATCATTGATTATTTCAGTCAATATCCACAGCTACTGCAACTGTGGCATTTCTATGATAAACTCTACCCTGTTACTCTAAAATAAACCAATTATTTGGTACCTTAATGCAAAAAGTTACACTTCACAGGCTTCTCTTAAAGGAGCCAAAGCAAATATATTATCTATTGTTGTTGTTGTTTTTGCTTGTAGCGCTTTAGTGCGGCACACAGATACACACAAGCACACATACGCAAACCACCATATACGCTCAAAGCTCAGTCAGGCAGCTGGGAGGCAGTGAGATGGGTGACCTAGATTGGGTGCCGGGTTTGAAGACATGCAGGAGAAGCCATCTGCATACAAAGTTAGCGATCTCTACCCCAGCATGAGAAACCAGGAAAGACGGGTAGAAATAATGCCAACTTTTTTCCTGCTATACAGAATGCATGTTTCTCCCTCTGGTCTCTTTTCCTTATTTTGACATGAGGACGACAGACAAGAGACAGGAAGCATGATTGTAGGAAAACAGAGTAGCCCTACATGGTGCCATTTGATTCTAGACTCACTCAATCATCTCCACATGTCCAACAGGGCAACTTATTAGTTTTAGTTTTAGATTAAATTGATATGACAAAAATAAGACTGTCAATATGGAATTTGCTTTTACTGCCAAGTTGTGGCATTACAACTTAACGCATTACTCCATAAATTCTCCAGTTCTTGAGAGAATTTCTCAATCTTCATCACATTTGGACAAATAGGATCAAAAACATTAATTCTGATGTAGAAATATTGATCAAAATAATGACACAATTCCCTTGACATGTAAATTAATTGAAGACATATATCATATATCAAATGACGTTGGATTTGGATAAAAAAGAGGTACATTGAGCTAGCCTCTATAATGCCCTTACTCAACAGCAAATGAATAAATGTAACCTAGACTTTTTGTTTTTCCGACAGCAGGGGTATGACCCACAAAATTTACAATTGCTACAGAAAAAAGGAAAAGGAATTATTAAATAAGACTTCGGATTTTAGGTGCTTGAAAACTTTGGCGTTCTGTGGAAACCAAGTTTAAACGTAGCAACCGTGATGAGTTTTACAACTTAGAAGAAGTTTTGAGGACGTAGCCTGTATCTAAGATGTGACTAACCAATAAATGATTTTGCCTAGTGCCTGAAAACAATGACGGCCCATAAGCAGGTTTTATCACCTTGACTGGCAGACTAATGGGAACTGTGGCTCATTAACACTTTTGAAAAAATACTGTCACCTTCGAAAGCCAGAGCTGTCAGCACGAAGGCAGCGTGCCACAAATTCCACTGTCACCTAAGAAACCAGACACCCGAGACGGAGACAGACAGGAAGTCACAGCAAGTCACACCTCACTGCAGCAAAGATGGAGACCATTGCAGTGTAGAGAAAGCAAAAGACGCCAAGTCATCAAGAAGATAAGCAGTAAAAGGTTTAAGGACTAAAAAAGATGGAATAGAAGATGAGAGACAAAGACAAGCGAGAGGGTAGGAGGGGAAGAAATCAGCCATTTCCTCGTCTGAATCTCAATTTTCTCTTGCTTGTCTCGCACCTCCCTCTCACTTCCTTCACACTTGTCAGAATAATAACCACCTGATAATCTCCTCATAATTGGCATAATGCCAACTATAGACACAGGAAGGCAAACACCTACTCCTTCCTTTACAGTCTGATATTAAGCCGACGGATTTGATCAATGAAGTGGAAATCTTGCATTCAGAGGAGAAGCAAGTGATGAAGCAAAAATGTCTTTGTCAAAATAATAAAGAGGGTTTATGGGAGATATGGTCTTCTGTTATTAAGCCATTCACACTGTCAAGCATAAGTGACCGAGCTGTATGACATACCTCGTCACTAAGAGAGGCAGAGGCATCTTGAGCAAATATGCAGCAGGATGCGCTGTTGCTATTGACAAGTCGTAGCTGTCATGCATGACTTTAAGACGGCAGTGTTCAGGGGTTCCCCTCTGAATTTGGATCAGCAGCGCGGGCGGGAAACCCTGGTGTGGGCGCTGAAGCAGCAGACATGCAGCGACAGCAAGAGCCGGAGAGAAACATGGCCACACGACCACAGATGATCAACAGCGTGGAAATACTTCGTCAGAGCAGATAACGTCGTCAGCTGCAACATATGTATGGCTGACCCTAGAGCAGAACAACACCAGGGCCTTCATAACCTTCACAAAGTGCACCCACTTACAACTAAAGCTGGCAGCAGCAATGTCAGCGAGAAGAAGTGTTAACATAGTGGACAAGGAGGGCAGACGACAGTCAGAGCATTCGTCCTATCACCAACCACCAGAGTTCCTGTCTCTCTCCCACACATCGACAAGGGTTGTAAACTACTTTTTATTCATAGTTGACAACTTCTAAAGTGCAGTGGATCAGCTGCGAGTTCGACCATCAGCAACAATCATTAGTCAACCTCCCTCAGTCAGTAGACCAGGCACTGGAGCATTTTCAGGTCTCAACTTCTCATTTATTTTTTGATTTATTTTTGACTCCCCTTCTGTGCTCACTACTGTTGAGTAAAACCCTCATTCCACTCATTCTCTGGACGTCACATTTGGAATCCAGACCAATTGCACACAGTGTGTTTGTGTGGGGAATTACCACTGTTTTATGTTATATGAGCCTTACAGGAGACCCCGCATTTGCAATGATATATTGAATGAGCAAAAAACCCATTTCATATGGTGAGAGAAGCCATATGCATTCTCTGAAGCACACAAAGAAATCCATGTGATGATGTGCAATATTCCCAAATCCATTTATAGCAGTGAAAATATACTGTCCGCTGTCGTTGAGAGAAAAAAGGTGATAAAGGCTAACAGCTAGCAGTTGCCTGAGGGAGGGCTGTTCGTGGCTCTCACAGATTCTTTGCAATTGTTGAAAGCTTCCTTTATATCTCAGAAGCTTTGTCCTTGACTTAAACAAATCCTGTGACCACAGGAAACACAAGGCAATGAGCATTTCTGAGTGTTTTCAAACCTTGACACATTTACCGAAGTACAGAACACTACAGTATTTAGTGTCTTTAATGGACTGACTTTGGGCCAAATGCAAGAAAAACCTGGGGCCTGTCAGTTTATATATTGTTATGTCATTGTCTTAAAAAACGTTATCAAAGTAAATGTTTTTCCTGGTGAATGTTAACATAGCACTTTTCTCACAGATTGCACATGCAATCTGTTAGGAAGCCATTAAGTCAGAGTACATTTCCAGTGCAACAATCGTCACCTTCCTTTTCTCTTTATGATATGAGATGATGATATCTGAGTAATGAAATGTTTTTCTCTCTTTTTTTGAACAGATATTATGCCACAGATCCAGCACCATCCAGCTGGCCCTGCTGGGGAAAATGAAGCATCATTACTCCCTTGCCTGAAAACACAGCTGGTTCAGACTGAGGCCATCTTGAGCAGTTCAAAATTATTCATTAATTAATTAATGATTGAAAGGATGGTTCGGTTGGACTGCTCTGGGCAACTGTAGTTTCAATATGAACCGTGGTAATTTTAAAATTTGGAAAATTGACTGATATTAATAATGAAAAAGCTTCAGTTGGCCATTTGAGACCCGGAAGAGAAAATCAGTCTGGTGATAGTTTAATCTGAATATGAAAGCTCCAAATAAGATACCATTTATTTTGCTATGAAGGCACATCCTCAAGCTATCTGGTATTGAAAGACCCCTGTACCCCAATACGCTCAGAGTGGTTAGAGTTAAAGGGAGATTTATTCTTTGCAAATAAAAAAACTTGGTGTACATAAACACAACACAGAGCGGCAGGTCATTCGTTATAATACATCATATCTTTTATTTCTATTGACTTAGAAAAGTGAGAGAATCTACCCACAGTTCCCTTGATCTATCCCAATATAAAGCTTGGCTGTCTTGTCATTTAAATTTGCAAAATTGTGTTCAAATACGTGCGCACTCTATGAGCGTGTCATCGCTCGAAAGTGCTTGGAATGCTAGGAAAATGACAACATGCGTCACAAGCCATCATCGGAGCCACTGACTTTTATAGAGCATCATATTGTTAATGCTGGAGATGACGTGTTCCCGGCACTTTTGACAGGTGGTCAAATAGCGTGTTTGGACTAAAAAAAATGTTCCTTCCTTCGTCATATAGCCTTTTCATGCATGCAAAAAGGTCTGCTGAGTAACAAAAACGAAAATCCATGGAAAATGGAATATCATTCCTTCTCTTTCTCGTACAACACTGCTCCTGAAGTGCCTTAAAGACCTTGTTTGCATTACTGCCTTTTTTCCACTTAAGCTGCCAGTCTACTGGCTGGTTTTGAAACAATGGAATTTCAAAGGAAAAGGATGTTACACAGGCAGACAGCAATGGAGAATAGTGGGTTCAGTTGATAACCTTGACCATGACTGTCATCACCTGCGTCTTGAACATGAAGATATGATGACTATCAAAGGGGACAGAGGCCAACATTTAACTGGGTGCTATCTCTTACAGAGCAGGCCCGAGTTTGATCTAATGAAAGACAGCATTCCTCTTTGATAGAAGCAAAAGGGAAAATGAGATGTAATAAGACCACAGACCAAAAAAGGTGTCAGTTTCACTTGTGGCAGATTTAAATTCTCAGTTTTATAAACGGTTAATATTATAATAATTGGATAAAAGCAGAAATTGTAACAAACCAAATAAGATGCTTCCGTAAATCGTATTTAATAATTTATGCTAATAGGACAGTGAATTCAGATCTCCCCGAAGAATGTTAGGAAAATAGAGTTCAGGGCTTATCGGAAAGCAGCCAAATAAAATGTAAAATATAGAACAGTGTTTGTTGTATTCATGTGAAGCTACAATGACACATTAAACTCTTTACCTAAGATTGCTGCTCCATTCCATCCACAGCAGCAACTTCCTCTTCATAATATAGCTCACCACAATAGCACGTTTTATCCTTTGCATCCATAGCAGAGGCTTTTGATGGCAGCAGAGCTCACCACAGTATGAAACCCATAAAGCCGCAGTATGGAGGCTGTGCTGTGGCTTCAGAGCAGTAATATACCCCTGAGGGTGGATAAGAGGGGCCAGGAGCTGTCTGCAACATGGCTATATCCACACACATCATATCACTCACACCTTTGACATTTAATACATACACAATTTACATGAGGTGACAGTGATCCTGCACTAACATCCACAAACACACACACACACACACACACGCTGCCATCATCACTGCATGCTCCACAAAACTAGTTTGCATTTACATCTAAGAACTATGAAGCAACCTGAACGTAAAGATTAGTCAGGCGAAATCACTGGCTCCCAATATATTTGGAACATCTACCTGGCTTCTTGGGTAAGTCTCTAAGCTCTGCACACATGGATGTAAGCAGTTTATCCCACACAGATCCTCCGAAGCTCAAGATTGGATGGGAAGTGTCTGTGAATTGCCATCTTCAGGTGTTTATGGGCTTGAACTCCGAGCTTGGGCCACTTGAACCATCACCACAGCCTCAGGTCACCTGCAGGTTTTCGTTAACTCTGTGCGATATCCAGATGTCCCGATATTCGACCTCAGGTACTCAGCCCGTGAGGCCCATTTCATAGCATTGTGAGATGGGTCAACAAACCAATATGCAGGCCATAGATAAACAAACAAGGACGGAACAACAAATCAAACCCAAAACGTTTTCATCTTTGTAAAAGCACATAGCTCCATGTCCTATTCATTTTTACAAAATAAGGAAATGAATTGTTTAAAAATTAACTCTCATTCACTCTGTAAGACAAGAGGAAGAAAGTAAACAAGGCAGAGTAAAAGCCACATGTTTCTGTGTCGTCAGAGTAAATTAAGAGAGAGTCGTCAGTGTCCCGTTCCTAGTTAAACACTTTTGAGCCCTTGCTGCCTCTCACACTCAATCACTTGCCAGATGTCAATTAAGTGTGTCAGAGTTCACGGCCTCAGTCCTCAGGGGGGGCATTGACATTCAGTCTAGGTATTTGGCTGCATTCGTCCTACTTTCAGTTCTGACCAGCCCCCTTTTTTTCTCTCTCTCTCTCTCTCTCTCTCTCTCTCTCTCTCTCTCTCTCTCTCTCTCTCTCTCTCTCTCTCTCTCTCTCTCTCTCTCTCTCTCTCTCTCTCTCTCTCTCTCTCTCTCTCTCTCTCTCTCTCTCTCTCTCTCTCTCTCTCTCTCTCTCTCTCTCTCTCTCAGAAGCACCAACATGACACCCTGCTTTGCCACAGTAAGGGGTTTTGCAAAGTGTTGATATTTTTGTCAAGTCAGACCAGATAATAATTTTCTTCATGCTCTCCTTAACATGCCACAGGTCAAATTTCAAGCAGGCTTTCAATACCTTTTACTAATATGATTGATGGGGTGCTGCTGAGACGAATGTCCTTCAGCCACCTCTGTAGAGGACTTCTGAAGCTGTTAGAGTGACCATTGGGTTATTTGTCACCTCCATGACCAAGGACCTTTGTGCTGCATAAAAACAGTCTTAAAATTTCACAATCACAGAGGCCACTGTTCTCCTGGGAAATTGAAATGCTTTAGAAATGTATGTATATCCTAATCTATGCTCAAATACAATTATATTGCCGAGGTCTACAGAGACTGAGGAAAATCAAGCCATGAACTTAAAGGGTCAGGGTTACAGTCATTTTTTGATCATTATAGCTTTTATTGAAATATCCAGTGAAAACCTTTAATGTTGTCCTACTGATGTCTGTTCAAAGTGTTGGCACAGTCTGTGCCGCTGCACCATCTGAAGTATTATTTAGGCAATACTACACTGCAGGAAGTAGTACTGTGTATTTTAAACATGTTGAGAAAAAGGCAATCAACAAAGGAAGTCAGTGGTTCATGAAACAGCAAGTTTATGACATTAAAACCCGACAAGAACAGAATAAGACAGTGGATTCAAACAATGAAAGACCAGCACAGTCTCTGAAACTTTATGTTAGATGGTATTAAAACGTACTGCCACCTTCTCACATGTGACGCATGTAAGTGAAGCCGACACCCCTGCACACATGGCACATGCAAGAGAAGGCACGCACAAAAGGCTTGGATGTTATTCCCATGCTCTTCCAGCTGCTGGAAGCTGAAGGTCTTCCTGCTGGTTGCGTTTGATCCCACTGGAGATGCCATACAGTCTGTCAGAGGAAGGGAGATCCCACTGGGACCCTGCTGCCTCAGTCCTATCTGCATGATGTCATCCTCACACTCGCACACTCTTTTTTTTCTCTTTGCATTCACCAGCCTGCATCACTCCTCCGCCTTTATTCTCTCCTCTCATCGTTTAATTCTTTAATATGGGGCTGACATGTGTTGTATTCGCAGACAATCATCTTCTGTGTATGGAAGACTGTTCTGATGCAAATGCGGTATTCAAACTCCTTTCTGCTGTTTTGTATTGTAAATCATAGGGCTTCAAAGTTATAATTTACTTTGTAGCTCTGCCACATCATTTTCTTTTCTGCTGAACTATTCATTCAAAATGTGTCCGATTATTACCAGTAATATAACTGGAGTCTATATGTCTGACAGGTGTATACATATAGATGCGTGTGTGTGTGTGTGTGTGTGTGGGTGGGTGTGTGTGTGTGTATTCTGTGTTCTAATGTGTGATGGGCAGGTCTGTGTGGAAAAAGAAGATCGCTGTGCTGGCATTTCTGTTTCAATGTTATTGTCCTATTCTCCTTATCAGCCACTAAACACATTCCTCCAGATAAATGCATTGGTGCTCTGTGTGTGTGCGTGTGTTTGTGTGTGCGCGCAAACTCACCATGTTTAGCCATAATTGCGACCGTTTGTTTGGCAATGCCTGAATAAGTGCATAACATAATTTGCAAGTATGTGTCTATCTGCCAGAGAGACAGTGAAATAGAGGGATATAGGGCGAGCGAGGGAGCGAGAAAGGGTGAGGAGGATAGAGGCATTCAGTGCTCTCTCTGTTTCTCTTTCTCTCTCTGGGTCCTAAGCCCTTGGGTGTCACAGAAGAGTTCCACTGTGTTAATCTCTGTGTAATAACTGAATCACAGAGAAAACAATAGAGTTCTTTTCACAAGCCAAAAGGCCTCTGGGCAGCTGGTTAGTCTGTCTGTTTGACTCTGTGAATGTACGGGTGTGATTTTGTGTGTGCATACAAATATATGCCTGAAAATTGAAAGCCAGACAGAGCTCTCCATCGGATCTGAGTAAAGCGAGTGATGTTAGGAGATATTTCTGCCTGAATCCCGAGTCATGCTTTCAAAACAAGTTTCCACAGAAACAAAGAGGCACACACATAGATGGCGCAGAACATTGAATTCTTTATAAATCCAATGCATTGTGTTGAAACAGAGAGATGATCATTAAAAAGCAGTCGGATATTCTTCCCCTTTCTTTCCTCAGGGGTTTAAAAAGGCTATTTTCCTCGCCATGAACCACTCCTTGTTCTATCAACTCTGTCGCCGATTACACGTTCATTACCGCACACATTTTAAACGATTTTAGGATGATCACCATTAACAATACAGCATCGAGCAATGTGCCCGAAACTAGCCCCAGCAGGACACCTTCAACAGATCGGCCAACTCAGCGCCAACTCTTTTTTAACCCTTTGAACCCTGTAATAGAAATGGTCTGCCAGTTCCCACATTGGTTTTCTTGGGGTATTTTTAAATGCTTTACATCTGTCAAATCTGTACAACTTAAGAAAAACGTTATGCAAGTCAATAAAGCATAATACACGCAATTATACACGTCAAAATTGGAGAATCACAGAAATCGTCCTGATCCAGAATATTTCGAATATAGAGACAAATATTTCTTAACAGTCACCAACTAATGTATTTTGGGATATGACAAATGTTCTCTGCTCCTCTCTCCGACATTAACGCACTTTTCTTTTTTCAATTGTTTCAATGTGTAATGATGTCATCGCGAGTTTCGAAAGTCGGGGGGTAGATGACAAAGCACTTTCTGCTGCAAATAAATGAATGTTTTATCTACTATGTTTTTTATTTCAGGGTTGATTTGAACAGGAAACAACGACCTCCCGTGGCCAATTAGGGGTCGTCTACGGAAAGTCCCTTTTCAAAGGGTTAACCAGAATCTTACCCCATATCGTATCCTGTGGACACATTTTTGGGTCATACATCATAGAGCATTATGCCACATGAATTCCCTGCCCTCTACAAGTGTGTGTGTGGGTGATGGATGGACAGAGACGGACAAATAAAAACACTGCTTGATTTGGAGAGGCAGCGGCAGGTTCACAAAAGCAATTTTCCTAGAAGCTATTCCACTGCTCGGACTCCCAACGAAAACAAGAGAACCAAAGCTATCAAGGTTGTTTGAGGGGGTTAAGACTAATACATGGAGTTCTTACAAGTGCTTTTGAAAGGAGGACAGAATCAGGAGTTAAACACAAAGACTGATAAAACATGCCTCCCCCAGCTGATGGCCTTGATAGACTGTTGTGGAGGAGCACAGCGAGTCGAGTACTGTTGAGGAACAATGGTTGCCAAGGAAACAGACAAATACAGGAATTAATGCATTACCAAAAAAATAACAGTACGTTAAATAAGCTGGAGAATAGAAGTATAATAATAACAATAATAATAATCATGTAATTGAAGTTATAATTATATATCATTGCCTTGATGGAAGTGTGGTTTTATTATATAATGTTAAGTGGGGCTGTGTAGGACAGCTATGGGATCATTAAGGGGAAGTAACAAATAAAAGGAGAAAATTTTAAGGATGGTTAGTATAATAAGGAAAGGAGATTCTAGTGTGGAGATGTATTGTTTTGTTGTCTTGCTATGTGTTTATAATTCTCCAAATATGGATAAAAATAGGAATCAACCCAAACACGGACAACCCTCAGCAAGTCTGTCTGTCTCCTAAACACCTGAATTACACTGTGAGGGTGAGAACTGAATAGCTACCATCAGAAAGCTGCTCGTTTGATGGGAGGAGTCGAAATCAAGAGACCCAGACGGCCAAATTCTCTTTCAGCCATTTGTCCAACAGCTTTTGGTCTTGATTTAATCCCACCACCTACAGCTGTCACGATTTCCAAAAGTCAACAAGGCTCAAAGGCAGGGTGGTTAGCAATGACACAGCAGGGAGGTTCCCTATTCAAATCTCAGTTTGGTCGGCGCGTGTCTGTGTGGAGTTTACTGGCTCTCCCCGTGTTTGCGTGGGTTTTCTTTGCATACTCCTTTATCCTCCCATGATCCAAAGTCAAGCAGATTGGGGCTGGGGTTAATTGGAGACTCGGAATAGCCCATAACAGGTTTGAATGGTTGCGTGTGTCATGCATGTTGGCCCTTTGACCCACTGCTGACCTGCTTAGGGTGCAGCCCGCCTCTCAAGTCAGCTGGGATTGGCTCAAGCTCCTACTGCGACTCTCAAGAGGATAATGGATGGATTGATGGATGACATGCAAATTTGCCATCTATGGTGTAAAACACAAAACATTTCGCAGATGCAGTAGTGTCGACTTTGCTTGCAAGCGTTGTCTATTTTCATAGCAATACAACGTGACATTAATGGCAGGTCAAGAGGTCAAGAAGATGGTAAGCGCCCTCAACTGGAGGAAAAGACAAACTACTTCTAAGCCTGATCCGCTGAATAGTTTGAAATCAAACATGTCATTACAGTTTGAATGTGAACTTATCTTTCCACATTCAAATGAATGTGCACATAAAAAGTGACTTTGGCATACACTCATTTCAATTTCTTTTTTGCAGTGATTGTTATTCACTGGGGTCTGGAAATGATCCATGTGTTTGTGTTACATCAAATTGAATTAACACTAAATTAACACATATATAAGATTTAAACCAAGGAGCAAATCGATTTTTGTGTCTGCCTTGTTAGTAACTAGCAACGCACAATAACTGCGGAGGTACTTTAGTCTCAGATTCGTCCAATTAACCTCATATTAACCCACAACACTGATACCCTTTCATTTTATGATAATTTGTTAATATTTAGTTTGCTTTGACCATAAGCTTTCTTCCGATATCGAAAGAAATAATCACAGGTCATGCTGTTATATGTCAGACCTCTGTCATCTTATCACCAGTATGCATGACAGGCTGCTACTGTGAAAATTAGAATTTCAAATTTCCTTTATCCCCTCCAACAGGCGCTTTAATGACAGATCAGCTCCCTTTTCAAGAGGCCACAGTTAATGAGGGCCTGTCTGCTTGGGTATTCCTACAACCACCTATATCACGGGAATAACTGCATGTAAAAAGGTGAAAAATACCAACCAAGCAGTTCGGACAGATGAAAAGAAATTATAAAAGAAAAATACATCTCAAAAACAATAATGATTCATTTCCAATATTGGCAGATATTGGCAGCACACCTGCACTGCTAAAGTATCTACAGTCATATTACAACATTATTGATAAAACACACTCTTCTTGCTATACTTGGATGTACACCTCACAGATTCCAATCATTATTATGACACATTATATCACTCCCATCTCCACAGTGGGCTAATGAGCTCTGCTGTCATAGCAACCAGAGCAGCCCAGTGAATAATTACCACTATTGCCGGTAACCTGCTGACCCTCTATTTACCCTGCGGTGCAAGTGACAAGGACACAAGACAGCGGGAGTATGTTTCCTCAGCTGATTAAAGTACCTGCACCGGGATGCATTCGCTGTGCCTGTGTTCATCACGTGTACCTCCACAGTGTAGTATGTGCGTGAGCCGGTGACAGCATGGAGCCAGTTCCACTCAGCCCCCACGCACCAGTCAGCTAACAAAGAGAGTCCACCGCTGGGCATGAGTCTGAGGGGGGTGAGCCGCCGCTGGAGAGACAGTGGAGGCCTCTGTTCTCGCTTTGGCCCCCCCGCCACCTTAGTGAATGTGCTATAATAGGCGAAAGACTAACACTGGCTGACTGACCATCAGTGAAATGAAATTCAGAAGATTTTCAGTCATCCAGGTCATGGTATCTTCAGAAGTTGGACAAGTGTACATAGGCAACAGGACTCTTGCCTACGTACACTCTCGTACAATTTAACAACTCTAGAAGGTCCCTATTTTTGGTTGCATCCTGAATATATATATGTACCATACTTGTGCTTCCTTTACTCAAATTTATTTCACTGACCCATTATAATCTCACTACATGGAGGGGGAAAAAAGGAAACGACTGTCTAAAACTAGGTTTAATGCAGACTTTCTGGTGGAGGACATGCAAATGATGTAACGCTTTGAAACACTTGACGAGATCTAAAAACTTCCGCTCCTGGCTCAGCCTTACCGTCATAAGGCTTTGCACGCTGGCGGGCTGAGAACCTCGAGAAATGATCAAAGCCAAGACACCTCACTGTGCCTTTGGTTTCAACTAGAATTCGTGATCCGAGATTGTTCAACAGTTTAACAAACTTGTCACGCGTAAGAGACAAACAGGTTTGAAATCAGTGTTCCGTTTCTTTTTAACCCTGGCAGATTAAAGCTGGTTGATCTCTAGACTTTCTTGTTTTGGAAAAAAATGACACTTTCCCTTACACATGCAGACGTGAAGATGAGGTCATGAAAAAAGAAAAATTCAAAGAATGAGAAGAACCAAGTTAAAATATCTTTGAGAAAAATGTATTTGACGGACACTTTGATTTTCCAGTTTAGTCCATGTCCCATCCACTGACATGGAGAAGGCTGGACTTATTACCTTTATTGCAGCCAGCCACCGGGTGGAGATCAAGATGCTTTGGCTTCACTTTTTGGGTGCAGTCATTTCATCAGTCTATGATCTCAACCCACAACTTTATGGGCATTTTCCCATTAAGAAATGGTCGAAATCACCACCATGTCGTTCAAATGTGACCTTTTGAATCTGCAAACACCAACCCTGACCATCTTTTAAAGAGTAAGGATCCAGACAGCGTAAACTGCTTGCAATAAATGTAACCCCTAAGTGCGTCCGTGCAATCAATATTTTATCTATTGGCGAGGCCTGTGTGGCCCATTACAGCCTGAATGGGTCCTTTGCAGACACACACTGACAAACCATCTTCCATCAGTCCGTGTCTGCAGCGCAGGTCAAATTAGTTAACTTTATATCACATATGCAAAATGATAGCAGTGCGGCAGGGAGCTACGAGTTCAACCTCCAGTGTTGTGTCGTCTTGTCTATCTGCCGCCCACAGAGGGCAAAGGCGAGGAAAGAGATATGCGACTGACAGAAATGGTATGTGTGTGTTGAGTTGTGCAGTTTCCATGCATTTCTGGGAGGATTTTTTCCCCTTAATCCCTTTGAAAAGCCTCTCTCTGACACAAAGACTTTCACTCCAAATCTCTGGCACAAGCCCAAAGCCAGCAGATTTCAAGCCTAATTGGCCTAAACAACAGCAAGGGGTATCTCATCTCCACAAATCACCGCGGAATTTCACAAAGAATGTGTGAGCAGCCTTTGTTTGGTTTGTTCAAAAACTAAAGACAGTCTCCCAAAATGCAATTGAACAGCAAAAATTGGTATCATGCAGACATGGCACATGCTGTATAAGTGGAAATAAATTAACTGAACATTTGCTTAAAAGGACGGACAAAGTTAAAGAACAGATGGTGTTCGAAAATGCCAAATCAACATCAATGTGTTTGTGTGAAACATGTGGTTCTTTCCCATTTCGGATCTGCTCTCGCTATCTTTCTATTACCACAAAAAAGTACAGACACACGTATATTCCATGATTGGAATCTGCAATTCAAGCCGTTTTCTTGAACTCTTGAATCTTCGTTTTTCCAAGTTGTCTTCTTAGGCGTATTCTACCTGTAAAACACCTCTTTTTCATACAGAGATAGTTGAATTCTGTTTTTTATTTGGTCCGTCGCATTTTAGAAACATCATCCACATGCCCACTCACTCACTGTGAATCTTACGCACAATATCCTGCTGTATTCTCACAAGCGCTAACTTGGACATTCTCCAGAGATTTTACCAGGGGGCTGCCAGGAAAAGCTGATTTGGACATTTGCGTTCTTACATACACCAACTATACATACAGACACCATCCAGAGTTCAGTGCAGGTCTGAACGCACTTTTTCCAGTAACAACGGAGCTGCTGTACCTCTGTGCGGCCACTGTTTACACACGCCAGTAGAAATTCATGAGCTGCACAATATCTAAATTCATTTATATGCAGATATCATCAGAGAGTTACTTGATGAATTATACATTGCAGATGCAGCCCACAGAAGACAGATGAGTGAAATTAATGTGCACTTGCACTTCCACAGCCTGGCCGCAGCTGGGATCTGCACGGTTATACCCGTAGAAGAGATATCACAGAGAATGAAGAAGAAACAACAAATGTTATTTATGAGGCAATTTGATTTCAAATGAGTAACCACAGCACTCCCTTAGCAAACAGTCCCCCGAAATTATGCCCATCCCTCTTAAACACTATAAATTTTGAAGAAAACTGATTTAAAAAGAAGGTTTGTCTGTGAATTTGTGTGGACTCTGGTGTAAGGACTATGAAAACTCATCTTTACGTGGAAAGTGGAAGATGTGGTTGAGGAAGAGCATCATCCTTTTTTATGAAACATTTAAAGACCCCCTTAACATGTCCATATTTCTTTAAACTACTACACATACTGTCTCATGAGTTGGTTTCCAGTTCTGTTTGTCAGATTTAGTCCTGTGTTACCACTTGCCACTGATGGGCAGAGAACAATTTACATATGCATAGGTCTGTGTCAACTAAACTCGAACATCCAAGCCATTTTAAAAGCATTGAGAGATTTAAAATAAAAACTCTCAAAAGTAATTAGTTTAGGTTTACAATTCTCAAATGAAAAGATTACCAGGTTCTAACAAACAATTAGAGCCTGGGAATAGGACATCTGTGGAAACAACTCATAGCTAGGTTTTATTTTTAGGTGACAATGGGAATTGTTGCAGGAAATGTGTTGTTTCCCCAGATTGTACTGTATATAACGATGAAAGCACGGGAACACGATACCACACACTCCGGCATCAAACGAGCAAGATGTCAGCGTTCGTATGCAGGATATTTCGGCTTCGTTTCTGGACAGTGGGAGGAACTAGAGACGCTTCCATCTATTAATACAGTCGATGGTCTCATCAGAGTTTAAGGCTTAACAACTTGTCTTCGTGGGGACAGTAAAATGGTTTATTTCACATCAGTCAGCTGGTTGAATTGTACCGAACTGCCAGCATCCACTGCATGCTTACTTAAACACAATCTTAAACATAAAGCATTCCTCTTCCTGATGTCTGGGATATATAATGCATGGCCCAGCACAAGCAACAAAACAAATCATGCATCTCCGTCTTTCTTTGTACCATTATAACTTAACGTTATGTGGCTCTCTGCAGCCCAGTGCTGATTCACTTCCATTTTAATCGGAAAACATCACTCGAAGTTACGTGCTCTGTATACTTTCAAGTTAAAAAACAGCATTTTGTTGCCAGGTGTGCCGTACAACAAAGGATGCCTCAGGAGGAAGTGGGCATGAATAAAAATGCTGAATATCAGGAAAGAGCACATAGTTTGTACTGACATGAGCTTTACTCGGAACAAGCACAATGCGGAGCTGGACAGAAAATCTGTCTTTGTTAGCTCAGAGACTGTGAAATGAAATCGAATAATGTGGACAGCGGGAGCTGAGGCGCGACTGGATGTAGCTCTCCAGTGTCAACACACATCAATAAACAACCTAATAAAATGCCCCACGGTCAAAACATTATTTCAGCGGCTGTTCTTTCAGATGTGTTGAAAACGCTCGCCGCTAAAATCCTCACTCAGCTCCTTCCTTACAAATTGTACTATGTCGTCTGCGTCCTACAGGTGGTTCATACTGAGCGTTCCAGTTTTTTCTAAAAGCATCTTCCCTCTTTTGCCTCGTCCTGCTGTCATGTCAGCCTCTTCCTTTGACTACTTCTGATCCCCAATTCCACATCTCCTTCCCTCCATTCAACGGCCTCCATCGATTGAGGTTGACACAAATCTACGATCACAAACCCCTTCACACCGGGGCAATCAGGTGAGGTGGCTCGATACATTAATGGGTCATATTGGTCTGATCCCCATCATTTTCATCAAACCCTTCGTCTGTGGATATGTGCGAGAGATTGATTGACAGGTGGAAGTAGTGTGTGTGTGTGAGTGTGAATGTGAGTGTGTGTGAGTGTGTATGTGTGTGTTTGTGTGCGTTTGATCAGGCATTACCCAAGATCTGTCGAATGAGAAAAGGGAATAAAGGCAAAATGGGTTTTGGAAAGTAAGAGTTAAGATTGTAAATGATACTAATCTAATTTTTTTCACGAGTAAGGAAAAATTCATGATGTATTATAGTTTAGGTTTCACACTGGACCACCTTATAAGTACAGTGTGATACAATATATCATGAAGCTGTCCTGCCTTGTTGGGCAGGGTTACAACAACTAGGTTAAAGCAACCGCCTGTCCGGGACTCTCGAAGAAGGGAAGCTAATGTACCCACGAGGAAGGGACAATTTCATTTGTCAACACTACATCAGGTATTATTATATGAATTGGTTTGGGACATTTAACAGTCTTGTTGCACGAAGAATCCAATCGCAGAAAAAACCTCCAAGCACAAACAGGGGCCATCGGAGTTTTAGGTTCGAGTATTACAAAAATATTTTTTCTCAATTAGGTTATTAAAATTGTTTAGCTCGATTATTATGAAGTAAACATGCTTCATAAAGATAACATATTTCATACATGCAGGTTTGCAGATGTAACAGTTGAAAGATGAGACTGAAAGTGAAGATAAATCCATTGCAGGATTTCACAGCGATGTTGCACACATATTGCACAAGTTGTTTGTCGCACTGGAAATGAAGTTCAGTTAATCATCATCACTGCTACACCACGGGGTGGAGGCAGAAAGCAAACATCTTGACTCATCCGCTTGTTTGTTTTGGCAAAGATGATCTGAAGTTCAGCACCAAACCTTTCATGTTCATTATCAGACACAGCTGGAGGGAGTTTTAACTTTCAGAACATTGAGATTTGTACTCCTACACTTTCATTTGAACCCATCTTTTGGGGAGTTTTCTATCATGTTTTACTCTCAAAGGGCAGAACCTGTAGAAAACTTTGTCCCAGCGAGAGACTGCCCTACAACAGGTTCATAGCATTGTGCTCTAAATTACCAGCAGTCATTTCTTGTTATTCTCCTTTGTTTGGAGAAATGTTCACTTACTGATGATAGATATATAGCCTCATTTGTCCTGCTCTCTCCCATTCTGTTGATGTAAAACTATTACAATGACTAGAGAGAATATTGAAGTATGCTACATTAAGGTTAATGACAGCAAATTACATTTTAGCTCATTTCAGTCAACTTTTGCTGCCCCATTACTCCAACAACATAGAAATATAGTTCACAATTAAAAGAAAATTTAATTCTAAAACTCTATTAAACTCTATGGGCAGTAAAACTTTGTCTTGTTTACTCAGACATTAATATTCTTCCTATGCTTTCTTTTCCCAAAGTTGACATTTTAAACAATATTCTGAATGATATTTCTGTTTATTGCTCATCGCCTGCAAGCCTCAGAAGTTGATCTACATCAGCCATTACATTCCTGGCCTGTAGGTGGCGTACACTGGCTGGGGCTACAGGTCCAAAGCATAGATCAGTGTCCACCCACCCATCGATCATGATCAAGTAGTCGATCTATAAAACCTCCATTATCAGTCGCCTCTGCAATAATAATAAATCAGACCCTCCTAAGTAGGTTTTTTGGAAGATATCAGGGGTGGACATCTCGGCTTACGTTTGGAATTAAAATGTGATCTTTGGTGACCACTGGCATAGACTGTACATGAAGATCGACAACATAACTGCTCCCTAAAAAGTGAAGCCAAAGCATCTCCGTTGTCTCCGGGTGGCTGGCTGCAGAATAGGTCATAAACTCTGCCTCTTACATGTTAGTGGATGGGACATGGACCAAAGTGTAATTGTTAAAAAAAGAAAATCTCAAATATGGTGTCTGTCATCTCAGGGAGTTCTTATCACATTGATGTTTCTTCAAGTGTTCATTTTTCCACCTAGTTATTTGATGGGGTGAATCATCATATTTTACATGATTGGCAAGCAGCGTGTATTAGCAGGACCACGATATCGCAGGTCCTTTCCCCGATCACTACTTTACAGATGCCATCAGCGCAAGATGGCAGCATTTGTATCCAAATACCTTGGTTGCAGTAAAGAGGACATGTACATTTTTATATTCAGTATATGATGCAGAGCAGCAGGTGTCCAAACTGCTGGCTGCAACTGGAAAATATTGGCAGGACTGGATTTCAAGTGCTAAGATACTGTCTCTGACGTGCGCTCTAAAAGAAGAGACAACACACAAACACACACTCGCTCACACCGAGGCGCAGGTGTTCACATCTCTACAAACACATTATTTCCCACTTGACCGGCCAGGTGGATAATGCTATGTTTCTGTGCAAAGAGACAATACATGAAGTCAACAGCAATACACCTCCCCGCTATCTGCCGCATAGTGTGTCATCTTGCCACATCTTTTTGAAAGGGGAAAAAAACGCTCACACTCGAGAGCTGCAACGTTTTGTCCAGCACTAGAGTTGTTGCTTCAATGTCAATTACAGTCTGACCGAAATGAGTAGGCAGTGAAATAGAAATGCAAACACCACCCTTAACACAACGGCAGCGGGAAACAACTTGCTATAGAATAATGCATTGTATTAAAAGTACCCACACACGCTCCTACACGTTCATACCGCACATACCGAGAGCACAAGCCAACTGCCACACAGTCTCTCCAACCTGTGGATGTATTGGAATTCTGATGAAGAGCGCACATACATACCATAAAAGGTCATGATGAGGTTTAAGCAGATGAACAAACACGCTCGCTTCCGCACTCAGTCACACAAGTCATACAAGCTCCGGGCACATTTCCGCCCGGGGAAATCAAGATGATCTGTGCTCGGGCTATGGCTCGTCTTTGATGCTCAATTAGCTCTGACAGACCTGGCTAGCTGATCCAATTATTAATTCAGCTTAGCAAGTTCAGTGTGACAGGCGCAGACATGATGTCATGGCGAGGCAACCGCAGACATATTGCTCCCACTGCCGGCCCGCACTGAACAAAGACCATTAGGCTTTAATATGCAGCTTTTTAAGCTACTGACTCGACAGTGTTGAAGGGCTGTGGTTTTATCTCATCACGCCCTCTATGGTTTGTTTTTTATTCACACCTTTCCGTCACTTCTTGCATTTAATGACCCCTGGTCTCTGTTAAGGAGGTTTGGCCGATGTGCAAACAAAAGCAGGTCGGTGCATTGAAGATGTGAATGGACAGGTTTAATGAGGCCTCGTCTACACTACTGTGGATATTTTCCCCTAAGTTTCAAATAATAATCTCTATAACTAAATTCTATCGGTCCAGATAAGAGCACAAAATCCTCAATCTTTCAAATACCAGAGAAGAACACCGTGGTCCAACTAAACACTGGGCAATTACCAGCAAGCTGTGATGTCATTGTTTCCCAAATGCTCCATTTTACATGAACACCCAGACAAAAGGAAATCGGTGTTTTTGAAAATCTACTCTTCGGTAGGTCTTTGTAAAAGTCTCAGTTTTAAAACGTTGGTGGTGAGACTGGGAGTAAAACAGAAACAGTCCATATCGTCCAGAGTGTCCAAAGAGGCCCTGTAGCGTCCCTCATTAAGGGTCAGATCATGACACTCTCTCACTCAACCTTTCTGCTGCCTCCTCGTCCGACTGCTGACAAGCCTCTGCCACTCCCCAACAAGCTCTGTCGATAGCTCTTAAATTTCCACCTCTCACTTTACAGCCCATCTCTCCCCGTCTTCTTCACAATTTACCCCTCATCGTTAATCCATCCTCCTCTCACCTGCAGCCTCAGTCCCTCTCTCTCTCTCTCCTCGTGCTTTTTTTGTCTCATCACATATTTTGGCTTCACATCCCCCCTCCCCTCCTTTATTTCTCTTCTGATTCTTCTTTTCTTTGTTTCCCCTGCCTTGTGCTAAAGACTGAAGGGAAGAAGGGATGATAATGTAGTGGAGGAGGAGGAGGAGGAGGAGAGCAGAGGGCTGACAGAGGGAGTTCCATCTGCAGCGAGCTCATTAGACGATGGGAGGAGAATTGGCAGCAGAAACACTCAAGGCATCCACGCACACACCCCTCTCCATTTCTGACTGTCTGCCTCTCTTTCACTCAAACATACATATTGCTACCTTTCTGGACTCGTTTCAGCGCCGACACATCCCTACCTCCCCTACCTCCCCTCGCTCGCTCTCTCGCTCCCTCTCCCTCTCCTCTTCCTGCTGTGTTCATCAACGTCCTGCTCTCATTAATCACCACAGTACACAATACACAGCAATCGGCGAATGGTTTTACCTTTTACTACCTTCCAGTACAACGAGGCAATATATTTTTACTGCGTGTGGCATCAGTGGAAACCAAGCCATAAATCCAAAGCATTGTTTAACTTGGACAGGTTCTCTTCTTCGCTTGTCTTTTTAACGTAAGAGAAAGAAGTGGGTGAGATATTCGTGACAGGAAGACGAAATGCTCAGCAACACTTGCGATGGCTTGCTACCTATGCCACCTGCTGTCTGCGATTGACCCTGCATTTGGATATAATGCCACTATCCAAGATAGATGATTTGCTCCTCACTGTATTCTTAAAAATTCAACTCAAGTGCCATTTGGAGCCATTGAAACAGAGGCTAGGCTCAAACCTCAAACAGGTAACCTAAGCAATTGCTGTCTGAGTTGCAGCAATGTGGTGACATTGTCCACTTCTTTGACCTCGAAGCTGCCAAGAATTTCTCTCTCCTGTCTGGCTTTCCCATGAAGGTCAGCAGATGGCGAGAGGATACAGTTTCGGCGCTGGGAAGCATGAATGGAAGGTGGCCACGTCACATCAGAAGTATCCAATGAGTCCTGAACAGTTCATTGTTGCCGTTCCAGGAATTACTCCCGTGTTGTCGATTGGTGTTGACACTTTTGAAAAATCGCTCATCCTGATTCCCTGTCACTACGTAGATGTCAAAGGGCAGGAGACCACCACACGTCCTGCAAGCTGTGAGGGATTTTGTGTCCTGCTCAAGGACAGTCCGGTGAGACAAATGAGGCCTTGGATCCAGATCTTTGGGTTGACAAATGGGCTCTCCTGTGCCTATGCCACAGAAAACACTGCTCCTGACGTTCCTGAAACACCACATCAGTAATCAGGCCGATACTTCCGGGGAATCATGGTATCTCGTGACATCAAACCTTGCCGCTGGCTTGCCCTCTTACAAAGCCAGGTAATTCAAGATTGGAGGTCAACAATTCCTACACATACTGGAAGCAGTTGACCAATCACAACAGAACGAGCTAGCTGAGCAATCAGAGCAGACTGGGCTTTATCAAGAGGGGGGGCTTAAAGAGACAGGAGGTATAACTATCTATTTCATAATATTAACCCTGTATATGGGCATTATGTATCCTTTGATGTGCTACTAAATTAACCAAACAAGTAAGGTAACTAATTACTTTTGAATTAATCACAGAACTTTAATACCTTTTGAGTTTGTCGATAAGTACGTCATGATTCCATTTTCCAAGTAACTTGACAAACACTGACTCTTGGTAGCACTGACTCATGCAATATGGCATACTGCATGATTTGTGGTGTATATTCAGAAATACTTTCAAGTTATCATAACCTAAATTAAATTAATTTCCTTCCCTATAAATATGCTTCCAATCACGCATATTCCCCAAAATGCTTCTGCATATAAAATGAGAAAGCCTGAATACATCCCTGATAATAATGCATTCCATTCCAACTCTGATTAATAATGAAATCAATGGTGATGAGAATCTCAAGACTGACTCTAAAAGGACAAACTTTAGGAAAACGATTCACATCCAGGATTGGTCAGACATATTCCGATAACAGAGCGATGTTGGGTGCACTATATACGGCACCCTTGAGGGAGAAGAAGAGTGATATTAGAGGTTAAATGGTCTGTAACATGTCTGCAATCTTGTAACAACTCCACTGTAATGGGGGATATTGTAAAATTGTCCATTAGCAGTGACACATCGCTGTTTTTTTATATCATTAAACGGGCGCATACGCATCTAGTAACAGACACGAGCATCAGGACATCTGATTGATGAGTACGGCGAGGCTGTCAATTAGCACATCCCCTATGGCCATGAATATGCAGTTAATGCAATCAGCATGTATGGATCAAATGTCAGCCAGTTGCCTGAGGCCCACTCACACTGCAGCTGAGTGGATATATGGAGGTAAACCTGAACAACACATCGCAGGTAACGGAGCTCAAGGACACAAATGTGTGAAATCAAAGCATCGGCTTTTCAGTCTCTGATTCATCTTGAAGCTGCTTCGTGTTCAACTGCTGTAATTGCTGTGTTTTTTTTATTTATTTTAGTCATGTTAAAGTAAAAGATTAAAGGGACTTATTTGACGTAAATGTGGATATTCTATAGTTTATAAATTGGGTTTATTGTTGAATGACCAAAAATGTAAGCGATAACAATAAAATATATTTTGGCAGCAATAAGGATAACTGCAACAATAGCTTTTGAGCAGCATCAGATGTTGCCTCTGGGCTTGTGTCCCACCTCAAAGAGCTGCCATATCTGCCACTGGGACCCATTGCTTCTTGAGAGGAAAGCCATTTATGCAATTTGAACAACCATCTAATCCAATATTGATTGTTGTTTTTTAAAGACAACACACTGCTGAGGAGAGGACATGGACACATCCACTTCTTTCAGGAACATATATGACTCAAGTTGAATTTTGGGTGTATCTTGTGATAGAATAATCAATGTACAGTGTGACACAGAAGGGGGGGGGGGGCTTGAAGTCAAAGGCCAACTATAGAAGAGCCTCTCTGAAAATAGTAGAGACTCATAGCTTTGCTCATACACAGTTGCTCCATGTGCTACTGCTGTCACATGAATTATGAAAGATTCCTGGAACAAGTGAAAGGAGCAAAGTCTCATTCCACTTAAAAGTTTCTGCCTGCTTTCAAATATATAAAACTAAACTATAAGATGAACCTTCAATGTTCAATAAACACTTTATAATGCTCAAAGTCATTACACTAAAACGCAACTGCAAGACATCCTCCGAGCATCAGCACAGATATGTGACACAGCCTTTCCTGTGTCAGATGTACAAGATGTCTCTACATGCATAACAAATTCAAAATCTGCATCACCACACCCAGCCTCCCCTCTGTGGTGATGAAAATAATCTAATTCGGAACACTTACAGTATTCTCAAATCCTCTCTGCCCCTGCTCTGTTACTGGGAGGATAGCTATAACTCAAAGTCGTCCCCTCTCATCAGCACCACTCTGCGAGGCAACCGCCGGCCCAGCACATCCCGGCAACTCTTTGGACTGTCGTCAGCACTCCATCCTGTGGACGCCTGCCAGCAGCCCCTCAATCCGATCAATAAGCACCGGCGGCTAGCCTTCCCCTCCTTTGCTCTCACTCCCCCCTGTCTCCCTCTCCTTCTCTCGGCTACCACAGTGTAAAGACCGTTCTGTTCTGCCGGCGCAGCATAGTGATTAGGCCTTAGGCCTGTGCTGCTGTGTGAATTAGCTTAATCTGTGTCCCTGATGAAGGACAAGGCATTTCATGAACACTTTAGACACTCACAGGACATAAAAGAAGCTAATCTTTAGGAAATATAGAGCGGGAGAGGAGTGTGAGAGTGTGTGAGGGATGCCAGACAGTTCCCACATTGATAGGTCCCTTGTAAAGCTGCTTATCCTTCAACAACCACAACAAACAAAAAAAATCTATGAAGTTGATGAAGGTGTGTGGCTCGTGAGCAAGGAGAGTGGTGTACTGCCATTGCTTTTTAAGTCCTGGGAAAGTGTATAATATGCTGGATTAAACAGACTGAGCGCTGGTTATCTGTGGAAGACATGGGAGAGGGGGAAAAAATATCTTTATCCCCTTGTTCCTGCACCAGAGGTCAGTTTAAGGGGAATTAGAGGGGATTGTCTTCTCCTTGTTACACAGCTGCTTACCTGGCTACACCAGCTGCCTAACCTGCAAACCCATTTTTTTGATGTTCCAAGTGTCACACACTGAAAGATAATGCTTTCTACAGCTGAGCATGTGCCAGGACCCTTTGCCCACTCTGTGCTGTACATCTGTGCCTCTGCTGTCCATCATGCACCGGCCCAAGTGCTGACATGCAGTTGAACATGAACCCACAGCATGCCTCACAGCAGCCTGGCCCTCCTCCTCCTCCTCCTCTTCTCCTCAAAATCATCTGCTGGATATATTGCACGCCCTTGACAAACTGCCAGAGCACAACCCCCCTCCTGCAGATGTCTATTGATCAAAGCGGGAGTAAGGCTGTGGGAAAAGGTTTGGAGTCTCACCCATACTCTTATCCTCGTATCACCTCCCATTCACCACAGCCATGGAGACAAAAGGAAATTCCATAAAACGTAATGGGCAATCCGCAGACAATGAGATTCAGGAGCAATGTGCAAAACTGTGGAACCTGAGGGCACAGAATTTGGATCACACATAAATTATGTGCCACACCATGGCTTAAAATCCAGATGTTTTAGGTATATAACAACAACCCCTCTGGTAAGGAAGGAGTTGTCCAAACAAAATAGGGACTGATCTTGAGAGGAAGAGCAACCACAGCCCTCGTGTTTACATGGTGCCTCTTTTTTCTTCGCACCCTTCGAGCACTTTTACGCACAACCAGTGGTGGATTTGGGTCAGCAGTCAGCTGGAGCCAAAAGGATGTTGTGTGCTGGGCAATCTGAGCCCAGCTGCGCCGCACGCTTGTTACCAAAAGCCGGGGCATCATTCTAAAGCACGATCCAGAGGTCACGTTCACATTTCTGCACACGCGTCTCCAAACATTACAAGAGTCAGTCCCAGGTGAAGCCTCGACTGTCACCTTCACCTGCTCTGGAACATTGTTGTGTTTAAAAAAATAAATAAAAATGACTTACCGAAATTAGATCCTGTCCACTGTCAGCGACCGGCGTCCTCCTCGTGTCTCTTCCCCGTGCGTGGTCCGCCTCTCCTCCCGAGTCAAGTCCGCAGTGTGCTCGGATCAGAGAGCAACGGAGCCGTGCGCCTTTCCGCTGTGTCCTGTGTCCGGAGTTGCCGCGGATGGAGCGACCATTTGCCGGGATGCTTGGCCAGGGGTGCGAGGCTGGGGCATGCGAGACGGGAGTGGAAGAGAGATGTAAGGGGATAAGGAAGAGGAGGAGGAGGAGGAAGAGGAGGCGAGGTGCGGCGAGGCGAGGCGCTGGGCACGAAAGCGAGAGAGAAAGGGAGGCAGAGAGCGGAGGAGAGCGGCGAAAGCACTGCGACGGCGGGGAGGCAGCACCACCGGAGAGGAGGCAGACGAGCGCCTCTGTCTCCCCCCTTTCCGCGTGCGCGCGCCCGTGCACGCGAGCAGCCCTCTGTGGCAGAACCCGCCATCATACAAAGACATGCAGCGCCATCTTCAGGCGGCGCGTGGCGGGGAGAGGCTGGGTGTTGCCCTCGCACATTTATCGCGTGTGCACGTTGAGATTCCTTCCTTTTCTTGATCGTTGAGTCAGACCACAGGTTGTCACCGTGTGTATCCACGGGGAACGGTCACGTTTTATCACACCCTATATGACACCAAAATCTCCCTTGACCCCCATCACACACGCACGAGCTGTTATTCATTCCCTATGTCTTGAATTTGACCTCATCCTCCCTCAGCATGTACTTTAACCAAATGACTTGTACTTGTTTGTTTTTTTTTCGATCGCTGCTGTTTCCATTGCTTTAAAACGATGTATTATTTTATCTGCTTTATCCTTTGATTTTAAATCAATTAAATCTATCATTTCGTTTGTTGCTCTTCATGTTTTGTTTTCATTTTTTCCGATTTGGCCAAATGGCTGCTTTAAAGTTATTGTTATCATTATCATTATTGTAAACACTACGTGCCAAACCTGAACTCTTATCGTAACTTTAGCCCTTATCTAAAAACCAAGGCGAGCCCCGTAATGTGACATTGGCCAGATTGTTTTTCTCCCCGATATCACCACTGCATTCCCAGTATCATCCCCCCATTCTACACACCTCCTGGCAACCAGATCCCTATGGGGATATGATGATGATAATATCACCCGATCTGCACTCCATCATCTCTCTCTGTCTCCCTTTGCACACACACACACAAGCACATTTCTTTGTACATCTGTCTCAGTGAGGACATTCATGAGCGTAATGCAATCCCTAGACCCTCACCCTAACCTTGACTAAAGGATTAACCTTAAGCTTTACCCAAACCCTTACCTAAACCTTATTCTAACCGAAACCATAAAACTAAGTCTTCCGTCTGAAACAGCCCATTAAAAGTGGGTCCGAAAGTGAGGACCGGCCAGAATGTCCTCACTCTTCAGGTTGTAGTCTCAAAATGGTCCTCACAAAGATATCTGTAAAAGTGCACACACACACACACACACACACACACACACACACACACACACACACACACACACACACACACACACACACACACACACACACACACACACACACACCACACACACACACACACACACACCTGGTTTCCCAAGGTCAAGACTTGCTGAGCAGATAGAATATGTGTGTCTCTATCTTGTGCTCTGCGTGGTCAGTCCTGCGTCAAGTGCCTTTGTCTTTATTCTTCACTGCTCGTTCTCTTACAATATTTATATTGGTGTTTCACAATTAACGTGGCATCGATATTAGCCCCATAGCACCATCAATAAGTAATCGCTTTCCATTTATCAATTCCAAACAGACATTTAATATGTTGTTTTCTTCATCCATCTCTTGAGCAAAACTTCTTTGTAGAATATAATTGCCACAGATTCTCTATTTTCCATGTCATTTAAAGGCGTTAATGGACGTTGAGGTATTGGACGTGGAGGACAGATAAATAGATGTTGAGGGGAGGGGAGGGTCAAAGTGGGAAGATGGATGCTCTGGGAGGACGCACTGAAGACCCGGGGGAGGGAGACTCAAAGTGACGGTTCCATCTCATGTGTGATTCAACCCCAACTGAATACAGGCCCATCAAAAGTAAAGGTCACATTTAAAGTGAGTCCACTCAAGTATGGTTTTCATTTAGGCCATTAAGATGGTTCCGGATGTGGGAGCGATGTGCTCGAACTCATCAGCGTTCAAGGACCTGGATGGTTTGGTCTGAGATACCCAGAGAGCGAAGTGTGGGCGGAAAATGTAAATAGGGAAAGTAACTCCTAGATGATCTGTTTTAATAATTTCAGAGTCAGAAGTCAGGATGGTAATGTTGGAGATACGAGGCAGAGGAGGATTTAGGAAGTCCGAGCAAATTCATAACAACTGAGGAATTAAGAAAAAAACCCACGTTATATAGGGTTAAGTCAACCACAGAGGATATAATGCCTGAGCGATTGGGAAAAGTGATTGGGAAAAGCACTCATGCATCATCCAAAAGAAGTCTATGTGGAGAGAGGAGATGGCTGCAGATTCAAACAACAGATTGAACATGGATTTTGACATTCTCATCTACAACCAGACATCTAAACTCTAGAAGCTTTTGGCAGAAGGCTTGTGGCATTGGGCACCTGATGTCTTTGCCTTATGTGCCTTTTCATTTGTCTCATGTGTCTTCATGTGTCTCATGTGTTCTCATGTGTCCCATGTGTCTCATGTGTCTTCATTTGTCTTCATGTGTCCCATGTGTCTCATGTGTCCTCATGTGTCTTCATGTGTCTCATGTGTCTTGTGTGTCTTCATGTGTCTCATGTGTCTTCATGTGTCCTCATGTGTCTCATGTGTCTTCATTTGTCTTCATGTGTCTCATGTGTCTTCATGTGTCTTCATGTGCCTCATGTGCCTCATGTGTCTCATGTGTCTTCATGTGTCTTCATGTGTCTCATGTGTCTTTATGTGCCTCATGTGCCTCATGTGCCTCATGTGAAGACTCTAAAAAACGCTGTATCTGTTGGTGTGGCGTGTTGCAACAGCGAATGCGGGGAAATATTGTCTCCTAGTTTTTCTCCATATTTTACCTGAAACGATTGTGAAACTGTCAGTTCATGTTGGTTCATATTGTATAAAACAACGTAGCTGAGTCAAATTTAGCTGAGGTAACGTTGGGGACCTGCCTTCAGGAGTTTAGTTGAACAAACATGTTTTATTTGAACGCACGTTGTTCTCCTCAACAATTTAAATACATTTGTTTTCTTCACTATCCGTCCAAAATCAACTTTTTCTTTATTTCATTAAAGTAATTACTTTTATTTATAGTTTGAGTCGATTCTTTGAATATTCAAACAGGAATCTTAATAATGACGTTTCCATGAACACCAATATGTCCAGATCCTGGACCAGAGCCTGGACCAAAGGGGACTCCAGTCTGAGAGTCAGGCATATAGAAAAATACGCCTGGAAGGAGTATTTTCCTTCCAATGATAATGATTCAAGTTTTTAAATGAACAACTTAACTAGTGAGCGACATTAGAATAAACTGATGTGATGGAAATTCATCTTGAGTCTCAGACTTGAGTTGCCTGTGAGTCTTTTTAATAGTAAGCGCTGCAGAGGTTACACAAAAAGCATGGGTGCTCAAAGTGGAACTACCCCAAAGTTCACAAAAGCCAGAATTTATACAAGGAGGCGTTTTTAATAAAACATAATATGAAAAAAAGACATGACATCATCATCTGTGTCTATCTACTGGGTCCGTCCGCTGTAGCAGTTGGAAGTTGAATAAGGGCATACACACTGTTTATCAGAGTCAGAGCAGTGAGACACCGCCAAATAAAGGTTCCATCCTGTCAGATAGACAATATCACAGCAGTGAGACACTGGTCAGTAGAATTCCCATTATCTTTAGACACTGGTCAGTGGAATTTTTCAGTACATTTCACCCTTTGATGATCAATAAAAATATGATCACTAGCGAAAAATAATCAAGAACACCACAACAAACATCAATAACAAACATCTAATCCTAAAAGAATATCGACGAGTCTTCAACCCACTTTGCGTACATACAGGGTCATATCCACCATAGAGAGGATCTAGAACATACAATGCATGGCGGTGAGGTCACAATTGGTGGCCCCTGCTGTTTTTGTGGAAAGGAAGAAAAGTACTTTTCCTGCAATTGAGCAAGCATTTAAAATGAAAATGGAAGAAAATCAGGTCAAACAACATCATCATCTCACTAACCATTATCAAACTTAACATACTGTATTGATTGGCAAAAGTAACTCATATTAAAATGTAATAAAACGTTAAATGTGAACATATAGTATATGTAAGGTTGAAAATATTCAGTAAAAACTTTTTTAATTCTTGCTAGGAAGTCAAATTGATTAAATATGTATAAACCTCATAAAGTAACTCACATCAACCTTAACAATTCACAGAGATTTAAATTAAGGCATCATAAAATATGAAGTTGAAAGGATCTTTGCAGTAGCAGTTTTTGTTAAGTGAAATCACTCCTTTATGTGAAAAACCTAAAATGTTGTATCGTCAGCAGAACCATCTGTGCTATCAGTGTCCAGGGAGGGAGGGACACTGCTGTGTCCGTTCACTGTAGCAGTTGGAAGAAAACATCACCGAATAAGGGCATGTCAAGGTCACAGCATTGATAAACCGGGTTAGTTGAATTTTCCATTACACTATTATGTGGTTGTTTGTTTACATATGAGACGTCACAGAGCCGTGTGGAGATAAAAGACGTGAAGGAGAAACAGCAGTTTATTTGTTTCCTCTGAAGGTAAAGACCTCTCTTCGGTTTGACTCAGAGGTGAGTTCACATAGGTGAGGTGAGACAGGTGAGGGGTTACAGGTGAGTTCACTCATTGGTTGACTGTGTTTTAGTTTTATTTTCAGATAAGTCCAGTTTCAGCTGAAATCTGTTCGTCATGGAAGTTTCCTGGAAGCTGGTGAAAGGAGAAGTCAGGCTACAGCTGATGCATCAAGGAGACCAGAAGGTGAAACAATATACAAACACTAACCAGATGGGGGAGGTAATGAAGTACAAATACTTCGTTACTGTACTTAAGTATATTTTTCACATAACTGCACTTTAATTGAGTATTTATTTCCCTGACAACTTTTTACTTTTACTTGCTCTATTGGTTTTCAGATGCAGTAGTCCATTACTAGTTGCTGGTTTTAAGCGTGTTTTATGCATGTTTTATGGATGTTTTTTTATGCATGTTTCATACATGTTTTATAAGCGTGTGTCATACATGTTGTCATACTCCACTCAGGGAACATGTAATCTTCTGTTGTGTTGCTGTCGAGAGGTTTGTGAGCTGTGGCTGTGGGGACAAACTATGTGGATCTTCATCTTGATAAGCTCCACCTCTGTTGACTGTGACCACACCCCCATGACTCAAGAGGTCAAAGTAGTGAACACATCTCTTCTGTTCCAGCTGTTTCAAGTCGTCGTCCTCCTCCTATTGGCTCCAGCATTGATCAGCTGCCATGTCGCCGAATATCCGAAGGACTGCAGCCAGATCAATGAAATCGGAGATAACAACCAGAGCGGCTTGTACTCAATCTACCCTGCAGGAGAGAACCTCAGAGTCAAAGTACGTTCACATGTGTTTTAATTATTGGACAGAAACATGTTCACCTCTCATACTTACAATCATTAAAGCAACATGTCACAGATACTGATAAACAGCACCCCCTGCAGCCACGTGAGGAGATTGAGCTGTTTGGAATTTTTCATGTTTCACAGTTTCCTGATGAATATTGGAGATAAACTCTGGTTTTTAATAACTTCAGAGTCTTTTGAACTGGTCTCAGTTCAGCTTCTCTTCAACTGGAGCTGATTGTGACACAGTCTGTTGTTCTCACAGGAGATATAACCCACTCACCAGAGTTACAGAGAACAGACGCTCAGGGAACTTTCTCCTTGTTCACACTCACACATCAGACTCATTTTCATCAAGCTGCTGCTTTCAGGAGGAGACATTTAAATGAAGTAGATTCGATTCTTGCCATGATCACTGGTATCAGATGAATCTCTGGGCTTCTATTGGTCAGTGTCACCTAACGTGTTGAAAGTGAAAAAGACGTGAGTGAAACATTTGAGTTGATCACATGTACTGATGTGTTGCAGGTGTACTGTCAGATGAGTCCAGACCAATCAGCCTGGACAGTGAGTATTTTTTACTGACTTTCAAGAAGCGTCAAATCAGTAAGACTCATATTCCACTGTTTACCTGCTCAGGTGATTCAGACCAGGATGGATGGAACCGTCAACTTCTACCGGCCCTGGATTCAGTACAAGTTCGGCTTTGGTTCGGTGAGGGGAGAACACTGGCTCGGTGAGAAGTGGAACCACAGGAACAGCTGAGAACCTTACTGTTAATATACCCACCTTCAACTGTGTGTGTGTGTGTGTGTGTGTGTGTGTGTGTGTGTGTGTGTGTGTGTGTGTGTGTGTGTGTGTGTGTGTGTGTGGTCACAGGTTTGGACAACCTTCACTATCTGACCTCAGGACCCACGAAGTTTGAGTTACAGGTGGACATGGAGGACTTTGAGGGAAATAAAGCATCCGCGCATTACAGGATGTTCTCCGTCGACTCTGAGTGTAACGGATACACTTTGACTGTGTCTGGATTCACAGATAAAGGAGCAGGTAAGTGTGTGTGCCCGTGTGTGTGTACGTGTGTGTGTGTGTGTGTGTGTGTGTGTGTGTGTGTGTGTGTGTGTGTGTGTGTGTGTGTGTGTGTGTGTGTGTGTTTGTCTGTGTGTGTGAGAGACATTTATCATTAATCTTCTTTCATTCTGGAAAATATAAATGTTTTTCAGTTTTCTTTTGTTGAGTCAAAAGAAAACTATTTGAAATCTTTTCCATGGACACTCCTCCTGAGAGACGGCATCGAACCGACAGACAGAGACAGATAGAGACAGACAGAGACAGACGGAGACAGACAGAGACATGTTTCCTTCAGACAAATCCCTCGTTGATTACAGATATTTTCAGTCTATAGCACTGTGTCTTCTCTCTGTCTTCTCTGTGTCTCTTTAGGAGACTCCATGACGTCACACAATGGCATGAAGTTCTCCACCTTTGACAGAGACCAGGACATATGGCCTGAGAACTGTGCCTCAAACTTCATGGGAGGTTTCTGGTACCACAACTGTCACCAAGCCAACCCCAATGGGGTTTATCGCTGGGGGCAGGAGAAGACTCCCCATGCTACAGGAGTTATATGGTACACTTGGAAAAACACCCATGACTACTCTGTGAAGTCCATCGTCATGAAGGTCCGTCCTGTGCAGCCTGAGTAACTTTCCAATAGCAGCAGCAGACCACACGTTGATCTGTCTCCACATCTGTCGCTTTCATCAGTCAAAGTCAAATGAAATCACATGTTTGAACCCTGATGACAATCATCGCCTTCTGCATGTCCTCAATAAACGAGATGCAAAAAATCTGATGTCATCTGATGACTTTGTCTCATGTGCCTTTTCATTTGTCTCATGTGTCTTCGTGTGTCCCATGTGTCTTCATGTGTTCCATGTGTCTCATGTGTCTTCATGAGTCCCATGTGTCTCATGTGTCTTCAACAATCATAGAATTTAAGAGGGTTCTCTAAACTGTCGTTGCTGTGGGCGCCAAGAAATGATCTGCTTTACCTACACTGTTGCAACTTCCCTGAGTATCGATAATGTTTGTTCCTGAAGGAGACTGTATTGCTGTCAGTGATAAAGAAAAATCTACACTGCTACATTTAATGATGCAATTATCATCCAATTCCACTCACTTTACTCATGTCCGCCCCAGCTGAGGTTTCTAAATCTGTTGGTTTTAGATCTATAATCTTTATTATTCTTGCCACAGTAAACTCTATTGCTGGACAGTGGCCAGCAATCACGAGTCTAACACTTTACTCATAATTCATGTAAAATCATGATCTACGTGTGTTCCTATTCCAATAATTTACAGCATCAGGAGAAACAGTTCTGCTTCCACACTTCACTTTACTTCACTTTATTCTTTCATCATCCTGTATTTGCAATACTACTACAAACAAATGGGTATTTGGAAGATGAAATTCTAAAATCTTTATCACATTGCAAACGAATCAGGTTTATAATCGGTTGAGGCTGATTAAAATACTTAGTGAGTCCAAGCAAGGGTGTGAGTGCACATGCGTGTCTGACGAGTAACCACTAGATGGAGCCAATCAGCTAAGCCATGACTTACCCAAATCATTATATAAAACAAAACCGTCCGGTTTTAAGGCAATGTACAATAAGTTTTTTCTCTTTTAATAAAAATGAATTTTTTTGACAATATATATATATATATATATATATATATATATATATATATATATCTTGCAGTATATTTATACTGCAAGAAAATCTAGTTTGTCAAAGTATAGGGGATGTTTAAACCTTTTTCAATTTCCCTATTTATTTAATAAAAAAGAGCTTTTGTAAGCTGTAATGTAGTATCATTACAGCCAATGCCACACTTCCAGTGGATGTATGATATTGCCGATTGAATAAATCACACGAATTGTCACCCAAAAAACCGTTAATATAATGTGTTGCAACACAGTTAACAGGAAATGTAGTTTTAACTCGAGATTATTAAGCAAGAATCAGTTCCAAGATGTCACGCCCTCATGTTTCAAATTTTGACAGCAAAAGCAAAACTGAACATGTTTCTAACACAGACCATCCATTGTGTTGGTTTGTGCTAGATATACTAAATACTGATAAGTATCATGTGTAACCAGTCACATTTAGTTACATGTTGGAATTTTATTGTCAGGTATCATATATAAACGTTGTAGCCTCATTATTCATCAAATCATGAGATGTATGCTATGAATGGCTTGCTGGTTAACAAAAGGGAGTGACACAGCCACAATTGGCGATAATTAACTTTTCTTTATTAAAGACAATAGTAACACTAGATGCAATGAGATTGTTACAGTCACACGATGTCTTCAGGTTCAGATCGTTTAGATTAACAGAATGAATTAGATATGGGTTGAGGTCATCTTAAAATAAATATGCAATAACCCCACATAAAGGCTGATTCGATCAACATAAGGTAACAGGTACAAGTTTCATATTGTAATGAAGTGAAGCCAAACCAGTGACTCACATTCACATTTTTCCGAATTAACAGGATTATTATCTCAGAATTCTTCAAGATATTAATCCACTTAAATCCGAAAAACCCGGCCGATTTTTTTCTCAAGACAAGTCTGCATCAGCCCACAAATGAGCACAGTTAATCAAAGTAACATAAACAGTATCGATGATAACGTCACTGATGTTATCAGTGCACCTCACACATAGTTTAGAAGTGAATCAGCATACTGTAGGAGAAAGAAAAGGGATCTTGCTGTAAATCATATATTTGATTGCTGTCATGTTTAACCTGGTCACGTACCAAGTCCCACGATGCAAAGCTTCCCTGCGACGCTGTCATAGTCTGATGGATGTCTTCAATAACTGCAGATTCCAAGACTGTAACACAAACACACACACACACACACACACACATACACACACACACAGATACTTTAGTAATTATTTTATTCATGTGCACAGCCAGCAGAACACCAACACTAGATTAAACTCTGATTTCAGCTCTGTACACAATTAATTATTTAATCAATATTATCATTATTATTATTTTGTAAGGTTTCCATGTCTCATCTAACATTTATTAAAGGTCACATGTACCTTCACCAAATACAGCAATAACCAAAGTCTACAGAAACAATCATTTGACCTCCTCATTTCCCAGTCATCTGTCTTTCTGCCAGAATGTGGAACACATATCTTCCAAACTGTTCAACTTATTGGCCTCTGATCCGGAAATGTCTATCGTTTATGGCCCAGTGAAGTGCAGTGTTGAATTTGGTGTCATTTGGACATTGCACTCTGTAGCAGTCAGTGGGGGTGTGTCAGTTTTGTAACAGTCCTTATGTGGACCAACTTGAACACATCTTCTTCAACGCCCTCAGATAAAGAACAGCAGCGGTGGCCAAATCATTTGGATGATTAGATTAATAAATTAGTATTTCTTCATATCGAAACTGACGCGGACATTCGCACGTGTCGTAGGTGCTGATCTCCCTCAAGTTAAGGCCATTGCTGTTTGTTTAGTGAACGAGGTAAAAGAACAATATTGGCTTTGTTGCTACAATGCTTTATATCAAGCTAAATTACAGAGTTTTTATTTTGAAAAGCTGTGAACTTAGGTCTGAAGATGTTGTCACTTGCTTAATAAACCTCGGAATACAGCCGACAATGTAAGAAAAAAATTACAGCAGTTAAGTAAATAATTCTAGCTTATATATGAGCAACACATGAACCATAATAAAGCAAATAATCTTATGAAAAACATTGACTGTAAAATCTTCATTGCACATAAACCAGGTAGGATGAATGCAAAGTCCTCTAACTTCACTCTGCACTGTAGACTATAAGAAGCTTAGGATCATACAAAACTGGGGTTGTTATTTACAGGGGGGGGGGGGGGGCTCGCCCAGGGCCACCAACCTGGAACTGCCACTGCTCAGACCTGTCCCAAGGGAACCCGAGAGGCTTCAGACCTGTGCGTTAGACGCGTTTATTTGGGAGTAAGGTGAAACCTCGGCATGGTGCAGGACGGAAGTAAAATCACATGCTGCGCTCGCGTGTGTGTGTCTGTGTGTGTGAGAGAAGAGAGTTGCGCAGGACGCGTGGGGGAAAAAAGAGAGAATTCCCAGGAACTCAGCAGATAGTTGCGTGGAGAGGCGAGGACGCACGGGGACATGTGAGCAGTGGTTTCCAGCTGTGGCCAGCGGTGACTATGAGTGAAGAATGACCAATGGTGAGTAAAAACAGAAGGACTGCAGGAGTCAAGTGGCCCGAAAGGTGGTGACGCACTGCGTAAAACAGACATAAAGCCCACAAAGTCGAGGCGAACCTGTGCCAAATAGGCAAAAGTGTGCAGCTGAGGTAAACAGTGTAGGGTGGAGTGAAAAGTGTGTTCGAGAACTTACCAGGAGCCGAGCACGCTTGCATCCGTCCCTCTGCCGTCTCCTCCGCACACTGACTGACTGGCTGGCTGCTGATTTACCGCCAGTTGGTTTAGAGGCTTTCATCAAACAAAGGGGGAATTCCGTGTGAATAATTTCCCAGCTGCCTCTCAGATGGAAACTGAAATAGGATTAAGGATTTACGGGAATTGACGGGTAGTTTACAGAAACGGATAGAGGCGTAATAATGATGATGATGATGATGATGATGATGAAGGGCATCTTGAAATTCCACCTCAGGCAAACACATCCCGAGACAGGTTGTATGTTTATAATGGACCAATATTTGGAGAATTAGTTGATTTGTGAATGTGTGTGTTTGTTATACAGTGGGGTCCAAAAGTCATTGAGATAGACAAACACCCACACGCACACACACAAATCAATGCTTCAAATGAAATCAGGTTCAACAAATTATTATATAATATAGCAATATCGAGTTAAGAGAATTACCTCGACAAATGTATTTTTAATGATCACTTATAAACATAAACCTACCTTTTTAGAGTGAATTACTCATTAAGTGCTTTTGTGTGAGTCCACCATCCTCATGACACACATCATTCATGCAAATACTACAGTATTGGTCCCATTCATATTTTTCACTACACTCTGTTATTGGAATATTTGCACACCTGAATATGCACGGTTTAAATTTGCAAAACTGTGTGTGTGGGTATTCTTATTTGTCGACACATGGTCAGTGCCCTCCAGAATGCCTTGACTCATTTATACGTTTACAAATCTGACTATGCATACACAACAGCGATATAATGTGTCTTATATCTTAATCTGTGAATGACCTCTCTCTCTCTCTCTCTCTCTCTCTCTCTCTCTCTCTCTCTCTCTCTCTCTCTCTCTCTCTCTCTCTCTCTCTCCATTGACTCTCAGCCTCTTCTTTGCATCAGTCTTCTTGCTCTTCTGCTTCTACCTCTGTCTCTGTCCGGTTGCATAACGAATCCCGAAAAAGTTCGATCCAGTTACAGCGTCATCGTGAAAACTCATCTCGACAACACGGTAAGACGTCGATCCTGTTTACTTTCCCCCTGGACACGTTTAATTCTAAATGTTCAGATCCTATGTGCCTACACATATCCCTCTACTATCCCCTGACCCAGATTGACCAGCGTCTGAACTGCTCTGTCTAAGCACAGTATGTGATGATATCCAACGTTGTAATTTCTGCACAATACATTTAACCATTGCAAACAAGCTTTTCCCCTTTGCAAAGACAGGACGAGACAAGCTGGCCTCCGTGATTTGAAAGCTATACTTAATATTTCCAAAACAATCTCCTGTACAGTAAGATTGAAGCTATATTACCGTTATTGACCGTTGCTATGTTGTCATCCATCCAAGAGAGGAAACATCAGAGAGTTGCTGAACACGTCCTGCCCAGAATTAAAACAAAAACTACGGAACTGCACAGCAAACCACACGGTGAGGGCTATTTTGTATAGTACATTTGACTCTTGTAGATTTTTTGAAAGTATGTTATACCTTTTGTATAATTCATTTGAGGGTCTAAAATATCAAAAATATTTCAGTGACCATGAAGACAAAGAGCCTTCCCCTGCTTGACGTGTATCTGCTGCAACAACACTCGGTTTTGGTCACACGTAGATGCCCACAGCTCCAGTCATAATGAAAGGGCGTTCCAAGCATGCATTACTGATCCCACATTCCATTCAATTGAAGTAGGTGGACATATTGTTCCTGAAGCATGCACAGACAATGTGGACAGTCAGCGTGGTCATACATTTGGGGTGGCGGACATGAATAAATGATGACATTTATTTCGCAAGGCCCAGAGCGGACGGGTGGGTGCGGGAACTGTGAATTATCCTTTACACAATAACAGATTTGGGGAACTCTAAGGTCCACGTAGAAATGGGCAATTCCAGCATTATCCTTTTGGATAGATTTACATGAAGCACCATCCCGGGCAACCACGCCATTAAACGCACAATGCCAAAAGTGATCGCATGTGCGGCTGCATATGGGTTTCTGTTTTTGTGGTCACTGAGGGCATGCACTGTTTAATTCAAATGTTTCAAAGCACTCACAAACCTTTGTTCTACAGACGGTTGTGAGCACCCTGCACTTCCTGACCTGCAAAATGAAGAATTTAGGGCTTTCCCACACAGAAAAGCTGGCCAAAGCGGTTCTCCGGTCAATAAATTGCCCTTGTCCTCAGAAACCGGTGAGTCAAGAACCACAGGAATGAATTGGTTCAAATAGTTACAGTTGACATTTTGTTTTTTTTGTACTTTGAAAAGGACGAGCCACAAGGTGACAAACTCTGGACACACATACTTTCAGTTTCTCTGTGTGAGAGTAATATTCGTGAAGTGACGAAGACAGCGGAATGTTGGCAGGCTCTAACGTTTCCTTCTGCCTTTTCGCCGGTGACTCATTGACTGCTTTCAAAAGCCGCTCGGTTGTGGGAGTGGATCAGACAATGAGCCGATGGGATTTTTTAGCTTATTACATTTGTGCCAGACAAGCTCCAGTAAAATAGACCGAGAAGTACAATTAGTATTTGCCACCAAGATTTGTCGTTGTCCCTCAGTAATGCCTTAAATTCTAATTTAGACACAGTATATATTCATTCATGTTTTTTTCAAATTAGTCCCCTGGATAAACTTTGCTGTTCACCTCTCCTCCATTTTGCGCATCCTTGGGTCAAAATCAAATTTCAGGATTCAGGCTCATTCTTAAAGTCTGACTCACACAACAAAACATACAAGTGCCTATTTTGAGCCTTGGGCCTAACCCGACCCGTACAGGTATCAAATACTCGCTCACACTGTAATGGCTCCTGACAGATTGTTTACTGATAAAAATTGCCTGATGTGAGCCTTTCATGGACATGTTGGTATAAGCCCTGAGGTGTTTGTGTGACTACATCGATTTAAAAAAAAGAAAAAACAATGCAGACAAGATGTGCATTTAGTTCAAACATATGTTTTAAAGTTAGTAAAAAGTTTATTTTCTTAATTCAGATTTTATATATTAGATTTTTTGCTTTTTCTTTTGATTTATAGTTATTTATTATAAAGTTTATGGTTAAACTGTAAAAGGTCAAGCGACAATTATATATTTTTATCTTAAGGCTTGTCTATAAACATGAATATTGATTGATATATATATCAGAATATCGGAAAGATAGTGCAGCACTAAATGCACATTATAATTTAGCAATGTATGTGACTCGTGTTCATCCATTCAAATGAATATCAGTTAAATCACTAAATTCACAATAACAAGGGCTCAACACCAATGAAAAATGTTGTCTTTGTTGTTTGACTTCCCCTGATTAGACTAAAAAGCCCAACAGCAAGGCGAGCACAGTGACGAGACGAAGGAGGAACGAGCACAAGAGCAAGGAGACTAAACAACTTTGCAAAGCCAAGGCGATCCTGTCGGCCGTCACTGAATGCTACGAGATGCTCTCATCGCGATTTACGGACACCTGAGACCACGCTCAAGTTCTCTCCTGTGCAACACGGTCCTTCACTGGATTACACAAGAGGAAGCTCCCTCTTCATTTAAGCTACCCCTCTCAAGCACTAGTTTATCTCAACTGACTCTTCAGATGTGTTTCCAAGTTCCACAGGAGCCAGCTGTGAAGCAAAGTGGAGAGTTCCAAGGTTATCCAGCATACTGGACTGTCACACTCCATAAACAGTGCACGATGCACACAACAAAGCATTTATTAGATTCCCCAAAATGTTTTGAAAGATTAAGTTAAAGATACAATGTTTTTTTCCTTTTTTTTCCTTAAAGCACTTAAGATTGTAAAGAGTATGCTACGAAGGCCACCCAAGCGTGACCAGGGAACATTAAGGGGATCGAATACAGTTTAGCTTTCACTTTGGATTAGAGTGACTTGCCCTGGCACATTTTTTGTTATCTCTGTTATCATAAGGCGCTCTGCTATTTTTGTGTGCGTGGAGGGAGTTGTTTAAGGCTGTGTCATTGATGCTCTCCCCTCAGGAGCACATTGCACCACAGATAGTTGAGTTCAGTTCACAGGCCCAACTGTCCTGGAATAAATGTAACAAGCTCTTTTTTTATTGAGTAGGTGTTTTGATAAATGGTGCATACTTAATTCATGTACTGTAGTAGCCCAAATGCTCAACTGCCACATATTTCGTGTGTTACATTTATACATATATATTTGTTTGTGTGTCTAAATATATTTGCATAGAGCCTTTGTCAATATTCCCACTTCCTGTCAGGGATCATAAATAATGCATTATCATGTTGCTAATGTCTAAGCTAAGGCGATGTGAAAATCACAAAGTTCTGAGGTAATTAGGCGTGTGTGGCCGTGTTTCAGGGATGGCTGTGAAGCCCCCCCCGGACACGGCCACTTTGAGTTTCAGGTGCTTGGATGTTCATGAAATTGAGCGGGAGCCTTCAACTCACCCTGAAGGATTGAAAACACAAGTGCAATAGATGCCACGTGTAATGGAGAACATCAGAAAAATAAGTATTTGATGCATTGATTAGGATAAACTGCTTGTAGCATAATAAAAGGTTAATGAATTGAGGAATTATTGTCAGTAATGGTAAAGTATCTGAGTAGTGATTTTGTGTATCAAGCAGTCTTGTTGTAATTATAGTCCATGATCAGCTGCTACCACTTTCAGGATCCATCAGCACAATCAGATGCCACCAGAGTCAACCATCTATCGTCATGATCCACTGCCGCCATCAATATCCACGATCAGATGCAAACCCGATACAGGATCCGCCGAACTATTAATTATGGGCAGAATTTCTTTATGTTACTTTGTAGGAATGGGATCTAAGATACAAGTTGTGGGTTTAGATGATTTGATTATTGGGGTCATCTGATCAAGGCTGATCCCAGAGAAGCTGTCTAAATAATTGGTAGGATTCTCAGCTGTTTCTGAGATTTATGTGCTTGATGGTGTATTAGTGTCAAATGAGGGAAGAAGAGGGTGGGTTTTAGTTCTAATGGTTAGAATTGTATCATTAAAGAAGGACGTAAAGATATTGCTATTCAGGGATGGAGGAATACTGGGTTCAGTGGAGGTGTGACTCTGTCAGCCTGGCTACAGAGCTGAAGACAAATCTAGGGTTGTTTTTATTTTCTTCTATTAATGTGGAGTATAGTAGGCAGCTCTTGCTTTGTAGAGGGCCTTCTTATATGCTCTAACACTATCTTTCCAGGTGATGTCAAGTCAAGTGTGTGGTTACAACAATGAGTAGGTTGATGTACACACTGACTGAGTCTAATACTGAAATGAATGCAACACTAAGGCTATCATTTTTATTGTCAACATGAATATTAAAGTCCCAGACAATATCAACTTTATCTGTTTTGAGGACTAGGCTTGATTAAAACTCTGGAAATTCCGTAAAAAATACAAAATTAGCTCCGGGAGCATGGTACACTACAGCAAATATGATTGGCTGCTGTGATTTCTTGGATGGGCGTGGAAGACTAAGAACAAGACTTTCAAATGAGGTTTAGCTTAGTTAGGTTAAAATAGCAGCAACTCAACCTCCTCTGCCAGAGTCTCAGGAAGGTGTGTATTGATATGACCGGGATGTATATTCATTTAGGCTGACATATTCTTCAGGGTGCAATGATCAAATTTCACTGAAAAACTCTGAAAATATGACATATCCAGGGGCTTTTACTTTGAAATCAAACATCAGAGGGTGTTAGACTCCGAGGTGGTGATCTGTCATTCTGAAGTGAGATTCAGACTCTTCTTCATCATAATGTTTTACTTATTATTCACAGAGTGCTAATGCCAATCGATCCAAAAAAAAAATGTAGTCTTCATTTTTATTGGAAGTTGTTTTTCCTAACTTCAGAAACTGTTCAAGTGTCCCGTCCCATTAACCGGAAGGTCGCCTTTTCATTTAGAAATCACCCATACATGCTCGTAACATAATGCTTCATAAGCCCGGTGGGGGTGAGTTGGGCCATGTGTTTCATAGCGGAGGCTTATGGCCATAGTGTCCTTAATCCTGGGCTGTGATGTAGCACTACGCCCCCTCCGGACAGTCGGCGACTAACAGGGGTCGGCAAACTTCAGCTCACGAAGGTCGTGAGCTGCGGAGCCTCGCTTCTAGGTCGCTGAGCCTCGACTCCGTCCTCCGGTTGAAGGAGGCAGAGGAGTCACTGAACGTGAGAGACACTCGGAGCAGGAGAGAGCGGTGCAGCGAGAGTAAGGGAGGGAAGCCATCGTTAAAAGATTGTCGCTAGAGCACCAGAGAGGAAGTATTTGTTTCACTTCCATCTAAGCAACCCCCCCCCCAGCCATGGGCAAAGCTGTCTCCCACTTCCAAAAACCCTGATCAACATTATCTACAGCACCACAATGTTTTCTGCTTCTTCTCCCTTCAACATACAGTCTCACAACTTGGTCTTTTACCAATTGATGTTTATTGATGGAGAACATACATGACATTAGGTGCACAACTGTATCCAGGAGACTAAGTGTTGTCATAAGTAAAGGAAAACACACCGGTCCAGTCTGTTTAAGTATTTCCAGTCATGCACCATTAACATAGTGTTTTTCTCTTGTGGAAGTTGAATTAATGCTATACTTTTTTTAAGATTATTATAACTACGACTGATATGAAATTTGAGGTTAATGATCATTAACATTAATTAATTAATTAATCATTAACTATGCATTTTTTGTATTCCCACTTGTAAAAGATCTGTGTGGGGCCATAAAGTGTCGTTTTGTATCAAGCAGAGATATCAACCACATCCACACAGAGCATTTAATATGTTACTGTTCTCTTAATCAGACTGAAGACCGACTAAAGACAGTTTTGAGGAAAATAAAAACTGCAACAAACCCAGGTAGATTTCATACAAATTCAAATAAAACCACATTTCAATTCTGCAGAACATCAACAAATCATGCAGCCAATTTTCATTTGGTGAAAATAAATAGCTGATTTCATTGTATAAAATGAGAGGGGATAAAAAGGGACAGAGGAAATACTACATTGGCCTAGACTCTAGAACATGTTGGTCAAGGGAGAGCTGACGTTTTAACAGGTAGTTAATTTTTTCGGACTGGTCCCAGACAAACCGCAGCAATGCACATTTTTTTCCGAGAACATTTCCTTGAGAGAAACACACCATTTTCTTCAGTAGTCATTCATATTGCACGTCAATAGTAACATAGTTTGTGAGGAAGTGGAGGCAGATGGGGGATTTGTTTCAAATCACGGTTGCAGACACAGGGATACAATCACATCTACCTCTTATGATGTGGCCCGCTCTTGTCCTCTACTTCTTTTTCACATTTTCAACCCACCTTTCAGCTTGTATATACACTCTCACTCTTCTCTCCTCTAATTTCTCCTAAGGATGCATTGGGTTTAACTGCTTGTACTGACTTAGCTCTGCAGGGTACTCCTAATTACTGTCAAGGCGACAATACAATTAAGAATTTCAAATAACTCAGACCATATTATTCCCATGAACGAAACTATTGAGGGAAGTTTCTTTTCCTTGTAATTACACATTACAAATTTTCCCATCACCTCTGCACAGCAATGACGTTTATGAGCTGATGGGAACAGCGGCGTCATCGTGGGGGAATCCAGCAGTAAGAAAAATGTCTCTGTGAGTTGTTCCTGTTTCACTAACATCAGCTACTGAGTTGAACAGCTTCATAGCAGATTAGTTATGAAAATGTATCTTTGTGAAAAAAGGGCAGAATTTGCACTGTTCAGCAGGACTGTAAGAGTAATGTTATGTCTAGTGTGCCATCCCTAATTCTAACTTTATAGCTGTTTTTCAAATCCCCTCATCTGAATTTTGTTTCTCACAGCAATTACGAAAAATAAAGAAAACACAGCGCTGCAGAGCCGTCTGCCGGTGACTTTACTGCTGTGAATCTAAACCCAAGGGTAGAAGCACAGGGAACATTAATGGACGGACGTGCAACTCATGAAACTCTCTGAAGCGATCTGGAGTACTGGTGTGTGTCCTTTCTTCCCTCTGCTCAAACACACATCCTCCTGAGGCCACACTCGCAGCAGAACTTTGCGGATTCGACGGGGTACCTGGACCCGCAAGAGTGACAGAACTTGCTCTTCATTTCGTTGTTGTCAACTTCGTTCCCGCCGTCGGCATCTTTCCTGAGAGAGACGACCAGGCAGCACGGTTAGAATCTATGTACTGCAAGTGGTTATAAATGATATTTTTAGAGCTGCTGATAATGGTTGTTAATGTTAAAATATGTATTTATAGTAGTCTAAAACAACTTCTTAACGTAGAGAGTATCTATAACTCAAGTTACTGACTGGAAGCAGATTAGACTGCCGAGCTGTATGCAACAAACCACCTTGACCACAAGAGGTCATTATAGATTAGTTTGATATTATGGATGTTTTTCTTCCTGTCCTAGTTTACCTGGATGAATTGTTGTCTACTTTCTTCTTGTTGAGTCCTACTCCAGGGTAAGCGGTCCTCACGGAGCTGTACGAAGAACTTGCTGCTCGTGTCTTCGTTCCCGCTCTAACAGAGGAATGGGGGGGGGGGGGGGGGGGGGGGCATAAACATACAGTGTCAATATATTTTGTAGATGTTAGTTTAAAATCAAGGTGCACTTTCATTTCTGGGCTACACTGATTTAAAGAAATTCTGTTTTTTTCATTGACCTGAACATTTTGATGTGACTTTCTTTGATTGAGTGATCTTGTCTATACAAAATAACCCCAGCAAAGTTGAAAAAGTTTAGTTTTTAATTCACGTTGTTTATCAGGCTTAACTTAATTTTAAATTCCCAGGGGTAGGGTTATTATTCTATTGGAAATGAAAGACATCAAGCAAAAACACTGTAGGTGGTACGCACAATCATTTAAACTGAACCAACTAATGCTTGAGGAAGCATTAGACATCAAATTTGTGTGTGCGTGTTTGTGTGTGTGTGTGTGTGTACACTTACCCTGATGGAGGGCTTGTGATACCGGAGGGATTCATCCTCACTAAACCTGCAGAGGAGACCTTACCAGCGGGGATTCCTACAACGAGAGAGAGGAGGCAGACAATAGTGAAACAATAGTGAGACATTATCAATTACTGCTGTAGTCCATGTATTAGATGTCTTCACACGTCAACCTGAAGCATAGGTCGAGTCCCATTCTACTATCCCAGGTCCCATGTCTGTTTAACATTATCCTGCCATCATCCTCCAAATAGAAATCCCTACCCCCCCTTGAAACGCAGATACGCACCTTAACTGCCCGAAACCTCAGCTCCCACAATCCACCATCTCTCCACTTATCTATCTGAGCACATCTCAGACTTCACCCTCATGTAGAACGTCTCTCCTTCCAACCGGGTCATTATTTATTATTCCACACTCTCCTCCTGCAAGGACCAGCTAGCAACCATTCAAACCAGATCTCTCTCCTTCACCCACTCCGCCCCCTGGTTCGCCTTGGACCCATTCCCCTCCACCTCTCTGACCTCTTCCACCAGCACACCCCCCACCCGACCCCTCAGATCTGCAGATGCCCACCTCCATCAGGTCCCAAGCACCAAACGATGCACCTCGGGTGACAAGGCATTTTTCAGTCGCCACTCCCTCTCTGTGGAACTCATTACCACACCACATCAAAAATGACCCCACAGTGCATCATTCAAATAGGCCCTCAAAACCCACCTCTTCAGACTTGCCTTTCCCAAATTTGATCCTTTTTCCCAAAGCGTGTTTGAGAGCTTTGAAAAGCAATGTATTATTATTATAATTACTATGTGTAATTACCACGCCCCGGGCCTGGTAACCGACCAGGCCCGGGGCGTGTCAGACAGCACTGACAAAAGTCCTGTGTGTGTGTGTGTGTGTGTGTGTGTGTGTGTGTGTGTGTGTGTGTGTGTGTGCAAAGCTGATTGCAAACGAGTCGCGTTTGTTACCTCACACGGTGACAATAAATGTACGTTAAATAGATCTGAAATCACGAGTGACGAATCACGATAGACTGGTCTGGGTCAGGTATGGGGAGAACATTTTCGGGTCTTTTGGGGTTACAGCTCAAATTTCTGGACCAGTTAAGAACTCAACGTTATAATAAATTCAGCCTGGCCAATAAAAATGTGCCTGTCCAGAGTTTCCCCCTTGAGATGCATGATCAACACATCAGCACTCTCTTACCAGTGGGCTGTCCGAGACCTGATCTCTGGGGTAAACGAGAAGAGGCTGAGGGGATGGTTGATGTAGCAGGGGAGTTGGTCTTCTTAACAGGAGCTGGAGGCTTGCACTGAGAACAGAGAAGAAGGCCACGCTTAATAAAGACGTTCACTTTACAAAGCATTAATGTATTCACACTCCCTGAAGAACCCCTTACATTTCGTTTTTCACTTCCTTTAACCTGCTATAGAGCGTAGATACCTGCTCTCCCTGCACCCTTATAGCTAGATTATGTATCTGGCTCTGCAGAAAGTTATATTGACATGTTTTCAACTGCTACAGAGGAAGAAAATCTGTGAAAACAAATATAGATTCATTCCACAGCAGCAAACTGCAGGTGACAGACTGCTCAATGACTAGGGGCAACTTATTATAATGAGAGAAGCAGAGGTCTTTACCAAAGTGGTTAGGATCCTGCTGTTTTTATAGGCTGTCAGTCATGCATCATGACAGTTGCTAAGTGACAAGGACTTGTTATGAATAAATAGTGCATTCATGTTGTGTCTGGAAAATCTGAAAAATTAGCTTCTCTACTAGGAAAATTCACACAAACGCCTCTACTCACGTATGAACAGATACAGATGGACCAGCTGAGGCGCATGTTCAGTATGTGTGCATGTGTGTGTGTGTCTGTGTTTTTGTGCACACACAATGGCCGCTGCTGCACGTGTGTTTACCTGTGTCCGACCAGGAATCTTCTTGACCTCTGCTGGTTTGCTCTTGTTGGGATTACGGGCGGCCTGCTCCTGGCAGAACTTGATGTGTCTGTCGGCTGCACTCTCGTTAAACCTCCGCTGACAGTGAGGACACTGAACATAGTCTGAGGAAGATGAGAAAATAAACCAGTGGCAGCGCCGACTATAAACCAACCAGCCATATACATTTGTAAGTTTAAACCCACAAAATGGTACAATGCCCTCATTTCCAAGCAATATTTGTCATTTTTACTTTTCTGTGTTCAGTCTTTATACATCATTTCCTGATTCATAAGCAGTCTAAAAAGGAACGTGAGGGCCCAGCTGACTGTCTTGTTGTAGTTATCATCACCCTTGTAGTTCTTAACAGATGGAAATTCAAGGAACAAATCAATTATTAAGTGTAATTCTCACCATGGAGCTACGTTAGAGGTTACCTGGGTCAAATGTCGGAGGAGGAGGTGGGGGTAATGGTCCCCCTTCCTTCATGACCTGAGTAAGATTTTTCGCGGACCGGATAGTAGCAATGAAGTCCTCATGCTTCCTGCGCCAGTTGGACGGCTTCTTGGGGGGCTCTGCCTGGCGGGAGGCAACACAGAGGACATGTTTTTTGACATTTTATGAATTTCTCAAGTAATAATGCAGAGAAGTGGTAGTATAGACTGCTAATATCTATGAACCTGTTCAATTTGAAGAGGATCTGGATAATGATTCAGATTTGAGAATAACTTGTCAAATATATTTTGGGGAGGGTGATGTTTATTCAGTTACTGTCGAATAAGAAATAATCCTTTCCAGTAAAAATCCATGTACCCTTCTAGTTCCTCTTATTTCTGAGTCATGTTTTATTGAGCGCAGCTCTCAATAACCGGTTACTACTGTCAGCATTAATGAACTTTGTTTCCCTTTTTAAATGTCTCCTTTTATCCATAGTGGCTGATGATTTCTGATGATTTCTGACAGCAGCAGCTCAGTGGGCCTCCTCTCATATGCTTCAGTGGTAACACACCAACTTCCTGCCATAATGTTATGGTCATCACATCCATAAAACAGTTTTGTCCGACAAACATAAATAAATAAACTATTTACTTCTCAGGATCTTCACTATGCGACACATTTGGTTATAATTTTACATCCTGAAATCTGAACTGTTATTTTTAGTCCTTGTTGAGGACTTCAATATAAAAAAACAGAAGTATTTGTTTACCCAGTTTTTTTTTTTTGACTCGTCAAAAATTAATAAGAGCCTATGACACAGAGTTATAATAGTGAAGTTAAAACACAGATAGAATTGAGGCAGAAAAGGTGAAATAAAGAAATAAATCAACCTTATAGGGAGTTGAAGAAAGTAGTTAGGAAAGTGATTTTTATTTAATAATGACCACCACCACAAAGCCAAACAATTTCTAAAACCAGATATGGTGAGGTTCCAGATTAATTATGTTGCTGGAAATTCGAATACACAGAAAGAAAGGACAAATAAAGGCAAATCAACTTACTTTTCCAGTAGCAGATGTACTTTGTGACTGAAATTCAATTTAAATTGGTTTACATTTGAAAATATCTGCCAACATAAAATACTGCATGTCTTAAGTGGAAGCTGCAGAATTTGATAAATTGTATCTACTGACCTAGAAATGTTGCATGTAAATATTTAAATCGCAGAACTTTTAGAATATATCCAGGATTTTGTGTGAACATCTTGAGAGATGTTCAATACGGTTATTACATCATCACAATCATCACACTTTTGAGCCACAACCGTCACAGCTCTTAATGCTTTTTTTTTCATGTTGATTTGGTCACATCAGAAACCTATGGAAGCAAAATGTCTAGTGCCTCAAATCCTAATTAAGACAGATATGAGCTAATGGAGATTGAACCTTTTGGTTGGGCACTCTGTGACTTTGACTGGTCACATCTCCCTAAATATAGTTCACAGACAAATTGTTTTAAGGCTCTTTACCCTATTTATCAAAACAGTATATAATCCTCACTATAAAAAATAACAAGTTGGTTCTCACATTGAGGATCAACTTGAACTTGGTGTTGGAGTAAAAGTTGGATTCCCATCTTAGGTGCAGCCTTACCTTTGGTTTGATAGGTTTGAGTACAGAGATGTCTGTGCCCTCCGCTCTCTGTCTACTGGAGTCAAAAGTCTTCCTCCTTTTGGTCATTGACTTTAGGCAGATTTTAGCATGTTTCTCCTGTGGGGGGGTGAGAGAAAAAATTAGAGTAATCACTGTATGTTTGATGATGTTAGATTAAACTACTATATAATCACATTATAATAAATCAATTATTCGAGTGGCGTTATTATTTTATTAGTGCATTGTGATGTAAATCACAAATAGTCCAGAAGTCCCAGTTGTGTGTGTGTGTGTGTGTGTGTGTGTGTGTGTGTGTGTGTGTGTGTGTGTGTGTGGTTAGGGTCAGAAAGGGGATGGAATAAAAACGCAATATGGAAAACCACTACGTGTGCTTATATGAAGACACAATGAAGATTATGTGACTACTGTAGACAGGCCTCGAACCGAATGACTGTCAACACATCAAATATCTATCTATGGGCACTTTAACTGACTGACTGACCAGAGAAACTTCAAGGCTAAATGTGAGAACCCATGATTACGAATGAGAATTTAGAAGTGGGCCCATTGAATGCACTGACATCACGTACACAGTGCAGTGCACACACTCTAAACTGGACTAAATAGCAGGACCAGGCGTGACCAACATAAGAGGGGGCAACAGCAGTCTTGAAAGGTCCAGTGTGTTAGATTTAGGTAAAAGGGATATATTGGCCGAAACTGATAACAAAACAATCCTAGTGATGTTTTCAATACTGTGTTTCATATAAATTGTAGTTGTTGTTTTCTTTCCCCTTTAAGGGGCCCTTTATATTTAAATAATTTATATTTAGATCAGGAGTGGGTCTCTATGGAGGCCACCATGTTTTTTTTTACTGTAGCCCGAACTGGAAAAACTAAGCACCTTTTGAGTTTTTATGACGACTAAAGGTAGCCTGGATGCCAGACGAACTTAGCCCCGCCCACAACAGATTTGGTCGGGCAGTTCGGTCTGGAGTCGCTCCATTGGGAAAAAATTATGGCCCGACCGGGCCAATCAGATTGTCAGGGCGGGCTTTATACGATGATTGACAGATGATCAACGGTAACGTAATCAACCACGTCATCACAGTGCCCTCGGGTTGAATTCGTTTTCAACAAACATGCCTGCCGCTGGCGAGCTGAGATGTGTAGATGCTGCCATTGAGTCTGTTTTAGAAGATATCGACAGCGCATTCATTTTGAAAGAGGAACACAGAACGTGGAGGCGACGCCAAACCACCGCGCTAATCCCTATCGCCCCGGCGCTTGGCTGTTCACAACGGACGCTGAAGCGACGCTGAACCACCGGGCAGCGCTAATAATATCACCCGTTGATCCAGTGGATCGCTGCACGGCTTTGTGCCGGTCACACCGGAGGCTGAAGCACCGCGCTTCGCCAAGGCTGCCTCGCGGTGCTTCAGCCTCCGGTGTGACCGGCACAAAGTTTTAACATGGGAGTGGATGGGAGCCAGCTGTTATTTAAGGCTTGGCGCTGCGCTGAAGCGTCCGGTGTGAACCCGGCGAAAGGCCTCAGTATGCTTCTCCGAGTCCGTTTCGGAATGACGGACGGACGGATCGGACGGACCCTTTTTGATTTATAGTTCTACGAGCCTTTTTGTTGTGAAAACAATTCACCGCCAGAACAGTAGATGGCGAAACGGAAGTCGAGCTTAGACAAGCCTACCTCATGAGGTATATAGAAGAAGTCCACGCTGGTTTATTTACGTCCTCCCGGCTCCTCACACACAGTGAACGATGGCAACTAACAGAAAAAGGATGTTGATGACGCGACAGTTTTTGCTGAATAAAGTGACACCCAGCGGGTCAAAATGCTTTTGTTATCGTGTCTTAGCGCAGCGGTTCCCCGGTCTTGTTTCCAAACTGCGTTGCTAATTCAACAGCTGCAACAGCTTGAAGCTACACGGAGGCAGCTAGCTCCCCCCAGCTTTCACACACAGTCAGCACGGACACCCGATACTAAATACTACCAAGTGTTTGCTTCTAACCTGACGGTGTTTGAGAAACAGTGTCATGACAGCCGTGGGATTAAAGTCAGCGGGTTTTTGCGCTGTTCCCACCGCAGTTAGCATGGTGGCTAGCCCGCTACCCCCGTTATCAAAGTTCGTTATAACCGTATGTGACCGTACACACATGCTGTAAGTGCTCTAACCAGCCACAGTCAGCCGGACAACGCACACTTGTCACATTAACCATAGAGTCGTAGTTGTGATTTTGGTTTATTGTGATGTAGGGAATGGAACAGGAAGTTTCCATTCCGAAATGCTGGCGCTAGCGGACCAATCACAGCCAAGTGCTATCCGTGGGCTGTCCGTCATTTCGACGTGTAGTTAGAAAAATGAGAGCTGCACGAAAAGCTCTCCGAGGAGCCTCGGAGAGGCACGGAGAGGGCGTTCCACGTTGGAGAGGGCGGTCCTATCTGTCCGTGTCCGTCAAAACGGAGAAGCATACATTGGCCTTCAGTAAATAACTCACAATGCGTTGCTTAGCATACGTCACATACTACGTTGCTCTGATTGGTTGTAGGTCTATCCAATTGAGCGAAGAGGAATTTTACTTCCTGGTCAGTTGAAACACGCCCCATAATTTTTTCCCAATGGAGCGACTCCAGACCGAACTGCCCGACCAAAAATGTTGTGGGCGGGGCTAAGTTCGTCTGGCATCCAGGCTAGACTAAAGGCTACCACAGGTTCTCTTTCATGTTTGTATTCAACTGTAACATGCAACTTCACCACTAGATGTCACTAAACTCTACAAACTGAACCTTTAAAAGGTGATAAATATATTAACATGGCATGCTGATGGGTCCTGGTGACCACCATTAAATTCTAGTGCTGGGATACTGGTGACTGTCCTCATGTGCAAGTAGACCAGCACAGCTATGATAGTCCATGGGCTAAACCAGTGCCAAACCAGAACCATCATAAACCATCATTATTTCCATGCTGATCAATGCTGGTTTATTGAGCAGAGGGAACATATAACTCTAAGGGCGTGGTGTCGGAATAGTCCAAGTGGTGCCGCCCTTTCATTTTTAAACTGTTTGTCGGTTAGTACCACTTCATAGCTTCCCTGCTTTTAGACTTTTTAAGCAAAGACACAGACATGTTTTAGCACAATAACAGGTACTAATCCTTGTTTCCAAATCGTGTTCTCTAAATGTGAAACATCTGCTTCAACACATATAGTTTCCCTGCATTGTAAACACTTTCATCTTCCTCACAAAGAGCAGTGCTGGGCCCTGCAGGCTGTTTGGGTCATAGCCAAGAACGCAGTTTTGTCCAATCACCTCACATCCTGTCAGCTGATGATCACTGAGGAAAACACTGTGACCACAGCAACCTCAGCACGACAACAGATCGGGCTTCGAGTCAAAGACAACATTATCTCGATTACATATTATTAGTCTAAAAAAAACACTGCACTGCAGACACGGGGACAGGGAGAGGATTGTTGTAGCTTCTGATTTATTTTACCAGCACTTTACGGTTGAACGATCTCTTGCAGGTGTTGCACTGAGCCAGATCCTGGGGGGCTCCATCGTCTGCAAGCAAATAAATACACGAATAAATGACAGATTGAAATATATAAGTGACACAAGCAGTTGATGAGTGAATCCACCAACAATGTCCAAATACTGAAAACAAACAAAGGTTGTCAGGTTGTAGTTCTGGTAACATATACTTTAGCAGTGTATACACACCCACATATTTATACATAATTATATAAATGCCCCTCAGTATAACGGTACATCGTGTTTCATTAATTTGACAGTTCATTGGTTAGCAATATGCTAACGCTGGGGCAGCTACTGTAGCTAATATCAGGATCAAACCCACAGACACAAACAGAGAGAAAGAAAGAGCCGTTAGCCTTTGGTGACACCTAGCATGACAACAGCTAACCCCTGCTAAAGAAGAGGAGGTTACCGTCAAACCTAACATGTGATATACGCATTTATAAGCCACTGTCATTGAGAAGATGGATCCTGAGCGGCGATAAACACGATTATGCATCCAAACAGCCATAACCTGAACGTAGTTTCCTCTCACCTTCCACCTCCTCCATCATTTTTGTTATTTTCTCTGGAGCTGCTCCCGTTGTTACGGACCGGGAAGAAGGAACAAGAGCACTCCCCCCTACGGACTTCCGGGTTCGCTCACATACAGCGAGCAAGGTCCCTAATTCGTTGCGTTACCTCTGTACCTGTGTCCACTGATAACATTAAATTCAGACACAATTATTTGTGTTGCCCTCTTTGGTTTGTCAGTGATCCAAGCAGCCATGTGTTCGTGGTGATGTGTGAATTATGTTTAGCTCTGAACAGTAGCTGCGTGTTTTCACGTGCTCCTCGGAAGGTCCAGTTTTCTGGACCTTATAGATCAGACCTCGGTTTGACAATGGCATGTGGAAGAAATATGTCTGCCCTTAACAAAATGTGTGGCGTTTAAAGTGTTTTAACATCACGTTGACTTTCTAATATTTGCATAATAACAGAGACCAATAAAAAAGTATTACGTGTGAAAGGTTAATTTAATTAAAAACATATGTACATTACTCACAATTAATCCCAATACAATTAATTTGTATTCGCCAAAAAATGGTGTACAGGCAGACGCGCGTGTGATGGGAATCGCATGCGAATCCACGCGAAGCCATGCTGGGATTTGATTTAGGAAACCAATGTTTGAAAATGAACCATCTTGACCTCACTCATCTTTGGTAACCCAGAGTAACGGCTTGTTGGAACTGCTGCTTCAAGTCCCAACATCCGAGGATCCCATTGGCTGTTGGAGCATGGTACAAGGTAGGTTGAGCAGCAGGTGAAGCCTGGGAGGGGATTTCTCAATATTATTCCCATTAAGTCATCTCACCATTTTTCAAGTGGTGAAGAAATTGGTTGAATCAGACTCATAGTTTAGCTCCAGAAGTAATTTAGTTCAATCCGGTGATATTTACAATGAATTGAAAGAAGGCCACTTCTACATTGCAAATATATTAATTAATCGATTCTAATAATGGTATATAGAGCTTTTTGGTCCCCCCACACACAACCAAGTTGTATCTTTGTTTCCTTTGTGAGCTGAACTACTCGGAAGTTCCCAGTTCAGCATATTGAGCACATGTGCCAACTGAATGGAGCAATTCACATCCAGATGCTATGAGACCACAGCAAATGTGATGCTTCTGTGGCCTGTGTGCATTCACTACAACAAGATCACTGTTCTCTCTCTCTCCCTCTCTCTCTCTCTCTCCCTCTCTCTCTCTCTCTCTCTCTCTCTCTCTCTCACGCACACACATACACACACACACACACACACACACACACACACTGAACAGTAAGGGTCCTGTCTTGTGCTGGCAACTGACCTTTTAGCTTTTATTGTAAATTTGAGTGCCAGTATTTCTCTGATGTGAATATTTGGATGAATAATAATACACGATTGACTTTCAGATAAGATTAGATAAGATACGATTAGATAAGATAAGATAAGATAAGATAAGATAAGATAAGATAATTTGCCATATTACAGCCGCAAAGGGAATAGTGAAAGTACACACTCAGTACAATAATCAATAAGTAGTAGTGTAGTAGTATAATGTAAAACTGTATTGCAAATATGTGAAACTGAAATTGGATGGATGGAAAAATATTTATAATATAATGTAATATATTTTATTATAATATTATATTATATAATATAAAAGGTTCATTAAGGTTTTATTTTGAAATCCTATCCGGAAGTTATAGTGTTCTAGCAGTGGCTTGATGTGATTGATGGGAAATACCGAAGAGCTGCTGATGTGATCGACCCCCTGCGAATATTGGAACGCCCCCCCGTACTCTAAACAGGTACTGATAATACTAGCAATAATAATTACAATCATAATTATAGGAAGATAGTGTTAGGCCGCGTGCATGACTCCATGGGGGACGTTGATGTGCGTGCAGGCTGCGTTCAATGAACTCTGTGTCTTTGTGTTACCTGGCAGAATGATAGATATTGATTTATCATCAGTTTGAATAAATCTCTACAGTGTCAACAATCTTAGTGATTTGTGGCCGCGCACGAATAGATTTGATGGACAGCTGCTCCTCCACTTTAGCCTCTGAACGTGTTGGAATACGTCAATTATTTAGTTCATATTCTAACAAAGGTTTTCTGGGGACGGGAGCCAGCTCAGAGTATTAATTCATGAGCGAGTGAAAAGAAACAATGTGATGCTGTAGAAATAAGCAACGCTGTTGAGGTATTGATAATATAATTATGAATAACATGAGGAGTGCGAGACTATAGTGTTTCGGTGTGTGTGTGTGTGTGTGTGTGTGTGTGTGTGTGTGTGTGTGTGTGTGTGTGTGTGTGTGTGTGTGTGTGCGCGCGTGTGTGTTTGTATGTGTGAGAGAGAGACAGATATAGACAGATAGAGAGATAGAGAGAGAGTTGGGCATCAGGCCCAGACCACCTAACTATCCGTGCACTGCTCTCACACTTACCAGACTGTCTGTGTTTGGCAGCAGGACAAATCAAATAGTTGCAGAGCAGGAGCAGCCAAGATTTATTTTGATTACTTTCATTATTGCTCAGTAACAAAGAGGGCAGAGCACTACGGTGGCCCTGAAGTGCAAATCACAATGTCTGATTATGCAAAAACTCTCGGATGGATTACCATGCAACTTGTTCGTACACATCTTCTGGAGAAACTCTCGAGTCTGTCTTCGAAATATTAGATATATTGTGGTCTAGGCAAACTCATTACACACAAACATACACACACACAAACACACTACAATAGTGTGACTGAATAATGTAAAATGTCGATCAATACTTAACAGAACAGGAGCAGATTGAACACAGATGCCACATGTAGCTCACTTTTAGCTACAAATAAGAAGCATATCTTCACTCTAAATAAATATCTTTGTTTACCTCTATTGGAAAAAAACACTGAATAAATAATAATGGTAAACAATCAATCACTATTAGATGTGTTGACAAGTTGGCTGTAAACATTAAGCTTCATGTTCCATATAGAAAAGGACGTACAAAGACGTGACTCATTTAGATATGAATTCACCTGAAACTTAAACAACAATTTGACGCTCAGAGTAAAGCACTTTCTCCAACTGTACTTAATCCATACTAACTTCTGTGCAGTAAACGCAGACGGTTTCAAAATCCACAAACACAATCATTTTCTGACTCGGCATCAGTGTTTGAGAGGACACACTGATAGTCTGTCGTCTCGTGGTCTGCTGCCCCCCCCCCCCCCCCCCCCCCCATGTTGCGTCTGCCAATCGTACACAGACAACATCTGTCGTGGTCTCGTCCATTTTGACACCGTTTTTTTCAGGATGACAGCTGAGTGAGGGCAGCGCACTCGGATGATGACAGTGGAGAGTCCCAAAATAGCCTCGGTCAGTCAGTCAGTCACGACTCTGGAAATAGCCACAAATGGATGTGGGAGCTGAGATCAGTGACTCGACACTGTCAGAAGAAATAGATAAAGTCAATAAAAAAGAAAAGAAATCTCAGACAAGACAGATTTGAAGCGGTGGAATTGGGGCAGGGAGGCCAGAACATACCCAGTGCTGAAGGGCAGATTGATCCGGGGCATTAGAATGTCAGCAGCCGAGGGGTTTAACCCAAATCTCTGTGGCAACACAGCTCCCAGCATGTTCAGGGCTTAGACCAAGAGGGATGACATTTGAATTCAGTCCTGATCTCCTTTGTGCCATAACTATCCCTGTGAGTGTGTGCTTTTGGTTGTGGTGCTGCATTTTTAATAGATAAGATAAGATAATCCTTTGGAGTTTTCCATAAGATACGATAAGATACATTTATTGGTCTCACACACATGCATACACACACGACATGCAAGGGGGGGGGGGGGGAATTTGTTCTCTGCTATGACCCATCTGGTGAACACAGGAGGACACACAGAGCAGTGGGCAGCCATGCACGGCGCCCGGGGAGCAGGTGTTGGGGGAGTAAGGTTCCTTGCTCAGGGGCACTTAGACAGTGGGGTGCTACAGCAGCAAAGGGTTAATAGTGAAACAGTTACAATAGTGAGAAAGAACATTTACAGTAAAATTGTGATGCAGATGTATGAAATAGAAATTACATGAAAAGATTTATTTTTTGATAATATAATATTTTATTTTTGACATCCTCCCCGGAAGTAGTTGTATGCTAGCATGGGCTTGTCGTGAGCAAGTTTAATAATAACGTAAGTATCAAATGTTATTCGATTTGTTATGGGCTGGTATTGTTATTTGTTATTGTTTTTGTTGGCAGTTTTTGTCGCATGACGTTTCCCCGCACAGTCCAAAGACATACAGTAACTGTGTGCCCCGCCCCTCAGCCAAGGTCAGTGTTGATTGGCTCCAGCCGACTTGTGACCTTTACAGGGTAAGTATGTTTAGTAATTGATGGATGCGTGTGTGTGTGTCCCTATGCACCTCTGTGTGACTTTGGTTTGTCCTTCTGTGTGTTTCAGGTCCTGCTATGGTGAGGGCTGTCAGCGATGACTGATGTCGAGGCGACCCTTGAGGACTTCATCGCCTCTCGACGGTCCGGTCGCAGGAACGCCGTCCATGATATCCCAGCAGGCCCTGGAGAGCAGGGAGCCAGCGACCTGTCAGAGAGACTGGCACAGCTCAACATCAACAAACCAGGTGAGAACACCACTGGTCAAAATATCACGCTGTTTCCACGACTTCTTAAACACTCAATTGAAAAGAAGATTTCTTCAGACTGCAAGGATTTTGAAGAGGTGGAGTAAAGCCTTTTCTCCTCAGGCAGACCAGTTATTCTTCCTACTTGCTCGCTGACTCACCAACCTCATTCACGTCACCGTCTCTCCAAAGTATTAACTTATGCATGAAACTCACTCTTCTTTCTGCTTCCCTCCCATTCACTTCTCTCTGCTGGTCAGGCGAAGGAGGAGATGCTGAGAAAAGCCAGGACTCTCCCGATAAAGAGGATGAGTCTCAAGGGGAAGGCGACTGAATGGACATTTTTGGACTCAGGAAAGTCACACTCACTGTTGTCTGCCTGATTCCCAAATGCTCGGCCTCTGACTGGCCCAGTGACTGTAAAGACACAACGCTGTCACCATCCTACCATCAGGACTACATCACCCTGGCACACGCAATTCTGCGTCCCTCCTGCACTCCAGCATGTTCCCATTTCCTTAAAAGCCTTCTTTCCTCACTGCCTTTCTTTTGGGTTTGTTGAAACGGGATCAGATGTGATGCACGGTGAACACATCATGATGTGGACAACCAGAAGCGGCCCAGTTTGTCTGCAAGCAGTTCGGAGGAGGACGGAGAGGAGGGAACCGAGGCCTTTCAAGGCTTTGGGAGCAGGATATAGGTTTTCAGATGAATTTGAGTTTTGTCTTGCCTTGAATCAATCCCCACAGGTGAGACTAAAACGCTTCCAGGGATCCCAGGACAGTGACTGGACAGCTACTCGTCCTCTGCTCTTATCGCATCAACACAATGCTCAATGCTCAGCGTTGACTTGACAATCTCCCTCAAGGATTTTTGGGGTTTGATATCCATCCGTGTGCTGAATTTGGGAAAGTTTTCTGAGTTAACTTCAAAAGGTGAAGCCAAAAAGTCTATATCAATGATTGACAGCGGAGACTGACTCTTGATTAGTCGAGTGCATATACAGCGGCTCCATCCCCTCGATCGCTAAGCTGCAGATTCTGGCTCCAAATATGGTGTCATTCTGGGATATTTTGGCTTCACTTCTGGATAAGACATTACAAGGAGGATTTGAAGATGCCTTGTCCATCTTTATATAAACTCTGTGGTTTAAACATGTCATAGGTCTATCACAGACTAAAAATCTGCCCTAATAATGTTGTTGCCTGGCAAAGAATATCATGTTTTCGCCCCTGATCAGATTTCCTGAGGAATCTGGAAGGATGGGACATGGGCAAAGTAAGAACTCATACTTTATCCTTAACAAGGCCAGATAGTTTTTTTTTGTTGTAACTTTCACAAGTTTCCAGAAATAAAACTCTGTATCCAGCTGATTTAAATGTGGTTTCATAATGGGACTGTTGGGCCTCGGTGGAGGTGAGCGCTCTACTGAGTGCCGTTGTCTGATTGGTCTGAAGGTACACAGGAACATAAGACATGTTAGAAAAGTTATTATTAACCTGCTCTTTCACTGTCACGGTGGTGAATTGCCATCGAGTTGTGCTCTGTTTCACCAGCTGACTGCTCTGCTCTTACACACTGACTCCACAATCCTCACTACCAGCTCTTGTGTCCACCACCAGGCTTCACATACGCAGCAAGTGTCTGCTTCTTTTAGGGATTTCGCCAAAAGCTGGTCATCTCTGCTGTGGCGACTGATTTTTTCAATATATTCAAAACATTGTAGAGGTTTTATTCTCGAATTTTCTTTTTCTAATGATGATTTTCCAATGATTCACGTGATGAACATTTTGTACGAAGTTAGCTGTAAACATCTAATTCTTTGAATCTCAGTTATTCAGATTCTTGGGAATAACGAGTCATTTTGGGTAGTGACTATGTCCAGACATATTTAATCATCCCTCCCAGTGTCTATTTTTTTTTTTTTTGTTAAGTACAAGCTATAAAGATCCTTTATTACTCAAAAAATGGTCATCCTTATATTGCTGTGTCATGGTTAACAATGATTAGTTTATGATGTATGTTATGACAATTTAATTTATTTTAAAATGGCAATACTGACTGCACTGAAGTAAACGTGTGTTTTTTATAATTCTTACTGTTTATAATAGATCTGTATGTGTGTATAAATGTGTCATATATAGTGGATTACAGGGTTTCTGTTTTATTGGGATTGTACAAAGAGCAGATCATCTTTTTATGTAGACAAGGCACCACCCCTCAACACTTTAATATTCTGTATTAATGGATTCTATAATATTTTTTAAAATATTATTTATTTGGAATTTATTGAATAAATATTAATTGAAACGACATATTTACGTTGGCTCGACAGGTCAAGATTAATTTGTACATTGAGTCTGGTTCAGTAGATGTAGCGGAGACCTCCACAATCATGTTGTCATCTTATTGTTACATTGTTATTCACGAGTCATGTTTTTGTGTTGTTGATGACTTCACTGTACAAATTGCTAAATTACGACTTTCTATTCACTTTTCGTGTGCAATTAAATAATTTTGTCAAAACTAATTCATGAACTGAGTAAAAGCTGGTCTTTGCCTCCCTCTAGTGGTCAAACGCACCAGTTAAATCACAGAAAAGGACATTGCTGGTCATATTTGTTTAGTAAGTAATAAGGATATGATGCGATTAATCCTTTAAAATCATTTGCTTGTGTGCTTTATAAATCCGTCACCAAAATACAGTGTATAATCGCTCATCACAAAGCTTGTGAAGACACAACTTTTACACACAAGTGACGCTTGAGCGAAGCTTTCACACATCTTGCGCGAATGGACTTTGTTTGTGAGTTAAGCTATCTTAGATTACTAAATTAGGTGTTATGTCATCACATAGGGGGGGGGGGGGGGGGGGGTGACAAGAGATAACGTCCTCCTATATGTAATAACAACAGTGTTAAGCAAAGATCTGGAATACATGTCACACTTTTATTTTGTTTTTCTACACTGAAAGTCGTAGCAGTACAATAGAATAATGCAGGTTATATAATACACAATGATATATACATGTTATCAATCGATCCACACAAAATCAGCGAATATGCACTAAAAGTAGGAATAAATTATTTTGTTGTGATACAATATGTTCAATTTGACAGTGAGGAGGCGGTCCATGAAACTACTGTACGTGGAACCTCATCCCACCTTGGTCTAAAACCCAGTATTTTCAATATTCAAATACATTCCTTCCCTGTGCATTCCTATTAGTAAGCAGTTTTGGTTTGGTGGAAAGTTCTCTAAAGTCATTTCTTTTTTCTCTTTTTTACATATCCTAATGACTAACTGCCTTGCGGGATAAAGAATCCATGCATGTCCTTGTGGAGCGCCGTGCTCAAGTTTGCACGAGCGACTTCCTTGAATGTGCTGCCGTCGAGAATCAGGATGAAATCCGACTGGCCTGGGTTGGAGTTGATAACCGATGACAAGACGACACCTGCAAATGGAAAGGAAAGTGGGTCACAGCGGACAGGTTATCAAATCTGCGTTTTTTTAGGCCAGTATCGAAACACACATGCACGTGTCACACACTCACCATCATCCTCTGCCTCTCCGGCTGGTTTGGGGATGAAAATGGGCTCTGAGGGCCAGCAGTTCTCCTGATTCCAATAAACCATTTCCTTGGTTTCTGTGTTAAACTTGGAGATCTGCGGAAGATGAACAGATTAGGAGGGGGGGGAAACATGTGTGTGTGTGTGTGTGTGCGTGTGTGATTCATTGGCTTGTAGAGGTGGATCAAATAAATGTGCTCTAGTTCCAAACAGAGGCGAGCGTTAATAGCCAATCCCTCTAGTAGATAAGCACGTGATGGTGCAGTACTTTGTCCCGACTGCGAGCCATGCTCTTAGAAAAGAGCAATAAACCATCCACCGTTGTAATTATATCAGTCAGCGGTGCACATTAAGGAACTGGCGCGAGCTCATTTCCAGGTATTAAGTGGGGTAGACTTTAGACAGAGTGACTCACTAATCGTTAGGGAGCTTCAGAGAAACTGTTGTGCAAACCCATCTTAGCTGAATTTAATCAGTATATTATAATATCTAATAAAATGTCAGTGCCATTTGTTTGGTTCATTTAAGGCATCAGTACAAAACGAAGGGGCAAAAATGATTGCATGAAATGAAGAAGTGTTGTTATATATGTGTTTTATGTATGTTTAGACTCAATCTGTATCTAGGATTGAAGTAACCTACTGACTCCGATATCTATTTTGTCAAAGGGGCTTCGGTTCAGCTCTATGCTTTAACTCTACCAAAAAACACGAGTCCAGTGGGAGTTGGCAGGAATCTTATTGTCTAATCTAATGTATTTCCTTTGGTGTCTTCCTCTTTAGGTCTGTGGACTGTGACTAAACCGTGAGACCCGAGGGATTCCCTCTTCCACACAATTAAACTTTTGTAAGCAACGCTTTGAAGTTCTTCTTTCCATTGTTTCTGGTGCATTCATGTCGAATGACGATCAATGGAAAGGATGTGGGTATAACAGAGTATTTGCCATCTTCTGTTGTGCCAGCTGCTAATTCCCAGTTCTGCCATCTGCTCCCCAAATCCGTGAAAACAATGCCGACCGGAACATTTACTTTCTGAAAGACCTTGAATCTAAAACCTCTATTCTTCAGGAGTCCCACCAGGCCCTGCTCTGCGATAGCCACATATGAAACAACTTGAGCATGGCCTCTTTTAAACCTGCCTATCTGGAAAGGCCAGTTTACTCGGCCTGTGATGCTGGTTGCAGCTTTCTCTCTGAAAGTGTAAAAGGGACCTGTGGCGAGTAACGACCGGCTGCAGGACTCAGACCACAACCCCCGAAATGGAAAGTGAATATGCTGCTGTGGACATTAACAACGTCACTTACGTCGATGAGTCTCACGACAGAGTGCTGGACACCTGCTTATCAATGTTTAATAGTATTGAACATATCGTGGGTCGAAATCGCACAAAATCCCACACTGGATTTTTATTTGGCCATTAACATGCACATACCAAGTGTGAAGTGGATAAGATAGACGGTTCTCGAGCTATGCCAGCCAAAAAACACAATCTCATAGATTAGATAGGGAACCTTACCTCTTTTGCCAGTGCAGATTCCTTCACACAGTTGCCGTAGACAAAACGTTGTCTCTGTCCGTTGACGTTATAGTTGATTCTGGGTAATTCCAAACCTGAGTTTTCGTATTGGTATGGAAAAATTAATTAATCTCTCAGATACAAAATGCAGGAGAAACAACTTAAAGTGTCTGTTTGAGGGGCACTGTGGTTTTACCTTCACAGAACACCTCTGGCTGGCATATCAGTTTGCCCTCTTTCTCCTTCACAGCGGTGGCTGTTGTGTTTTTGAGCCGTACCAGGTCCTCTCCAACTGCAATGCCCTGCAACATAAAAACCAGTCCATAAATAAAACCAGTTTAATCCCAAAACCTCTGTATTATTATTGTTGTTATAGTTTTTGTTATTATTATCCCACCTTGTTAGAATGGATGGGAAGTACAAATCTCCTGTAGGTTGGTTTGGAGTAACTCTCGTCATGGCCACGAATTTCCTTCAGCTTGCTCAGGTAGAACATTTCATAAAGGCTGGTATCATCGTAGGCTATGACATCGAAGACCACGTGGCCGTCGTCCTCGAAAGCGTTCACGTGATGGTAGACGACCATTGCTCCAGTGGAGTACTTCGTCTCAACCACCTTGCCGGTCTTTCTGTCTATCAGGTGGATCAGAGTCTGAGGACGGAAAGATCATATGTTAACTAATTTAGAGTCAATCCCGTCCTGCCAAGGTTTTTTTAATCGTCCATAACACTGGTGGCTAGAGCTGCTTCCATACTCAGTAGTATGACCATAAAGTATAACACATACAAAGCAATAAACATAACAGATAGCGACGCTCCCTTACGTTTTCCTCAGGGCAGAACTTCAGACAGCTTGCCCAGCTGACTCCCCTCATGTACGCCGTGGCCATCTTGAGGATGTCCAGTTTGAACGGCTGCTCGATGAAGATGAAGTAATTGTCCGTCATGCCGAAGCTGTGGTAGTAGCTCGGTGTGAGCAGGGAGCGGCAGGGCACTGTGCAGACCACTTTCACGTTCTTCAGCGCGGGGGCATTCTTGTCTTTGTCTGAAAACCAAAAGAAAACCAATAAACCAATGCAGTGCAACTATCAAGCTGCACCAAATTCCACAGTCTCATAGATATCTTTGTTTTATTATTATCCAGATCTATGAATTATTCCCTGGGAAAATGCCCTATCACTTAATGTTAAACAAAGTGAAAACTAACACCTGCATTGACCCCCTAATGCTTATCCACGCTGAGACTGAACTGAAATTGGCGCACTGTTGGGTTACAAGGTTTTGTTCTAACTATCACATCACTGTTTATGACAGGTTGATGTGGAAACTGATATCTTTTTATAGATGGGACCAGATTCTGACGGACTGATCAGTATGTAATAACCTCGTTCTTCACTCCTACAAAGTGCAGCTGATAGGAAGAGAGAGAGAGAGAGAGAGTGCTGAGGGAACCAGACAAAGTAGAGCAGGTTAAGACCTTTATATACCTTTCTCTGAGGCGGCAGGGACTTTGAACAGAGTGTATTTCGTCTTGCCCTTCTCTGCTATTGAGGTTCCAATGTTGTAGGCGTTGCCCTCCTTGTCGTAGTGCGGATGAGAGCAAGCCAGGTTTACAGGCAGGTACTTCATGTAGTCCACCTGTGACAAACAGAAGCACGGGAGCTCTGAAACCTGCTCTTCACTCCATTGATCAACCAACAGTGGTCACTTGTTGTTGTTGTTGTTGTTGTTGTTGTTTTTTTACCTTTTCCTGAGTCTCCAGGGTCACAGGATCAATCTTGAGGATGTAGTTGGTTTCAGAGGTGGCATAGTAGTCGTTTCCGTATTTGATGAAATTGCTCGCACCGTTGTCGGTGAAGTCGGGCACCGTGTGGTTGAGGAAGGTGATTGCCCTGAGAGGTTCGGGAGGACATGGGGTAAGTTCAGGGATCATCCAACACAAAGACCTCATATCTTCCCATTGGGGCCTCTTAGAAATGTGTGAGTTAGTTGCATAAATGGTAAATCGACAACAGGAAGGCAAACAGCAGGGGGCTTCTCCAACACAAACCACTGATTATCCTCATACAGAGAAGATCCTTTAGCAGTGGTGGGATGTAACAAAGAACTGGGCTACTGTACTTAAGTACATTTATTTGCAGGTTTATTTGTAGGTTTGTATCATCTACTATCAGTATGTTCTACTCTGCAAAGAATTGCATTACATATGCACATTGCTTTTTATCTTTTTAAAAGTAATCTATAATTAGAGAGGAATTTAAGTATATTGAAAAGCACTTAATTACTTATAATGACTTTCCCTCAAGTATAAAAGGTTACCGCAGGACTATTCCTTGTGGTAGGTTTGAAAAAATGAAATCAGATTACTAAAATTATAAAGATTATGATATGAATAAGAGAGTGTTCTTACTTGAAGATGAAGTTCTTGCTGGGGTCCGGATAGGCCATTGTCCCCATTTCAGACACAACTATCCTGTTTTCAGCCATGTTTGCTTTGTACGTGTCCCCTCTGAGGAATCTGCTTCTGTGCGTCACTTCACCTTTAAGACAAAAAAAAAAAATTTTTGTGCTATTTTGCTTATCTTTTCTGGGCTTCTCTCCACACAAAAATACAAAGACGTTGATGTCACGGATCAATAACTGAAGAGTCAAACAAAGCTTTCAGTTTTTCTGATATGATCTTTCATTAGTTTGTGTAATAGAACAAAATTGCAACACCAACCATCTTTAAAGGTGAAGCTGTGCATGATGGCCATCCCATCAAACCAGTGGTTGTAGCTGGTGTCGCCCACAGAAAAGATGCCGGGGCCATTGCGGAGCAGGGTGCCTTGCAACCAATCGGGGATGCTCCCTATTCGAAAAGAAGCAAAACAAACCTTCAGTGTTGTCAAATAAAGGTATGCATCTCTTGGTCTTTTTTGTTTAAATGTAAATGAAAATAAAAACTCGACCTACCTTTTACTTCTGCCTTGGTAGGCTCCGGCTTCTCCTCTGCGTTCTTGGAAAAGTCTGGGTACATGTTTGCGCACAGAGAGACGACTGGCTCTTGGAGGTGTCTGAGAAGAACTGTAGTCCAACAAGCGCACAGACCACTCCCTTTAAAGCTGCTGTCTCCGTTGGGGAGTTGACAAATGGCGGATTATCTTATCTTCATGCTGGCCCCGAGATGATTTCATTGCAATCTCCCAGGGACCAGTTCGGCGAAACAAGTTCCCTGGAGAAAGCTTTACCCCGAACAGTCCCGCACTGACCCATGAGAAACATGAGATTTTGCCCATTTTGTCCTTACATAAATTGCAGATTTAGTTGAAGTGCTCACCTGTTACTGCCCCTTTGGATTCTGTGAAACCTGCAAATATACAACACACTTCTTTATTTCCAAAGGAGGAGAAATCCTTGCATATATACAGTGCTGTGGAAAAGTATTTGCCCCCTTCCTGGTTTCTTATGTTTTTGCATATTTGTCACACTTAAATGTTTCAGATCATTAAACCAATTTTTATATTAGACAAAGATAACCGAAGTAAATATAAAATGCAGGTTTTATATGATGATTTCATTTATTAAGAGAAAAAAGCCATCCAAACCTACCTGGCCCTATGTGAACAAGCTTTTTTCCCTTAATAAGTGAAATCATGATTTAAAAACTGCATTTTGTATTTACTTGGGTAAATATCTTTGTCTAATATTAAAATTTGTTTGATGATCTGAATCACCTAAGTATGACAAATATGCCAAAAAATAAAAAATCTAGAAAGGGGCAAATACTTTTTCACAGCACTGTATATATATATATAGTATAAATATAGTAACTCCTGTAGCTGAGACTATCGAAGAATTTCTTTGTTATTCCTGTGATCACTTGGGATGATCTCAGTTTTTAGGTTAATGGTTTTATTTGCTGTGGTTATCAAGGTCACAGTATTGTTTTATGGCTTCACGTTGCTGGATAGCATATCCGTCATACACTGCACTGTGCACGTGCAACCTATTTATCTTGAGAATTTGGGGAGCAACAAAGTCAGAAGCAGCTAACTAGGACCTGTTATGCTGTATTTATTGTTTGTGTGCTCATGCACGTTCTGTGCGTGCAATAAATGGTTACGTTCATATGTATTATTGGGAACAAATCACCCATAAAACATTTGAAATTGTTTGGGTCTTGTCATGAATTTGTTGTGTTGCTTCTTATTTGAATTTCACTGAGTCAATGCTTCGCTTTTGTAATATGCCATATAAATAAACTTGACTCGACATTCGTGGAATAATTTGTCTTAATCTTTTTATAACATGCATTATGTTTGTTTCCAGGAAGAACCAGATGCTGATGAACCTGTCCTGATATGACCAGAGCAATCTGTGGAGCAGTAGGGCAGGTGACCCTCCCACTCTCCTGCTGCTGCGGTGACTTGTCTTTTTCTTTTAGGTTAAAAGTACTTGAATCTGACGTGTTCTTTGAACATTGACACGGATACTAACTACAAGGAAGGAGCACAAAGAAACTTATCTCAAGTTTCTTCCATTTCCAACAACAAGTTACACAACATTTCCTCACATTTTTTACAACTCTGTCTGAGTCAGGATGTAATTAGTAACTGGTTCAAGTGGTTGTGTCTTCATTTGTGTTGTAAATTATTCCCATTGTCAGATTTGGTCTGTTTCAGTCTTATGAGATATTACTTCTTCCTGCCGTGTTGATATTTTTCAATACTTTTTTCCAAAAAGTTAAGCGCTGTGTTGAAGTTGTGTGTCATGTAAACGGACCAACATTTTTTTCAGACAGATTTCAAAAATAAGAAATTTACGTTTTGCTACTTCTATAATAAATACACAATAAATATGAGATATAGTGAACTTTAGCTGATAAGCTTTTTGTCATTTTTAGGGGAAACCCTGAAACGATCTGTCTTATCTGAAAAAAGGCTCAGAGGGTCAAAGAGTATACAGTAGATAGTCCCCCAGCCTAAGACCCAAGTGTACACGCATATCAAAGATTGTGCTGCAGGATTTTGACATCCTGGAGGGGTGGGTTTAGCTATAATGACACATGCTCAGCTGGGGGAAGTTTCACAAGAGAAGGTGGAGCACAGGCCCAGGGGCTAAAGCGGGGAGCCAGGTGTGGGATTCAAAGCCTTTGGTCTGGGCCTTTAACTGTTGCTAAGTAGTTAGTGACTGGAATCATTTCATTTCACCTGCAGACGGACTAATATGTGAAAAGAGGGCGTTGACATGCAAACAGCCCCCTAGAGGCTCACACATTCACCATTGTGTTAGCTCTGGTGAGAACAAAAGTGGCCCATCGCTACGTATCGCACATCTGAAGTGCAATGAACTGCTATGTTCCTGGTAACTCTGTGGCACACTCTGCTGTGGGTACGGCCAACGTGGTCATCTCTGTTCTCTGAGCTACTGGACGGAGACGTTCCCTGTGTGGAGGTCGACGATTCTCTTGACCCTGATGGAATGAGTCCGAGGTTATGGCTGTAACTATGGATCCCAGAGACAGAACACTGGTCTGAGGCTCTTCAGGCAAGAAGAGGAGAGTGTCACCTCCTCCAAGGTCAGTAACATGACTTTGTTGACATGAGGTGTCAGGATAGCACGGTGTCGGTAGATGGATGACATCTTTCAAGGTGAAGACTGCGGTGCCAGATCACATTCGGTCACACAGATCCGCAGTTACAGCCAAGTTTCGTTGTTTAATATGAAATTTGTCTAGTCACTAATGAATCAGGAAGACTTTCTCTACCGCTTGTTCATTCTCAATGCTCTGTCTCTCTCCCCACCCTCATTTAATCAGCTGAGGATAGGATGTTTACAGTAATCCAATTAGATTTTGCTATGATCTCCATCAGCCGGTCATGTCTTTGCCGTCAAACTTCTGTTCTCCTCTCTGTCACCACCAGCAGTTATTTCAGTGATTTGCTGCAGCCCTCCTCCTACCCAGTCACCTCCAGTCTCCATACCCAGTGTCCTGGTCGAGCTCTGCTGAGTCCACTCGTCTTATCTAAATCAATAATTTTCCACATTTTCGAGGTCTGTCAGCGTGTTGAGCAACATAGCTATGGTCCATTATCACCATGTTTCATAAACTAGCCTTCAGTAGAAAATATTATGTTTTCTGCTCCCTCGGCTGCACTGACTGTTCCATAAAAAAGACACTCTGAACCTGGGTCACCTGCTTGAAACTCTACGTGATGTTCGAATAAGTCTGAGGGAAATTACGCCTTAACATGTAAAGTTAGAAATGAACAATTAAAGTACAGTATATTGTATGTCACAAATTCAGTCTTCAAAACAGGCAGCAGCTCTTAGCAGACCTTTTATCAAGACAGGTGACTAAACACCCATGTGCCACACATATTCTAATGTCAAGATTAAACATTAGAAATCAAAAGGTTATTATTAAATCATTTGTGTGAAGGCCTTATATCCGGCTCAAACTGCTCCTACCCTATACCCTCCTTTCATTTGTTTTGAGTTTCTGTTTCCATAATCCTCTTCACTCACAGGCACCCAGAGAAGCTAAGATTTTACATTCTCAACAGGTCCCATTAACCACCGGTGGGTTTCCTATACTATTTCGCCACGTACAATGCAAGGGCCTAATAAAGACAAATAAATCACTCAGTTTAAAAAGTAGTAACCGAGGAAACACTGTATCTTGAGGAGTGAACATCGGCAGCTGGACCCCAGAGGACGCCCCACCTCCCATCCAAGGAGCCTCCCTAGCCCCAACCAACCAGCAGGGGGTCACAAGCATATATGCATATACTCTGTGGGTTTTCACCTTGGTAAATATACCCACCAGACAGCTAGAACCAAAGAAGAGTGTGATGGAATGTTTGCCAATAACAAATGGGTAAAATGCAGAGGTTTCAGACTCTCTGTCTTTAGTTTTGTGTGTTTATCTTCGATCTGATCGTCTGTGAGGAAATCCATTGAATGCTGATAAATGCAGATTTTGTTTATATATAACGAATCTGTTCAACGCCTGTAGCTGAGAGAATACACATCAAATGGAGGAGCAGAGGTATCAGGACGACACATTTACTCTAATGTCCGATGTTAGCTCAGACAAACAGGCAGCTGTATTTCTGATAATAGTAAACACGAGTTATTTTACCCTTTTTATTGATAATGACAACACAGCACAAGGAAAGAAACAAAGGCACCACTGCCCTCCTGTGGCTCATAAAAGTCATTACCATACACTAACATATTCAGGCAATATTTTGTGGATGACACACATGTGCTTAATTATGACAAAAAATCATGAATGTAAACTTTAAGACTTTTTGGGACATTAACCATCTTGAATGTGAGCCAACAGCTACTTGTTTTGTAACTTGAAAAAAGGAGAAAGCCTTTAAGGGCTTCCCTGGTCATGTTTGAAATAATATTTGTAAGATAAAGAATAAATTATGCATACTTTTTACAGAATTGTAAAAATTATGAAATATGCACACAATGACTGAAAAAAATCTTCAATGGAAAAGTCAGCAATCAAATTCCACATGGCAAAGTTCACTATGTTTTTATTGGCAGTTTCTGTATATTGCTTTTCCTGAAAGCAAATGTCACATGAGCAAAACAAAGGACATAATAACTCATATATGCTCAGTTGTATCCAGTAATAATGACTTTCATGTTCTTGGCAGTAGATTGAAATTCACACATTCGTGGTTTATTGATTCAGTACAAAAAAAACATTATTTTCTTGGCCGAGGGTTAATTTGGTATTTATTGTGATGGACAACTGAAAAAACTGCAAGTGACAAATATTTTCTCATCTCCAAACACATTCATGGATCGTCACCAAACCTTCCCCCTACATCCCTCCTGTACATTCAGAGCAGACGACAGCGCCACGCTCCGGTACCGTAATGTCTGCCTTGTTTTATTCTCTTGGATTAATAAATTAAAGACAATGGTACGCCTATGTTGCAAGGTGATCCTAGTATTCATGTGTACTTGCACTGCCCAGGGTTCTTATAAACCGTGCTGACTAGTATTTCAAGTTTTCCCTTTACCGATTTACTTCTGTGCTGGATATTGGACTAAAGTTTTTAAATGTTCTCCCCCACACCATCCTCTTCGTCAGTTGTGGATTTACATTGGGTGACAGAGTACAAGAATAAAGCTTAAGTAAACATTATGTACATGTACTAAGAAAAAAAGAACAAAATTACTCTTGCACATGTATATGCTTGTTGTACAATGCATACCCATGCGATACCACATGCAGTAGTAGAGAATGTTGACCATGCATGACCCTGCTCAGTGACGCCCACTTGTGGCCGTCTGCTGCCGTCCTGAAACGCCTTCCAATATTTTCTATTGAATCCCACTGACATATTAAAACGCCACATCCTGGCTGCTCTTCAACAAGTGAGATAAGCAATATTCTCTTGTGATGTGGAGGACATATGCCTAACATACAAACATACATAAATCCGTCCTGATCCAAACACACTGGTTTAATGGCGCCAACTGAAAAGTTTTACCATGGCAAACAGAACAGAACTACAGTTGAACAGAACTAATCGGAACCTATGAACCCATGGTTGCGAGTTGGCACTGCTGCATGGGTAAAGAGAATCAGCATCTTCCTACAACGGCAGCAAAAGATTGTTTTAACCATTGAATTGTAATGAATCAAGCACTGGCACATAAACATATGTTTTCAATTTTAAAATCCTTAACCAAAGCAAAAACAACCAGCCTCTTGGCTCTTGTACATTTGAAACTGCTCCGTTGCAAAAGGCTCAACAATCACATTGTACTTGGGGGGGAGGGGGGGACGGGACGGGGGAAACACACACACACACACACACACACACACACACACACACACACACACACACACACACACACACACACACACACACACACACACACACACACACACACACACACACACACACACACACACGTAAATCACAGTGTCGTGAGGAGTCGAGTAACAAAATATTCACCGTGCAACAATAATTTTGCAACAAAAAAGGCAACAAAACAGAAAATTCGGAACATAAAGCAAGGCATACTAGCAATCCCTGTTTCGCTTTCACATATGCCAGCTTTTGATGTACAGCTGATAAAAAGATACATTTACAATTCAATATTCAAGTAGGTATCGCGGATCACCGATGAATTGCAACTTAAAATTTTTAAACAGATGATACACATGCCCTAAATACCTTTGAGTTGTTCCATGTGTTCAGTGTTGTACGGGGGTCAGTAGAATGCTGCTAAACAAAACAAGTAGAGCTTAGACCCACTGACAAACTTAAAACACTTGTGTCCAGCTTGTAAATCATATACAACACGAGGCAGAGGCTGGTTTAATTACAATGCTCTTTCTGACTATAAAATATTAACTTCTAAACCGTATGAAACATAGATTTTTTTGTCTGGGAAACAAACTAGTCCTCATTTGTAAAACACGTAGCAGCATGCAGCTTGTTGGCAATTGGTGCCCAGGGATCAAATTAACAGTTTGCGCCTGTAAAGAAACAATTAACAGGAAGTGTGAATATTATATAAACCTCCAAACGAGGCTGCGTCCCAATTCACGGGTCGACGCAGTCTACTGGTAACTGGACGCAATGAATTCTGGGATAGATCCATACATTGAGGCCTTCATTTCCTGGGGATGAAAAGACTAATTTCTCCGTGTTTGAAGGAGTCTTCGAAAGGAAACAGTCTGATCGTGCCGCCTTGACGCAATCGCTCTTCCAATGCAGCCTCTGAACAGTCCAGCCCCTGAATTGAGACACAGCTCGTAACTCTTCAAGGAACATTAGGTTTGTCTATGACACAGATTCCACATCAGTTTCACGCCTTCACATACATCACAACGTGAAATAAATTAAAACGCAGCGTGAACGTTGAGTGAATGTTGTGTGAACGTGACATGTCACTTCGTAAACACATTGAATCAGGTGTATTTACAAATCGGATGTTAACTATGACCTCTATTTTATTACGGTTACGGTCCTTGCATTGCAAAATGAAGAGTAAAAAAAAACCACAGTATTGACATTCAGTTTCCCTTTTAGCACTTCTGCACTGATGTACCCTGAACACATCATTGTCCTGTTCCACTTCTGCTCCTGCAAGACTAAAGACACGGACTACATACATGGCACTGACGCCCTTCAACCCCTGTATAATATAAATTAACCATTCAATTGCCACCGAGACACTCACAATGACGCCATACATTTCTTAAAGGCGGATTTTTAAAATGAAACCCTTAAGTGAATGAAAACGAATGGGTGACCAGGTGATGTATTCACACGTATTCTTCTCAGTTATTACCCTTTGTGCAGCTCAACCAAGTACCTGCATCTAAAAGAAGGAGGGAAATAAAAGTGATAATAGACTCTTCTCCCCCAGGAGGCATCTCCCAATGATTTCATGGCACCAATACGTTTATTACACGGTTCCCTCATGTGTTGGCTTCTGTGTCGACACAAACTCAAAGTTTGACTTCATTCGTTGACTAACAAATATGCAAAGAACAGTAAACTTTTTGACAATTTCTGGTTCGGGCTAAGAGTCCACTGTCCTCGCACAACTCCTTTTGTGTAGTCGTAAAATTGTTCAAGAGAAAAATAAGTGGCCATGCCGGAGAGTATTGCTAAGACGTCATTTCATGGCTTACGGACGGCCAGTTAATTGGTCCATCGGTACGTCTCAGTGACTGTAGCCACTTTCCAAAAGGAATCTCAGTTTCCCTCATTACATTCAGCATTTAAATGTCACAGATCCCAGGTGTGCTCCTGCTGAAGCAGCTCGTCATGTGAGGGTCCCACCTGCTGCTAACCAGTGCAATGAGAGTGACGTCACTTTTGTCCATATTGTGGCCACGGACTTCCTGGTTCCCTTAATCTGTCTTCCCGTTCTCCTGAGGCAAGCTGGCTTTGCTCCGGTGGGCCGAGCGCAACACCTTGTAGCAGCCTCGGGCGATCTTATGCATCCACATAATGTTCATGACATCCAGGCAGATGCTGGAGCAGATCCACGCCACGCGGCCCCCCCACGGCACAAGGTAGAAGGCCTCCGTGCCATAGACTGCATACATGCGACTGTAGTAGACGGGCATGACGGCGATGCGTACCACGAAAAACACCACTGCCATGGCAACGCCATTTGCCATGTTGGGCCGCGAGGACTTGGGGTAACCTAGTACCTCGAAGAACCAGCTGAAACACAAGACAAATTAAAAAATACAGTATCTAGCAGAAATTAAAATGTCAATATCTAAAAGTTTCATTCATGAGTAACTTGAACCTTTACAGTGCATGAGAGTTTAAGTTTGTCAGGTATGACCTCAGCTTAATTAAGATGAATGGTTTGAAAACTGCATGCGCATATAATTACAATTCCTTACAATCAAAACTTCTGACACACCTCAAGAAATGTTATAAAATTGAGCTTGAATTCTGAATTACATAACACAAAGGAGATACATACCGCTGGTTCACACATGGTGTAGAAAACTCAGCGAGCAGACGGAAGTTAGCAAAATAAGGCAACATTCCAACGCCCTGGAAGAACAAGGCAAGAACAGGAAAAACCACAAAATATGAAATGACCAGCAGGCATGAAGCTGCTGAGCGATCTGCTCCTCAGTGAACACCCACCATTGTCAGTATCTAGCAGATCCACAGCACTTACATAAATGACAGCAAAGATCTCGATCAACTATCAAAACGAAGGCATGTTTAAGATTCAAAGACTTTTTTGGACCTTTAATATTTAGTATTTTATTTTGGATTTAAGCAATAATTGTAAGGAAGGGGGAAACTCTAAAATTAGATGAAGTGCCCACCAAACTAAGACCTATTTGACACATCTAACAAAAGACCCTCCTCTGTCAGGGCACATTATTATTCCTTCAGAATTTGCAGGCCAAAATTAGACCGTCAGCTCCAATTTCACTTCCTGATTCATTCTCTCTATTTATTGAGAGAAGGAACGACCCTACAGGAGGGGCACAAAGATCTGGCCATGGACAAAGTCTTATTAATCTGGCCAGTAACTTTCATTGCCCCAGTCCAAAACTCTCATACAAAATTCGTAAGAAACTCGTCATCATAATCCTCCATCTTTCAAGAAACCGAGAGTACAAGGTTCAAATGCAGAAATGCTCACATAAAACTATACATTTGTCTGTACTGAGGTAAAAATCACTCACGTATCTTTGCTACTATTGCTAGCTTACTTTGATTATACATCCACATATCTATCTATATATCTTAATAGATATATAGATGGATAACTTTCGAGAGACATTTCATTCAAATATCTCAACAATAGAAAACGGTATTAAGCAAATATCAAAAGCACAGGTTTTGATAAACATACTGTACAATCACATATTCATTTATTCAGCCAGCCACTGTTTGGAGGAGAGATTAAAAGCCATGCAGAGAAAAAAAGTAAAATGTTTTCACTGTCACAGTTTAACAGTTGCCGGCCGGAATTCCAGTTTGTCTTGTATGTAATCTGAGCTCAAGGCTGAGGTATGACAGCTTGAGGCAATTCCTGATGAAACTAGTAATATCAACAGTCATAGGTGATTTACGAAATGCAACAGCTGTGTTTGCTAAGAGGCCCTATTATAAGAGAAGTGCTTTCTTTATTGAGACTTTTTCTCAGCACCCCCTACTCTGACTTACTTCCAGCATACCTGGATATGCTTGCATGAATTTATTTTACTTTAAATTGCAAAAATTTTCAACTGCTGCTCAATAGAAAAGAGGAAATGAAATATAATCATAAAACCAAGATGGATTCAGGAGACCTGAGTTTAAAAAACATTGACATGGCCACAATACTAAATCATCTGTTGTGTTCAAACTAGTGTGGCTTTATTTACAAGTTTGGATTGAAGCCTTGGCAAGAGCTCCTATTTGGTGTTATGTTTCATTCCAAACAATACAAAACAAAACAAGTCTAAATTTGGTTAAAAAAAAATATACAGTATTCAATTGGACAATATCCACAAAAATGGATTTAAGGTAACTTGTCTTGTGGCCTGATTTATAAAGCATGTAAAAAGAAGACTTACCGTCGGGGCTGAAATAAAATACTTACTACTACAAACAGGGTGCATCTGCATTTCAGTGTTTCTACCTTGTGATTTGAACTTTCCACCGAGCATGAGAATGCTAATACCTCTAGGAACTGGTAAATCCATACTGTGACTGGGCATCATATCTGCTCAGTGCAACACAACAGCAATAACAGCAGACAAGACAGGAATAAAGAAGTCCCCATCTAGATCCAGACCAAGCTCTGGGGTCTCTTAATGATACACAACCCTTTTTGGTAGTTTTTGCATGAACAGGGATGACACAACCCAAAGTGTTTGTTGGTAGTTTTTGCATGTGGGGTTTAAAGAGGGGCATTTTTTGTGTTAAAGTCAGCGGAAGACACAGAGACAGACAAGACTGTACAAACACATTAGAAAAAGATTACTGAAATGAAAAAAACGATGCCGCCACAATTGGAAGCGCCTCAGAAGCGAGACTAACAACACTGAGAAGAAAGCATGCATCTGATATTTAAACAGCATATGTATGTTCTGCTTTTTAGTTAAGCTTTAGTCAAGTCAGATTATGCTGCTATCAGATCATTCAAAGTCATTAGTCACTCTCACAACATTAGTGGCAGACTGATCAATAAGCAAAACATTCCACGATAAATATATTAATTTTAAATATAAGTTTCCCAAATCCAAGTAAATTTTATTTCCCCTAATTAAGCTGTACAACTCAGGGTTTAATGATTGTACAGAATAGGCTCGGGTTTTTGTGTATTTTTCATGTACACTTCCACATAAACAAACTCAACACAACAACTAATGAGACAACATGTAACATATTTGAATAAATAACTGACTCAAATAAAAAATTACATCAAAGGTTATGAAGATTTTGCTGCAAATGTAATAGCGCCAGAAGTAATTTGACTCGCAATGTGTTTTTCTTTTTTTAAATAACAGTCGTAAAATGCCGAGCATTCCTTCTGTTATCCCAAATGAGCATCAGATCTGGTCTAAGGAAACAGTCACGAGTGTCCAGTAACAGTATGGCCTACTTCATCTCATCGACCTAAGGTTTTCTAGATACAGGTGCTTGCTCTGTTTCTCCAACTGAAAGGCCGGATTTACAGTCAGTAGTCAATCAGAACTTTGTGATGACAATGTGACACTGTTTCCATTTAGATGTAGAAATGTGTAAAAGTAATAATGATGCGTGTCACATTTAAGAAGAACTCTGACTTGATTATTGTGTTGGATAAAAATGTAAATCTGTGTTTCTGCATTGACAGAAGTCGTCCTCAGTGCTGTGCTGAACTTAGCACTGGCAACATAGAGAACAGTATAGAACTAAGCAATGTAAAGCATGTAGTTCTTTATTTTTAGTCCAAGGACAGTTTAAGTAAGGGGACTCAGAGCAGAGCAACGCACGCTATAGGTCCTTTTGAGTTTTCCTATACAGAGCATTTCTTGTTGGGGAACTGATGGAATTCCCTGCAAGTTTTCTTCACTCTAAGTAAAATGGGTGTCAAGGAAAAGACTGACTTTTAAGAGCAACAACAACAGTAATTCCATTGGTTACCCCCGACAGAGTACTTCCAGCATAGTATTAGAAGAGGACTTGGCTACTTGGTGACGGCCTCAACCACCTGGGGTCATATGGATGCCATTCTCCGAGCCGTTTTGTCAGTATTCCCTCATTGCAGAGGGTCGAGAGTTGTGCGAAGCAAGAGAAAGAGGCGGCAGACTGAGGCTCTGGCACAAAAACAAGAAGGTACCGCAGATAGGCAGGTTTGTTATTGAGAGTGAAATACTGTTTGTTTGGCATGCACAGCAAAGAGAAAGGAACCCTGCCTGTGTAGGAAGCTGCCGGCATGCACACAGTGGTAACGGCTCTGGGGGGGTTCAGCTGCGCAGAGCTCAGCTTGAGTCATAATAACAACAGTGAAGGGGATCGGTTCAGAACAAACAGAGAGCACAGAAACTGGAAGAGCAAGGTGAAGGGGGGAGGGGGGGGGGGTCATCAGCCAGTATCATTATTGAGCATTCCATGCAAAAAATACCATAGTCATTCATTTCTATAGTATATTCTGCGACAGATCCTGGAGACCTAGAGGGTTTCGGGACTGAACCAAGAGTGAACAGCGCTGCCGAGTACGCTCGCCGAGATGGCAGCCAACTGAATACCAGCAGCACAGGAATTGTGATCACATTAATAACCATACCCACAATTGATGTCACCTATACAACGCAAACTGCTCAACCTCAATGAAATATGTCAAACTCAGGTTACATCCATACTACTACATATTCATTTGAGTGTTTTCAAACTAAAAGGATCTCTGTCCACACTAGCATTTTATCATTGTTATCCCATCCATACTAACATGCCTTAAAAACGCATATTACATGACCAGAATTGCTTGAATCATATCTTGTCTTCTACGCATGTAAGCAGTTGTATAATTTTCTTCCAGGAGGTGGTCATGTTATAGGAGCCTGGTGAAGTCTATGTTGTGATCGATTCTGAAATGGAGTGGTTTTAACATTTTCAAACAAATACGTACTAGTGTGGATGTAGCCTAACACGGCACCTGTGCATATCAATGTTATAACGACACACCTCATGACAATGTATAGACTGTGTTCAATAGTTTTGAGACAATCTTAAACAAAACACAACCACAGAAGTAGCAACAAACATAAAACCTTTTCTACAACGTCAGAACTGGAGCCACTGCTGAAAACAACTCACTGTGGACTTTATCCATCCATATCATTTCCTTCTCTGACCTATGGACAGTTTTGGGTGCATTCTTTCCACATATACCCACTATTCTTAACTTGTGCATATTGAACTGACCAACATGAGCTGAGTGGCTGCGCGGGGACAGCAATGGACACTGAACAGTCACTAAATTCGTTAAAAAACCCAACTCGGCAGGACACAGTTGTTCACCCTTGGTTGTCTCCTTCCCATCTTGCCTGCACGTTCTGCTATTGGACAATAGGGCACTCACCAGTACATAGTAGTAAGCATACAACGCTGCCAGATGGTGAACTACAAAAAACTTGTCCCCTATCGCCTTCCAATAGTAAAATATTAGCAGCAGATCTGCAAAACAAAAGTACAGAGGTGACATGTCATTGGTGCAATAAAAACATTTGGAGTGCATACAACTGATAATAAGCATGCTGTAAACTTGAAATTGTCTGTGGTAAAGCTGGGTGATAAAACAATATCGATAATTATCACGATATAACTTTTCTTCGATAGAGATTTTTAAGACATGCTGATATAATGTCGATAGAACTCATCCTGTCCATGTTCTGACAACAAGAACAGCCAATGAGAATGGGAATAGTGCCGCGCCAAACCAATCATGTGCCTGGAAAAGAGCTACGTTCATAGTTTCAGCAGGTTTCCACCGCTGAACAATTATAACACAACTGCTTCAGGACAGACATTTGACATAAAACACAAATGTTAAAAAAAGTTATAACCTGATTATTTAGATTATATCGCGAGGTATAACGATATCGACTGATATCGCCATAGTCTGTGGATAAAACTCAATGGTGTCATCAAAGGATCAAGTTTATCGTATCTTTTACAAGAAAATTATTAAACAGGATGTTTCTCTTACCAGATATGAGGTAGCCTGTTGTGATGGCAACATTTGTCTTCACCAGTGTAGGATCTCCCCTATTGAAAATACACATTTGGTTTGACCGGGTTTGTCTGATGAAAGTAACTTTGTTCTGGCAATGTAATTTCAAAGTTTTGCTATTCTAAACGGTTGTAAAAAAAAAGACCCTTTAAATAAAATAAATGGAAGAAAAAATTGCCAAATATCTGCTAATTTCACTCCAAGTCCCACCTCTCAGCCATGCCTGTCAAGATTTCTATTCTAGCGCACCACAGAATCAGACCCAACTGATGATGCTGGAAGATGTAACACTCAAAGGTATTTGTAATTTTAGAAACAATAGGGATTTAATTTCTCAATTTAAAAAAGTAGGTTTCTTAGGTTTTTTACCAGCCAAAATCATTACTGTGGCTGGTGGAGATGTTCTGATAAAAAATGATTCCCTTCCCGATACTAATTCAAAGCCAAAGTCTCACCAGACTGGGTCTTCATTGACGGCATCATCGAAGTACAAGATGGAGAGACAGAAGATTCCCACCAACAGTGCGTGGAATGTTGAAACTGTTCTAAAATGGACAAAAACAAACATACAGGTGTGATCAGAGACGTGTGAGATTTGATGTTTAAAAACGTTTTTGGAGATTTATCTTTATTCATCAGAAGTGCCTTGTTTTAAGGTTCAGCTCTGAGCTTTTAGCACAGTGAATGAACAGATTCCCGGTCAGGGCTGCAGACAGATTAGGACCAATTAGACTAATAGATAAAACACTGCTTCAGGGTTAGACAGAATGGCACATAGTCCCAGTCTAGCAGGGAGACAGTCCAACAGTTGCTTTTAATTCTAATCTGAAAGATGTCTCACTATGGGGACCAAGTCTCATCGTGACAATTACTCTCATTAAGCAAATCCTGATTAAATTTCAGATATTACAAATACAGCCTAACAAGCCATTTCTGTACGTATAGTATTACTGCCGACTTTCATTCAAGGCTGCTTTCCTTGCAAACCATGCTTGACATTACCGAAAGGGAGGAGGGATTTGTTTAAGCAAGTTGTTTTGGGTAAAAACAACAAAGAGTAGAAGCATCATCATCACTACCATTTGACATTAGATAACTTGCCAAAAAGAGGGATCTCCAGCAATTGCATTAGAGATTTAACCTTAAAAAAAACCTGATAGGAAAAAAAGTTTCCCCAGACCACCAATGTAAGATAAAACAAATTATGATTAAATGTTGATTAGACCAATTGCTGCATCAGCATGGGGAGAATGGGGGTTTGTTGCATCAAGTTTAAGTATTTTGCTTCATTAGGTTACATTTGAAAATGGTTTGATCTGCCAGTTTATCTCCTTCTTGTCTTGTTTGTTTGGTCAGTTTTTTGAGCCAATGTCTGTTTGGTTGACCTCTTGGGACCTGTTTTCTACATACTTTGCTTATTATTATTAAATAAATCCCATCTTTTAAAAAACTAATCCTCTGACCTTTTGTCATTTTATTGCTTGGTGCCTGGCTGTCTACTTACACAGACAAGAGTGTACATCAACTGAACAGATGCTGGAACACACTTGCAGCAGTGGTTAGGAGGCAAAGGAGGAGCCATACAACCAATAACAAAGGATCAAGTGGCCATCTTTGAAATGTATTTATGCTACCTTGCATTAATAAGTCTGACAGGTAAATGCTTGTCACGCGGGATATGAATTATTTGCGGAAATTCATGTTTCAGTGGATGATCAGACACTGTGAAGGGCATCACCTGAAGTCAGCCATAGCATCTAAGAAGAAAACAAAGGCATAAGATTGGACTTCTTGGCAGATCTGATGGGATTCAGGATGTTTGATGGAAACCCAGCTGGACAAGTTAAATTGTATAAAACCAATAGGATTTGTAATTACTAAACTTGTTGTGATACTGAGCAATGTATGTTATCTTCTATACTTTGTACTGGAATTTTTGCACAATCCGGACAAAATCTGTGAACAAGAGGTTGAGGATGGTAGGGGGTAAATCAGTTGCCCTACTGTAGGCAAATGTTAAAATAATGAGTTTGAGAAAAAAACAACAACATTGCATTGGGTTCCCACCACACTACCAGAACCTTGAAGCAGTGCCCTGTAGAGCAAGCATTGCAAAACACACAATGCATCCTACTGGTGAGTCAGATGTTTGTGTCACAGCAGCTGTGTAGGTTGACTGCCAGTGCTTATCTTTGGACCCTACTGAAACAAAACCCTTCTGGCCAACATCCGAGCTGAGCGCACGCTCCCTGCCTGCCTCACGTAGCATGTGTGTTTTACAACTCATAGGTTCATGTCAGGTCACCTTGAGTTCCATTCCACCTTCTGCTTGTCACTGAGGCCGGGGAAGCCAGGGCTGATTCGCGTGGACACCCAGGGGCTGACTTTGTGGAAGAGCCACTGGAAGGTGAAGAAACTGGTCACTGAGATGGTGAGGATAAGCTGGCTGAATGGGTCCATGGCCATCCAACCCCTCTGTGAGAGGAGGGACACAGAGAGGGTAAAAGGTTAGAGAGAAGACTTCAACCAAGACTTCAACTTTCACACAGATTAATCACAGCATTCACATTAATCAGTCAACATATTTGTCTCTCTATCATATTAACTGACTGTAAGGAAGACTTACCCTGGAACTGGGGGTGATAAAAGTAATGTTTTTTTAATGTGACATTACAGGACTCTATTCTCAAATAATCATTTCCAGTGTGACCACATCTCCCCAAATAACCTTTATATCATAAAAGTATTTAAAATGGATTGTAATCAAATTGTCATTAAATTATATTTAATGACATGTGATGCTGGATAGGACGGCAAACAGCCAGAAGCTAATATTTGAGGTACTTTGTCTTTTTCAGGGGGATTTATGTAGGACTGGTATTTCAGGTTTATTTTAAGGGTTCAACCCTGTGAGAGTGGAACATGGGTTCATGTTATAAACTGTCATCAGCACGCAATGTTTCAACAAAATCTATTTCACTCCTTCTCATACACATCTTACTACAAAATCTAGGCCTGGAATTATTGTGGTGTGCAGGAAAACCAGGCCCTATAGCTTAAAGCTATTGTTAAACCTAAAATCCATTCAACGTGTCTATATTGGGATCAAACACAAAGATCCAAAATTAGAAGCTCTTCACTCTAGCATGCAGGCAGTAAAATGTAAATGTATGTCAGTGACAGAGGTCCATGCTCTGCAGCCACTGTGAGTCCTGACCATCGAACTGTTTGGAGCGTGGTTCACTGAGCTATTTGCATATTGGCTCATTTTACTCTTAGCCCTTGGTAAGAGACCAAATCTGTTAACCTAAAAGACATATTTACAGTGGGTTTCCCAAGTTATAGAACTGAGTATCTTCCAAGTCAGGCACACAAAACACACACACACAAACACACACACACACACACCTCATTCCCTGGAGCTCGAGCCACTGTGAATTTCTACCGGCCTTTGTTCCTGTGTTATACCAAAGAAATGCTTGAGGGCCTAACTGAAATCGCTGTAACCAAGAAAAAGCCACCAGGGAACTGAGGCCATTCCCACATAGCCCTCTCCTTTTGCCTGCTCATAATGCATTAGTGGTCAGTATTTAATACACAGTTCCTGACTCAGAGAGATGCACATTTAGGTAATTCCTTGTTTACCCTTAACTTCACCTTTTTGAGCAAATCCAAACATCATTGAATATATTGTTGCATGTTTAAGCAGATTGCGAAAAACCAAAAATTCTTAACAAATTGTCAAATTTATTTTGGGTACTGTTGTTAACCGACTACAGTTCGATCCCGGTCTTCCCCTCTGCCCAGAGAGGGCCTGTATGGATGTGTGACTGAATGGTTGAATGGCAATTGAGTGGTCACTAAGGCTGTAAAGATACAGACCATTTTCTACTTGATTAAATATTAAAAACGAGAAGACGACTGACAGGGGAAGGGGCAAATCAGATTTCACGTGAGGCCTGTGCCCCCCCCCCTGGTAACGCCCCTGGAGGAATGATCTTACATACTGAACCTTTAAGGGGGGGGGGGGGGGGGGGGGGGGTTGGCCTCAGTGAAGGTTCGCACGATACTAAGGGTTATTCTAGTTTGTTATGATCACAGCCATTAGACTGGCCCGCTCGAAGGGGTGGTGTCTATTTCGACTGCACAGGAAAGACACAGGTTACTTCCTGGAAGGTTGTTTTCCTCTCCTCCATGTTCCTATGACGACTGCCACCGACTCTGAAATGCGCTTGCGTACAACGGGGTGGGCCGGGGAAACGAAAGCGTTTCGGTAGCGTCACGAAAACAAGACGCAGGTTAGAATCCCACTGACACCGAATAACACGTTGTCGTCAAAGGGTTTCAAGCCATGTAGCAAAGCGTGCGCACGTATATACACACACACACACACACACACACACACACACACACACACACACACACACACACACACACAAAGCCAATTCACGCAGCATTGCCTGGACAGCAGCTGGAAGAACCAAACACTGGCCTGGTGGTGTTTGTGTGGAGGAGCCCCCCCATCCACCCAAATGAGAACAGCGCAGGTGGTGGAATCGAACGTACCTTTTGACTTTCATCCAGATGATTAGCGCGTCACTCTCTGCGCTGTGCGGTTCCCAGGGTCACGAGCGGAACGGAGTCGTGTGTGCTGGGTAGAAGACGCCACATCCATGTCGAAAACACAGCCTGCCTTTCCTGTCCCGCACGCACGCACGCTAGCAAGTTGCGGGGTGTACGGTGGTCCTCCCGTCGCTGCTCCGTGCCCGTTCCGCGAGGCTCACCGAGAATCCCACAGTGTGACAACACGGAGCGCGCATGGTGGCTGCAGAGGCGACGATCGGGAAGCTCGACGCTCGATTACTGAACCGACTGCACAGGAGGAGGGGGTGGGAGGTGTTGGTGTGTGTGCGGTAGCACGCACACACGCACGCACACCCCCCCCCCCCCCCCCCCCCCCCTCTCTCTCTCTCTCTCCAACCCGCAGAGATCATATTTCAAGTGAATTCTTAAAGAAACAGACGCTCGTGCGTCGAGTTCAGTGGGAGCCTGAACCCTTATCCCAATTTAACCCTAACCCTCAAACAACCCTTTAACAAAAATGATAGTTGGACTGTTACCATCCTAACTAGCTGGGATTATTAATTAATAGATTCCGGGTTTAAAGGTTCAGAGTGTGACACTTACGTGAAAGGGATCTATTGGCAGAAACTTAATATAAAATAATCCTAGTCATCATTTCACTGGTGTGTTTCATCTAAATCACATGAAATGTTGTTTTCTTTACCCTCGAATGGGCCCTTTATATTTAAAAACTTAAGCAGTTCCTCTCTACGGAGGTTGCCATGTTTTATTTACACAGTAGCCCAGACTGGACAAACTAAACACCTTTTGAGATTTTATGACGACTGAAGGCTACAGATTGTTGTTCATGTTTGGAAGGGGATGGTGGGGTTAGTGGTGTTCAGCTGCAACATCCAATTTCCCCACTAGATGTGACTCAATCCTATACACTGAACCTTTAAGGAATTAATCTGAATTTTTGTAATGGTCCCCATCCGCCTGTGTAGCACTCATTAAAAGGATAGTAGCAGTAACTAGTGGGAGGACAACAGTGGACATTTAGGTTATAAACATGGTGTAAATTGTGCTGTTTCAAGTCGAATTTGAATTTGTCGCGGCTTCCGATCACCACAGGAGCAGTATGGAGGCGTTCTGTTTTTATATTTACGTTTGGGGAAGTGGTCACCATTTACCTCAATTTTATTGGATTTAACTACAACGCTGTTTACCCCTGGAACTCCCAAAGTGTTTTGTGGTCTCAAACACTTCACCCAACCCTCCAACGGCATAGTGGTGAGTAGATAATAGGTTAATTTTCATTTATCAGTGAACTATCCCTTTAAGAGTGCTGCATATTAACTCTAAGTGCTCTTTGTGGTACTTGACAGGCCAAAATGTCCTCACTCTCTAGGTTCTTGGCTCAAAATGGTTCTCACAAGTACACACACACACACACACACACAGTGGTCTTTCCAAGAACACTCACTCAGTCTATTTACAGCCAAGGCTCGTTGAACTGAACTGAACCAGGGTAAACCCGCCAGTAAAGCAAACTGGTCTTTATATCAATGAATCCATTCAGGCTTTTGAATCTACCCCTAAACTGATGATGGCGTTTTCGTCTGTCCGTCTCTGGATTATATTGTCCTGCAACGTTTGTGGACTGATGAATGGCCTAATGAGCGGCCCTATAGGGAAATATACTTTGCAAGGGTATTAGACTACTTCATATTGTGTACTTACCTGCATATATACATATATTAGTACGTATATCTTATCTTATCTGATCTTATCTTTGTTCGTTAACAGCAGTTGATATCTTATCAAGCCACAGATGAAACAGTCCAGGACTTTCCCACATATGCTGATTGCAGTGCAAAGTCCACCCATAAACATTACTACAGGGAAGATGACATATTAAATGATCATTCAGGGCAGTATATCAAATTACTGTGTTGCTCTGTGATTGGAGCATCGAGATGTGGTCAGGCCGACGTCATGAGTGACCTGATTTGCTGTCGGGCACGCTACTGGTTTAAAAGTGTCCCTATATATATTAACATGACTCCTACTGGCCTTTTCGACTGACCTCTGCCACACACGTTCCACAGAGCCCTCACAACTGGCACAGTGCATGATTTAAGGCCTCCCCCTTACTGCTGGAAAACATTAACTTTGGTATTTCAACAACCACACGTACCAAACTTTTCAAATCACACTGTGCTCAACATCTGCTGGTCTTAAAGGTATATGTTGCAGACCACACTGTGCTTCTTGACTGTACATTGTTGATACTCTAGCATCAGGCTTTAGTTCAACATGTGAAGATGTCATTCATTTTGCAACAGGCAGGTTTTTCAGGTCTTACAGGTGCAATGAGCCATTGAGCCTCGTCGTGATTGGGGGTTACGGACTAGAACTCCATGACTACTGGCTTGCTGCTTGTGCATTGCAACTTCCTCTACCTAATTTGACTTCTTGTGTTTTGCCCAATGACATGTAAGTGCATGGACAGCTGATATGAGTCAAGTCCACATTCCAGTTCTTCAATTTAACGTGGGTTATTACTTGAAATGGTTGAAATGGTCTAATGTTCAAAAAACACATCACTGTCCTGATACTGTCCATTGTTGTAGCTCCTCTTTTTAGCCTCTGTGTGAAACACTTGGTTGGAGCTCCTTTCTCTTTAAGCCCCTCCCCTTGTCGATAAAGCCAAGTCTCTGATTGGCCAGCTGGCCCACTCTGTGGTGATTTGTCAAAAACCTCCAGCGAGCGAGAAGAGACACAGACTTTGGGATTTTTTACTTTGCAAAGCTTTACATACACAATGTCTCCTTTAAGCGTCTATGCAGGTCAGGAATGCAAATGGTAGCAACGGCTTGTAAAGTGAAAGTTATTAGTATGCTCTTAAACACACTTATTACAAAATGGACAATAAGAAAGTAAAATTGTATTTTATTGTTCATATGGAAATAGAAAAGATACATGCATTGGCATAAATACAGTATAGAAGGAGCAACATACAAATAATTATTTTAAAAAAGGTGAAAAATGTTTTTCCTTTAATAATTTAGCATTTCTTAATGCTGCTTTTTTACTGTCACAGGGTATTGAGTGTAAATGAAAGGACAAATGAATGGAACATCTTCAGAGTAAAGCTGCAACACGAACAATTTGTGTATGTACTGTCTATATTGCACTTCATGGACATGTACTTTGGTCCATAAAACAAAACAATAAGCAATGTCATGAGGCAATATAATGAACGCACCATTCAGAGGACGTTTTCTGACGTAGTGTAGAGGATGATAAAGGAAGCTTCAGTAATCAATGCGGAATCGTCAGTTGAAACAAATACATCAGTCACATGGACGACAATCAAAGCAACACATTGAAAGCTAAAGGACCAAAGCAGCACGATTATCGGCCCGTTTTTACGCCTCAATGTCTATTAATTGAGCTTGTGTACCATAGATCTCGTCTGTCAAGCAAATAATAAAACAATATTTAGTTATTTTTCTCAGTCAGTTCTATTTCATTTGCACATCTTTCTCACCACAGACAGTTCAGCATTTATTGTATAGATAAACGTAGATCTTAAAAATATAGACAAAATATGACAAAAACGCACAAACAGGAGTTTTAAGTGGATAATGGCTCATTAAGTGTGATATCTATTTTAAAACAACTTAAAGAAAACAATATGTACAAATATAACGACTGAGGGTTATTAAAAGCCAATATTCCTCTTTCTGATTTAACTCTTGATGAAGACCTGTCACATGACAAGATCAAACAGTGGTTTCATCTTCAGTTCTGAGCCCATGGTGACACTCTTGTAAACCCAGAAGAATAATACATCCTACATGATGGATCACTATTTTAAGCGTGTAATTACACCCCAATGTAAATGTGCTGTGACTTGAATTACTAGTGACAGTGAATATACAGTATATAAGAATACAACCTTAAAGCTTAATAGGAACCTCATAGAAAATAAATATTTACATCGAGTACACACAGAAAGAAGGCACTTTTTTAGGACAAATATATATGACGCCTGTAATTAAATCAAGATGAAAAAGTTTAAATATAAAATATATTTGCTCAGCTACATTTGCTAACTTTATATGCATTATTTATTGTGTACACATAAAATGGAATAGATGATTTACAATGTGCTGGAAATCACCTGACATTTGATAAATCCTTTTAAAATTTGAGTTGTTCCATGACACAAAACAATTATTGAAGGTTGTTTGGCACTTAGCATTTTAAGATACAACTTTGACGCATTTCACCTGTAGAAGTAACTTACAGGATGTAGATACGGACGTAATAAAGCTCAATTTAGCTGGCCGAAAAAATTGTTACAGTCAGCGCATTAATTAAAAGAAATACTAATGTCACCTGCATGTGCAAATCCTTGTAATACTCCTGAGCCGATTGCAAGGCACTGCAGTGACCATAGCACCAATTTCACACACTTAATTTCTTCTTTTGGCCTGAACCTGATTGCCTAACAATGTCAAAACTATTATCGTACATCTGCCTATTCTATTTCACATGAATGGTCCACATAAAAATTGTAAAACCCTGCCCATATTGAAAGTTATAGAACTCAAGGCAGCCGTCTCAGCAGAAATAGTTTTCTTTCTTCAGCATAGATGCAAACAATATCCATCCAGACACTTCCAAGGATAAAAAAGGGAAATAAAAAACGTAATCTTTGGAGCCACAAAGAGCAGTAACATGTCGGCGTATCCCGCAGCCATAACCCCTTCACTACACCATGAACTGGGTGTATCCCTCAGCACCCGTGACGATTACATCCATCCAGATCCTCATCGCCTCTGGAGAGGGAGCGACCATGTAGTAGACCCGGTCGTGAGTCTTAATACTGAAGGTCAGGGAGGGGTTTGGACTCTGGAAGGAGAAGAACACGAGGATGAGAGAAGAGAATGCCCCGAGGGGAAAAGTAGGATGAATTTAAAAGTGGGAACAAATTGAAAATAAAGAAAGACAGGAAGGAAACAGAAGAATACTAGAAAATAAAGCATGATTATTAAAAGTTAAGAAATCTTATTTTTCACAACAGGGGTTAGTAGCATTCATCGCTGTTGGAGTAATATACAGTACAGGCAAAGGATGCAAACACATACCTTGTGTGCATTCTTCAAGTGATCATAATACACTTCCTCAATAGCTTGAAAGTAGACGACTCCTTTCAGCTTGACTTCATGTTTATCTGCAGTAGATCAATATGAAATTAAATATACAGTTGAAAATATAGGAGATTTCACTCACATTGGTTCCCCATTCCCTTTATATATATATATAGAAAAAGTATATACATATTTGCCTTTTTGTACACTTTTCAATTTAACACAAAAATCTCTTTTGACAAACATATTTAGTCTATATGGTGTGGCAATATACTTATTTGACAATAAAAACAATACATAAATAATTACTGATATAATACACATAATTCAGTGTAAAGTTCCTGACTGATAAGAAGGCGAAACATTGAATTTATATATAATCTCCCCTGCTCTGTATGACCAACACACACACGTCTCCAGTTGGGTGCATGTGTGTGTAAATCTTCTGTCCTACCTGCATAGTAGGAGAGTGTTCGTCGGTTGCGGTCGAAGACAAACCAGCGTTTCTTCCACGTTTTGATTTTGCCTCCCATCTTGACCAAGTAACCGCGACAGGTCTTTTCGGAGATGGACAGGTGGAAGCATGTGTCGGCGCTGTGGCCCGCCGACTCGATGTGAGCCCGCAGGTCAAAGTCGTCCTTTCTCACTGGCAGGTAGCGTGTTAATGGCCGGGACTGGAGGGGAAGAGTGAATGAGCAAGAGAGGGAACCAGGTCAAGTCAAGACAACGATGCGTTTCTAATTTCTATTAATTAGAAATACAATTATGAGCCATTGAGATGTATACAATATTTAGCAGTTTGTGGTAAAAATACAAAGTTAATAGGTATCGCTTATATTCAATTATCTTTAGGTATAAAGGAGAGGATAAGAAACATCTTCCTGATGACACTGAACAATTCACTGGTTGTCATTAAGGTGGTGTCCCAGTATATAATCACCTAACCACCAGCACTGTTCTCACCTGTGCCCTTTGTTTCTCTCGCAGTTTCACCTCGCGGTCGATGAGTTTTTGGCGTCTGCTCGTCTCCTCCACTAGCCTCTTCTCCAGCTCCTCCCTTCTTTTCTTTTCCTCATCCAGCGCCTGCATTCGCATTTCCATCTCTTGCTCCTGAAGAAATCAATCACATACCAGTTTAAGTTGTGTCTCCTGGTGTTTAGGGTGAAGATTTTGAAATCAGGATTTGATGAATCTCTGTAGTGACCTTGTTTTCGATAAGACGGTTCTTCTCCATCTGAGCCTCTCTCAGCAGACGCTCCATCTCCTCCAGCTTGGCAACATTTGATGTGCTGGCACTACGGAGCACAAACACAACACATTCATTTTAAAGTTAGAGTAAAACAAACACCAAACCATATTTCAATGTTGAACCTTACATTTCATCACATTAAAAATGTCATGAAGCTATTAAGTTAATGAATTAAACCTAATGCACCAGCAGTGAATATATTTACTTTGTACAACTTTGAGTCACTATGAGAGCTGTAGATATTCTGCACTTTGCCTTTTGCACTTAATATTTTAGCGAGACTGTGGTAGAGTATGTTTTTTTGTTTCTGTGCATGAATAAACGATCCCTGGATGTGTGTGTATAGACGTCCATATAATACTGAGAGTACATACAACCTATACAATCACTAGTTCGATTTCTGCCTAAATGCTGCCCTCTGCTGAGAATTCTCAGTATTATTCATGCTTGTGTGTGATCTGAATCAATCTAAGGAGTGGAGACAATCATGTCCGCTCTAGTTTCAGGTCCCCCAGACCGCTGATTATCTACACATCACATGAATTATCACAGGGAAGAGATATGTGCACATGTTTTGTCATTTTATCCCTAACAACAACATTACTTGTTTCTCTCTTCATCCCTCGATTGTTCCCTCTCTTCCTCTGACATGCAAACACACTAATTCTTATCTGCAGCGAAAAGTAAAATGATATCCCAACTTGGATAAGATGATTGGTAGATATTGGACGATATCCAATCAAATATTTATAATAATCAGGCAGACAGAGAGAGGGAGGAAAGAACTAAAGCATCTGAAGAAAGGATTTGGAAAGATATCATGACAAAAAAGGATTTTTCTATACAGTTTCAACAGTTTCACTTTGCAGCATCCTGTATTAATTTCAAGAAAACTCGAGCCCTGTCGATATGGATTTCTGAGACTAAATCACATACAGATTTAAGGGAGAAATAAAGTTTCCTGACATAAATAATTTAAATATATATATTTTTTAATCCTAAAACCTCATTTTCAAGAGACTTTGACAAAGAAATGACATTGAGACTTGATATTTAATAGTTTAACCGTAACCTTTATCATAAAATAACTAAATTAAATACGAACACAAATACTTCCAAAGATACTCTATACTATACTGAAAATATATAAATATAATAATAAATCTTTTGTGCATTGTTTATACTGTAAAATAAATGTTTCATATCTGCAACAGTAAAACAGCTCATATTGGCACATTTTTACCTTCCAACCAATAACCTGATAGGGCTCTTCTGAATGCCTCCAATTAGACTTTGGACGTACTATCCAGGTAGTTAACACGTTCAATATAATTCACTTTCGTTAACAAAGATTACTGGTCATTACACATTCAACTCCATTCTTTCCTCTTCCTGCAGCTCCCCCTGCCTTTCTCTTACCTCAGTCGACGAGAGGGAATCGTTCTCATAGTCATTGCAGACTAACCCAGAGCAAATATATTCCTTTAAGTATTTGGGTTACTTGAAAACAACTTAATCTTGCTCCAGCACTTGCATCTCCACAAAATGGGACATCACTGACCAGATAACAAAACTAAATCCACTTCTTTACTATCCTTAAAACTAATTTGTTGTTCCACCACCACGCATCCTGAAATTCAATGTAAGATGCTGCAACAGAATTCAAACTGGAGCCGTGCAGAGGAGAACATACAATGCAGGGAGATCAATCTGCAAATGGTTTAGGGGACAAGACCAAACCATTGAGAGGAACAAGAGAAGGGGGGAACAAAAGACAGATGCAACCACTGGAAAAAACATGAGGGGGGAAAAGCAGGCACACATGGTTTTAGTCCAAGCTGACTGGACCCCAAAAATGTACCCCCATATTTAAACTGGTTCGCTCAGTTCATCTGAACCTGAGGGGGTTGACTGACATACATACACACAGACACACACACACACACACCGAGGTTTTCTCTCCTCTGTAACCTGACCCCCAGGAGGCCTAATCAAGAGTTCCCCTTTACTCATAACACACACAATTGTACAAATCCTCCGAGGGACCATGAAAGGCGGGAAACCTCTCCACACACTTTTTACATTAACTTACTTTTCTTCCCTGTTCTTTGTTGCTGACCGCCCCCCCACCCCTAGAATCAGTGTTTCATATTAAATAACACAGAGGGACATTTTGGGGGTTTTCTGTCTGTCTCTTGTTTTGTTTCATCCTCTGTTTGTCATTCTTTCGTGGTTTGTCAGTTTTCTCATAGCACTTATCAGCCTGAGGAAGAGATGATTTAAGGTTCAGCAGCACAGACAGGCTTAATTCGTATTGTTCCCTTAACTTCTATTAGTGTCCACAGTAAAACACGTGTGAACTTACTTGGAGACATTGTCAGGAGAGCAAGCGGAGATGCTGGTTTCAATGGAGTCCGTACTATCCATGCTCATGGTGTCAAAGGCCTGGTGGTCACGGTACCCAAAGGCATCGAGGTAGACGTTGGTCTGGGAAGCGGCTCTAGAGCCAGGCTGACCTGGAAACAGGAAGAAAGAGAAAAGACATTTAGTTAATTAACAGTACTCTCGCGTTTTCCTGCACATCCATGTTGTACCTGTTTCAGTCACATCCTCTGGTGCAACGCTCTCCCCTGACAGCTTCGAGTTTGGATCACAATGTCCCGCCACAGTGAAACGAAATTATATCCACACCTTAATGGTCGCAACTCTTCCTGTGTCCAGAAAGTCAAACTAACAATGTATAAAAGACTCCTGAATTTTATTTCAACAGTCCAAAGACGTTTGGGGAAAAAAAATGAGACATCCTCAGGACGAGAGCGAGGAATGGTGGCAAAATTACAGCGCCGATACTTTAAAGAGAGACAAACTCAGCCTCTGGGTACAGGAAACAGAAACACACACACACAACCTGATACTATCAGCTCCATGCAGCAGACCCACCCATCTGATGAGCCACATCAAGGAACCCAAGGGACTGGGGGGCCAAATACACATCCCAGTGTCAGGCACACAAAAAAAGGCAAATAAACTGTTGTATTAGATAGATTAAATGTGGCACATAAGGATATCCATTTTCTTTAAAGACCAAATACACATTAAACTGAACTCACAGCCGCAAAAATCTAGGTTCAAAACCACAAGTCAGCAAACGTCCAAACCGATAGAAAGTAATAATACTGGTGAGTAAAAAGATTTTTAAAAAAAAGTGCTATTGCAATAGGAAGTTTCCGTGTAACGAAGTTTTTGTAACAATGAATAGTAGACGCATATAAAACACCTCTAACAGTTGACACAACAAGACTAATTGTTCATTCTCAAAAGCATTAGGAAGAAAGTTGTCCACTTGTTGTAACGGTCTGTATCACATGACGGGACAGCCCTCCTCCACTCACATTCCTCCATGATCTTCCCCGACAGATAAACAAAAACGCAAAGATGTGCACACCCACCCACAACAGCCCTATTTGGGTTATTGTGACCATATAAGGCTTATTTCCATGTCACAACCCAAGCGAGAGATTGAGACACAACTGACAGATTCAAACCCTCGTCTGCTCTCTCTTCATCACTATTTTAGGTTTCCAAGCATGTGTGTTAGTGGATGTGTGAGGGGTTGTGTGTGTGTGTATGTATTCACCTTTATGCAAACACCGAGAATCATTTTCTTTGCTGGACAGCGAGAACATCCTTGGAATAATGCTGCCACAGCTTGTGCTCTGTACCAGGGGCTGATGGGACTACACAGAACCATGAAGAAAAAAAAACGTTTTTACTTATTCCTTAAGTTAATCAATAAACAGTAGAACTCCATAGAATGATCTGTGCGTGTGTACCTTGGTGGGGTAACTGCGTCCGAGTGTTGCACACGTGAACTGGCGGCTCATGTTGGGAGGGACCTTCTTCCTGGGTAATGTGTCGCTCAGATGGGACCCATCTCTCTCGGACCTCTTTCTCTCCTCCAGCAAACGGAAATGCTGATCAAACAAACGCACACACAGACACACAAAAACAGAGGGAGGAGATGTAAACCGTTCATTTGTGCATGAATTATTTTTTAAATTATTTATTTATTTCTCAACCTCAACATTTATCTCAATTAAAGTCATAACAGTCAATATGATCCTGGTTAATTTTAGGGGATTTAACATGGTCTCACTTTTTTATACCAACTATATGTATACTTTGCTGCCCTCTAGTGGTAGTAAGAAAGAAATAAGACAACAAGACAATGTGGCAGACAAAACCACACTCCATTGACTTTTTTCACAGTAGCTACTTTAAACACGAAACTTTACCTGGCTGAGATGGTGGTGGTGTTTTTTGACAGGAAGAGGAGGTGGAGGAGAGTCAGGGAGAGGGGAGGGGTCTCGATATGACACCATGTTCTCTGGCCAATGCACAGAGGGGGTTTTGGGGAAGGGGCGGGTATTACGATGGGAGGAGGAGAAGGAGGAGGAGGAGGAAGAGGAGTGACAGTCGGCAGGTGAGGAAGAATAATAGGGCTTTGGAAAGAAGAGAGGAGCGTTTTGGAAAAGTGAAAAAACATAAAAGGAGGAGGAGAATAAAATATTATTCCACACACACTTCTATCATCTGCGTCTGTGTAACTAACAACACACGCAAGCCCTTTGCACCACTACACACACACACACCTCATCCTCCAGTGGTTTGGGGGTGTCATCGCCAGGAGAGGGCTTTGCCTCGGAGTCAGGAGAGGCATTGGCCAGAGCAGGGGCGGGTTTAGGGTCTCCTCTAAGCTGTGAGTAAAGCTCATTGATTTCACTGACTGTGACATAGCCCTGGAAATCATCAACAGAGAGATGGAGGAGAGAGAAGGGGTGAGGCATAGCATAGCCATATTAATATGTTATGACAAAGTAGTCGTTAGATTGATGCAGTAGTTTCAAGGCAAAAAAACAGGGGAAAAGTCCTGTCAATTAGAGACAAGCTACACTGTAAATGATTGAGAGGAATAAACAAGACATTTCACATTCTTACGAGGTTACCTCAGGGTTAATATGTGTGAGTATGTGCATAGAATTATTATAATAAGTCTCAACTCAAGTTCCTGGCAGTCTAAACAAGAAACCAATAGGAGAGGAGGAACAAAGCATTGGGGGTAGAGTCCTCCGAAGATGATTGTAAGGAACTGGATGATCCAGGCATTCTTTAATGGATCTGTATCGGAATCCAAATTGTTGTTCAAAACTGTGTTATGTCCACTTCATCTCGATTGTGTTGCAGCTCCTCTTCTTTAAGACACCTGGCTTCTACAGTGCAGCATCAAGCTGCTTAAGCCAGGGAGGATTAGTATGGACTGTAGGAATGTGAAATATTATTTGGACGCAGTGGTGATGGAATCTGACTACAGTAGGAGAAATGCACATATATTCTCTGTGCTCCAACGCTAATAATCTGCAACAGTCAGTATAAAAAACATTACACTAGCAGCTCAGTTTTGCTTTCTCCAGTAAAATGACAAATGTGGACGGTGGTAGTTCACATCAGCAGTCACTGAGAGTAACCTGATGGCAGGCCAACATTTAGTTGCTCAGCTGTGTTACAAAAACAGACAGTAGGTTATTTAATCAACATTAAGTAACGTCATTTAGCAAGTGTGGCAGCGGACTCTGTCGGCAGATACCCAAAGTGAAAGGAGTCAGCTTGGAATCCCCAATAGGAAGAAATGGGTTTAAAAAGACAATCTGGACAAAGAAGAAAACAGGGGATAGAGGGATAAATTAGTAAAACAATACAAAAGGAAAAGGAAAAAGAGGAAAGGAGGGGGGGGGGGGGGGGGGGCATGTAGTTGTTGACTGCACCCTCTCACTGACTGCGTTTCCATGGACAGTAATATTCAGACTGTTGACCATAGGCCTATACATGTTAACATAATGTGACTAAGGTCAGAATACTCCACAAGTCCACATGTCTTGATTGAAGTATTGCCTAGATTGTGTAGTATTGAGTATTATTGTCTTAATCAGGTTATTATGGGAACATCGGTGTCCATGAAAACGTGTCTATAGTTTTGTTGGAGGGAGATAATTGTAGCCGATGTGCCGTCACAGCAGAAGTCACTAAAAGACCCTCGCAAGCACAGAGGGAAACGCTCAGCCATTCAAATAACAGAGGCTCCTATCCCTTTTTTTTTTTTTTAAATAGTTCAAAAGGAGGCATCAGTCTCATTTTCTTGCGTGACAGCTGTGAAATAAACCTACCTCTCTCAGTGTGGAACCCCTGCTTCCAGTGAGGTCGGCATGTTTTCCCTCCAGTTGGGAGAGGTTTTCTTTTTCCTAAAAGATACACACAAAAAGGGGAAGCAAAACATAAAAAAAAATATTTTAAAAAATGTACCTTTTACTGATGCTGGACTTTTATGAACATTTTTATCACATGCAGAAGCGATGAAAAGTCCCATGCATACACAGGCAAACATGGATTTCCTTGTACCCTTTGCAGCATTGATTCAAGGTTGCTCCTCTCCTTCAAGAAGCTCTGCTTCTCTCGCTGAGCCTGCTGGGTAATTTGTGCCGCCTGCTTCTTCAGAGTCAACAGTCGCTCCTGAGTTTTGTGAAAGGGGAAAATAATGATGGATTGTTTCTTCACAAATTATTCAAAAAGACTGCATTACATTAAAATACAAAGTCTAGATGTTCCTGTACTGATATTAAATCAAAACATTGTTGTTGGGCCAATAGCGAAGAGGCAGTTGTCACCTTGCGAGTGACTGTGCTGCGCTGGTATTCTGCGATCTCTCGCAGAAGCTGCTGTGTGTGCGTCTCCTTGTCCTCGTCCTGCCTGCTCTCTCTCTCCAGCTGCTGAAACTCCAGGTCCTCGAAACGCTTGGTCTCCGCCTCAAGCACCTCACAGTCCTGCACACACACACACAAGAATAACGCATTGATAAAAAGGCATGATAAAGGAATGCATGTGTAAAGGAATGTGTATGCAAGTGGTTAATAAACGCACACAAAAAAACCCTGAAAACTCTTTTATTAGAAAAGCAGCTTAGAAGTCGTGATTATTATAATTTTTATAATTCAAATATGAATCTTTGCTGCGTATTTTTATTTTACCTTAATACGTCTTTTCCAACTGGTTTGAGAAAAACAGAATTAGAGAAGCAATCATCTATTGACAAGCACCTTCTCCTTTGCTAATACACTGACAAAACAAACCGGATACCTGATGTCTTATTTCAACAGTCATGCAGACAACTACACCAAAGCATAACCAGTGTTTTACAGTTTAGGCAACATGTTACATTCTGCAAGCATTTACCCAAAATATAGAGTTGAAGAGTTATACAAAGAATGAAGACTTGGCCTCGACATTCTATAGGTCGTGGATTTCTGTGAGCCCCAAACAGATCTTAAAGCTCATCCATCAAGATAACTCATACTTTTACAGGATCAAACCATTTCACGAAATAAAGAGACGTAGTTAGTTAGACGGTGAGAAGTGAAGATGAAGAGGAAGATGGACACAGAGAGCAAGTTAGCCGAGGAGAGAAAATGTTCACATGCAGGTTCAAGCATGCAAGCATCATGTTAACTCAGCATTTATTGTACATTGATCGGATTTTGTTCTGGTTTTCTGCTTCCAGTGAAGTTCCCACTTTGTGTTGCTATTGTTGCTTGTAAGCTTGCCTACATATTGTGTTTAACTTTCATGGATCCATGGGTTTACACACTCAAGATTCTGAGGCTACATCCATACTGTAACGTCATTATTCTAAAACTTTGCTAACTTTGCTAATCAACTTTGCTACTGATTTGTCTTTCGGCCACACTACTCTCAAGTTTTAGAGATGCTAAAATGGAGAAGTTAGGAAACACTTCTGACACAGTTTAGTTGGAAAACTCTGGGACTGTGTTTTGGTCTGGACCGGCAGAAATGGAGATGTTTGCAAAGGTGACGTAGACGCTCACAACCGCTTGCTGATTGGGTCTTTTCTGTCACAACATAGCCTTTGCTGATTCGTCAGGCTCCTACCACATGACCAGTTTCTATTTAAACAATCTGCAACAACCAAATTGACACGTTTACACCGGCACACACATGCCCAGTGATATGTTTTATGGACTTGGATTAAAACTGATTTGGAGCCAAACCACTTGTGAAGGTAGAGTAGCTGTATGGATTTAGCCCGAGTTTCACTTTCCTCATTCACCAGAAAGTGGTCCGATTTTTTTGGGACCCCGCTGTTTCTTCCTGTGCATGCATGAGTGCGGTGTTGGGTGTGTACTGACCCTGGCTAGCTGCTCCTGCAGGGGCTCCTTGGTGGCCTCAGGGCAGCTGTCCAGCTGGGAGCGCTGCTCACACACAATCTGAGCCAACCTCTCTACTCTGCCCCTCTCTGCCTGCAGCAACTCACACGCCTTCGCATACACACGAGGATGATGCCCACACAAGGACACATGTACCGTGTACATGTTTTTTTTGTTTACATATAATTACAAAGACACACACACGCGCACACACACACACAAACAGGACAAAGAGAGGATGGCAGCGTTAGTTGGATTGGGGAGCCACGGTTAATTACTACAACGACTGGGTCAGCGATATTAGCTGAGAGGGAGGGGAGGGAGGGAAAGCTGAAGATGTAAGATCTGCTCAAACGGAGCAGGGAGTAAAAATGAAGGTGGGTTGATGGTATGTGAAGTTTCATTAGTTCTGTTTCCTGCATTTTTTTTCTTTATTTGTTGAATGAAAATTTATGATGGGTGAGAAAGAAAGGGATATATGGGATGTTTCAGCAGAAGGTTAACTAACACATGAATGATTGATTCAATAAATACCACACATACACGCACACACACCCAAAAACCTGAACAAGCACTCACATTCACCACTCTTAAACATGTTTAGCATTTAACTGTTGAAACTGTCTTTCCCTTTGACTCACTCAGGATCTTAATGGGGTTTTACCATTGACTGTATGTACCTCTAATGTGGTTTGCATGGGAAATTCACAGTCAGGGTAAGACTCAAGCCAACAGAGGAGAACTTCACAGCACATGTGTGCGCGTCCCCCATGGCAGTGTGGGTAAGATGGGAGTGTTGGTGACCGCTATACCCTGGGCAGTATTAACAGATATATATTTGGACCAGAGATAGCATGAGAAGGATTAACACCTATCAGTCGGTCACATGATCCCAACATGTTGGAGAGTCTTTGAGTAGCACATGTAATTTGACTATCTCTCACACAAACACTGTTTGCTGGTCGCTGGTTTCAACCATAAATTGTACATAGAGATGGACGACGCGTCTCCGGATTCTCCTGAAAGACAAAATATCTCTGATACGCGAGCACCAATCTTGTGCTTTATTGTCATTCGGAGCCAGAGAGTCTGCGCAGTAGTGACTGAGGTATTGAGGTTCCATTGATACACACACTCAACAAATTGAGTCTCAGCTGTCAAACATGAAATTTCATCAGTTTTGGATTAAACCTCTTTATATTTCAAGTGTCCTCTGGAAAGGCTCTTGGTAGAAGTACCTACTCCCTCGCATTGTTTAACAAAGCACAACAAAGCTCACACAGCCTACCTTGTCTTTTTCCTGTTGGGACTTGGTCTCCAGGTCAGCCATCTTGTTGTAAAGAGCTTCCAGAGCCTCTTTTTCCTGCTGGATAGCAGCCACCTCTGACTCCTGCTCAGCCTCCACCAGCGCTCGCTCAACCTCCACCTTGGACAAATACACACAGCAGAGCTGATTTATGAAGACCTGGTGTATTCTTAAATTCTATTATAACTTATAATGGCACCACTTCAAAATGTGAGCTTTTCACCTAGATATAAGAGTTTAAGTGGTGTAATACAGGTTGACTTCCACAATTTGGAATGCATGTGTACTGTGGATTAATTGCAACGTTTAAATAGTAGTGTAAAATACAGTATTAATTTTAAATGAATCAGTCTGTGGCAGCTGACACTACGAGCTTTACCTCGCAGGCAGACTCTTCCACTTGGTTGTCCAGGTCCTTGATCTTTTTCTCCAGCTCCTCCATGTTGTTCAGCAGCTGGATCCTCTCCTCCTTCACTTGCCTCACCTCCTCCTCTGAAGGTCTCACGTCCTGTCGGCTGCGTCGGGCTGCGTCCTCCAGAGCCTGGTAACATCAGCAGGAGAGTTAGAGATCTTATGCATTCATAGGTGGCTGTAACACTAATCCACAACTCCACAAATATAATAAATCAGTGGCATGAAGTGGAAAAGGAGCACAGATAATTATATCACACACATAGATAGAAGCTCTCCATTATAAGTTCTCACACTTGACCAGCTCTAATAAAAGCTCTGTAGATATCTCACATCTGCGTATGGTAAGTATGTGCGTGTCAAGACTTTCCCAGTATTAAGAGGATTGATCCTTAGCTTTCAGGAAGAACATAGCGAGTCGACACTTCCCACAATTAATCCCGCTTAATTTTGTAAGAAGCTGACCAAAGTCAAAGGTGCAACCCTCGCAGTCCTGCACTCCTTTCCTATGTCATGAAAAAATTATCTCTAGATTCAAGACGGCAACTGTGCCTCTTAACACATTACAGCTTTCCTCACAGAATGACACAAAACAACTAGAAATCACTTCTATTCACCAACTTGCACAGTCTCCGGTCTCTCTCTTGCCAGCGTTCTAGTACTCTTCTCTTCACTTGTAATTTGTCGTAATGAGTAGGATAGTCATGTTGTAATGACACGTGATATCAAATTACACCCCACCACTTCAGCTGCTCTCTGATATGCACGGATCTCCGGATAATCTCCTGAAATTATCCAGAGGAGCTTTATGTGAGAACGCAGAAATGTCCGAGTCAGTTGCTGGGGACATTCTCCTGTTTTTTCCCTTCCAGCCCCTTCGTAAAAGTGAAAATACAGCAGGATTATGTCCAGAGAATTGGACACGTATACAAATTCCTCAGGAGGAAAAGGAGGTGCCAAACACGTAGAAGACGCTGACTTGGAAAAATGATTTTTTAAAGCTTTTGGATGAAAAACAAAAACACGTGATTTCCACAGAAATATTTAAACGTCCTGCCCTGATCTCCTGCTCGAGCTACCCGGGCATCCCCTTTCACGTGAATGCTTCAGCATGTCACACACTGTGGGATAAAGCAGGAGGACCTTGACAAAACCCATGCACACACGTAAAGAACATGTAAACTCAACAGAGACGGGGATACGACTCAAGAACCTTCCTGCTAAACAATTAACCGCTGTGAAGTGACCCTGATAGTAACCAACCTATGAGGTGGAACCAATTAATGTATCAGTCCCCTATTCAACGCTCGACTAGAAGATGTGATATTAATAGGAGAGCTGTAGATGTTGTTTTAACACAAAGTAGACATCTGCATTCTAATTAGAAATCAAATACTGCTTCTCATACCTCATTGGTCCTCTGTGCACGCGGAGAAGGTGAGGGGGCAAAGCTTCGCAAACTGACAGTGGGCGACTCTGCCCTATTGTCTCGTTGGCTTCTGCGCCACTGCAGCTCGTCATCGTAGAAGCCGTTCTCTGATCCGGGGGAGGTCATGTGTCCGCTCCCTGGGGTGTCGATAACAGCCGAGAAGTCAGAAAAGACAGAGGGTGCGTCATCGTCGTCGTCGTCCTCATCGTTCAGTTGGAGCTTCTGGAGCTCCTGGTTGATCTTTTGGAGATCCGCCACAGCTGAGGCGGGACTTGAGGTCGAGCCGCCACCGTCCCTCCCGGCCTGGCCCAGCTCCGTACAGAGAGACAAGATGGTCTCCAGCCGCTGTCGCTCCTGAGATAAACACACACATATAAACACAAGCATGAGTTACATCGTATGCAAATGCAGTAGGAGGTTTGTTGTTGATTATTGTAATAAAGTAGCAGGTTATTTAATAAGTTTTACTTAAAAGTGAAAAGGCCTGATTTCAAATTGTGTAGTCAGTTTTTTTGTGTTGCTGTTAGGATGCAACAGAAATGCAATATAAGCCTATTTAACTAAATAAAATATATATTTTCATAAAGCTCAGGAGTGGTGCTGAATGTGTGCACCAAATTATAATAACACAGATAAAATAATAATTAAATAAAGATATTACAAGTTGAGATATATCAGCAGATGTCAAACAGTGCAACAACTTCTGACCCTATGAAAAACCTTTCTATTAATACATTTTCCCCTTTTTCATACCAGTTCTTAGTTTTCCTTTCTTCATATACATGCAAACTGTGTATAGAAAATGTAAAATTGCTCAAAGCAAATATTGTTTAAAATGTACTAGAGCAGAGTCACAACAACACAGAAAAGTTTTACAACTCTTCAGTGTTCAGGTTACCTGAGGAAGCATCGCTGAAATCACTGTCTGGCTTGTCCTTGTTTTGTCGAAAATATACTCTGCATTATAATTTCTTGTGTGTCACTGCACACCGATTTACTAGATGATTTCCCAGCTACAAAGTCTAAGTTCCTCTCAAAGGGAATCCTGGGAGAAAGAATCCCCTATTCCCTCGCTTCGGCCAGCCCGGATGAATCTATAGAGCTACAGAGGCTGCAGGGAGTGAAAAGTCCTCTTACAGGTTCTGCAGTCACTTTCCTGGAGGGTGTTACATGAGGAGCCTGTGAGTAATGTTAGAGAAGGAAAGATGGAGGCAGGAAAAATGTAACTCGGGATGGCGGTGTGTGTGTGTGAGAGCTAATGAGGCGGTGGACAGCTGTCAACTATGATCGGAAGAGTACGCGAGAACAAGCTGTGCTCCAGACAGAGGAATGTGTCTGTGTGCTGCCACTGAGGAAACAAGACTCTTTCCAGGGAATTGTACTTTAAAAAAAAGGGAATCTGAACCAGGTGAAAGTCTTGATACAGGAACCTGCTTGTTTAGAAAGCCTGGAGATATAAGTCCTATGTAGGAAAAGTAAACTTTTATAAATAATTAATCACAACATTAAATTGTTTGATAATGTACTTTACATTTATACATTATGTGTACATGCACACAAGCAGATATTCACAGTGTCCTGTGTAATATGAACCAGGAGCTGAGACCAAAACAAGCCAGTGTCAGTTTGTCACCTTGCTCGATTCTAATGGCCACAAGCCTCTGTGGAGCCCTTATAGTAATCAGCTGTCAACTGGAGAGGGACAGATGAGAGCGGGACAGATGAGAGCGGGACAGTGACCACGCTAACAAAATGATGGATGGATGGACTAATGTGAAGGGAGAAGACGAGGGGATCATACTGGGAGACGCAGCATGAGCTCGTACTTTGGCGAGAAACTGAGAGAATGTGCCGGCTGTTAAATATTTCGTTTTTTTTAATCCTGATGTCTATTTACTAACATTTTAAGAATGAAAATTAATATTACGCAATGTCATAATTTTAGCCTAGGTGTCATTTTGGAGGATCAGAAGATCAGCCTGACGCATGTGTTAAAATGAGGAATGCAGAACATCTTGTTTCAATACAAAATGTCATCTTTTGTCACATCAGCCGCACATTATCACAAAATCTAGACTCTGACGGACTGAGAAAGAAACTGTGTCTATTCCAAAGAACAAGACGAGATGTTTGATAGAGGTCGACAATAAGAGACCTGCCTGGTATTCAAAGTCGTAGTTTCTCCGGAAACACCGAGATTGTTTCAGGATTTTAGATCCAGAAGGAAAGAAATTCAACAGAACTCGTGTTCTACTTGCTGCTTAATTTCCTATTTCCATTTTTTTCTTTATTCTGGTGATCTTATGACTATTTTTAAATTAAATTACCATTTTGGAAAAATAATGACATTATTCTCCCCCCCAAAAAAATTCCCTCAATGTGGCCCTTACATTCCATTATAACATTTTTATCTCACGCTATCTCTCCATGTTTCTTTCTCCTTATCTCTGCCCCTTTGTTTTTCTTCATTACTTGTCAGTGATCCCATGATAACAACAAACAAATTTCTGCTCTCTTGTTCAATCTGTAAATTTTAAACCATTTCCTGTGCCACGATTGTCACACATCCCTTTCATGTGATTACTTGAAATGAAATGAAATGAAATGCCATAACTGACATTAAACCAGAACTCACCAAATCCATCTAAGCTGCACATTATAAACGGCACAACTGGTTATGTGGTCAGCTACCTACTTGGTGTTCCCCTGCAGGTTTCCTGTACCACCACTAGAGGGCAGACACAGCTTGAGAATTAGACTTGATGCTGATGACTTGCTTTCCATTCCAGCTAATGTGATCAGTTAATTTGAACCTTCTGTTCAAATCATGGTAAAAATCACTTTGACAATTAATTAAAGAAAGGCAAATCACTGCTTCCATTTAAATGCATATTCACATGTGCCTCAGAGGAGGTTGCAGTTTTTATATCATCCACTAAAAATAACAGACTAAACCAAATTAAACCTTAAAATGGTGGGGTGAAACGTAAATATTCCATCTTGAAACTAAACAAGTAAAAAATGTTTCTCTGATCAAAGCAGGACATTCCATTTTTATATCATAACTACAACATGTGGGGGTTAGCCCAAAGCCACTGGGAGGTTCGTGGAGCTGTTTAGTTTGTACAGCATCCAGAAAACTATTTCTCACAGCTAAAGAAGAAGACAACAGTTCACTCATCTACAAAATGAGTAAAGGAAGAGGGGGGGGGGGGGGGTTTGAGTCCACTTGTCATTACACAGTATGTTGAGCATCTGTATGTTTTTCCACCTGCTCCACCATGACTCTGCTCTCTAATCTTCGAGAGTTTCTCTGACCGACAACTGACTGATGTGCTCTGTGGCTCTTCGGTGGACCGAACCACACTGGGTGGTTTTCCAGATGACTGATATAAACACACATTACACACGCGCACGCACGGACACGCACACAATCCAAGCCCGGGGTTAAGAATAGTCCTGCTAGAAACGGTTAACTGTCAGAGACATCTGTGCGAGTGGTGAACCTCACTGTGTGCGTGTGTGTGTATTTGTGTGTAGTTGTGTGTTAAGCTCCCTGGGAGAGTGCATTTGAGAGGACAAGGAGGAGGTCAGTGATGGAGGGAGGCATTCCTAAACACATTCCTTTTCTTCCACCTTCAGTAATTTTTAACAGAAACGATCAAATAGAAATATGTTCCCACAGTGTGGATTTACATTTGCTGGAAGACATTAGGAAAACTTGGCGTTCTTTATGCATCTGCACACAATCTCCAACTCACCAGTCTCTCCACCTCCTGCTCTCGTAGTCTCTCCTCTTTTTGGTGCTGGTGGTAGTCCGTCAGTTCCTCCTTCCCACTTAGTGAGCTGATACTGCCCCTTCTTTCCCTGAACCCCCCCTGGGGAGGCACTCCTGCCTTCCCAAATGACGTCCTTCTATCGCCGAACCCCATCCGAGGCTCCAGCCCCGCCTTCCCAAACGAGGACCTCCTCTCCCCAAGACCAAGCCCCAGGGTACCGTTGAGTTCCAGATCGACCCCTCGCCTCTCCTTTTCTGCCAAAGTCTGCTCCATTGATTGGGAGACTCCATGGCCGGCATATTGTTCTGTGTCTGGAGAGCTGGGGGTTGTGGAGCTGATGGTGCCAACTGAGCTAGAGGAAGTCAGACTGAGCTTTTTGGCCACACGAGGCGATGAGGAGCCCCCTGCTTTGGATGGGATGGTCACATCGGGTTGGGCTGTTGTGGTCGAGATGGAGGGGGTGGTAGATGGCAAGTTCTTGGTAGAGGAGAGGGAGATAGACACAACACTTTCTCCCTGATTTGGGGTCTGAATTTGATTCCTGCTGTAAGCACCATAGTGGTTTGCATCCTGGCTGATGTTGCTGTAATGGTCTCTACTAAATTTGTGACTCCCAGCTATATCGGATCTGCGTGGGGGCAGCGTTGACAAGGTCATCGATCGACCGTTTTCATGAGGAGAGGACGAGGGGCAGAGGCGTGGCAGGGAGCGGCTGTACTCTCCTCCCATCATCCCATTCAGCGAGCCCCCCGAGTATTTCCTGGGTCGACTGCTGGGCGATGGCTCCTGGTTCCCACAGCTGCGACGTCCGAGACGGGGGCTTGAGGGCATGCTGACTGCTCCTCCTGCCGAGGGAGTGCGGGATGAGGAGGAAGGGGAGGGAGGAGGAAGAGAGAGGAGGGAGCCATCCATACCAGCAACAGAACTTGAAGAGCCTCCACCGTTCCACGCGGACATCAGCGGAGAGGAGCTCTGGCTGTGCAGTCGCCGGCTCTCACCGACATTGAAGCTGTCCTGGTTGCGGGAGGAGCGGGAGGCCAGATAGGAGGAAGGGTCAGATCGACGTCCAGGGGGAAGGGGGGGAGCCGATTTCGAAGACATGGGTGGACGATCCGAGCCGTAGAATCGCCTAATCTGTTCCTGACAGGCTGATGAAGATGTGACAGGACTTGTGACGGGTGTTGTGGGGGGGGACTGAGAGAAAGTAAAGAGAGTAGAAATATTAAAAAATGTCATCTTATTGAAGTGTCTAATGCACATTTATACACAGAATGTAATGGTGCAGCTTCAGTAGATCGAAGTTTATGACTAAATCATTTGTTGCGGGTTCAACACTTTAGTAGAGCCCAGGGATAAAGCGTGAACCCTGGTTAGCCCAAGACAAACATCCAGGGTAACTGGAAAACCTCTTAAAAAGAGTGCCCCAAATAAACCGTTGGGGTGGAGCTAAATGATGGCCGACCTGTGTCATGCTGAAGTAGGAGGGGTTTGCATTCCCATTGGCTCTCAGGCTGTTCTCCAGGGCAGTCTTCTTGCGCTGCAGGGTGTCCATCAGGTCCCGGAGTTCGGAGGCCGACCGCATGCCCCTTGCACTGCTGGTGCCGCCCACCACCGCATAGCTGTAGTCACTGCTAAACTTCAGGTAGTCTGGAGGGAGGGCAGAGGTAGAATGGGCAAGACAATTAATGGACAACATGGGAACCTGACGATACACAAATACAGGTGAACAGTCGTGGGGAAGAGAAACAGGATGAGGAAACAACAACAAGTGTGTCAAATACATGATAAGACAGGTTCAAAACAAAAACATCTGTATGGCAGGGACAAGCCACAAAGATGTATAAAGATTCTATCAAGATCCATGGCGTATTTTCGGGGAAATCAAGGAAAATGTAGAAAAATGCCCTAACACGCAATGTTAAAGAGTCTGCTTCCAGATCTGTACCCCCATTAAAATGTAATGGTTTCTTTTCTGACTCATACTGCACCCTTCTACCAAGTTTTGTGGCAACCCATCTAGTGTTTATTTGCATAATCTTACTTACAACTGGGGGTTAAGAACCATAAATGTTGGCAGGAAGAAGAGAAAAAGAAAGTTTGCATTACCTGAAGCTGCAGCTATTCATAAACGGGGCCCTTGGCAGAACAAACCCAACCCAAACAATTCCCAACTGGCAGGAGATCTCCCAGAAAAGGACCAGCACACACACACACACACACACTCGCACAAAACCCTCCATCTGATCCAAGACAAACAGCTCAACTCTAACTGGAGTTCGGTTCCTCACTATAGGATTTGGGGAAATGAAAAAGACCACAAAATATTCTGGAATACCCTTAAGAGGCCCCCCCGACCCCCACTTTGTGCAGCCTTTTATTTAAAGCCGCTTTCAGCAGTGGAAGGGTCTATTTTCCAAACCTCAACCGACTTCATTTTTACTTCCTCTCTGCTAAATTTAACTCAGAAATATCAGCCAGAAATTTGTAAAATACCTCCAAGATCAGCTGGAGTTCATTTGATCGATAGCTCCAAGTCAATTCTGTTTCAGAGAATCCCTAAAAGCCGGATCTCTCAAAATATTGTCAACAAAAAAACGTAGGTAAAAGAATTGTGCAGTGGAAAGGAATGTGTGAGAAACCTACCTAGCTTTTTTTTTATAGTTTATCATGTGTGGTGCTATGTGGAAAAAAGGAGCCATTACAATGTTTAAGCTCGGACCACCCAGTGTTTGACTGCCTCACACACCCGCACGCATAAGCTGCGGCTCCGCCTGAGAGAAATGAGTACGCTGCACGTCCACATGCCAAGAGCGTACATGTGTGTTGTATTCAACAGCTACTACCGCCTTGCTGAGTGGTATTGTACGAGGGAAAGTAAAGGATCTAAAAGTGCACGTCATAGGGCATGTGGAGAGAAATGGGGCAGAAAATCAAAGACATCATCGGATCTGCACACGCACACACTCTCTGGGTATTTGTGTCCATACATGGGCAGATTTATACTGGAGGTCTGGTGTGCATCAACTCTCCTCTTTTGTGACCACTCTCATCTACGCCTGGCCACTCTTGCCTCTGTGTGAGTCTTCACTTTAGGCGCACATGTCCGAGTGGGAGTCTTGGCAATCTGAAAGGTGTGTTATAGATGTTGGCAGCCAGTAATAACACAGATGGGTGTGTGTGTGTGTGAGAGAGAGCGATATAAGTCTGCGATGTAAGGCGGAGGGAGACAGGATTGCATTCCTTGTGTCTCGGAGTGTAAGGAGAAAGGATTCCAGTGATTATGGGATGCCTGCACCTTCCACACCGTCCGATCAATCACCACGGAGACAACGGAGCCCAGCTGAATCACCACGGCGATGAAGGGCCACCAGATGACGAAAACATTCCATCATGTTTTGAATTTAAGTTTGAGCATGTGTGTGGCAGTGCAAGCGTGTGTTTAGGAGAGACTTCTGAGGAGTGCTGGAAGAAAGGGCTGCCCCCACCCAATCTCCTGCTTAAACACACTCTGATCCTACACACCTGCCTGGGTCGTGTCTACCTGCAACTTTTTTGAAAGGGTGTTGATGTTACTACAGGGAAAAAAAGCTGATGAATGTCTAAAGGTGGAGAAAAGGGGAAAAGCAGCTGCGTGAGGATGAAAACCGAGGAGGTGGAGGAAAAAAAGATGGTGATGCGGCAGAACAAAGGCAGAGGGGTGGAACAAAGATAAAAAGAACAGGGATTAACTGCAGTTCAGGGGTCAGGGAAGGGTTTTACCGTGTGTGTGATTGTGTGTGTGTGTGTGTGATTGTGTGTGTGTACCTGTGTTGTAGGCCAAAGCCGACACAGGACTCTTCTGTGGAAGCATGCTCTTCATTCTGCTCGCCTCTTCAGGGTGGTTGAAGCGGAAGAAGTAGGATTTACCCAGACACAGGGAATAACCTGGAGAGAAAAGAAACAATCAAGTAAGTCGTGGCCTTTTAGTGGATGGAGCTGCTTTCATACCGGCTCTAAAGTCTGCACATATCAACACTGACATTTTCTGGAGGGGCCGTATGTGAGAATGCAAATGTCCTCCTGCATTCTTCATATGTGAACGGCCAACTCCGGAGAATGTGCGGACCCAATTGTGAGGACATTTTCCAGAGTTCAAGTCTGAAAAAGACTCAATAGACTAAACTTTAACTAGTACAATTGTTCAGTAATTGCTGAGACGGCATCGTGTGATTGGATCATTCTTCATGAGGGAGAGATGAAAATTGGAACGCAGGAGATGGAGGGGGAGGATAGAAGGGGGGAACTGGAGAAGAGGATAGAAGAGGAGATGGGCAGAGTTCAGAAATAGGGGGCCGGACATTTTCCAAAATTATCGATTGAAAACAGCTCGGGTTATTAGTACATCCCGAACACCGTATGAAGAGTCGCGAGTGGAGCTTTAAAATTAGTATTTTTTTTCACAGCCCGACACTTGCACATGCTCGCACACAACCAGCAATCCCAGACCACACTGTTTATTCTGGCCATCAATTAGACTGAGAGGGCCAGGTATTAAACAAG